>NC_046163.1:16834168-17572391 GCF_011064425.1 Rattus rattus | reverse complement strand
TGTGGCCTAATGTGATTTTAAATCTAGGTCTCACTTTTCTGGTGTGTTTGGATATTCAATGTTTGCTTTGGTGGGAGAATTGGGCTCTGATGATACCATATAGTCTTGGTTTCTGTTGCTTGTGTTCCTGCGCTTGCCTCTCGTCATCAGGTTGTCTCTAGTATTACCTTGTTCTGCTATTTCTGACAGTGCCTTGATTGTCCAATAGGCCTGTGTGTCAGGAGTGCTGTAGACCTGTTTTTCTGTTTTCTTTCAGCCAGTTATGGGAACAGAGTGTTCTGCTTTCAGGCGTGTAGTCGCTCCTGTCCACTGGCTTTCATCTGGTCCTGTGGGCATGTGTCCTGAGTACACCAGGCAGGTCACTTGAAGCAGAAAAGTTGGTCTTACCTCTCTCTGGTCTTGGGTCTGAAGTCACTCCTTGAGGCTAGGTTTCAGCTCTCCGCAAGGGCAGCAACCAGAAGGGCCTGACCCTACTTCTGGGTCCCTGTGCCCAGGGGGTCCTGATGATGCTAAGGTGTTTTCCTCTAGAGTCAGAAATGAAGGCAGAGAATAGTCTCCTCTGGTTTCCCAGATGTGTCTGCCTCTCTGAACGTCTATCTCTCCCTCCCACGGGATTTGGGTGCAGGAAGCTGTTTGATTGGGTCTGTTCAGATCCAGGCACAGTCTGGACCGCAGGGCTCCTGCAGCTTGACTGCCCCTATCTTCCTGTGCCCAGAGGCCCTATACAGTTTCCTTTTGGGCCAGGGATGTGGGCAAAGGTGGGCAGAAGTGGCGGTCTCTACTGCCCTGCAGTCTCAGGATTGCCCACACATCTGGACAATGAGCTCTCCATCCATCCATACATACATCCATACATACACATACATATTTAATTATAACAAGAAAAGTATATTAATAACAGGAATTTCCTAAAATTAAATCTCCTCGGCATTGCCTAAAGAAACAATTCTGTCATTAACTTTAATAGTCCATGACAGAGCCATCTCAGGAAGATCAACTGCTAGTTTTCAGCTTCTTCTTGATATCTCCTGACAATATTTCTTGTATCCCAATCCCTAATCTCTCCAGAACTTTTATCATGAAGGTATGTTAAAAATGTCACAGGCCCTTTCTGCATCTAAGGGACTGATCCTATGGATTTTGTTTTTCATTTTGTTTAAAGATGAACTACATTTACTGATTTAGATTTCTTGAACCATCTTTGTACTTGTGGGTTCTAGCCTCTATGATCATGTGAATGATCATTTTGATGTGTTTTCTATTTGGTTTACACGTATTTTTTTTGCATTTATGTTTATAAAGGAAATTGGCCTGTAGTTCTGTTTCTTTTCTTTTTTTATATATAATTTAGAAAGCAAGGAAACTGTGGCCTTGTACTGTGAATTTGACAGTGTTCTTTCTGTTTTTGAGGATTAATTTGAGGAATGTTGGTCTAAATTCTCGTTTGAATGTCTAGTAGAATTCTATGTTAAAACAATCCATCCCTGTGCATTTTTGGTTGCAAGACTGTTAATGACTGCTTTTACTACAATAGGGATTATAGGTCTGTTTAAATTGTCTATCTATGCTTGATGTAACTTTAGTAAGTGACATATATCCATGTATTTTAGATTTTCTAATCGTTTAATTTAAATTTTCCACTTTCCAATAAATTTTCTAATTTCCAAATGAAGCAGTAACCATTTCTTTTGGATTTTCCAATTTTATGAAGTACAGGTTCTTAAAATATGTCCTTAGTGTCTTTATTTACCACTTTCATTTCTAATTTTGTTAATTTGGATATCTTTTCTATGCCTGTTAGTTAATTTGGCTAAGGGTTTATCAATCATTGATTTTTTTGTGAAACAACCAACTTTTTATTTTATTGATTCTTCATATTTTTTAAATTTTATTTATTTCAGACCTGCATTTGATCATTTTTTGCTATCTAGCCATTTTGATTGTGATTATAATTCTAGGTACTGATATTGGATGTTTTCTTTGTTGTTTTTTTTTTCATTTTTTTTCTTTTTTAATAATTTCACACATGGATACAGTGAAATATGATAATACACATGCCCCAGTTTTCCATTCTAGCTCTCCTCATATTCCCTTCTAACATTTAAAATTCATGTGTATAAGTAAGTTTCTCATTTTTATTGGATTTTTTAAATTTACATTTCAAATGTTATCTCCTTTCCCTACCCAACCACCTACCCCTTCCTGCCTCCTGGCTCTAACATTCCCCTACACTGGGGGTTTCAACCTTGGCAGTACCAACTGCTTCTCCTCCCTCTGGTGCCCAACAAGGCCATCAGCTGCTACATATGCAGCTGGAGCCATAGGGCTGTCCATGTGTAATCTTTGGATTGTGGTTTAGTCCCTGGGAGCTCTGGTTTATTGGTGTTGTTGTTCTTATGGGGTTGCAAACCCCTTCAGCTCCTTCAGTCCTTTTTTTAACTCCTCCAATGGGGACCCCATTCTCAGTTGAATGGTTGGCTGTGAGCATCCACCTCTGTATTTGTCATGCTCTGGCAGAGCCTCTCAAGAGACTGATATACCAGGCTCTTGTCAGCGTGCACTTCTTGGCATCAGCAATATTGTCTGGGTTTGATGGCTATATGTATATTGTCTGGATCCCCAGGTGGGGAAGACTCTGAGTGACCATTCCTTCAGTCCCTGTTCCAAACTTTGTCTGCATATCTCCTTCTATGAATACTTTTACTCCCCCTTATAAAAAGGATTGACGCATCTGCACTTTTGTCGTCTTTCTTTTTGAGCTTCCCGTGGTCTGTGGATTATATCTTGGGTAATCTGAGCTTTTGGGTTAATATCCACTTATCAGTGAGTACATACTGTGCATGCACACACACACACACGTGTGTGTGTGTGTGTGTGTGTGTGTGTGTGTGTCTGTGTCTGTGTCTGTGTGTGTTTTGATTGGGTTACCTCACTCCTGATAATATTTTCTAGTTCCATCCATTTGTCTATGAATTTCATGAAGTCATTGTTTTTAATAGCTGAGTAGTAATCCATAGTATAGGTGTACCATATTTTCTGTATCAATTTCTCTGTTGAAGGACATCTGGGTTCTTTCCAGCTTCTGGCTGTTATAAATAATGCTGCCACGAACATAGTGGATTTCTTGTTATATGTTGGAGCATCTTTTGGGTATATGCTCAGGAGTGGTATAGCTGGGTCCTCAGGTAGTACTATGTCCAATTTGTTGAGAAGCCTCCAGACTTATTTCCAGAGTAGTTGTACCAGCTTGCAATCCCACCAACAATGGAGGAGTATTCCTCTTTCTTCACATTCTTGCCAGAATCTGTTGTCACCTGAGTTTTTGATTTTAGCTATTCTGGCAGGTGTGAGGTGGAATCTCAGGGTGATTTTGATTTGAATTTCCCTGATGACTAAGGTTGTTGAGCATTTCTTTAGGTGTTTCTTAGCCATTTGATATTCCTCAGTTGAGAATGCTTTGTTTAGCTCTGTACCCCATTTTTAAATAGGGTTATTTGATTCTCTGGAGTCTAACTTTTTGAGTTCTTTGTATACATGGGTATTAGTTCTCTATTAGATGTAGGATTGGTAAAGATCTCTTCCCAATCTGTTGGTTGCCATGTTGTGCTAATGACAGTGTCCTTTGCCTTACAGGAGCTTTACAATTTTATGAGGTCCCATTTGTTGGTTTTGATCTTAGAGCATAAGCCATTGGTCTTCTGTTCAGGAAAATTTTCCCAGTACCCATGCGTTCAAGGCTCTTACCCACTTTTTCTTCTAATAGTTTGAGTGTATCTGGGTTTTTATGGAGGTCTTTGATCCACTTGGGCTTGAGCTTTGTACAGGCCAGTAAGAATGGATCGATTTGCATTCTTCTACATGCTGATCTCCAGGTGAACCAGTTCCATTTATTGAAAATGCTATCTTTTTTCCACTGGATGGTTTTAGCTCCTTTGTCAAAGATCAAGTGACCATATGTGTGTGGGTTCATGTCTGGGTCTTCAATTCTATTCCATTGATCTATCTGCCTATCTCTGTACCAATACCATACAGTTTTTATTACTATTGTTTTGTAATACATCTTGAGGTCATGGATGGCAGTTTCTCCCAGAAGTTCTTTTATTGTTGAGGATAGTTTTCACTATACTGGATTTTTTGTTATTCCAAATGAATTTGCTAAATGCCCTTTCTAAGTCTATTCAGAATTCAGTTGGGATTTTGATGGGGATTGCATTGAATCTGTAGATTGCTTTTGGTAAGATGTCAATTTTTACTATATTAATCCTGCCAATTCATGAGTTTAGGAGAACTTTCCATTTTCTGAGATCTTCAATTTCTTTCTTCAGAGATTTGTTGGGTGAGTTTTATGCTCCTTGATTACTGTTGCCCTTTGTGATTTCAGGGGAGCATGTTCCTTGTGTGATGCCTTGTAGGGAATTCTTCTGTAATGTAGATAGTTGTGGCCACTGGGGATTCTGGGTAAAATGTGTTTCTATATACTGGAAGGTGAAATTTAAGAAAAGGGGTGGGCTGTGAGGTGAAGGCTGAGAACACTCACAGGAGGGCAGAAAGCCAGGTATGCCACTAAGATCTGCTTAGTCCCTTGGAAATTGGGCAGAGGAAGGAGAAGCCACAACATGTAGTTTATTACAGATCTGGAGATATGACTAGGGTTTTAGATAGGAAGGATATGGAGGGTGAAGATCTAAAGGTTGCATACCTCCTGGGCAAACTTCTGGAAGGCTTGGCTGTTAGGTTCCCATTGAATGTCTGCTACAGATGGGGGGTGGCATGTAATTGGTTGAATGAGGAGGAAGATTGGAGGAGAAAATCTGAATGATCTACTAGAAATTTGGGCAGAGAAAAGGGAGAGGGCACAGCCTTTTGTGAGGATGGAGGTGAGACTTGTTGATTAAATTTGGAGGAAAGAAGGGGAAATAAATACCTATAGGAAGGCTACCTAATTCCTTAGCTGGGGTGGCCTGGGGGCTCCCAGAAAATGCCTGCAGGATTTGGATAAAATGATTCATAAGTGTAAGAAAGGCTGGAGAAGACTATCTGTGTGATTTCCTGGAGATGCGGGCAGAAGGAAAAAGCAGGAGGCTGCAGCATGTGGTCTACAGCAAAACTAGAGATAAGACTGTAGTATTGGGTTTTGAAAGGAGAAAGGTGGAAGATCTGCAGTAAGCCTGCCTGCGTCTTAGCTGGAGTCTGCATTCCTTTCAATAACAATGTGTAAAAGAGAAATCCAGTGTTTTGGGGGACAGAAAAGAATAGAAAACTAAAAGATAAAGAATGAATGTGGTCCACTTGTGTCTTAGAGGAAATTCTTTTTTTTCTTAGGACAGGTGAAATGTGATGGCTTAGTGGATCAGTCTTTTACTTGACAAATGTGAGGAGCTGGCTTCAGACCACAAGAACTCAGGTTAAGCCAGATATTGTAGCATTAATCTACAGTCCAAGTGCTTGTTCATTGCAGACTAGAAAGTACATACAGTAGAGTTCCTGACATTTTATGGGTCAGCTACCCACAGTATACAGATGACATCTAAGAGATACTGTATTAAACAAGGCAAGGACCAACACCCAGGGCTGCCCTCTGAGATCCACAAGAGTGTCATGCCATGTGCATGTCTGTGTTCACATGATTATACACACACATGATTAAAACAGGCTTTTCTTGTTATATGACTAGGTTTTGTTCTGTGTACTTTCTTATTATTGTGCTATTTAGAGATATTGTCTCTTGACAGGTAATTTCCTGAAAGTTCATTTATGGCCTAGATTTTGATGATGGATATAACTGTGTTATAAATGACAGTGAAATTTCCAGGCCTGTCCACATTAACTTATTAAGTTTATAATAGTGGCTGAGATGTGGCATACTTTCAGCACTGAAAATCTTTTTAGTTACTTTTGAAGAAGAACTAATTTTGTTAGGATCGATTTGGAAAATGTACCTTTTTCAAAAGCTCTGAGTTAACTTAGAAGAGTCTTCAAGCCTGGGGAAGGTGAAGTCTCATTAAGGTTGCATACATTGTTGCTTTCCCTTCAATTCAACATTTCTCTAGTAACTAATTTCTTTCTTTCTTTCTTTCTTTCTTTCTTTCTTTCTTTCTTTCTCTCTTCCTTTCTTTCTTTCTTTCTTTCTTTGTTTTTTTCTTTCTGTCTGTCTGTCTGTCTCTCTCTCTCTTTCTTTCTTTCTTAGAAGATCTGCCACATTTTACTTAATTTTTTAATTGGAAATTTAAACTTACATTTCAAATGTTATTTCCTTTTCCATTTCCCAACCATAAACCCTGTAGCCCATGCCCCCTCCCCCATCTTCTATGAGGGTGTTCCCCCATCCACCCATCTACCTACCCCCCACCCATCACTTCCTGCTTCCCTGACATTCCCTTACACTTGGGCATTAAGCCTTGGCAGGACCAAGGGCTTCTCCTCACACAGATGCTCAACAAGGCCATCCTCTGCTACATAGCAGTTGGAGCCATGGGTCTGTTCATGTGTACTCTTTTGATGGTGGTTTAGTCCCTGGGAGCTCTGGTTGTTGGTGTTGTTGTTCTGATGGAGTTGCAAACCCCTTCTGCTCCTTCAATACTCTCTCTAACTCCTCTATTGGAGACCTTGTTCTCAGTTCAATGGTTGGGTGTGAGCATCTGTCTTTGTATTTGTCATGCTCCAGCAGAGCCTCTCAGGACACTGCTATATCAGGCTCCTATCAGCTTGCACTTCTTTATCAGATAAGATTAAAACAAGTTCTTGTTGGTTTTGGTTCATCAATGGAACCCAATGTATGGAAAGAAGAAGATGTAATGGAACTATGGAGAACAACTTTTTTGGCATTGAAAATAATTCATAATTTTTGGAAAGGTTTTCAATCTGTAGCTCTGTCTGGCCTTGAATTCACAAAGACCCATCTGCCTCAGACTCTAGAAGGCTCATTTTCAAGGTGTACGCCACTATGTCCCTTGCCCAAAGCAGAATTCAAAGTAAATATGATACATATGTGGGAAAAAGGAAAGGAAGGACAGCAAGAACTGGTAGCCTGTCCTGGCATCACTTTGGAATTCTTGCTGTTTGCTGAGACCATATTTCTAGATGATAAAATGACCCAACTAGAAAGCACAGGCCACAACATACTCAGTGGGTCAGAAGAACCCTAATGCTGAGGTGGCACACTTTGATTTTAATGACAATAGGTGTTCCTTTATTTATCCTGTCTTAGATTGAGAAAACAAACCCACAGATACTTCTAGAATAATACAAGCTATTAGAGACAACTCTTGATAGAACAGAGAGTTACTAAATAGACTGTAGATACACTGTGTTTTTGAAATTTTATACTAGAGTACTGGTTTCTAAATTCTCTAACACCCAGAGGAGCAGCCACTGGTCTAGTGTGCCTTCCCTCCTGCCCCCTTTAGTCTGATAGGATTCTATCAGGAATTTCCGGAGTAACAGATGGTACAAAATATATTTTGAATGAGAGCTGCACTAAAGTTACAAAGTACCATTGGGGTCTTTGCCTAAGGGAGACACTTAATAGTGACTTTGTACAATAAGCATTTGTTTGCTTTCTTTCAAAATAATTGCCTAAACTTAAGAGCAAATTACAGTATTTCCAGTTCAGCACGCTCCTAAAATCATCATTGTCCTCTGTGATTTGGTTGCTTTCAGGAGCTGTGTAAGGGAAATAATAGATGTTCATCAGCTGTAGTAGTAAGGACTTCAGATGAAGGGTCAGAGCATTGAGCTACCCCATGTAACCACTAGGAGCCTTGCATACAGAGCAGAAAGCAACTTAGAGCTGATAGACAGAGATGGCTGTGATAGAAATAAGGCTAACAGCCTAGGGAGGGTGACATCCTGTGAAAACTTCCAGACTATAGGGATGCTTATCGACAGGGAGACTACAAAGGGAAAATGTTGGAAGCTCATTCAAAACTTGGAAAGGGTTGTAGCAACTTATTCAGACACAAAGGGGGCTTGTTTTATTTTTAAAATTACATGAATTACATAAGGTAATAAGCAAAGAACTGTTGAAATTTCTTGCTAAGTTTTATTCTTTTTTTTAATTGCCATATTTTGGGTCGGTGAGATGGCACAGCAGGTATAGGCTCTGATATTCAGAGTTCAGTTTCTGAGACAATTCATTGTGGAAGGAGAGAACCAACTCTTGCAACTTGTCGCCTGACCTCCACATATGCTCATGTGCATCCGACCGCACTTTATACCCCACACACACACACACACACACACACACACACACACACACACACACACACATACAGACACACACACATACACACACACACACACACACACACAGACACACATACAGACACACACACACACACACACACAGACACACACACACACACACACACACACACACAAACACATATACACACATACAGCCCACATACACACATGCACTCAAATATAATATAAATTTTAAAAAAGAAATACTACTTTTATTGTTTTTGATATTTTAAGTTCTAATATGCAAAATGAGTGCTATATTGTTTTTTATTTTATTTTTTCCTCATCCTATACATTACTCAGCATTCACAATAGTGGCCTGTGGAGATGGCTCAGGAAATAAAGTACTGATTACCCAAGCCTCAGAACCTGAGTTCAGATCCTCTAAAGTCATGTTAAGTCTAAGCAATGTATGTCTGGAACTCTAGAGCTGGACCGGAAGAGACAGAAGGATCTCTGGGACGTGCTGGGCAGTCAGCCAAGCCAGTAGATAAGCACGAGGTTTGAAAGAGACTGTCTGTCAAAACTAAGGTGGAACTCAATAGACGAAGATAGCTGGTGTTGATCTCTGTTTGCTGCACACTTGCACACATTTATACACTACACACACACACACACACACACACACACACACACACATACAAACACAGAATCTAATAGATTTGTTAAGATTTTGGTCAAAACTTAAAAGTTACAGAAAACAATCCTAATTTCCCTCTTGGTTATTTAAAACCCTGTGCAGTTTCAGCAGGCCCCATCACTTCTATACCCAAAGTATTAGAGTGAGAACTAAGACTACTTCAAGTTCTATGTGCATGTGCATATGTGCATGAGCATGTATTTTTGAGATTATAATTGCAACGACATTTCTTTCTTACGTCCCCTCCCTCCAAACCTTCTTACATATGTCTCCTTGCTCTCTTTCAACTTGGTGGCCAGCTTTTTAACATGGTCCCTGGAGATTTAATTCCGTTTTTCATGCTGGCAAAGGAGCTGTTTCACTGATCTAGGTCAGTTGCCTATATTCTTGTTAAGACAAAGCAACATTGGTCAGATTGAACTGTACACATGTGAGATCATAAAATCTGCCCAAGATATCTTGGTTAATTGTGCTGAACCCTCTGGGAGCCCATGCAGACAGAACATATATAATTACTCCTGGAATTTGACTCTAATGTATATAAACAGAAATAGCATAATAATGAAACCCACTAAAGTTTGGTTTGAGACAGTATATCATATAGCCTATGCTGTTCTCAAACTTTCAATGGCCTTGAGCTTTTGATCCTGCAGTCTCTGCCCCCAGGATGTTAGGTTACAGGAATTTACCACTATTATTACAATTTTATAAGTGATTATTTTTCCTTTATCTGGGCTAGTTCCCAAATAAATGAGACAGAGACTGTAAGATTTATTTAATCGAGCTTCTATGGTATAATATCTGAGCAATTATTAATCTATTCCAATCCTCTGAGCTAATCTGGCAACTTCCCAGCCCAAAATCTCTGATAATCTTCCATTTTAGTATTGATTTTGCTCTCTCTGTTTCAGATGTACTCTCATGGTGTCTCTCCAACCATCTCTTCATCATAGCGAACCCCTTCCTCCTCCTCCTCCTCCTCCTCCTCCTCCTCCCCCTCTTTTCTTCCCCCTCCTCCTCTTTTCTTCCTCCTCCTCTTCTCTTCTTCCTCTTTCCTCCTCTTCTCTTCCTCTTCCTTCTCCTTTATCCCCCTCCCCCCTTCCCCCTCTTCTCCTCAGACATCTAGCCCTATTCCCTCCCATGCTCAGTCATTGGCCATTCAGCTTTTATTGACAAATAAGAGAATGATATTTACACAACATCGAGAGGAGAATTTCTTAGAATAAGCATTACAGTGCAGTGTGCTTATTGCAGTTGGATATGGGGGTAGATAAACCAGCATTTGAATAATACAAGGATAATCTTCATATAATGCACAATAACATTATGCCTACAGCCATCAAGCCTAGCTTTATGTGGTGATAGGGATTCATACTTGCTAACCAAGCATTTAGAATATATGCTACAATTTTAGCCATCTTAAACCAAATTCTAAATGACGAGGAATCACTCATACTTATGCTGTCAAAAGCTGCTGTTTGGTGGCAGTAGCAGAGGATGGCACAAAGTCACCCCAGTTGTAAGTGGAGTGACTCAGCAGCCATGTAGTTGGTCACTGACCTTAGTAAAATGAGCTGAGTCCTCTTCCCTCCTGGATTATCATTTTCTGCACTTGAAATACACCAGAGCATAACAAGACCACCTCAGAAGGCATTTCTCTTCTAGTCATACAGAAGGGCTGTACTAGGGAGCAGAGACTCCCAGTGGGCGCTGCCATCCTTACATGACTTCTGTGTGTTTTCCACTGGCCTATTAATCTCCTCAGGGGAACTTCTGAAGTCAGGTTAGATTTTTCCCAAAATTATAAAATCAAGATCTTTTCCAAGGTAATTTCTTTCCTTCTTTCTTTAATAGATAAAGGACTATTTAATGGGATAAAATGCTGACAAAAGGAGACGAATAATATCACAAAATCTGTGACATTGGCACTTTCCTGAAATTCATCAGTCAAGTCAAGGGAGAGACCAGGACCGTTAGCATCACTTCCAGGACAAAATAACCACATGTCAATGAGTTATTTATTAAACTATTACTCTTTATTTAATGATTTGGAATATGTAGAAATGAAATATCCATACACTGAGTTCTTTCCTTATTGTTTTTCATTTTTGTTTGCTGAGACAGGTTCTCACCATGTAGCCTGGCCTCAAATTTTCAATTCTCTGACTTCAACTTCTCCAGTACTAGCATCACAGGAATATGCTACCATGATTAGCTATGCATAGCTATTTGTAATTTTAATTAATTATTTAACATCCCAAAGCTGCCTCTTTCCCAGTAGCCCTCTCACCAAGGCCCTTCCCCCAACCCCTCTTTGTTTTCCTCTGAGAGACTGGGTCTCCCCAGAGTCTCGAGGATCAACTCTGCCAGATTAGGCACTTCCTCTCCCACTGAGACCAGAAGAGGCAGCCCTGTTGGGGAATGGATACCACAGTCAGGTCACAGATTTAGGGACAGACTCTGCTCCAGTTGTTGGAGGGGAAAATATGATTCTAAGCAAGGAAACTTTTTAGAGGCCACTTCAGTTATCTCACTGTAGATACCTACTGAGGAGTATTCTGTTCCCAGTGGGATCGGGCCTTTCTCTGCTCTATTGCCTGCTTGGTACACACCATTTCATACTTGGATGCCATCTTTGCTTAGCTTCCAAATTTTGTTTCCTTCTCATCCTAGGCTAGCACACAGACAGGGATAAATCGTGTAGGGGATTTTTCTAGCTTGAAATTGTTCTTCTTGTCATCTCTCTGAAATTTAAGTAGCAGACTTAGAGGACACTTGAAATTTGACAAAAAATATTATTTTCAGACTTTAATGTTCTGCTGTAAAACATATCATATTCACATATATTATTCTGCGTTTTAAGACTGTTATTTGTAATGACAAAAAGATTTTTCTTTAATAGGATCTCAGCTCTTGTCTTATTTTTCTGGTTCATGTGGACTTTGTTAGTGCTTAGGGCAGAGTGAGGAATTCAAATGTTGACAAAATAATTAATTGTTCATAATAAAAAATCTGAGGATGACCAAAAGGTTCAAAGAGTAAGGGAACTTGCTGCCAAGTCTGATGACCTGAGTTCAACCCTTAAGAGCTGTGAAAGGTATAGCTACATGGCAGAAGGAGAGACCTGACTCCTTCAAGTTGTCCAGTAACCTAAATGAATAAATGTAAAACGAATAATGAGGAAAAAGACAGTTATGGTAATCGATGCTTGTAATCTCAGCACCTATAAAACTAAGGCAGGAGGATTGTGATATCAAGATCAGACTGATAAGTCATACAATGAGTTCCAACCCTCCCTGGGCCCCTAACCCAGAACCTGTCAGAAATAAAACAAAATGAAATAAAATGACAGCAGGAGTAGAGGGCAGAGAAATTGAAAGAAAAATATAGAAAAGAGGGATGTAAAGAGAGACAGAATAACAAAAGATAACTACATGTAAAATATTAAAAGGAAAAGAATATGGATGGTAGTAAATAGCAACGAATTATTCAGAGCCGGCACATATGGCAGCTATGGGTATAGTGGTGAGTGGAGTTCAGTTACTGAAAAAAAGAATTCTTGGTCTGGATAGAAGCCATGGCTTCAGTGGCGTTTGTAGCAGAGGCCTTGTCAGGCATCAATGGGAGGAGAGGCCCTTGGTTCTGTGAAGTCTCGATGCCCCAGTGTAGGGAAATGCCAGGGTGGGGAGGCAGGAGTGAGTAAGTGGGTGGAGGAACACCTTTATAACAGCAGTGGGGAGGGGATTGAGATAGAGAGTTTCTGGAGGGGAAGCTGGGAAAGGGGATAACATTTGAAATGTAAATAAAAAAATATCCAATTAAAAAAATGAAGAAGCCATGAAGAAGTCAGTGAAATAGACAGACATGTTAAAGGGGAAGAGTCTAGAGAAGAGAGTCAGTGGGCAGAAGGATTTCAAGTTAAGCTTGAGGTAGTTTTTTTTTTTTTTTTTTTAATTAACGAGTATTTCTTATATACATTTTGAGTGTTATTCCCTTTCCCGGTTTCCGACAAACATCCCCTCCCCTCCCTTCCTTATGGGTGTTCCCCTCCCAACCTCCCCCATTGCCGCCCTCCCCCAACAGTCTAGTTTACTGGGGTTCAGTCTTAGCAGGACCCAGGGCTTCCCCTTCCACTGGTGCTCTTACTAGGATATTCATTGCTACCTATGAGGTCAGAGTCCAGGGTCAGTCCATGTATAGTCTTTAGGTAGTGGCTTAGTCCCTGGAAGCTCTGGTTGCTTGGCATTGTTGTACATATGGGGTCTCGGCCCCTTCAAGCTCTTCAGTTCTTTCTCTGATTCCTTCAACGGGGTCCCGTTCTCAGTTCAGTGGTTTGCTGCTGGCATTCGCCTCTGTATTTGCTGTATTCTGGCTGTGTCTCTCAGGGCGATCTACATCCGGCTCCTGTCGGTCTGCACTTCTTTGCTTCATCCATCTTGTCTAATTGGGTGGCTGTATATGTATGGGCCACATGTGGGGCAGGCTCTGAATGGGTGTTCCTTCAGTCTCTGTTTTAATCTTTGCCTCTCTCTTCCCTGCCAAGGGTATTCTTGTTCCCCTTTTTAAAGAAGGAGTGAAGCATTCACATTTTGATCCTCCATCTTGAGTTTCATTTGTTCTAGGCATCTAGGGTAATTCAAGCATTTGGGCTAATAGCCACTTATCAATGAGTGCATACCATGTATGTCTTTCTGTGATTAGGTTAGCTCACTCAGGATGATATTTTCCAGTTCAACCATTTGCCCACAATTTCATAAAGTCATTGTTTTTGATAGCTGAGTAATATTCCATTATGTAGATGTACCACATTTTCTGTATCCATTCCTCTGTTGAAGGGCATCTGGGTTCTTTCCAGCTTCTGGCTATTATAAATAAGGCTGCGATGAACATAGTGGAGCACATGTCTTTTTATATGTTGGGGCATCTTTTGGGTATATGCCCAAGAGAGGTATAGCTGGATCCTCAGGCAGTTCAATGTCCAATTTTCTGAGGAACCTCCAGACTGATTTCCAGAATGGTTGTACCAGTCTGCAATCCCACCAACAATGGAGGAGTGTTCCTCTTTCTCCACATCCTAAGCCAGCATCTGCTGTCACCTGAGTTTTTGATCTTAGCCATTCTCACTGGTGTGAGTGAAATCTCAGGGTTGTTTTGATTTGCATTTCCCTTATGACTAAAGATGCTGAACATTTCTTTAGGTGTTTCTCAGCCATTCGGCATTCCTCAGCTGTGAATTGTTTGTTTAGCTCTGAACCCCATTTTTTAATAGGGTTATTTGTCTCCCTCCGGTCTAACTTCTTGAGTTCTTTGTATATTTTGGATATACGGCCTCTATCTGTTGTAGGATTGGTAAAGATCTTTTCCCAATCTGTTGGTTGCCGTTTTGTCCTAACCACAGTGTCCTTTGCCTTACAGAAGCTTTGCAGTTTTATGAGATCCCATTTGTCGATTCTTGATCTTAGAGCAGAGGTAGTTTTTAAAGGAAGGTAAAACATGCTAAGGAGATCCAGATAAGGGAGAGATAAAGGAATCCCCAAGATGAGAGAGAGCTAGGGTGAGAAAGAAACAAAAGAGAGTAAGACAGTCCCCAGTTCTCTCATTGTCACGTGGTGCTGCTGCAGCACCAGCGAACCGGATTATGAAATGGCTGTCAGGTCATGGGAAGGAGGTTAGATGTTCGAACCACTTTTAAGGTTCTTCTCCTTGAGTGTTGCGTGTACAATTACAAGGACTGTGTGTGTGTGTGTGTGTGTGTGTGTGTGTGTGTGTGTGTGTGCATGTGTGTGCGTATATGCACTGAACACATCTGCATTGGTTTGTAGGACAAAGAGCAACCCCATGTCTCCCTTAAGATAGTCTCCCTAGCCTTCCTTTGAGACAGGGTCTCTTGTTGGCCTAGAACTTTAGCTTGTAAGCAGGTTGGTGAGCTTTTGGGGTCTCTCTGCCTTCATTTTTCATCGTACCATCCCTGGCATTATAACTGTTTGCTTCTGTGAGCAGCTCTTTACTTGGGTTCTGAGAATCTGAACTCAGATCCTCGTACGTTTTAGGAAAGCATTTACTGACTGATCCATCTTTCACTGCAACGTGAGGGTTTTAAAGAGGTTCAAGTAGACAACCTCAAAATCTACAATTGATGTTTTTTAATGGAAATATCAGTACACATTAGAATACTGTCAATATTGAGTGGTCATATTCTCACTGATTGCCTGGTCTGTTCCTCGCACTTGACTATTTTTGCTTTTCTACATTGATCATCTTTCCTCCCTTCCTCCTTTCCTTCCTTCCTTCCTTCCTTCCTTCCTTCCTTCCTTCCTTCCTTCCTTCCTCCTCCGTCCCTTCAGGACTAGGCTATCCTTTTTCTCCTGTGCTCCCTCTTACCTCGTAGGCTCGCTGGAAACTCCCCAATCTGCTCTTTAGTGGAGCTCTCTGCTTTAATTTCTTGCTCCTTACTGTTGTTTTCCCAAAGCTGTTAGGATGAAAGTATTCCCTAGTACAGTCTGCTAGACCTGGATGTATTTTTCTAGAAAGATTACTCCACTGTCCCAGTTCTGGCAGCATAATCACAATGTGGTAGATTTCTAGAATTTTGTGAGCACACCTTTTTGTTGCTAATTTCTTCAAATTCCTGGAAGTTATGATGCGTCTTTGATTGTATTGTTCCTTATAGCTAATAGACAATGGTGTTTCTAGGTCATGAAGCCACTCTTGATAGATTTTGTAACTTCACTGCATTACCAGTCCCCTTGTCTGATGCTCTTTAGTGTTTGTGCCCAGAACCATTTTTTTTGTTGTTATTGGTAATGATTGAATTGAATAATTTTTATTGAGTTATTTATTTACTTTTTATCCTGATCTCAGCTTCTCCTCCTCCCTCTCTTCCCAGTCCATCCCTCTCCCCGCCCTGTCCCCCACTCCCTTCCCCTTCTCCTCAGAAAAGGGGAGACATCTCATGGATATTAACAAAACTTGGCATATCAAGTTACAATAAGACCAGGCAAATCTTCTCCTATTGCAGTTAAACAGGGCTGCCCAGTTAGGGGAAATGGGTCCAAAGTCAGGCAATGTAGTCAGAGACAGCCCCTGTTCCCACTCTAGGAGTCCCACGTGAAGACCTAGCTGAACAACTATTATATGTGGGCAGAGGGCCCAGTCCATTTTGTGCATGCTCTCTGGTCGGTGGCTCAGTTTCTTTGAGTCCCTATGGGCCCAAGTTAGTTGATTCTGTAGGTTTTCTTGTGGTGTTCTTGACCTCTCTGGCTTCTTTAATCCTTCCTCCCCATCTTCCACAAAATTCTGTAAGCTCCACTTACTGTTTGGCTCTGGGTCTCTGCCTCAGTGTCTATCAGTTTCTGTATGAAGCCTCTCTGATGAGAGTTATGTTTGGCTCCTGTCTACAACTACAGCAGAATACCATTAATAGTGTCAAGGGTGGGCTCTCTCATGGCATGGATCTCAAGCTAAGCCAGTCATTAGTTGGCCCTTTTCTCAAATTCTGCTCCAGTTTTCACCTATGCACAACTTCTAGGCAGGAGAAATTGTGGGTCTAAGGTTTTGTGGCAGGGATGGTGTCCCAATTCCTACACTGGAAACCTGCCTGGTAATAGGAGATGTCCCATTCAAGCTCCAAATCTCCCATTGCTCGGAGTCTTAGCTAAAGTTACCCTCATAGATTCTTGGGAAGTTGCATTTTTCCTATATTTCTGAACACACTGGCTCAGGAGACAACTTCCTTAACAGAACACAAACAGCTCAGGCACTAAGAACAACAATGGGACCTTATAAAACTGAAAAACTTCTGTAAACTGAAGGACACTATCAACAGGACAAAATGGCAGCCTACAGAATAGGAAAATACTTTCACTAACTCTTTATCTGGCATCGGGCTGATATCCAAAACACATGAAGAACTCAGGAAACTAGAATCAACAAATAAATAAACAAACAACTTAATTAAATAATGGGGTACATATCTATACAAAGGAGTCCCAACAGAACAATTTTTAATGGCCGAGAAGCACTTTGAGAAATGTCCAACATCTTTAGTCATCGGGGAAATGCAAATCAAAACAACTCTGAGATTTCATCTTACATCTGTCAGAATACATAAGTCATAAACTCAAGTGACAGCTCATGATAATGAGGAGGTAGAGCAAGGGAAGCACTTCTTCATTGCTGGTGGAGTGAAAATTTCTGATGGTATTTTAGGAATCAACTTGGTGTGTTCTTGGAAAATTGGGAATAGATATAACTCACGACCCAGCTATACTACTCCTTGGCATATATCCAAATGAAGATCTACCATACCATAAAGACACTTGTTCCGGTAGGCTCATAGCAGCTTTACTCATAATAGACAGAAACTAAACACAACCTAGATGTCCCTCAACTGAAGAATGGATAAATACAATGTGATATATCTATACTTAGCCATTAAATACTCAGTATTACTTAGCCATTAAAACCAGTGACATGATGAAATTTGCAGGCAAATGGATGGAACTGGAAAGGATAATCCTGAGTGAGGTAACTCAGACCCAGAAAGACAAATATGGTTATGTACTCACTTATAAGTAGATATTAGTCAGAAAGTACAGGATAACCATGCTACAAACCATAGACTCAAAGAAGCTAAGTAACAAGGAGGGCCAAAGGGTGGATGCTTGAATATCATTGAGAAGTGGACATAGATTAGACATGGGTTTGGGAGATGGAGGATGGGGGATGGGATGGGATGGGAACAAGAGGAATGAGGTGAGGGGAGAAGAGAAGGAGAGTATACTAGAAGAAACATCTGGAATAGGCCGGGCTTCTAGAAACTGTTGAAGATCCTCTGGAGAGACACTCTGTCAGGATGTGACCCTCTTTACATATGTTCATGAATAGTGGCTTAGATAAAAGTGGCATTGGAAAGTTTACTCTTTATTAGACATTCAACTTGTTTAATACTGAATCAATTAAATGGTAAAACCAGCAAAGTGGTGCACCAACACTTAGAAGAATACACTCACCAATGACAGTAACTCTCATTAGCTGAGAGTGGAGACAGAGACTTTCCCTGTTTTTCATTGTTTTCCGATTATACATCTTTTTCCCCCTACCTAATTTGCTAAGGAACATACCTCAATATCCAAGATAGACATCATCTAAGGATGAAAGGTTGGAAAAGGATATTCTCATCAAATGGACATAAGAAACAAGTTTGTGTATCCATTTTAATATCTGACAAAGTAGTCTTCAAACCAAAATAATCAGAAGATATACGAAACAACACTTTATACTCATGAAAGGAAAAATCCACCCAGAGGATATTGTGGTTCTCAATATCTATGCTACAAACACCTGGATGCTCACGTTCATAATGTAAACACTACTTCAGTTTAAATCACACAGTAACCTTCACGAAGTGATGGTAGGAGATTACAATACTGGACACTCATTAATAGGCAGGTCATTCAGATAAAAATCAAACAGAGACATGTTGAAGCTAACCAAAAATAGGTAAAGACAGAAGTTAGGAAAGAAATTAAAGACTTCTTAGAATTGAATGAAAATGCATACACAATATATCTGAACTTCTGGAATACAATGAAAAGAGTTCCAAGAGGCAACTTCACAGCACTAAATGCCTAAATAAAAATTTAAAGAACTGATGAACTTCTAACTTAAGAGCCCATCTGAAAGCTCTAGCACAAAAAGAAGAATCAAAATCAAAAGGAGAAAGCGGGAAGAACTAACCAAATGCAAGGAGGAATGAAATCAATAAAATAGAAACAAGCAAACAATACAATACAAGGAACGCATGCAACAAAGTGTTGGTTCTTTCAGAAAATCAGTAAAATTGATGGACACTTGCCAAATTAACTAAAGGAGAGAAGATACAAATTATAAAATTGGAGATTAAAAAGGGGGAATAATATCATACATTGAAGAAATGCAGAAAATCATAAAAATATATTTTAAAACCTGTATTCCAGTAAGTTGAAAAAAATCTCAATGATATAACTTTCTTGATGTATACTAACAGCCAAGTAAAATCAAGATTAGATAAGCCACATAGACCTGTCATGCCTTGAAAAATGGAGCAATTTTAGAAAAATAAAAGAAAAAGAAGTAAATAGTAATTGACAGTCTCCTAAGAAAGCTTCAGAGACAGGTGGTTTTAGTGAAGAATTCTGCCAGACTTTCAAAGAGTTAAACCCAATACTCCTCAAAGTAGGTCATGAAACAAAAGGAAACAAAATAAAACAAAACGTCAGAAGGAGCATTGTCCAATTAATTTTCCAAGGTCATAGTTTAATCACACCCAAACCAAACACCTAATAAAAATTATAGGTCTTATATTTTCTTATGAACATAGATTCAAAATTTCTCAATAAAATACTCAAAATACATGGCTAGAAAAAGGTCAGGTAAACAACACTTTCACAATAGCCTCAATAATACAAAATACCTTGTGGTAACTCTAACGTAGCAAATAAAAGACATATACAATAAAAGCTTTATGACATTGAAGGAAAAAATTGAAGAATATATTAGAAGATAGAAAGATCTCCCATGCTCATGGATAGGGAATATTACTATAGTAAAAATATCCATCCTACCCAAAGCAATCTATAGATTCAATGCAATCATCATCATCATCAACTTTCAACACAAGTTTTTCACAGATCTTGAAAGGACAATCTTCAGTTTCGTATGTAAACACCAAAGCCACAGGTTAAAACAATCCCAATAAAAGGGATATTGTAAGATCTCTGATTTCAAGCAATACTCCAGAGTTATAGTAATAAAAATAGCAAGGTGTTGGCACAAAAATGGTGTTCAGTGAAACTGGAATCCTAGACATGAGTCCATACACCTATGAACAATTGATTCTTGACAAGAAAAAAATCAGAAAACAAACCCTATGAAAAAATAAAAGAGAGCATTTTCAACAAATGACACTATTAAAATAGATGGTTGTCGTGTAGAGTAATCCAAATAGATCCTTACTAATCACCCTACACAAAACTCAACTCCAAAGGGAGCGATCAATGACCTCAACATATAACCAGGTATACAGAACCTGATAGACAAGAAAACATTAGCATATGAAAAGACTTTCTGAACAGAACACCAACAAGACACACAGTAAAAACAATTAATAAATGGGATCTCAAAAAACTGAAAGGTTTCTATATAGCAAAGGAACCCTCGTTCAGAAAAAACACCAGCCTACAGTATGGGAAAACACAGCATATATTTACCAATTACACATCCAATAGTGGGCTAATATTGCAAAATATATAAAGAACTCAAAACATAAACATCAATAAAACAAATGATTAAATTAAAAATGGGGTACAGATATAAACAGAATTCTGAAAAAAAGAAAACTGAAATGGCGGAGAAACACTTAAAATTTTATCATGTTTGGTCATCAGGAAAGTATAAATTAAAAATACTTTGAAATTTAGTTTTGCACCAACCAAGATGGCCTACATGAATAAAACAATAAACTCATGCTAGTAAGGATGTTGAGTAAGGGAATACTCACCCACTGATGGTATGAGTGCAAACTACTATGAGAATCAGTGAGGCAATTCCTCAGAAAGATGGGAATCAATGTACCTCAGTATCTGGTGAAACCACTCTTGGGCATATATGAAAAGCATACTTCATCCTACTAAAGAGATATTTCTTAACCAGGTTAATTGCTACTCTATTCATCATAGCCAAAAATTGAAAACAATGTGTCTATCAATGGATGAATAGATAAAGAAAATGCATCACATGTACACAAGGGACCATTATGTATTGATTAAAGAAATGAAATTATGAAATTTACCAGTAAGTGGATAGAATTAGTACAAATCATCCTGAATGAGGTAACTCAGGCTAAGAAAGGAAAATACAATATGTATTTGCTTATATGTGGGTGTTAGTTGTTAATTCATTGACCAGCAAGTTGCAATCCACATAATCACAGAGATTAGGTACAGAGTAAGGGACTGGAGTGAGGAATGGATAGCCCTTGGAAGGGAAGATAGAGTAGTTATGGGTGAACAAAGTGAGGGAGTCGAATGAGAAGATGAAGCAGGGAGGGGAGGGATAAGGGTGTAGATGGAGTAAATATGGGGAATAGCAGCTAAAAGTCCATTCTTTTATGGGAGTATGGAAAATTATATAGTAGAAGCTTTTAAAAACGTATGCTTATATGAATGTGATGATCTGAATGAAATCATCGAATAACTGGGCAGACAGAGCCCAACTTAATATATTTGTTATCAAGTTAAGCTTTCAGTGCAGACATCTAATGAAATTTTTGGCCAAATGGGTCCCATGGAAATGTCAAACAGCCTGGGCCTCTGGTGGTTCTCCACAAACTGACAGTAAGGCCCTACTACTGTAAACAACACCTACACAACACACTGGTCATGGAGTTGAGGTGGTACCTACATTAAGCCTTCATCCCTATTGGGTACAGGAAGGCACCATGCCCAAGGAGAAATAAATACCAACCCAGCCACAAACACTTTAATGTCCTGCCTTGCCAGTGTAGTGTACAAAGCTTGTGGGATTAACCAATCAATACCTGACTTGACTTAAATCCACTCTGTGAAATGGAACCAATATTTAATGCTGCTTGAGTGGCTAAGAACTTGAGAATAGATAGGCTGGGTAAACCAGATACTACTGTTCTGATAAAGGAATATGTAGCAATTAAATGATCCCTATCTATATTGTGCTATATTCATAGATCCATTCCTTTCTAATCCATTATCATAGAAGTTTCTCTCTCCAGCAGAGTGGAAGAACCACAAAGATCCACAGCCAGACAATATGCAGAAAGTAGGAGACCTTGGACCCCTTAGTCCCAATAAAGATGTTTACATCAAATTCCTTCCATCAGGGATTAGGGAACTCTGCAAAAGAGGAGGCAGAAAGAGTGTAAAAGCCAGAAGGGAGACCAAGTAATCAAAGCCTTGTAGACACAATAGGGTTGGTGCACAAATGAATTCCTAGAGAGTGCAGCAGCATGTCTTGTGTGCACACTTGAGCATGTGTGTGTGTGTGTGTGTGTGTGTGTGTGTGTGTGTGTGTGTTAGTTTCCAGATTCTGTTTTTATGGGATTCCTGTGTTCCAAAATGTGTGTTGCTACATCTATATGTGTTTCTTGTGCTTTTTCTTTAATTCTTTTTCTTGCTTTGTATTATTCTATTTCATTTGGTTTTATTTATTATTTTATTTTATTGTTGTTTCTTAGATGCATGTTTGTTTTCTAACAAGAAACAGAAAGATGAAGAGCTAGATGGGAGTGGAGACGGGGAAGAACATGGAAAGTTAGAAGGAGAGAAAAATAATCAGAATATATTTTGTGAAAAAAAATCCATTTTCAATGAAAAACTGTTCTACATTCACTGGAGAACAATTTAAATTCAAATTTTCATTTTACTTTGGCATCTAAAATCTCAAATTGTATTTCTTAATGTGCCAGGATATCCTTATATATAGTATAATGAATGCTTAATGAGGTTATACATTTCTTTGCTCTCAAATATGTCTCGTTTCCTTACTGAGAAAATACCACTATCCTTTCTTGCATACAGCCATAGTGAATCTTATGTGAAATGCTACCCCAAAGCTTCCTACTCCTAGCTAATCATAATCAAGGATCATTCCCAGTATCAACCGTGGTCTCTCCATGGAATTGTATGTAGAGTTTGGAAAGTGGAAATTGAACCTGACTGCCCATCTATGTCTGTTTTCCCTAACTCAATGTGATATTCTGACATTGTCCATTGTTCAATTTGTCTTTGTTCAAAGAGACACCAGAGGCGTACTTCTTAGCCTACATAAACCAACCACGGAAAGGGCCATGTGGAAAATGTAGTATCTTGGGCTCTATGGGATATATTCATGTGGTCTGTAATTTTTATTTTGAGGGATTGTGTTAAAATGCATCTTTCAGGGTGGAATCTTCTTAAGAGTTCTACAATTTTTCTTTACCTATATTCGATACAGAAGAAAGAGAAGTAGATGGGTTGGCTCACAAAATGAGCTTGAAAACTTGGTCATTCAGTGTACATTAAGGTTGAATGAATGTTTGTTCCTGTCTTTTCTGGAAAAGGTCCCATAACAGAAGCTGGCAAGTGCTAGAGACCAGCTAGGAATAGTAAGGTAGTAAGGGACACTGAAATTAATAATACGTTATCACTTAAATTGCTAAATGTGTGTGTGTGTGTGTGTGTGTGTGTGTGTGTGTGTGTGAATTTTTGGTGTTTATGAGTAATTAAAAACCTTTCCTTAGAACATTGAGGCAGACTTTTGTCTAAGTAACTGCAATACAACTTTTATGAATCTTCTATCTGCAAAAAGAATGACTGACATTATCTTCAAGAAGTCACATTCTGGTAAGACAAAAGCTATTTCTTACGAAATGTAACTGAATTTTCTGTCTAGGGCCCAGCATATGGAGGTCATTAGACAGTGTTTGCATGTATCTGTATTTCTCTTGACAGAAATTGAATACTGGCCTTGGGGAGTGCTGATAAATCTGGTGTCATCTGTTTATAGCATTTCTTCTGCTGAACACTTGGACTTGAGCTGTTTGATTCTGTAATGAGTTGCAGGTGTTGAGAGGAATGGGCATGCCTCTTAATTGCTTGATACATAGTGAATCTGCAGAGGGGGTACCAGTGCCAGGAAGATGTGCCTCAAGCATCCAGCAACTCGCAATTTTTTTCACCCACAAATTGAAGCCAGATTCTTGTGTTCAGATGTTTGCAAGAAACTGGGGAAATGGCTCAGTGATTAAAGAACTCGCTACAGAAGTGCGAAGAACAAAGTTCAGATCCCTAGCATCCATGTAAATGCCACGTGGGTATGATGACTAGAGCCTGGGAGTCCAGACTTGGAGGGCAGAGACAGGACAAGAACATCCCAGAACAATCAGGGTAGGAAGATTAGTGATTGGAAAGCTGTGGTTTCTTTGAGAGACCCCACCTCAACCAAGAAAGTGGAATAATTTCTGATGACAATCCTGCATCCTCTGAACGCACTTGTGCATTCCTCCATGCTCACACACATGCATAGGCATACACATACACATACATACATGAAAGTGGGAGATGGTACAAAATGATAAGAATAGGTATTTCTCTCTCCTATAAATAGTTCTAAGAATATTACCTGTTCCTATGAGAATTATTTGTTGGAATATTACTTGACTTAATTTTGTGAATACAATTATACAACAAGAGAGTTCAAAGAACAAGAATCTTGGTTTAAGAGGGTCCCAGGTTAGAATCCTAGTATATCTCCAATAGTTGTGTACCTTCAGACATGCTACTAAACTTTGTGTCCCAATTTGAACATCTAATTTTTAGGGTTTCTGGTTATTTGTTACTAATACAAGCCCATTTCATAAGTACTCCAGAGATGGAGGTAGGAGTTTCAGGAGTTCAGTGCCAAACTTTACCACATACCTACTTTGAAACCAGGCTGGAAAATAACTAAAAAACAAAAACAAAAACAAAAACAAAAAACCCCCAAGTTTCGGAAATGTCTCAGTAAACTGCTTACTGTGGAAGCATGAGAACTCGAATTTGAGCTTTAGAAGCCATATGGAAATCTTGGATGTTGTGGTCCACACATCTTTTTTCTTTAATTTTTTATTATATATTTCTTTACTTACATTTCAAAGGTTACTCCCCTTCCTGGTTTTCTATCCATAACCCCCCATTCCCTCTCCTCCCCCTCCCCCTATTGGTATTCCCCCTATACATCCCTCTTATTGCATTCCCCTGCACTGGGGGTCCAACCTTGGCACGACTAAGGGCTTTCCCTTCCACTGGTGCCCCCACAAGGCTATTCTCTGTTACATATGCAGTTGGAGCCCTGGGTCAGTCCATGTATAGTCTTTCGGTAGTGGTTTACTCCCTGGAAGCTCTGGTTGGTTGGCATTGTTGTTTTTATGGGGTTGCAAGCTCCTTCAACTCTTTCAATTCTTGCTCTAATTCCTCCAAAGGGGGTCCTATTCTCAGTTCAGTGGTTTGCTGCTAGCATTGACCTCTGTATTGGATGTGCTCTGGATGTGTCTCTCAGGAAAGATCTATGTCCAGTCCTTTTCTGCATGCATTTTTTAGCTTCCTCAATCTTATCTAGTTTTGGTGGCTGTATAGATATGGGCCACAGGTGTGTCAGGCTCTGAATGGCCATTCCTTGAGTCACTGCTCTAAACTTTGCTTCCATATCCCCTCCTATGAATATTTTCCCCCTTTTAAGAAGGATAGAGGGTTAATATCCAAAATATAAAAAGAACTCAAGAAGTTAGACTACAGAGAGCCAAATCACCCTATTAAAAAAAGGAAGTACAGAGCTAAACAGAACATTCTCAACTGAGGAATATCGAATGGCTGAGAAGCACCTAAAGAAATGTTCAACATCCTTAGTCATCAGGGAAATGCAAATCAAAACAACCCTGAGATTCCACCTCACACCAGTCAGAATGGCTAAGATCAAAAACTCAGATGACAGCAGATGCTGGCAAGGATGTGGAGAAAGAGGAACACTCCTCCATTGTTGGTGGGATTGCAGACTGGTACAACCATTCTGGAAATCAATCTGGAGGTTCCTCAGAAAATTGGACATTGAACTACCTGAGGACCCAGCTATACCTCTCTTGGGCATATACCTAAAAGATGTCCCAACATACAACAAAGACACGTGCTCCACTATGTTCATAGCAGCCTTATTTATAACCAGAGCTGGAAAGAATCCAGATGCCCTTCAACAGAAGAATGGATTAAAAAAATGTGGTACATCTACACAATGGAGTACTACTCAGCTATCAAAAACAATGACTTCATGAAATTCATAGGCAAATGGAATGAACTAGAAAATATCCTGGGTGAGGTTACTCAATCACAGAAAAACACACTTGGTATGCACTCATTGATTAGTGGATATTAGCCAAAAACTCAAATTGCCCAAGATACAATCTGCAGACCACAGGAAGCTCAAGAAGAAGGATATCCAAAATGCAAATGCTCCCACACTTACAATTCCCACACTTGCAATTCTTGATCTGGACATGTGGGGTCTGTCTAGGCTGCTTGACAAGTTCTAGGCCAGTGTGAAAACATATCTGAGAGAATGAGGTAGACTGTGTCTGAGAAACAATACCTGAACATAACCTGTGGCCTCCACAGGATCTAAAATCAAATTATCAAGTAAAGACAGTAAGTTAGAAGTCAATGTGGAGGCCCCAGAAGGAAAAAAAATAAAGGAATTGGAGAACAGAAAAGACTAGGGAACTCCTACACCAAGGAACACTGTGAAATTCTGGGAAGTGAGCTGAATATATCTGGTAGGAACTGGTGTGATAATGAACTTGGGAACACCATCGCCATTTTGGCTTCTCAGGGAAGTAGCTCACTTCTACTCTTATCTCATTACTAATCAAATCTACTGAGGGCATTGGAAACTCCATCCCCACCACCCCCAAATAAATGACACTTGGATTTAATTTGAAAATTCAAGATAAGGTCTCATGTATCCTAAGTGTCTTTGTCAGTGTTCTATTGCTATGAAGAGATACCATGAACATGACGACTCTTATAAAGGGGAAGATTAAATTGGGGTTGAATTACAGTTTCAGAGCTTTAGTTCATTATATTCATGGTAGGAAGCATGGCTGTACACAGTCAGACATGGACTGGAGTGGTAGCTGAAAATTCTACATCTGAATCTCCGGGAAGAAGGGAGTAAGGAAAAGAGAGAGGGAGTAAGAGAGGGAGGGATGGAGAGAGAGAGAGAGAGAGAGAGAGAGAGAGAGAGAGAGAGAGAGAGACAGGTACTGGCTTGAGCTTCTGAAAACTCAAAGACCAGTCCCCAGTGACATACTCCCTCCACACCTATTCCAACAATACCACACTTCCTAGTGCCACTCCCTGATGACTAGGAATTAAAAATATGAGCCTATGGGGGCCAGTTTTATTCATACTACCACATTAGACTTTCAACATCCCAGCTTATGCAGTATTGGTGATCAGGGCTTTGTATAGAGTAGGCAAGCAGTGTACCTGCTGAACAATAGTCCTATACCTGAAGTATTTCAAGCAAAAATAAACTTTACCATGGTTTAAATGTGTATATAGTTCTATCTTCAATAATTCTTGGTCTTTTATAATGTGAGAGAATTATTATTTATTATCCCTGAAGGAAAATTGTTATTATGACATAATTCTTTAGAGCATATTTAATCAGGTTTTCATCTGTCTCAGAAAAAAATCTGAATATTATATATGTGAGACTTTATAATATGGCAATCTTTTTTCAAAACAAAAAGTAATTAGCTTTAGATAGCTTGTTACAGGGTTACAATATATTTCTATCATATTTGAATTTATTACTAATATATTTATTATCTATTACTATAATCTATCTATCCTTCTATCTAAATATCTATTGTCTAGCCTTTATTTATCTCCTGTCTATATCTGTCTGTCAGTCTGAATATATTGTCACTACGATGCCCATTCTTTATAGATCAAGAAACTGCTATGAGTGAAACATTTCCCAATGTCTTTGAGGATATGACTTAATTGTTAAAGTTAGGATCATTGAGATTTATATCTCAGGAAACTGTGAGGGTGTGTGCTATTGCAAACAAGGTTCTCTGGCTCTGGTGAAGATGATGATGACACACACATCTTATCCAGGTTCAGCCCGAGAAAATAGTTTCTATAGCCAGCCTGGGTGCCATGCACACCTCCTGGAAATGCTCCAGTCCTGTAATTATATTCTGCCTCTCAACATCAGGCTTCGTCTTTCTAATTGAATAATCCTCCATTTCATCAGGCTCATTTTGGAGAGTCTTGCCTTTCATTTCAAAAGCTTAAATAACACCCTCCATCACAACTCTGAGAGAAGGAGGTGGTATGTGAGACACAGCAGCTCCCCAGAGTTAAGTCTCAGCTCAGGAGACAACTCCCAGGATCAGGGTAAGAACCCTCACAAGAGGTCTCTTCCACCATTTACCCTGTGCCCAGAGGTTCCAGTTCCTTCAAACTAGTGAGGGAGCATTGATTACCCCAAAGGGGAGCATATCCCGGGGGACTGCCTGCTGGATAAGAAAGGAGAAAATGCAATGTCATATTTTTCTTTTAAATTTCATTTCAGAAAACTTATTTAGTCCCTCCCTCCATCCTCTTTCTCTCTCTCACTGTGTGTGTGTGTGTGTGTGTGTGTGTGTGTGTGTGCCTCTATAATAAAGGATGTTGCCAAATGTATTGCTCTATGACTTTTCATTTTTTTCCCTTGAGATAGGGTCTATTATTTAACTTTGAGCTAGGCTGGCAGTCAGCAAGACCCACTGATCCGCCTGTCTCCGCCCTCCTCCACAATGCTAGGGTTACAGGTACATCTTTTTAGGTGGGTCCCAAACTCAGGTGCTCAAGCTTATGCAGACAGTGCTCCTGCCCACTGAACCATCTCATATCCCCCTTCAGCTTTATTATTATTATTATTATTATTATTATTATTATTATTATCTTTGTTTTTTACACTCTAGTCTTTATAGCCCACCAGAACTGCCCTCTGACTGTTCTGCATACCATATTTCCTCCCCCCATGTCTTCAAAAGGATGTCCCCATCCCCATCCCCATCTCCCAGACCTCCCAAGTTCCTGGGGCCTCAAGTTTCTGGAAGGTTAGGTGCATCTTCTCTGACTGAGTCAAGAGCCATCAGTTTTCTCTTGTATTTGTGTTGGGCTCCTCATATCAGCTGGTATATTCTGCCTGGTTTGTAGCTCAGTGTCTGAGCAATCTCGGGGGTTCAGGTTAATTGAGACTGATGATCTCCCTATAGGGTCACACTCCTGTTCAGTTTCTTCCAGCTTGTTCCTCTTCTAAGCAATAGGTGAGAAAGAAGAAACTGTATTCTTTAAGTCCTTCTTAAACAGGGGAACAAAATACTCAAGGGAGGAAATACCGAGACAAAGTGTGGAGCAGGGATTGAACGAAAGGCCGTCCAGAGACTGCCCCACCTGGGAATCCATCCCATATACAGACACCAAACCCAGACAATATTGCAGATGCTCAGAAGTGCTTGCTGACAGGAACCTGATATAGCTGTCTCCTCAGAGGCTCTGCCAGAGTCTGACAAATAAAGAGGCAGATGCTCACAGCCAACCACTGGATTGAGCACATGGTCTGCAATGGAGGAGTTAGAGAAAGGACTGAAGGAACGAGCTGAGCTGAAGGGGTTTGCAACCCATAGGAAGAACAACAATATCAACCAACCAGAGCCCCCAGAGCTCCCAGGGACTAAACCACCAACCAAAAACTACACGTGGAAGAACCCATGACTCCAGCCATGTGCATAAGTGGCAAAGGATGGCTTTGTCAGACATTAGTGGGAGGAGAGGCCCTTGGTCCTGTGAAGGCTTGATGCCCTAGTGTAGGGAAATGCCAGGGTGGGGAGGCAGGAGTGGGCGGGGAGCACCCTCATAGAAGCAGGTAGAAGGAGAATGGGAGAGGGGGTTTCAAGAGGGGAAACCAGAAAAGGGATAACATTTGAAAAGTAAATAAATAAAATATCCAACAAAAAAGAAAGTTATTAGTGCATGCTCAGAAGGTGCCTTTGGGTTTCTCATCTCATAGCTGCTGCAGGAAAGTGTCGAGCCTCTCAGCTCACTTTGTTAATTTTTCTCTACCACTCATTTTGTAGACAATATTAGAGAATCTGAAACTATAGGTCATATATGGACCTAGAATGTGAGGAAATAGGGTAGGCTAGCAGGCTTTATCTTTTGCTCAGATAACCAAACTTCCCTAAAGCCACATGCTGCATGATGGAAAATCAATACAGAGGTCAAGATCCTCAAGAGGTTTAAGAGTTAGACAGAAAGCTATAATGATAAATTTGCCTTGACAGCTGCAGAACTGGCTTTTTAAAACATCTTTCAACCCAAATGCATTGGCATAAAGAGAAAAGAACCCAAATTTTAAAGGTACATTAATTTTAAGTGTGGGACAACAGTACAGGAGAGAGTTAATGCATGACCCAGGTATAGTCATTCATAGACTTGGTAATATTTTGTGCCATGCACAACCTGCATGTGTTTGTATGAGATAAATGAGAATAGAAAATATAGACACTCTTCAGCAAGATTATTATATCCCCTAGTATTCCTTTCCATGTTTGGGCATTTACTTGTAGCATACCTAGATCCCTATTTTGCATTTGTTTGTTTGTTTGCATTTCCCTTTTTGGTTTTATTGTCACTTTATTTTTGTTCTTATTATAAAGACAAACAGTTTTTACTCTCAAGTATTTAAATAATATTTTTATTTTTACTTTGAAACATGTATACATTTAGATGATGAATTTCAATCATAGCTATCCATAACTGCTTCCTTTCAACCCTATCAACTGCCTACACCTCATTTCTCTCCCAATTTCTTTGCACTCCATTTTGTTATAAACAACCCTCTTCTTTGAATTCTATTAGTACTATCTTTGCGTGCATGATTTTGTGGCCATCTACTTGGATATGGACAACCCACCAGCAGTCACATCCTCAAATGAGAGTGACCTTCCTTCCTTCTCCAACTGTCAACTGTTTGGCAATGACTCTTCTGCCCAAAATAAGGCCTTGGAATCACTCCTGGTACTTTTGTTAGAATGTTGGCTGAGCTGGTCTTGGGCAGGTTGTGCAGGTTACCAGAGTCGCTGTGAACTGATGTAGCCAATAGTCATGTGACATTCAGATGTCAGAATTTCCCACCCTGAGTGCTCATAGTTCCTTATTCTTGGCACTTTTAGTGAGTATGAGTTTCTGTTTTAACCGTTATGAATCTGTAAAAACCATTAAAAACAACAACAAAAGCTAACTGTCTTTGACCAAAGTTGAGATGAACATAAATGTATGGGCCTAAGTATTCAGAAAGTAATTTGTCATCACGGACATTAAACAGCGGTTTTCCTACCTAGAGCCTATGACCTCCTAAGTCATGATCTTTTGACCAGGTTTACAGTACCAGACATTAAACTACTCTCTACTTCCTAACGGCTCTCTAGTCCTATCTTGTTACTAACAACCTTAGATCCAACACTTTCCTTGAGACTCCTATTCTGGAGAAAATCTAAACTTTTGTTTTTTTTTTTTTTAAAATAATTAATGACCTAATTCTTTTACAAGCTAAACACTGCTCCAATCCCCCTCACAGAGTTCCTCCTCCATACTCCCTTTCCTTCTCCTCTGAGAGGGTACCCCCTCCCATCTCCCCACCCTGGTGCAGCAGTACTCTGCAGGATTAGGCCCACCCCTCTCTTGTGCCACTGAAACCAGACAAGGCAGCCCTGTTGGGCATCAGATTCTACAGTCAGGTAATAGCTTTAGGGACAGCCCCCTCTCCAGTTTTCCAAGTGATTACTGCGTACATTCTTACTCTCTTGTCACTGTGACAGTCCCTGACAAGTCATTGGCCATGAGGAGAGATTCATTTGGCTCATGGTAGTTTCTCTTTTTCAGAGTTTAGCCTGTTTCAGAGAGTTTCAGAGAGTTTACTTTGGAGAGAACAATGTGGAGGAACCTTGTAGCAAAGCTTTTTAAATTATGGTGGACAGGAAACTAGAAATATATAGCCTAGAGAGAAGATAGCACCCATAGCCAAGCTCCTGTGATCTTCTTCCCTCAACTAGACCATAATTCCTAGCTTTCTCCTCTCCCATTCCCTGAATCTTTGTAACTAATCCACCAGTGGATTCAACCAGAGCTTAGGACAGAACCCTCATAGTGGAATCCTCTCTGGACTTACAACTCCAAACTTACCTGGAAATTTGTTTTGCCCCTGCCCCTAGGTATCTTTTACTTTAGTAAAGTTATTGATCAATATTAAGTATTAGGATAATTTATATTTGGAGCTGGGGGATGATTCAATTTTTAAAGTGATTACCTACCCTGCAAGCATGACCTGAGTTCAATCTTCAGAATCTGTGTGAAAACATCCAGGAACGGTTATGCATGCACTTCCACGGTTGAGTCAGTCAGCCTAGCCAACGGGGCAAGTCTCAGATCACATCTCAAAATACAAGATGCATGCTGTTTGAGAAATGGCAGTCAAGGTGTCCCTTGGTGGATACACACACACACACACACACACACACACACACACACACACACACACACACACACACGGAAACAGACACACACAAATGCAGACACACATGGAGAAAGAGGGAGAGAGACAGAGACAGGGGTAAAGACAGAGACATACACAGAGACACAAGTGAGAGACAAAGACACTTTTTAAACATTTGTTTTTTTAACTTTAGTTTTCTGTTCTTTCTTTGATAACTAGAGACTAGTTCCCATGATACAATGGAAACATCAGAGGGTTTCATCGAACAGTGCACATGCCTTGATGTATCACTCCCATCCTCAGGCTGGAAATTTTGGCAAAATCAATTTTCTTTCATGAATTCTGTCTTCTGAGCCTCCATTTTTCTGTATTTAAACCTTATTTTCTGTACTCTTCAGGGTTTTGGTCTCCCTAATTTCCATGGGGGCTTCTTGGTTGTATACATCCACATTTAAATAATTCTCAAATTTAGTCGTCTGAGGAATAGACTGAACAGAGACATACGTTTGTAGAAAGAGGCTCTTTGAAGACATCTGGGATGTTTCAGAACTTAATATCCTTGAAAATGACATGCTCTAAGCCAAGTGGTGGGGAGTTACATAGATGATAACTATCCTGGAATGTATGGTTTGTAATTTAATTTATTTATTTTTCCTTCCTTTTCCCCTCCTCCTTACTTATTATCCCAAGTTCTTCTTACCCTCTACCTCCCATGAGTATTTTATTGCCCCTTAAAAGGACTGAAACATCCACAGTTTGGTCTTCCTTCTTCTTAAGCTTCATATGGTCTGTGAATTGTATCGTGGGTATTCTAAGCTTTTGGGCTAATATCCACTTATCAGTATGTTCATACCATGTGTGTTCTTTAGCGATTGGGTTAACTCACTCAGGATGAAATTTTCTAGTTCCATCCATTTGTCTATGAATTTCATTTTCTATGAATGGAGCTGAGCAGTACTCCATTGTGCACATGTACCACTCTTTCTGTATCCATTCCTCTGCTGAAGGACAGAGGGTTCTTTCCAGCTTCTGGCTATTATAAATAACACTGCTATGAATATGGTGGAACACGTGTCCTTGTTATATGTTGGAGCATCTTTGGGTATATGCCCAGGAATGGTACAGTTGGGTCCTCAGGTAGTACTATGTCCAATTTTCTGAGGAACCTCCAGACTGATTTCCATAGTGGTTGTACCAGTTTGTAATTCCACCCACAGTGGAGGAGTGTTTCTCTTCTCCACATCCTCACCAGCATCTTCTGTCATCCGAGTTTTTAATTTTAGTCATTCTGACTGGTGTGAGGAGAAATATCAGGGTTGTTTTTATTTGCATTTCCATGATGACTAAGGGATTTGAACATTTCTTTAGGTGCTTCTCAGCCATTTGATTTTCCTCAGGTAAGAATTCTTTATTTAGATCTGTACCCCATTTTAATAGGGTTATTTGTTTGTGATTTGATCTGATAGGATGCATGGGATTACTTCAGTATTCGTGTGTTGTTGAGGCCTGTTTTATGACCGATTATATGGTCAATTTTGCAGAAGGTACCATGAGGTGCTAAGAAGAAGGTATATTCTTTTGTTTTATGATGAAATGTTCTATAGATATGTGTTAAATGCATTTGGTTTCATAACTTCTGTTAGTTTCACTGTGTCTCTGTTCAGTTTCTGTTTCCATAATCTGTCCATTGATGAAAGTGAGGTGTTGACGTCTCCCACTATTATTGTGTGAGGTGCAATGCATGTTTAGAACTTTAGTAAAGTTTCTTTTATAAACGTGGGTACCCTTGCATTTAGGGCATAGATGCTCAGAATTGAGGATTAATCTTGGTAGATTTTTCTTTGATGAGTATGGTGTCCTTCTTTATCTTTTTTGATAACTTTTGGTTGAAAGTCTATTTTATTCAATATTAGAATGGCTACTCCAGCTTGTTTCTTGGGACCATTTGCTTTGAAAAATTTTTCAAGCATTTTACTTTGATATAATATTTGTTTCTGTCACTGAGGTGTGTTTCCTATATGAAGCAAAATGCTGACTCCTGTTTATATATCCAGTCTATCAGTTAGTTTATGTCTTTTTATTTGGGAATTGAGTCTTTTGATGTTAAGAGATATTAAGAAAAAGTGATTGATACTTCCTGATATTTTTGTTATTAGAGGTGGAGTTATGTGTGTGTGTCTCTCTTCTTTTGGGTTAGTTGAAAGAAGATGACTTTATTGTTTTTTTTCTAGAGTACAGTTTCCCTCATGTTGGAATTTTCCATCTATTATCCTTTGTAGGGCTGGATTTGTGGAAAGATATTGTGTAAATTAGTTTTTGTCATGGAATATCTGAGAGTTTTGCTGGGTATAGTAGCCTGGGCTGGCATTGGTGTTCTCTTAGTGTCTGTAGGACATCTGTCCAGGATCTTCTGGCTTTAAAGTCTTTGGTGAGAAGTCTGTTGTAGTTCTTATAGGTTTGCCTTTATATGTTACTTGACATTTTCCCTTACTTTCTTTAATATTCTCTGTTTTTTGCATTTGGTGTTTTGATTATTATGTGACAGGAGGAGTTTCTTTTCTGGTCCAATCTATTTGGAGTTCTGTAGGTTTCTTTTATATTCATGGACATCTCTTTCTTTAGGTTAGGAAAGTTTTCTTCTATAATTTTGTTGAAGATATTTACTGGCCCTTTGCATTGGGAATCTGTGCTCTCTTCTATACCTGTTATCCTTAAGTTTTGTAGTTTCATTGTGTCCTGGATTTTCTGGATGTTTTGGGTTAGGACCTTTTTGCATTTTGTATTTTCTTTGATTGCTGTGTCAATCATTGTTTTCTATGGTATCTTCTGCACCTGAGATTCTCTCTTCTATCTCGTGTATTCTGTTGGTGATGCCTGCATCTGTGGCTCCTGAGCTCTTTCCTAGGCTTTCTATCTCCAGGGTTGTCTCCCTTTGTGATTTCTTTATTATTTCAGTTTCTATTTTTACATCCTGGATGGTTTTGTTCAACTCCTTCACCTGTTTGGTTGTGTTTTCCTGTAATTCTTTAAGGTATTTTTCTGTTTCTTCTCTAAGGACTTCTACCTGTTTACTGTGTTGTTCTGTATTTCTTTAAGGGAGTTGTGGTGGTCTCTTCTGTGAACTTAGGAGGTACATGTCTCATGGGAGACCAGCTTTCTCTAGGTGGGATTTGGGTAAGGAGAGCTGTGGCTCAGCCTTAGCTCCAGGGCACAGATGGAGACAAGAAGGATCCTGTCCCAGGATTGTCCTTTTAGGACTCAAAGTCAAAATGCAGCTCTTTTCTTAAACTACTGAATGTGTATATGCTGTTAATTTTCATAAATGCTCATTTCCCAATGAGCCATGTGAAATTATTTTACTATACTTCTAAAAAGGAAGATCAGTTATTTTCTGAATGACCTGTAACTTTCAAACCCTTTAAGATTTGGAGTTTGATCCTATTATGTGGGAAATATTTCCTTTCCCACTAGACAGAAATTTCCTTGAAGGAGGAGTTTTATTCTCTAAATATGTGTATATATGTATGTGTTCAAATGGTTTCATGCATACATACGTATAGAAGCCAGGGCTCAATGTTAGAGGCTGTCCACCTTGGTCATTGAGTGAAGATCAGGTCTGTCAGTGGCAATGAACTCACCATGAAGTCATGGTTGGCTCAATAAATCTCAGGTATCTATTCGTGTTAGCGTGTCTCTTTTTCTGTAACCTTAAATGTTACAAGCATAGACCATAGCACCTTGGAGCTCTCTCTCTCTCTCTCTCTCTCTCTCTCTCTCTCTCTCTCTCTCTCTCTCTCTCTTACACACTCCCAGAGGGCCATAGAGAGATGTCCTCTGAGAGGAGAGAGAGAGAGAAAGTGATCTCCAATATGTTTCTCATAGAGGCAACAAACAGATGTTTCTAAATATGCAAGGACTGGGAAGATATAATTCCTAAAAGCCATTTTAATACTAAAATCCAGCCAAGTGAGAAATAATAAAAACAAGGAATTCACAAGAAGAGGCATTGCAAAATGACAGGTTGTGGCCCTGAATTCAATTAAATAGAAATGAAGTTACAAACCTGTGAAAATTATGGTTAGTGTTTCAAACCGTAGGGAAAACAATAGAAAAAGCAAAAGTGGATAGAGACAGAAAGAAAATGGTAATACTGATTTCTCTATCCTCCACAGTAGAGAGGCTATTGGTGTGGTGTCAATGATTTAACATGAGAGAATGCAAGCATAGCAAATCCTCACTTCAATCTATGTCATCTATTTTAACATGAATCTTCATTGGGGCACAAAAGTGCAGGCTAGGGGCAGTGAGAATCATGAGTTCCAGGGCAGCCCAGATTGAAACAAAAAGGAAGGTAGTGGGAAGAAGAGAGAGAGGAAAGGAGTGAGGCAGCATTAAAGGGAAGAGAAAGTAAGAAAGATGGAAGAAATGCTCTTAGTAACCTAAAATAATTTCTTCACGGTTGAAAATACTGATTTCAATTCATTAGTCTTTCTAATAGCTTTTCATTTTTTAAAAACTCATTTCATTCATTCATTTGTTTACTTTGGTGCATGTGCACCTGTGTACACATTTGCCATACCTTCCGTTCCAAGATACCCTGCAAAAGCAATTAAAAACCTCACCAAGTACCCACACATGGATGAACTTAGTACAGGAAAATAACTATCCATGTAGCAACATTTTTCTTTTATTCTCACCTTGTGGATGATCGTGAGCCCTGATGCTCCCATAGAAGAAAGTCATTTATAAGAATTGTCATTCATGCCTGTATCCCTGTCATTGTGCTAGTTCATAAATTCTCGAATGCCCACAACTTCTAGGAGATACCTCAGTAAGCAAAATACATGCTGAACAAACATCAAGAACTGAGTAATATCCATGGAAGCTGTGTGTGTGTGTGTGTGTGTGTGTGTGTGTGTGTTGTGTGTGTTTTGTGTGTGTATTTGTGTGTGTGTGTGCGTGTGTGTGTGTGCGTGTGTGTGTACATGTGGAGGCAAGAAGTTGACATTAGGAGTCTTCTTTATTTACTCTCCATTCAATATCAAGTCAGGGTCCCTCACTTGAACCCAGAACTCTCTTAACAGGTAATTTAGTCAAGGTGTGTTCTGGTGATAGTCTCTACCTCCTGGGAGGATAAGAGAACAGACAAGTCACCGTACTTACCAGGTGTTGGCACAGGTAATTGAGGTTTGAATTCAGGTCCTTCAGCTTTATAAGCTCTACTTCTCCAGCTATATCTCCAGTCCTCAGGCCATAATGTGACTGACAGGTTTTGTTTGTGAAGTGTTTTTCGTTTTTCTTTTAAAAAATGCTCTTGGACATTTATCAGAGCTACTTTGTACTTAGGAATGTCTGGTAAAACTCATTTCTAGATACATGAGACAACACCCTCCTTAACCTGTCTTCAAAATCACCCCAGTGCACCATGTTATCTTTCTTGCTATCATTTGTTTAGAAGTTGAAACCAGGAGAGTTTACTAGTTCTCTGGCTTATACATAGTCCTGTGCCCTACTTGTTGACCCCTTTCTTTCTTCCCTGTCATGATGCCTCTTTCTAGATGTGGAGAATCCAAGGATGAGGCAAGAACAGGTTAGAATATTGTCTGGGAAGAATACTCACTAGTAAATTGCTTGCTCTGAAAGCATCAGTACTTGAGTTCAAATTCTCAGATCTCACATAAAAGATATTGATTTTGTAACATAACATCTGTAATCCCAACACTCCCATGTTGGAAGAAGAGGCTCTAGATGAAGGATAATCTTTAGAAACTCAAGTACTTACTAGTGTAGCATGTGTAGCAGTGAACAAGAAGACCCTGTTTCATAGGCTGTGCATGGTGCTGACCAATACCTGAAGGTGTTCTTTGAGCCCCACCAGCCTGTCTGCATATATTTGAATGTGTATGCACATATACACAGCCCAGGTCTGTCTCTCTCTCTCTCTCTCTCTCTCTCTCTCTCTCTCTCTCTCTCTCTCTCTCTCTCAGCTTAAACTATCAAGACAAAATGATGCATGGTGAGTGTGGTGAAGGGGAAAGAAAGGAACATGATTTTGCATTCTGAACTCCTTTACCAGACATGTTAGAAAATGGTATTTCCAAGAATCCCGAAGTCAAAAGTAGATAATGTCAATTACATTGGAGAATATTTCTTAGCCCTATGCCCTATTGGAAGATTTCTTTTCCAGTCTGACAGGTTCTTGGAATTCTAGCAGTTGAGCATAATGTACTTTGTTCTATTACGATGCTATAAAAATATATTCTGTTTAGAAAAATTAAAGACATTACTTCAAGATCCATGCACTTATGTCAGCCCCATTATCTGGAGTCATAGTCAATGGTTATTTGAAATCTGCAGTTGTGAATTCTCAGTGGTACTTGTCTTTAAAATAGGCCTCTCTCAGACAAACTAGCTCTCAGGATTTCACACATTACAAAAATCAGTCAGATGGTGTAATGAGCACCTGTTGAGAACAACAACCGTAATGATTGCGTTTGCACATATGCAACCTAATAATTGATAGTTCATATATCATGAGACTACTCTGCTGGGAGGTATTATGTCAACTTGATGCAAATTTCAGGCACCTGAGAGGAGGGAGCCTTGATCGATAAAATGCTTCCAGAAGATCAGACCGTAAGCAAGCATGTAGAACATTTTCTTAATTAGTGGTTATGTGGAAGAGGCCGAGCAACTGTGGGTTGTGCCAAGCCTGGGCAGGTGGTGCTGGGTGTTATAAGAAAGCAAACTGAGCAAGCCATGGGGAGCAAGCCAGTGAGCAACACCCTTTATGGCCTTTGCTCCAGACCCTGCCTTCAGGTTTAAGCCCTGCTTGAGTTCCTGCCCTGACTTCCTTCACTGATGTGGAGTATGATGTGGAAGTACAAGCCAAATAAACCCTTTCCACCTTAACTTGCTTTTGGTCATTGTGTTTTGTCATAGGAATAGTAACTCTAACTAGGACCACTCTGTATAATGGGTTAACTATGGTCATCTCATGACTCATCCCATTGGGGAGAAGCAGAGGAGCTCTGTTAAAATGTGTGAGATCAAAGGTTATAAGGGTTTCTGCAGTGACATGACCATTTTATTCTTTAATTCACAGCATCTTTTATAATCTACACAAGATTGATTCTGTCAACATCTAACCATGGAGTAGGAGAAACTAAAGAGGCCTCACCCATCACTGAGAATTTATACATAATTGCAATCACTGGGGAGGAATAGATGCTTACTTGAGTGCTGTTAAGACACCCATGTCCAACTTATAGAAAATCTCTCACCCATGATCCTGTAAATAACTCTGATCAAACTCATTGGGTCACACACAAAACAATATGAAAATAGAAGGATAATTAGAAAGAGCAAGGGGGAGATCATGAGAGTGATATGACCCCAATGCATTATACACATAAATGAGAATGTCATACGAAAGCCATTATTACTACGTATAATCCATACATTTGAATAAGAACATTAAAACTGGAGAGACCACACAGCTGTTAGGAGAGCTTCCTGTGTAGGAGTGAGATCCCAGCAGTCATGTAATAAAACAGCCAGAGGTGGTCACATGTACGTCTGTGTCCCCAGTGCTGTGTCAGGAAGGGACAGTAGGATTGCTAGGGCTTGCTGGTCGATAAGCTAAAGCCACGTTTTCAGAGAGACTCTGTCTTAAGAAACTTAAGGTACACTTAAGAGTGGTAGAGCAGGACATAGGCATTTTTCTTTGGCATCTGTGTAAAGATGCAGTGAAACCATATGTGTTTGTACCATTCTACACACATATACAAACATATAAACCTTAAATGTATGTCTCTAGGGCAGTGTTAAGTTGCAGATTCATAGTAGCTCACAAAGTTTCTGTGTGTTTAAGATTGGGTTGAAGCAGATTTGATAGTGGTCAGTGCTCTCATCTTTCCTCCTTCACTTCCAAAGCACTCCCTCTCTGACTCTGGCCATGCAATCTCCTGGATGCATTACTGTTGTAATTCACTAACTTCAGCAGCCCAGGGGTTCACCATGAAATCCATCCACCCTCTATCATTCTTGGCATATAATGAAAATCGAATAAATATTTTTAAGACACTGCTATTCCTGTAAGTCTTGTCTTCTGAACTAAATTATAAACCATCAAAAAACAAAGTTCATGATTTATACTCCCAGTGGTACACTGGAATCGCCACTGCTGAGCAGACAGTAAGAGCTCTGTGATGGCTTGTATGGGTTTGAATGAAACCACAGGGACACATTGCAGGAATGACTGCCATCTTGTCTGGCAGTTGTGTCACTCGGCAGTATTTTATATATCCCTGTGTCCACAATCTTTACTCTACACCTATGTCCAGAAGCCTTTCAATATTCGATAACCCCTAAGGAATCTTTGCGTCTTTCTTCTTCTTGCAAAATTAGGTCACAGAGTCAGTGGTGAATAAAGGGAAGGAATTAAATTTCTATTAATTGGCTGTTATGCCAGTTTCATGGGTTAGATTTACAGATACTCAGTTAATCCTGACAAATCATGTGCAGTTTATAACTTCAGCACAATCTGATACTTACAAAAACTGAATCTCAGAGATTTCTCACCTGCAGTCTTTCAAAGATTGAAGCAAAGAGGAGTCCAGATCTTGATCATTCCAGCATCTTTACTTATTATCCTACTTACATTATTGATTTTTGCATTGTTCAATGCAATAATGAATGGGGAGTATCCATGGCAAACAACAAGGCAAGTGTTTTTCTACCTCATAATAGGTTAATAATACTTGGTTATTCTTAAGAGAGCAATTTTTAGTTTTAAATTGACTTATGTAAGGGACACCTGTTGAAGCGACTTGGCTGACATTCTCAGAACGTCAAACCACCTTTAAATGAGGGGAGTAGTTTCACTCAACAAGGACACAGAAACTCCCGGAATTAGGAAGGATAACTGACAGTGAGGCATGAATCTCTCCCTGTTTATTTGCCTTGAAACTTCTGATTTTGTTCTAGATACCAAAGTCAATGGCTAGCTCTCAGGCCTGGAAAGTAGCACCATGGATGAAGTCCTTTAACTTCATCCCCACAGTTAGGAAACAGCGAGAAGGTAGCACTTCAGTCGATAATGAAGTGTGTTTGCTTACATGCCCATGGCATAAATACCGGAAGTCCTCCAGCCTGGGGTCTCTCCAACTATCATATTTCTTGGTGAATTAGTGAACTGTGAATTAATTACATGATTACGTTATTTAATCACACTATTTATAATTACTTTTTATAGAAACAATCACAAAAGATTCTCTGATTTCCACATCTTTTAGGGACCCACAGTTTGTGGATCAAGTCTCAACACTTCGCCATCACCTTTAGCTCTCTAAAGAGCTACATAGTAAACAGAAATTATATACTTCAGCATTTTAATGAGATAGGTCTTGGGAAGGTGAAGCAATTGACCATCTGAAAGTATGAAATAGATGTGAACTTGATTCTTTCGTAAGAGGGAGAATTGTAAGAAAGGGTAGTTAGCTTGCAGTGTTAAAACTTTGTCTAGACTCAAGGAATTGTTTGACATGAGTATCTGCATTGGTCTCCGATTGGCTAGCTAAGGCTTCATAATAAACAAGAGAGGAAGAGAAAGCAGATCATGCTTGTGACCTGGGAGAATTTGCTAAAGTTTTGGTCACGTTTTGCAGAGCCAGGCCTGTGGGTAAATAGTGAGCTGCTTGGTTTTAGATGTTGCCTCAACACACCTGGAGAGTCAGTCACCAAAGGAATTTCTGAAGGTTGGCTTCTTGTCGTGCTTATGAGGGACTTTCTTAATTTGAGTTGAGATGTCAACTCCCCCCCTCCACTCTGAATGTGGTTAGTACCATTTCCTGGGCTGAGCCTTAGTCTGCATAACAGTAGAAGAAACATTTCTCTTGGCTTTTGATTGTGGAAGATGTCACCAAGCTCTAATCTCCTTTTGCTGTGACTTCATCACAATGGTGGTCTGTAGCTTGGATCTGTGAGCTAAAACATAGCCTTTCTTGCTTTTCTCTGGGTACTTTATCACAGCTACAGAAACAAAAGTAGAACAAGCAGCAGCACAAATCCACATTGAAGTGGCCCAAACCTCAAAATGCCCGAACTCTGACTACATTGCTCTGGTGGGTAGGGAGTTGAGGCAGGCTTTTCTAGAGAGAATGTGGGCCAGCTGAGTTATTTCAAGTGTTACTAAAAGAAGATTTGACAGAGATGATGATTAATTTTTTCTAATATTAAAGTTATTAATTATTGTAATTCCTAACATTAAAGTTATACATTTAAAATCTAAATTAAAAATAATGTTTTGTTTTGAGTTTTCTGAGATAAAGCCCATAGCCTACACTGACCTCAAGCATCCTATGTAACTTAGGGTGATCTTGAACTTCTGCTCCTCCTGCCTTCACCTTGGGTGTTGGGATTCCAAGCCCTATTTATGTACTGCTGAGGATCAAACACTGGCTGAATACTGGGCTGGCATTCTACCAATTGAGCAGCATTCCTATCCTTAAAACAAAACTTTGAATTCTATGCATAATTCTCATATTTACTGTTTGTGTCATTTTATTTATTGGTTTGTTTGTGACAGGTTCTCATTATGTAGGTTAGACTAGTTTCAAGTTCTCAAGTCCTGTGATCCAGGCATTTATTCACATGAATTACTCAAAATAGAATTCTTGCCATGTTAGACCATATAATGGAAATTTTAATGTCATGTTTTTGATTCATTTTAGAAGTGAATCAGGGCCTTAAATGTGAAGAACAAAGAGGTAGGACTATATACAAGTTGACACGCCATCCCTGGATCTCCCTATTTCCCCCTGCTTCATCAATCTGTGTAACAGGATAAAGGAAAGTAGGGGAGGGGGATAGAATGGAGAAACTCAGAGTTGTAAAGAAACTTTAGAATTACTTCTTTTTTCTTACTACTTGAACTACAGGAGAGGCAAAGAATGCCCTCACAGACAAAGAAGGAATCTGCAGGCACATTGAAATTCTGTTCCCCAGCCTGAAACTTTCTAGATGCAGAGAACCTGGTGCATGGAATGCTGTGAGAGCTCATGGGATGTCTGCCCTACAAAGGGGTGTTACAGAAATGCATGAAGATGGAATGAGGAAAGAAGGCAAAGGCATTGAAAGCCTAACTTGCATAGTATAGCACAGCAGGGATGTATGTAATTCCCTATACGAAATGAAAGTGTAAGAGGCAGGCTTTGCTGAACTCAGATCGAAAGTGGTTCTGCACAAGAAGGATGCCCCCGGAGCAGAGCCAGGATCCTGCACTCATGTTGAGATGGAAGCTAATTTACCACACCACTGGACTTTATTTAGGTACTTGGTTTATTAACTGGACTCTCTAACCCTTATTACAGACAATGATAAAATTCAGTGGACACCTTCATGATCATGTAGCAAAGGGGATGGTAAGATAATTTCATTTGCTTTTCAGTTTGAGACACAATTTTAGTTCAGCAAAAGATAGAAATGGAAAAATATTATTCAACGGCAAATTTTAGAGGGATGATATGATTCTTTTTCATGTTTTTAAAAATAGATTCTCATATCTCGTACAGATTCATATCGACTATTCTGCAGCTTATTGATAAAAGTATAATGGGTGGGAAAGGTCATCATCTTTGAGGGTGACCTGCAAATGTTCAGAACATTTTGGTCCTGGGTAGATATAAGGGTAGCCTGTTCTAACTGCTCTTCATGTCATATCTGTGATGAGTTCGCAGGCGTAAGCTGAGGCTACCCCACCAGTCATGGCAAAATGACTTTGCTTTACATGCTAATATGCTATATTCATCCTTTACTTTGAGAAGTCTGATCTCCATTTCTATAGCTTCTGCCCAAAAAATTTCTTCCAGAAAAGCTAAAACATGTCCATGTGTGTAGTGTAGATTGTTCAACTATAGGTATATGTATAAAATATCAATAGTTTTAAATGCAAGAGTGTTCAGCATTTATTTTTTTAAAGTTTGAGAATGGGGAAGGGGAGATGGGAAGGTTTCTTCAAGTCTGTGGTGGCCTTTTATTAAATGACTCCTAAAGCGCTACAGTTTGCAGGCATCACATTGAATCACATCTATACTAAGATGTTCTGGAGCATCAACCGGTGTTTTGAGAGCTTTTTCTTAGGAGTTGTGAACAAAAGTTCTTCTCACTCCATATGAGGCACCAACAACAGAACCAAAGAAATAAATCCTGCCAAAAGCATCCTGGATTAAAGATGAGTTTAACTGGGGTTACCCACAAGAGCATGACCAATTTATGGTCATCTGAAACACTGAAAAAAAATCTCTCTGCATAGCAACTACTAACTTCTATATAGGACGAGCATGAGGAACTTATAAACCCTGTCCTCCATAGTTACTTCCTGACGGGCAGTGTATAGGCTTAGATTTTTCAAAACTTACTTTAATAAGTGTTCTTAAATGCTTTAATTTCCCTCCTAGCTCACTGACCAAAGGTAGGAGAGAAAGAGGATTAATAGGCCAAGGAGGATGAGTGCCTCTTTTGAAGTGATAATTTTGGAGTGATTCCAGTCTTTATCACCAGGATATCAGTGGTCCAATCTATAACATCTAACACTAATCAGGAGCAGCAATCCAGTCCAATCAGCAAACACCAAACATGAATCAATATCAGCGGCTCAATCTAGAAGAAACTGTAAAGCTCCACAGAGTCAGCATGCGTCTGTAGAAGTGGCAAGGAGCAGCTGGAATAACAGGAGAAGTGGTTTGACACTTTCCTCATGAGAAGTGAAGAAGTGTTCCAAGGTAAACCAATGAAAGAGTGTTGTTCACTGTCTTTTGCATTATATTTATACCCTTTCCAAACATTATGAGTCTTCTCAGTGTGTCTGCATCAGCAAAGCAGCCCCTCTTAAGACAGCTTCTAGCAAAACACCATGTGACACAACTGAGTCTCCAAAGAAACCAGAAATTTCTACTTCAGCAGGACTTCTTGCTCTCATCTCTACCTCCATGACAGAATGTTGATAGTCCACATCCTGCACCAGTCTCCTTTACTAAATCACAGCCGCTAAGAGTTCTAGAGGACAGTAACCATGATCACACCCAAGGGCAGTGGAAGAAAGTTTGGAAATAAGGGTGTTTCATGTAAGAAAGTATACAGGAAACTTCAAACTCAAGGCAATAAAACACACTACACGCTGGTCAGGACAGTTTTCACAGGCTGCCCTGCGCTGCTTGTTTTGGTCAGGGTCATGATGCCATTGGTCTATATAATGAAGGTCCTCTACTCTTGTAACTAATAAGGTCTGGGGACAGAAAAGGACAATTCAGTAGAAAAAGCAAACCAATCACGTGAAGTGAGAGGTCTGTCAGCAAGCTGCTTGCTTTGCAAGCTCGAGGGCCTGAGTTAGATCTTCAGAAGCCGTGTTAAATGGCAGATGTGGTGATGTATGCCTGTCAGGAGATATAAGATTGCAACTGATGAGAGCGAGAGAGGCAGCAGAGTCCTTGTGCTTTACTCGCCAGCCAGCCCAGCTAATTCAGTGAGCTCCAGGACAATTAGAGAGTCTTTGTAAAAAATAATGGATAGTTTCTGAGAAATGACAGTTAAGATTGTCCTGGTACCTCCCATGGTACCCACATGTATTTGTGCACTTTCATATACCACACATACACAAGTATACACACACACACACACACACACATACATACTCACAATATACTCATACACTCATATACTCATACCCTCACATACACTCACACACACTAACACACTCACATATACACTAACATACATTTACACACAAAATATATTCCATACAAACACACTTACACTCATACTCACATACACTCACACATACTCACATACATATATACTCATAAATCGACATGTGTGCGTGTGTGTATAAACGTGTGTGCATGTGCACATGCATATACACTCACACACAAACTTTTGGTACACCAAAGTCACTGTACTGCAGCAAAGTTACTGTATTGTAGCCTGACTCCATTGTTCACCTCAGTACTGTAAGAAAATGGGTCAAGAATGGGAGAGCTTAGCAGTTGATTCACCAAGGATGAGCTAAAGGTTCCTGTGTGCTTTGAAAGACTGTTTTAAAAAAATTAAGGCTCATGTTTGTGCATGGCATCTTTGATTAAAGTTTCGTGCCTTTTATTAAATCAGAAACCCATGTTAGCAGGAATGTGCTCAGACACATAGTGGAAAAACTGACTGCAGATTAAAACTTTAAAGGTCCAAGAGTGTTTTCTTTAGTTTTGAGAAGTTCATACATGTATATAATGAAATATGGACATTGCCACCCCTGTCTCCTCTTCCTCCAATTCCTCCCCACACCCTTGTAGAACACTCACCTCTCCCCTTCACATCTCTTCTGTTAGTGATGCTCATGTCTATGTAGGTGTGGGGCTATCCACTAGAGCACAGAAAACATCTGCTTTTTGTGGTTATGACCCCAGAAAAAGAATGATTCTCCCTCCCCAGAAGTTGTTAACTGACAATAGCTCTTTTGTAAGAAGTGGGGCCTAGCAATCCACCCCATGGTGCTGGCTGGGGTTCGGGCCAGCTTGGTCTTTGTGCAGGTTAACTACAGCCGATGTGAATCTAACAGCAGTGCCCTGTCGGGCAGAAAGCATTCACTGTATGTCTCCCCGTTCTTCAGTTTCTTATGTCTTCCTGCCTCCTCTTCCCCCATGTTCCCTAATTCTTGGTAGGAGGAGTATTTAGCATAAATGTCTGTTTTGGGATGGGCACATAGTTCTTACTCTCAGCACTTTGACAGGTTATGAGCTGACCACTTCCCACAGTGAAAAGATGCTTCTCTGACCAAGGCTAAGAACAGCAAAGGTATATGGATATAAGCATAAATATTTAGAAAGCAATTTGGTAACATGGTTATTTAATGAAATAACAATAGTAGATATTATCCTGGGGCCTATGACCTTCCCAGTCCCTGAGCTTTTGACCAGTGTTATGGAACAAGACATGGAATTCTCTTATAGAGCAGGCCTCAAGTCCAGTCAGAGAGTTCTTAGGTATCCCACATCAGTCCTGTCCTTACTGTGCCCTGGGCATATCTTTCCTGGCAGGTCCGTATCACAGCATGCAGGGCCCTTTACAGGGTAAGACCACTGATGTCTCTTCTCCCCAGCAGCCTGTACAGCTCCTTCAGCATGGTGAAGGCTTAGCCAATAGGGACGAATGTTATTAGTCATCTTGTGATTGATATCTTTGTCTTGCAGCCAGTGAATGTATTGTCTTCAGCAATAGGGTCTTAGCATGTAGGTACATTACATAACTGAGGACAGCAGCCTGTATTGTTTTGCAAACTTCTGGGGCCTATTTGCCCAACAACTTATGGAGAGGTATCCCATGCCTTATAAAGCACTTTTAATTTAATAACCCATGTCTTTTGGGAGCAGCACCATTCACTCATACAGGATAATTTTGCTCAAACATTTTGTTTCAATAGTCTATTTTCAAATTAGGTTCCTACTGGCGGGGATCCATAAAACTATCAATACATCTGTGGCCTTATTCACCCGCCCTCTGCCTGGTCCTGTCCCCTCTTCCCAGTACTCCTCTTCTTATTGCATTTCACATGAGTTCTACTGTCCCTTTGACTGTATCTTTGAAGCTACATTGTGCAGTATGGGCTTTCATAGGTATTTCACTTGAGTTGGCCTTCCTCTTCCTCCCCTGCTTTCCCTTATTCTGTCACAGCTTTCCATGCTCAAACCTCAAGTCCTTTTTTCCCCTTGCCATTCATGATAAGAGGCTAGTCATAGTTCACTTTCATGGGAGAGGGGTAAACCAGTGATGCCAGACACACACTTTTAATCCCATTGCTGTTGTGACTTACAGTGTAATCTGTGAACGCTGCTTCTTGGAACCAAGAATCAGGCACACCCCTTGGCCTTTTAATAGCATTCAAGACCAAAGAGAAATATGCTTCAGCAGATTTCTACTTATATCCCAGACTTGACTCCTATGTGTACCTGTAGGTGTCAAGAGGGGCTATCAAAGGCCAAAGTGTGGATGCTTCAGATCTTCTTAGAAGGGGAAGCAAAAATATTCACAGAAGGAAATGTGGAGACAAAGTGTGGAGCAGAGACTGAAGGAAAGGCCATCCTGAGGCTGAAGAAAAGGCCATCCTGAGGCTGAAGAAAAGGCCATCCTGAGGCTGCCCCAGCTGGGGCATCCATCCCATATACAGACACCAAACCCAGACAATATTGCTGATGCCGAGAAGTGCATGCTGACAGGAGTCTGATAGAGCTGTCTCCTGAGAGTCTCTGCCAGAACCTTACAAATACAGAGGTGGATGCTCACAGCCAACCATTGAACTGAGAACAGGATCCCCAATGGAGGAGTTAGACAAAGGACTAAAGGAGCTGCAGGTGTTTGCCAACCCATATGAAGAACAACAATATTGACCAACCAGACCCACTCCCAGAGCTCCCAGGGACTAAACCACCATCCCAAGAGTACACAGAGATGGACCTATGGCTGCAGCTACATACGCAGCAGAGGATGGTCTTGTTGGGCATTAATGGGAGGAGAGGCCCTTGGTCCTGTCAAGGCTAAAAACACCACTGTAGGGGAATGGCAGGATGTAGAGGAAGGAGGGAGTGGGTGTGTGGGTAAGGGAGCACCCTCATAGAAGTAGGGGGAGGAGGGATAGGATAGCGGGTTTCTGGAAGGCAACTAGGGAAAGGGGATACTATTTCAAATGTAAGTTATAAAAAATAAAATATTTTCAGCCACTTCTGCTTTCAGCCCATAGTTGGACAAAGATAAATATTGAAAGGATAGGTTTCTTTGGCCAACCTATAATGTTGGCCATTACAATTTGAAAGATAAATATTATATAAGCATTCAAATCACATGATAGTTGATACATTATTAATTTTCTCATCTCCCAAATATAGCGGTATGAGAGCTGATGGTTTTAAATCTTTTTGCTTGTATCTTAATGTGCCTTCGAGCCATCCCAGTTTGCTCTATACCTGAGTCTATGGCTCATTTCTAGCCCAGCACAGCAATTAGTCCTGTGTTTTATGCCGACTCATCAATTCTAAGGGCTGCCAAAACTGCTGTGCAGAAATGGATTCTGGAGTTGCCCCGAGGCCTGGCAGTGATGTGGCCTTTGTGTTTGCCACAGGGGAGAATGAAGGAAATACTTGCCTGTAGGCTGAATGTCTGTTCTTCATTTCCTTGCGGAATTCAATTATAATGTGAACACTTACTCAGAAAGAACATTGAACTTTTCATTTTTTTTGTAACTCCTTTCAAACCATACTTATAAAGAAGGGGACACTTACCCATTTACTAAAGAAGACTAGTCTAGTTGAGAGCCTCTAATGTTATAGAAAGAAAGGACAGACCAAGAGTCAGCAACATATGTTTACTTGCTTTTGTGTTTTGACATTAAGGAATTAGAGTAGAGCGACCCTTAGGCAGTTACAATTTTATTATTTTATTTGTTTATGTTTGAGACAGTGTTTAACTATGTAGTCCTTGATAGCCTGGAACTCACTAGATATACTAAATTGACCTTGAACTTGGAGGATCCTACTTTTGCCTCCTGAGGGTTGGGATTAAAGATATATGACACTATGTTTGGCCATTATTTTGATGAAGATGTGTGTGTGTGTGTGTGTGTGTGTGTGTGTGTGTGTGTGTGTGTATGTGTGAAAGAGAGAGAGGGAGAGAGAGAGAGAGAGAGAGAGAGAGAGAGAGAGAGAGAGAATGGGTAGAGACAGAGGGAAGGAGAAAGAACTACATATCTTCCTGATATTTCTTCTTCTAAGATCACTGATCTTACTGTACAAGAGTTCATTTTTATAATCTCATTAAACTCAGTTTCCACCTTATAGAGCACATCAACAATTATAAGTATGTTGGGGATTAGAACATCCACATTTGAACTTGGGGCAACATAAGATAGGATAAAAAAAATCTTTACAAAAGAAAATTATAACTAATGCAAAAATAAATGGAATTCTCAAAGAATAAATAATATAATAAAAATATAAAACTCATAAGAAAAAATTGGGCTCTCAAAGCAGTAGATATAAGCTTTCATTCAAGGATCAATAAACCATTTTTTATTGTAATCTTGTTGATTAGTCATAATATCTTCTATTCATATATGAAACATTCAAGATGTTTGTATTGTGCGAGACACCATGAAAAGCAACCTCAATAGAGTTTTAATCACAATTCTCTTTTCAGTTGAAATTATTTGTCTTGAGTCTTCATACCAGGGAGAATAAATACCACTATTCCAAAGGTTAAGTTATTTTCTCCCCTATAAATTTTAGATAGTTATGATTTTTTAATTCCTGCTTTAACTAGACATTAGAGAATATTGAAGAATCTACTCTAATGATTACTTTTTTTCTTCCCATAAGAGATGACTTAAATAGCTTGCCAAGTGAGTATTAGTTTTGGATCAAGGAAAGAGTTTGAGTTAGTGAGGAGAATGCTGATAATGGGAACATAAGTGAGGCTCACACTGATATATAAATCAGTGTGATTTAGAAAGAAACTTATCAAAGTATAAATTTATTAAAATGAAATAAAAATCTTTCTCTTTTTATTGTCTCTTTGTATTTTATTTCTTGGAATAAACCCCAAGAGAAGACTGCCCAGTATAAAGCTTAAAGAACAATTACACCAGAAAGTGGGAGAAGCCATATAACATATATATTTTCAAAAGCAATTTTCTTCTCTTTTTTCTTTCTCCTCCTTCTCTCTCTCTCTCCCTCACCCCCCCAACCCCCCGCCTCATCTGATTAATAACTTAGTAGCCCAGGCTGGACTCAAACTCATCATTGTTGTTGTAGCCTGCTTTTACTTGTTATTAAGTAAGTTGCTGTCCAAACAATGTTTGCTGGATGAACCACAGGTAAGTGATTTGCCACCTAGTTTCATTTCTTATATCTAGGATTTTCCATGAAGTGCTTTATAGCTCTTATAGTTTATGTATGATCTACATTCAAGCCAATTTTTATTTAGACAAAATCTTGAGTATCCCAGGATTGCCTCCAATTTCCACTGTAGCCAAAAATGACCCCAATGTCCTGATTCTCCTGTCTTTGCATCTTATGTGTTATGATTATAAACCACCACTCCTGCTGTATGCAGAGCTGCGGATTGGACCCAGAGCCCTCTGCATTCTAAAAACCAAAAACCAAAACCAAACAACCAAACCAAACAAAACAACAACAACAAAGTAATAGAGCTATAACTTTAGTTCCCAGGGGAAAAAATCTTGAAATAAAGAAAATATGATTTCACTGTGTTGCTTTAACAAGTTTGCTCCTTGACTGGTAGAATTGCTGCTCATCATACTTTACAGCTACAATTCACTCGGAACTATCTCTGTGGAAAGTTCAAGTCCCCAGTCCACCAGAAGTTTGGGCTGGTTTAAGTTTTAGGATTTTCATGGTGAGGGGTTGTGGCTTTTCTTTCTCCCTTGTTTCCTTTGGCCATGTGTCCCTTCACATTTTGCTTTTGGTCACTGAAATTGAAAAGTGAAAGCCCAGAAGATGTTACATTCTGCATATTCCTCACAAGGTTAATTTAAGCATAAACGTATGGGCCAGAGGAATGACTCAGCTGGTAAATGTGCTTTTTTCCAACTGAGTTCAATCCTGAGGTAAATTCAACTGATGTGGTGTGAGGAGAGAACTGACTTCCACAAGATTTCCTCTGCCCTCTACATTTGCACTATGGCATTTGCACACATACACTGACTGTGATAAAAAAAAAATAATCAAAGCATACATAGTATCTATAAAACAAGATCATGTGTCTTTAAAACAAGAACAAAATCATTCCATAGAAATTGCATAGGTTTGAATTTGAAGGTCTTTCCCAAGGCTGCTTATGTTTGTAATGGTGCTGGACTCTCGAAACTTTGGTATTTGCTTCTAAATGCTTCACTGTGAATCTCCCTTTCCTATTTCCAAGTTATTTGCCAATTTTCATGGAAAACTGATTGCAGGAAAATTCTTAGCAGTCTGTGGGGTAAAGATAAATCAATGCCAGTTCCTGACATATTGATCAAAGTGTCTTCGTAGAGAAGTCGCTGACCCATAGAGCCTTGTATCATCAGTTCTTATAGCTGGAGTTCATCTCAGCAGCCTTACTTGGAAGGAGGGAAAAGTCAGTTTTCTCTCAGGCTGCACAGGCTAACTAGCATGATTGCCAGAGACAAAGTATATTAGTGCATCAGAAACTCATCTGTTATTGTTCCAAAGGCTGGGAAGTTTGAGATTAAGAGTTTCAGGAGAGTTGGTATTTGGTGGGGTCCCTCCATGCCTGGTAGATGGTGCTCTTTTCACTGAACCAGGAGGGGGATTCCTGAGGTCCCTTTGACAAAGGAACTTACTTTGTTCATGAGGAGTGTCTCTTCATGACAGGGCAGAGGAGGGATGAATAGGAACACTTGATATCTGTGCTGTAGAGACACACTTATGCTCTACATAGTGGAAAGAAAAGAACGCACGTTATTGTCATCTCAGTTTGTAGACAGTCTTCATGGTTGTTTTGTTGTGGGTTAATTTCTCACAGACTGGATATTGCAGGAGGAAGTACAAGACCAATACTGGCAGACATGGACTAGACCTATCATTTCTAGAGATGGGTCATCCAGGGAAGGAGGGGAGAGTGCAAGTGGTAAGAGGAAAACACAGACAACAGGAGTGTCAAATGCACTGATTCCATGACCACAGGGATAAGACTGAGCTCCAAATGATTGAGGAGCTTTACCTCCCCCCATTCCTCCACACATAACTGCTAGCTGGAGACAAGAAGAAAGAGATTTGGGCATGTCAACCCACTGTCTTCTCAGCTTGATGGCTCTCTGAATGAAACATCATTTAAAAGATTTAATCTCTGTCTCTGCTCATTGAGTGAGAGGCAGAAGTGAGCTCTGATACGCAGTCACTTCATAATCAAATTGCTTAACAAAGCTCTACTCCAAATGCCATCATTTAGGGGGTGAGAATACAACATCAGAACGAGGAGCCTCAACCTAAAATTCTGTCTGAAGAGGACCACATGACATCAAAATGATTCTGCCATGGAATAATGGATAAGCTACCGTTAGGTAGGTCAGTTTTAGAGGAGCAGGAAGAAAGAATGGAAAATTGGAGGTGCATCATACAGACAGGAGCAACTCTATGTCCATTATGGAAGGGAAGGACTGATATTCAAACACTCTTTTCCACATCAGGTTTTTTTTCCCTTCCCAATGGCTTTGCCTCTGAACAGCAAACTGAAAGAAGAGGTGTTGGGACAAATTGGTGCTGGACAGAGAAAAAGAAGAGACATTACAAACAATGTCACAAAGAAGAAAACCTACCACCACAGCTGAGCCAGAAAGATGGCAAGGCAGGGGTGTAAAGGAAGTGCACGGGAAATTTTGAAGTCTGAGGGAAGGAGAGGATGCATACTGATTGCATCATCAACTGGAAGTTTATTCCCGGTTGCTGGAGAGAGCTTGGAAGGCTTGAAGTTACCTGTGTTGCTCCTTTGGAATTGTGAGCATCCTTTCATGTCACCAGGTTGTCATGGTGCTGGCAAAGGCAACGGGAAGGAAGGAAATGGAGGAATAAAAAGGCAGTAACTAGGCATGCTCCACCCTTTGACTCCTGTGTGTGTGTGTGTGTGTGTGTGTGTGTGTGTGTGCGCATGCGGGTGTGTCCGAGAGAGAGAGACAGAGTGCAACAGAGACAGAGACAGAAACTTCTAGACTTGGTATTTCCTCTTTGATGTTAATTAGCCATCGGTGCTTACCGGCACGACCCAGGTGACATTTGCTATAGATGTCACACCCTTTTGCCACTTTGTTGTTACAGTGTCACACAACAGCTGAAAATCTGATGCAGCAAGCTCTGTTGAGGTCAACTCAGTGCTCGCTGTTTCCTAAGGCCCCTTGTTAAAAATAACAGTGGTTTGAGAGATGAACCCAAGTCTCTTCTGCCTTCTGTGTAAGAAAAGCTGGACTGGTGGACGCAGCTAGAAGGCCAGGACAGGGAGTAGATTGTGTCTGAATCTCAGAGCTGACTGAGCACTGGCTGGCACTTAGACATGGATTATATTCAACACTTGTCCTTTACCTTCAGTTTAGCAATCCTATGTGGAAGAGGATGAAGAGCTCATATTGGTCTGCAGAACTGGGTCTTTTTCTATGATTTTAATGACTCCTGTGTCTACAGGTGTGAGAAGCAACCATAGGTCACAGTCACGATCTCATGGTTTTTGTTTTGTTTTGCTTTATTTTGAGATATGGTTTCAAGGAAACATAGCCTGGCCTCAAAGTCTATCTAGGTGAGGATGACTTGAATTCACAATCCTCCTTTTTTCATCTCCCATGGCTGGAATTACAGGCATGACTCACTGCATGCCATTTTATTCAGTGTTGAGCTTTGATGCTAGGTCTTGGCAAACACTCTGTTGGCTTAGCTATATCCCCTGCCTGAAAAACAAAGCTTTTTAAAATTAATTTTACATTTCCTAAGGTTTAGAGCCCTTAATCCAGGATGTGAAGTGGTATGTCTCTTTGGACTGGCTTACTGTTTTCTAGCCCATTGAACATAATATTTTCCCTAACAATGAGCTTTCAGAAACTGGATCCACCTGTTCTATTGGGTGTGACATTGAATCCTGATTCTTCCTCACCTCATGCCTTCTGACTTCACTATGAATCCCGCCGCCCCCTCCTCTCTATCTTGATGTTCACATTTTCGGTTTGGCTTTGTCCTATCATTTTTTTCTTAGCTCTTTACTGGTCCTCATAGTGTTGTCTGCCTTGTTTTGTGAGACAACGTCTCTGTGTCACTCAGAGCTGTCTAGTTTGGAAAGGCCAGCTAGGTGCTCAGCCCCTATTGTCTTGTCTCAGCATATGCAAGACTGGGATTACAAACCCATGCCGCTATGCTTCTATTTCTTTTTACTGCTTCTGGGAAATCAAATTCAGGTCTTTTTCTTGTATGGCAAGCACTTTGACAACGGAGGTATCCCTGAAGCTACAACACATACATTTGTAATGTCATACAACCGGTCATTTGGAAAATACTAGATGATTGACTAATTTAGATCTGCTGACTGTTGACAGCTTTAATTACAACATGAAAAGGAAAAGCTTTTAATATCACTCCAATTCTCCTTGGATAAATCTTGAAGAATTAGAAAGTTGTTATACATGCAACAATAGCAAGTAGTTTCCAGAATTCTGAAAGTCCCAACTCTACCAGCGGTGACATCTGCTGTTCATTTCCCCCTTTTAGTGACAGCTTTTGTTGGCTGCTTTTAGAAAGCAATCCTCTCAAATAGCCACGTCTGAATTGCCAGTTTGTCTTTCATTGTTCTTTCCAGAAAAAAAATTCTATTCCATTAAAGGAGGCTTTAATGGCAACTTAATTGCACAGCCATTGTACTTTGATTATTAGCAGAAGTTCTTTATGTGCTATCCCATCACCTTTGTGATGATGTTCCTTTGACGAGCATATCTGCAGAAACACTGCTAGCAAAAATATACACAGGATAAATATTTTGTAGTTTTCAAATTGGAAGATCCCTTTATTCTCTATTTCTACTTGACTGCTAGTTTTGGGTTAATCATCAAAGTGTATAATAGAAATAATCTTCCTTGAATGTTTGTCTCAATCAAGACTTCTATCTTCTAGATTTGCTGGTGAGAAGCTCATGTCTACTCTGATTTTTCCACTGCTCATATATAATTGTATGAGCCAGCTTTCTATTGCTTTGACAAAATACCCAAGAGGACCAATTTATAGACACCTGAAATGAGATTTGTCTCACATTATTTGAGGATTCACACCATGATTGCTTGTTGATGTGGATCTGTGTATGTCAGAGTGTGTGGCAAAGGAATTTTGCCTATGTATGACTGTTGAGAAAAAGACAGGGAAGGAGAGAGGAAGGAGGGAAGTAGGAGATAAAAGAAAGGCAGCAGGATGAAGAGAAATTGTGAGGAAAGGAAATAGACGAGAACTGCCTTGACCCCAGTGACCTAACTTCCTCCCATTCACCCCCACCTCTTGGGTTTGCATCTTAAAAATGCCACAGGTTGAGAATGAACTCCCAACATGTAACTCCGGGGCAGGGTATGTTCAGAGCCCAAGCACAGCAAGGACACTGTTAATTTTTCCCTTTAAAGCTTTTGTGCAAATTTATCTGTGACACTGATTTAATGTTACTTTCTGGATTGGGTATTTAGTGGTCAACTTTAATCTGAAAAGGATGATTCTTTTATTTTCAGAAATTTCTAGAATGACTTGACCAGTCATGCAGTCCCCCCCGTCCTTCATCTTCCTTCTAGGGCTGCTATTTATTTATCAATGCCTCACAGTGAGTTTTAGTGTTTTAAAGGTTTATTTTAATTTAATTCTTCAACTTAATAAAATACTAATTTTTCAAAATATCCGACCTTATGAAGATTTCTCTCCCTTTGAGTAACTTGATAGTTAACACAGTTTAACATTTATTTTGTGGGTGGTACCCATATAGTAGTCAGAGGACAACTTAGGGGAGTCAGCTCTTCCTGCTGTGCAGTCCTGGGAATCGAACTTAGGTCATCACAATTGTCAAGCTCATTTGACTTTTGAGCGGTTTCTCTAATTTTGGTGCTTTAAAATAGTATTATACTCATGTTTTGTGGGTACTTCACCCTCTTGCTACCCAGTGTGATGGTTTCTTTGAGTTTCTCCCTTGTCTTGACCCCTGCTTGTGCTTTGTTGTTTGGTTTCTATTGTGGAGGTAGAGAGGTCGACAACCACCTAACTATATGGTCTCTGTGTTTTGATACCCTCATACCTTTTTGGTCAGGTAGACTTCTCTAGTCTGTCATATGGAAAGTTCAGATGTCTTATCAATATTCTAGAAAGAAATAAAAGAAAGATACCCTGTGTGCATTTGATTATTTCTGCTAAAGCTCTCTCTCTCTCTCTCTCTCTCTCTCTCTCTCTCTCTCTCTCTCTCTCTCTGTGTTTGTGTGTTTGTGTGTGTGTGTGTGTGTGTGTGTGTGTGTGTGTGTGTGTGTGTGTGTGTGTTTGGTAGAGGCCATAGGGCAACCATTATGATGGGATCTCTCCTGTTGATAGCTTACAAATTAAACTCTACTGTTTGTGCAGTAAGCTGCAAGCTCCTTTGCCCGTGCCTGTGCAATGCCAACATCACAGTTGCCCACTGCCATACTAATATCTCATGTTCTCTGTGGGTTTTCAACTAGCTCAGGTACTCATGCTCACAGGAGAATCACCCACTAGCTGAGACCTCCCCTCCATCCATCAGAGCATTGTCCTTATAATTGTGTCCTTGTTCTCTAATGGGTCTGGTGAACACTTTTCTGATGCTCTGTAGCGTCTTTAACTGAATTCCTCAGTGACCTGTTGAAAAGCTAGCTTCCAGGACACTGTTGGAGGGGACACAGAATGGTTACCCGGAGACAGAACAGACAATGGTACTAGAGATCTGTGTTTTCTAAGACAACTTCAATTATCATTTTGCTCTTTTTCTGTTTCACTCTTCACTCCATGTTCTGAAAATCTTTGATGAGATCATTCCTGTGTCTGATGCTGATCCTTCACTTCGGATGTACATACATCTGTTTTCCAGAGCGTTCCTTCAGATTCCTATACATTCATTTTGGTAAATGATAATTTCTAACTTAGTATTCAAAATTTCTCTCTGTGGGTCTTATTTTATTAATTCCATCCACATTAATTTATATCTTCTGAGAGAAAAATCTATTTTTTTATCTAGTGGGGTTTTGGAGGTCTCAAAACTCAATGTATAGATCCAAGCCAAAATGCTATTTTCTCTGGATTTTTTTCTTCCTTTCATCTGTGTGTGCTTTCCAAATGTGTATGCTGTGATGGGGAGTGTCTGTGCACACCTGTATGCACACATTTATGGGTCTTTAATTACCCTCTACGTAATTGAGATATGCTCTTTTGTTAGTTTGGAATTCATTGATTCTGCTAAGCTGGTTGGCCAGCAAGCCCGAAGGATCATCCTATTGTTGTATCCCCATTGTTGGAATTACCATACTGTTTAAAATGTGCTTTCTGGAGATTGAATTCTGATGGTCATGACTGTACAACAAGCATTCTACCAAGCCTTGAGAAAAAAAAATCCGTACCGCTAGCTTTGTATACTGAGTATCCAACAGACAACTTAGGCCATAGCAGGTAAACTGTGCTTTCTCAGCTGACTACAGTCTCATTTTGCTGTTGCTTGTGCCTGGGAACTTGGATTCACATAGTCTTGCAGTCAAAGTCCCTTAAAGGGAAAAATACATTTTATAAGGTTCTCATTCTAAGTCATGGAATTATTTAAATCTTAGGGTTCATAAAGAAACAACTCTAACAGGGAAGTGGCTTGAGTTGCGAATGTGAAAATGTTGATACTGTACAAGAAAATACACTATAGAAAAACCTCATGCCCATTACTTTTTCAAAATTGAGGGGAAATTGTGATTTTACTGTTGTTCCAGGTCTTCAGACACTGAGAGTCCTGCTCAATTACTTTCTTTTTTGTGTGTGGTGCTGGGTGTTGAACCTAAGGCCCTGTACATACTAGGTAATCTCTCTACTCTGAGATTCATTTCTAGCCAACTTTACCTTAATTTCTTAACCTCAGCACCACATCTAAGTTTCTGTTCCCATTGGGACACATACTACAAGAGGATGGAAAAAAATCTAGTAATATTTTGGGAGAAAAGAACAGTTAGTTACATTCTATAGGCTTCATGACTTAACAGCAATAAAACATTTTACTTGTATGGAGCTATTACTCTCCCCCAAGCAAATATTTTTCTTTTTGTTCTCTATAGCTAAGTTTTTTCCCTCCATTTTCCATTTTCATGTGTGGAGTGTTTATGTGTATGTTCATGTTTTTGCATGTGTGAGGGCATGAATGCATATTTGAATATGTCCTTGGGGCTTGAGGTTAATAATAGCAAGTACCATCTTTCATAGTTCTTCTTCATTATCCAATGAGACACATCTGTCAGTCAAACCCAGAGCTTTCAGGTATGGGTAGGATAACTAGCTTGCTTACTCTGGACATCCCCAGTTCCTGATTTCTGAGGCTGAAATTGCAGCCACTCAACATTTATATGGTTTTCTTTGGAGTCTGGAGTCTGGTCCATGCACTTAAGCAGCAAGTACTTGGATCACTGGGCTACCTCTCCAGTTTATAACAGGTGAGATTCCTATGGTTCAAAGTCCAGAAAGGTGATGAAGACATTTTGGTGACATTAGGTCAATGAAGAATGGGACAGAGTTGGCAAAAAAAGATATATAAGACACAAAAGAGGAAAAGAATATGAGATAGAGTCTACCAGGGAGGAATAGGGGAATCAGAAGCTCAGGGGAAACTTGACAAAGTTCCTGAAGTGGGGAAAAGGCGTCTAAGACATCAATTGATGATTAAAAGGAAGAAGTTTGTATTTCCCGAGTCTGTTTTCTGGCCTCTTAGCCTTTGATCCATTGAAATCTGATAGATCTTGCATTTCTCTGCCAAAGCTGTTGTAAGCAAACCTACATGTGACCTATTTATTGGCAAACCCAATGACCAAATGCCATTGGCGAATTAACTAATGTAACACTGAAAATTTGGTCTTATATGTGCATAGCGTGCACTGCCTTATTTCTTGATATACAAATGATTATAATTTTATCCCTTGGCAGACTTACAGGTAAGTTAATGATTATAAAACAATACATAAATTTTACAAATCAAACAAACAAACAACCCCCCCCAAAAAAAAAAACAGGATGGGATTTGTGACTCTAAACAAGGGAAAGAGGGACACAGAGATGTCTCAGAGGAAAAAAAAACTTATTTGAGAAAAGAGAAGCATTTTAGAAAATCCTTGAATGTGGAAATGTGGAATGTGAAGGAACTCGGCAGTGGAGAGAGAGAGAGAGAGAGAAAGAGGAGAGAGAGAGAGAGAGAGAGAGAGAGAGAGAGAGAGAGAGAGAGAACGAGCGAGCAGTGTTCATACTCCCTTAAGTTTTTGTTGAATTTAGATGAACTACTATAATTAGATCTGGTTTCTAGGGTTCTTATTCAACACAGTCATAGCTCAGTTAGAAGAAGGGATGCTTCTACTTGGAGTAGGCAGTGTGCTCCCAGCATACCTGTCTATCACAGATCCCTAAATTATAATAATGATTGTTTTTATTGAGCTTATGTCTTACCTGACTTAAATGTGAATTCTTTGCTGGTCACAAAATGTTGGGGCAACCCTCAGAACAAGAAAGGAATGTGAAGAGAAAGAATAGGTGACCAGGGCGCTAAGTGACAGTTTCTGATAGAAAGATCCTGGAACCTTGGAAGAGTGTGAGGTGTTGTTACTGAAAGCTGAAGGAGATGAAGTGGTTTGTCTCCAGTTGTCTGGGGAGCTCCAGTGCAATGGATTTGGTGTTCAGTGCTGTCTTCCTGGTGATTGATAATGATGGCTGCAGAAGCAAGCTATCTGAGGTCCTTGCTGGGGAAGGTACACCATGCTCTTAGCATATGCTGGGTTCCTTCCAAGTTCCTTCTAGTGTTTACTCCTGTGTTCATGTACACAGATCTGGACATTTCTAAAGCACTCTAGGGGAGCCTGTTGGGTAAATTATTTGCAACAGGAGAATGGAAGATTAGAGGAGCTGCAAAAGTCCCTCAAGAGGGTGTCACGTCCATTTATTTTGATGTCCTATATAATTGGGGCTCCATTACATTCTCAACAATAAGCTTAACCTGCAAAGTACAAATGTGACCATTAATAAGGAAAGTATGAGACTGAAGACATGCTCAGAAATAAGATGATGGTCCATTGGTGTGCACCTCGAATTTGTGCAAGAGGTGGGTTTCTGAGCTCTAGGGATGCAACACTGGAGAGGTAGAGGAGGGAAGATTAAGAGTTCAAGTTATCCTTCCCTACACAGTGAGTTGGGGGCCATCCTTACCCACATGAGATTGTATTTCAAAACAAATAAAAACAAGACAAAAAGGATTTCTGAGATTGCATTGGGTACCACTTATGGTGAATGGAGAAAGTTCATTTTTTTTTCACAGAACTTATGGGCCATTGTGCTTGAAAGAGGTGAAACTCAGTGTAGAATGTAACTATAACCAAGTGTCAGCCAGGATCTAGCCTGAGAAACTTGTGATAAGCAAGACACGAAGAAAAAGATGAGTGAAACACACGAGGAAGGTAAATGTAGCAGGGGGATGTGTGAGGAAAGGCAGGGGGTGTCAGTTTGTTTCTACAGGATCAAGTGGACATTCAGTTTGAGAGTCAGACTGGTGTAGGATAGATAATTACCTGAGTCCTTGGTCAATCCTAATTTGCTCTCAAGTTCTGTGCCAAATAAAGTACAGTTTGTTTATAATTCCAATGTTTCTAGAAGGCAGAGACTGAAAACTGAAATTCACGAGCCACCTCGACTTGAGTACAAGCCATGAAACAGAAGACAATGCTGTCTCAAAGAAGCAGGAGAAGGATGACGATGTGGTAAATGTATGCTGACATACACTCATACTTGATCGCAAACACAGAGAAAGATAGAGACACAAATCTAAGGAAAAGTGGGGAGATAGTAGGAAGGACTGGGTAAGAGACACGGCTTCAAATTGTAGATGCTGAAAACCTGAGATCGCTTTCAGTTTCTAGCAAGGAATAACAGTGATCCAGTGGATCGTCAACCAACGTACCAGAGCACACAGTGTGTGGTTGAGATGAACTTTGAGATTGCTCTCTGGAACAGCAGGGACCCAGATTTTCTGTAGTGGACTCCAAATACTGAAAGACGTCCTGTATCATTACAAATCTTATTCCTAATGAGGGCCCTTGGATTGCTGAAGCTTACAGCTGAAAGGGAGGAGTGTGGCCAGCTGATTTGAGATTGAGAAGACCAAGTCCAAATTAAAAAGAACAATGGAAAGCCAAGTCCATCTGATTATCTGAAGACCTGACAATGTTTGGTTTTGTTGTTCGTGTGTGTGTGTGTGTGCGTGTGTGCGTGCGCGCGTGCGCGCACGTGCATACGCACACATGTGGAGCCAGAAGTTGAAGTCAAGTGATTTTCTCAGCCAATCATTCCCCATCTTATTTTATGAGAAAGAGTGTCTCACTGAACTGGGAGCTTATTGGTTTGACAAGATTAGCTGGTAACCAGCCCTGGGGATCTGTCTTTCTATGTTGGGATTACAGACACCACTCAGCCTGGGACTTTATATTGATGCATGGAAGTAAACTCATGCCCTCATGGTTATGTGACAAGTACATCACCAAGTGAGCCATCTCCCTAGCTTTCAGTATGTTGTATTGTAAGGAATATTTCAGTAAGTCACTCTTACGTTTGTTTTCTAGGTCAAACAATAAACTGTTCAAGAAACATCATTAGCTATATTTCCTGAAATTCATATCCCTGCTTCTTACATTTTAATGAAAAGAATCCAAGGGGATCCCTCATTCTTTTCTACAAACTGGAACCTAACAGCTTGTTTATGTTACTATTACCAGTCGGTTTTTTGTTTGTTTGTTTGCTTGTTTTCCTTGAGATAGATGCTCAAGTACCCATGGCTTGCTTCAGATGTATGTTATAACCCAGGATAAACTTAAACTCCTGATTTTCCCCTTTTCATTTTGTGAATGATGGGATGATAGGCAAGAAACACTAAGCCTGGTTTATGTGATGCTGGAGATGGAACCGAGAGCTTTGTGAATTATAGTTTGCCCTCTAGCTACTGGCTTCATCCAGCCCCACTAGCATTAATTAAGTCTGAAGTTGGTCCTTTGTATTAAATTTCTTTCTGCTGCTCTTTTATAAATGGCTTGGGTTTTCTTACTCAGTGGCATTCAGTGTGTTGTGTTTCCTGAGAAAATTTTCCCTTAAAAAAAACCTTCCCTATGACAAACTGCCGTTCAATCCAACAGCTCTTTATATTTGGATTTAAAAAATTATGTTTCCTTTTCATATGTGTATGAATGTTTTACTTGCATGCATATATGGGCAACACGTGGAAATTGTCTGTGGAGGCAAGAAGATGGTGTTGGAGCCCTTGAAGATGGATTATAGATGGCTGTGAGTGGCTGCCTAGGTGTTGGGTTCCTCCCAAGAGTGACAAGTACTCTTAAACGCTGTGCTATTTCTCTGGACCCTGCAACTAGCTGTCCTCTGAGAGGCTCTGTCAGAGCCTTACTGATACAATGAGGATCCTTGCAGCTAACCATTGGACTGAGCTCAGGGACCTCAGTGGAGGAGCTAGAGGAAGGACTCAAAGAGCTGAAGGGGTTTGCAACCACATAGGAAGAACAACAATATCAACCAAACAGATCCCCCAGGGACTAAATTACCAATAAAAGAGTACACCTAGAGGGACTTGTGGCTCTAGCTGCATATGTAGCAGAGGATGGCATTGTCAGACATTAATAGGAGGAGAAGCCCTTGGTCCTGTGAAGGCTTATTTCCCCAGTGCAGGGGAATGTCAGGGTATTGAGGTGGGAATGGGAACATCTTCATAGGCGCAGGGGTGGAGGGTGAGGTGGAATGGGAGAGGGAGAAAGGGGATTACATTTGAAATGTAAATACATAAACTATCCAATGAAAAGGAAAATAGAGTAAATATCTCAAACTTAATATATCCCAATTAGAAGTAGAGTCTAAGTTATTCTTATTAAATAGAACTTGCAATGGTCTGGCATTTTTCTAATTTTTTTTAACTTCTATCTTCTTTTGGCTGTACATTCAAAGTGAATGCATTATGATGCAGCAGATTTTTATAAAATTGTGGAAAATCTATATATGTTTTAAGTAGACATGTCTTAAAATTATCATAGCTTTTATTTTACCAACCTGTGAAATGATAACCTAGCAGAAAAGATCAGTCTAACTCCAAACTGAGAGTCGGGTCATCTTTTCCTCTCAGTGATTATGTTTTTCCTTGTGATTCTGAGTTTAATATAGTAAGAGGAAATTGATGTGGAAGAGAAAATACGATGTATACTACCCTTTTTAAAATTTTTATTATATTTGTTTGTGGATGTGTATACATGTGTGTGCCTGTGTATGCATGTACACGTTGGCTTGCATATGGATGGTACGGTATGTGTGTGTGTTTGTGTGTGCGTGTGTGTGTGTGTGTGTGTGTGTGTGTGTGTGTGTGTGTGTGTGTGTGTGTGTAGCTCAGGGAGCAACTTACGGATGTCAGTTCTTTCCTTCTATCATGTGGTTCCAGGGAAGACCCCAGGCCATCAGGATTGGCAGCAGGTGCCTTTACTCACTGAGACATCTTGCTGCTTCCCACAACACTTTTTATATGTGAATTTTCTTTATTTTATTTTCTAAGTCCAACATTAGACAGGGGCGTCAGATGAATGCTGCCCACTCACTATTTGTGGTAGTGATGTTGCGTCTCTTCAATTCTCGAGTTATCTAGGTGGAGACAGAACATAGATTTGAAGAACTATTGAAAATAGGTGTTCTAATTGTTTTCTGTTGCTGTGATATGACACACTGGGCAAAATCAACACAGGGGAAGAAAGGGTTACTTCAACTTGTAGGAGAGACCATAACTGACAGACATCAAGGCAGGAGTCGGGCAGGACCTGGCTGCAGAAATCTTGGAGGAATGCTGCTTCCCGGATCATGTACTCATCCACTCTCCCACTCGCCTACTGGCTGAGTTTATGCTTGTTTATGCTTTTCTTTCTTTCTTATACAGCCAAGCATCTGGTGTAGAAATGGTGTCAACCACAGCAGTCTGGACTCACCTATGTAATTAACAATCCAGACAATCCCCTTATAGACAGGCTCACAGGCCAATCGGATGTGAGAAATAGCTCAATTGAGAATATTTTCAGGTGTTTCTGTGCTGTGTCAAGTTGACAAAACAAAGTAGGGAAATGGGTAGTTTCCTGTGACCACAGTTGCTACCACTTGCCACCTACGTGCTTATTGGTGATCATGAACGTGTCTGCTGAGCCTGAGTCTTGATGATTATTTCCATGTTAATAATTCTTTGATGTGGACAAGGGGACTTGGTCTCAACCCTAGCAGCCATCCCTTTGTCCTTCTGTAGTATGTATTATATGGGCAAAATCTCGTATGCTGGTTTTTTTCCCCTCACAGGACATAAGAAAGTTGACTCTGGGAGTCATGAGATCTCCTCTTGCATCCAACTTAAATGTATTTATGTCAAGTGTGCCTTAAAAATCTGCTCTGGGTCAGGTTGGAACTTGTGTATATAACAGGAAGAAGAAAAAAGCAGCTCAAGAGTATAGTAATCATGCTCCTGAGAACATCTAGAGGCACAAACTCCTTCCAACATTTTACTATTGGTTATCCTGAGCCATAAAAGTATGAGGACAGGAAACTGGCAGTTCATCCATGGAGAGAAAGCTCAGTCAAGCATCAGATGACTGTTTCAACTTCCCCAGTCAATTTCTGCTGCGGATTGCTAAGTCCTGATTTGATAATGTCACCTTTGTTGGCTCAATCAGGCTATTAAGTCATCTTTGCTGGATATGATACACTTGCTTGATGGTGATTTTCTGTCTCTCTGTAACTCCATATTCGTTCTTTTATTTTGGCTTGCTATATGCTTAATAAGCCTACACTCAAAACAGAAAACATGGCTATGGTAGATCATTTTGTGGAGTGCACAGAACGTCCTCTAGTGTACCAAGAATGCCTACATAATTTAATTGGGAAAGTTTACAAATATATCTATAAAGTTTACAAATATATATTTTAGATACTGAAGACTATCTAAAAGAGGAGAGCTGAGCCAGTCCTGCTAGTTAGGACTGCTAACTACCCATTGAAATGCTTACCTGATGCTTTACTCACTTACCTCCTTTCTATCATTTTCTCCATTCATTCCTTACCTAATTGTTATTATTTACTTCCATGGACCTCATTGTGTTTATTTCAGCTTCCCAATTTCCTGTGATAAATACTTGTCTTTTTCCTTATTAATATTTTCCCCACCTACATTTTAAATAAATGTGTTTATATACACATACACACATATCAAGTGTATATTATTTCAATTCATTCTATAAATTGGATATGTAATTTGCATTGTTTCAGAATACAAAATATTTAAAGCTTTATCTGTGAATTCCTCTTTGGTCTGTGGATTATTTAAAGCATTAGATTTCAATGAGAATATAAGCCATAGTTGTGGTTTAAAATCATAAACTTTGAGCATCTGGGGAGATGGCTTAGTTGCTCAATCCTTTTCTTGCAGTCCTAAGGATCTGAGTTTAATTCCCAGAACACATGTAAAAAGCAGGCATATATTGAATTCAGCAGTGGGTCAGCCATCATGACAGATCTTTGAGGCTCATTGACCAACCAGTCTAGCCTATTGGTGAGTTCCAGCCCAGTGAGAGAAAATATGCTGGCTAGTTTCTCATCAGCTTGGCCCAGGTTTGAATAATAGAGGAGGAAACCCCAATTGAAATAAAAATGACCCTGTAAGATTGGCCTGTAGGCACGCCTATGAAACATATTCTTAATTAGTGTTTGATGTGGGAGGGCTCAGCCCATTGTGGGTGGTACCATCCCTGGGTTGGTGGTCCTAGGGTCTATTTGAAACCAGGGTGAACAAACCATGGGTAGCAAGCTAGTAAGGTACACCCCTCTATTGCCTCTGCATTAGCTTCTACCTCCAGGTTCCCAACCAGTTTGAATTCCTGTCCCAAATTCCTTCAGTGATGAACTATGGATATGGAAGCATAAGTCAAATAAGCCTTCTCCTCCCCAACTTGCTTTTGTCCATTGTATTTGTCAGAACAATAGTCCATACACTAAGACAGAAATTACCTTAGAAACCAAAATGGACCTTGAAGAATGTCAAGGTTGATCTTTGTTCTTCACAGGCACAAAAATGCAAGTGCACATGCAAGCCCCTCCCCACGCAAACATGTAAAACTCATGCCACAACATATGTTTGCTGGTCTGGTTGTGCTCTGCTGTGTGCCTACATGATGTTTTGAACCTGGCTTCTTTTCCAGAGCTTATTGATTCTATTTCTTTTCTGTTTAAGATGTTTGTTATTTTTCTATTGTGTGCATGTGTATGAGCAAGCTCATATGTGTCAAGACATGCATGTGAAGCTACAGAATCCATTCTCTCCTTCTTCCATTGATCTCAGGTTCCCAGACATGATGATGTTTGCATGTGTTGAAGCCTCTCACTACATCTTTATATTCATGTTATTTTATGCGGATTAGTGTTTTGCCTGCATGAATATCTGTGCATCACATGCCACATAAACTAGGAGAGATCATTAGATGAACTATAACTGGAGTTAAAGACAATTATGAGTTGTTATGTGAGTGCTGGGAATTGAACCCATGTCAACTGGAAAAATGGCCAATGTTGTTAACCTTTCAGCCATTTCTCTAGCCTTATGCTTCCATTTTTTGAAAACAGAGTTCTTCCTCATTTGTTTAAATTTTGTGCTATTAGTCTCTATGTTGTCAGACTTCTTCAGATATATGTAGACTATTTTATAGAATGTTTGAAACATCTTTATGTTTTATAAGAGGAAATGGATGCTTACATAAGCATTTTTATATCTAATAATTTTTACCAAACTTATTAATTTATTTCTTCTCATATTATTCTTTATCTATGAAATTATAGGTTGTCATAAAGTGTTACACGGTCCAGATGTGGTATTTCATCAGCAGAATATATTTCTGATTAACAAAAGATGTTGACCTTCAGGTCAGCAAGGTGAGTGAGTGGGTAAAGGCACTTACTGTCATGTCTAAAACCATGAGTTCAATCCTGGGGACCACATGGTGGCAAAGGAGAAGCGACTCTCACAAGCTGTCCTCTAATCAACACAGTTGCACTGTGTCACATGCGGATCCACACAAATACAGAAATACACATGAGGTGTAACATCAGTCTGTGTTACATAAAATATTTCATAATAAAAGCCAGTGAAATGATATTTCACACTTTCTCAGGCTTCCTATATCCTCTGTGCCCATATGGGAATATTCACCCTGATCAATGTTGTCATGAGCAAAAGGATGCATGAGGAGAGACGTTTTCTCCTGCAAGAAAATATTAATGATTTAGTTTCCCATAATGACATTTCAGTTAAAGAAATGATGACTATATGTGACTGACTAGTAGTCTTTCTCAGTCAGTCTTTCAAAAATGTGGTCTCAATATCATCTATGGCTGACAAGAAAATCAGAAGACATTTTAAGCTCTAATGAAATACACAACAATTATACTGTTTGTAAAACTTCATGCATACTTTTAGCTTTCTACAGCTTACAGAAAGACCAGAAGCTTAAATACCCATAAGCAATGTGAGTATCTCACCATACAGAAGCAAAGCCTTAAAACCTGACCACCATCAACAGGTCTTTCTCTTCATTTACCGTTGTTTTGATAGTTATCATTAAGAAGAAATAGATGCAATATATTACTAGGTTAATAATGATTTATTGTAAAAATCATCAAAGAGAGTAAGAGAGAGGATGGGGAGAGAATTATTTTTGTACTGCAGAATATGTAGAACCTCGTAGTCTGAGGGTTGTTGAGAGAGTGGCCCTTTAAACTGTAGTACTGCAATTGATCTCTGTATATTTCCTGGTATTCGTCCCTTTGAAATGAGCATGAGAGCCAAGACTATTGGCTGCACTGTAGATCTGTCACAACTCAGTACTGAAAAGATACCGTGCAAGTGAATTTAAACAGTCGGCTTTCTATCCCATATTGCCAAGAGCTCTGAGAATGATGAACCAAGTAAATGCTTTATTTAGGGCTAAGTGAGCTGCGGATCCCTCCAGCCTGACAGCGTTACAGCCTGCAGAGTAAGACAGCAGCAGCAACAGAAGCAGCAGAGGCAGCAGCAACAGCAGCAGCCCCTTGCTCAAGTCCAGCAGGGGAGACTTGATCTCTGGTTTGTCTTGGAACTCTGCCGGTGGATCGTGCACTGTCCAGGGTCCTGAAATATGAACCAAACGGCCAGCGTGTCCCATCACATCAAGTGTCAGCCCTCCAAAACCATCAAGGTAGGATCTGCTTTAGTTGCTGTTCTCTGATTCTGCACAGGTGTCTTCGTGCATCTAAATTGCTTGTAGGCACTGGTTCAGCAGGGACTGCTGGTGGAGAATACCCAGTTGGTCTGAGTTTCTGTTGAAGGCTTGATTTCAGAAAAGTGGCTCTGTTTGTTCATGTACGTAGACTGGAGACAGTAGTTTCCAGAGATGCTTCGTTTATACTGATAACTACATTTTTATTCTTTGGCTGAGAGTCTGTTTGTGGTATGTTTCAGGAATAAACTTCAGTGAGCGTCTAGAGGAGTTTCTATGTGTGTTGTTTTTCTTGAGGGAACTGGAAATTAATTTGTGAACTGCTTAAAACAGGAAGCATTGCATTGGCTCTAAATCTGGACACTGCATCTTCTCATAATGTGTGTCTTAGAGTTTGTGAAAAGTGAACTTCGTGTTATGACCATTAAACTGGTGGTTGTACTAACGTCAGAACACTTGACTTCGAACCAGCGGAATGACAGGACCTAATTTTTAAGTCCAGTCCTTGGATGATGATGGTGGTGGTGGTCATGCTGGTGGTGGTGGTGGTGGTCATGTTGATGATGATAAATGAGTTGGAATAGACTTAAAGATTTTTTTCTGACAAAATATTTGAAAGTAAGTTAGAAAGCTCAGGATTTTGTTTTCTGTTCTGGTTCACAGTGCTATATACATGACTATTCATGGGACTCAGAATGGCATGATTCTAGAGAGAAATGTTCCCTGCTTTGCTGGGTTTGACCTGAATTGTATTTGTATGATTACTTGGCATCTTGCAACTAAGTGGTGGGTGCCTCTCAAGGTCTTTTACAAATACAATGATAACCTTACAGGCCATTTCCTGCTACTGCCACATGACATTCGTAGGTACACACCTTTGACTAAGGTGGTCAAATCCAAGAAGCCTGACTTGTTATGATTTACAGGTCTTTTGTCATTTATATCTCTGTCCCTTGACAATGCTGCATTGACTGTAATTACAAGAGGAATGTAATTTTGTACAATATCTCTTTCTCATGAACTTGCCTGGCCTTTCTTGGTGACTTCTAGCAATAAATAGACCATAAACTGGATATTTTCCTCTATTTATCTGCAGTTATATTTTAAAGGCGCTGAGGTCTCCAGGATGCAGTCAACAGTGTATAATTAGATTCTCATCACATATAAACAGAGGGGGTTAACTAAAATCACATAGAGTACTAATCCAGATAATTTACACTCCCTATAATGGCCAAGGCTGAATATTTTGTCAGTGTTGGATTTTCTGTAACATGTCCAAGTTTAGAAAGGAAACATTGAGCTTTAGGATTTAAATTGTTCTCTGCTTATAAGATCTTCGCTTTCGTCAATTATATAAGCATACCACCACAGAGCAATGCCAAGAAATAAAACATATGACATTCTGCATTGTGATATATAAACTCTAGTATGAAATAAGTGTTGGAGTCTGAACTGAGGGTAGAATTACAAACTGTCTAAGCCACCTTTGTTTAGAAGCCATAAAATGACCAGTGGCTTTCTGCTGATGCCTTTGAGGTCACAGGAATCAAGCACTTCATTGGCTTTTCTCCTTACTGGGTAGACACAAATGCATTGTACTTTCTGGGACTCAAAAATCACTTCCCTTATTAGTTCGCTGGCATTGAGTGCTCTCAGATGAACTGCGGAGCAGGAAAGAAGATGTCTCTAGAATCGGGGCTTTTCTTCAGCTTGCTAATCTTGCAGACGTTGGGTTTTTACCCAAACTGCAGCCATTGAAATGAAATGCAAAAGCATCGTAAAACCTGGACGACCAACCACTTAGTAGTGCATTTTATTAATGGCTTAACGAACAAGTCTTGCATCAGAGTGCTGGGTGACTTGGTTAATTGTACAAGTTAAGTTTTTTTTTCTGTAACCCCCGTACTGCCCTGGGGGTGGGTGAAGATGCTTGTGAGGTTCGTAAAGCAGAGTTGCCAGCATTGAACTATTAAGGGAGTAATTACTTGAGTATTTTCCAATTTGCAACCATAAAAAGGGATGAGTGGAAAAAGCTCTCCTACTTCGAATTATGTCCTCAATTATGAAACATTTATGGCTTTTGGAATTTATACTAAAAATGGCTGTCTATATTTAGGTAATGCATTAGCCCAGGAGCAATGCAATAACAACCTAAGGGGAAAAAAATCTCTAAGATTGGGAGGGATTTTGAAACCTATGGTGTACTGGAGGTTGAAACACTGTTTGAACTTTTGGAAACTTAGTGTCATTTGTGATTGCTTAAGGTTAATTTCCCCCTCGTTAAATTCATCTGACATCTCTAAGTCAAATGTTTTGGTGGAAGTGTATTGGCCTGAAGATAATCACAACCCAGTTTAGGACTCTGAAAATATGCAGATTCTGAAAAAGTTGTACATTGCTTTGTGTTCTCGAAGTTTCAGGGGCTTTTCCCACATAGCCAGAGTGCAATAAAGCTCTAGGGAGTTCCTCCTATTTGTCAGCACAGGAAATGATGTCTACCCGTTGTCTCTGGTACAACCAATGTTAAAAAAGAATGGGCAATGGGAATGTATTAACTAAAGACAGGTGGAAACTCCAAATCCAAATCCACAAGGAAAGGTGCATATGTGTGTGTGTGTGTGTGTGTGTGTGTGTGTGTGTGTGTGTGTGTGTGTGTTTCCCGCACCTTCAGCTTGAAGAGTTAAAAGGTCTGCAGATGGACAAAGTCAGCTGCTGTGGCCAGTGAAAGCTGTTTGTGGTCATGTTTGTAGAGGATCAAGAGAAATGGAAAGAAAGCATTATTAAGGATGCTTGACATTCACTTTTGACATTTTGGCTATTGTACAATTCTGCCAATTCACTCTGTGATTTTTACTTTTGTTTATGTACGTGCATGTGTACCTGTGTGTGCTTTTTGTGCATATGTGTGTGAGTTTTTACAGAGGCATAGAAAGGGTACCAGATCCCCTGGCCCTGGAGTGACCAGAGATTATGAGTCACTTGGCATGGGTACTAGGAAACAAATACAGGTCCCCTGCAAAATTATCAATTACTCTTAAGTTCTGAACATGTTTCCAGTCCCAGCACCCATTCTTTGATACAAGTTTTGTGATGTACTACAGCCAATCTGTTCTTACATTCAAGATTGGTAAGAAAGAAATGAACAGAATCAGTGAAATCAAGGTGCCCAGCAGGTTTCCAGTCTGCTTTGGAAGGAGTACTGTGGGGAAGACCCTCATAAACCACTCTCCCAATGCAGGACTTGCAAAGTTCAGTGAGGCTTTCTTTGAAATGATTACATGTTGTACAAGCAAGTTAGCTCACAAGAATTAAAACAAAAGGAAAGGACTTTCCACTCTAATCTATAATAGAAAGTTCCAGGAACTAGCTGAGAAGGCGAAATGCAGGTCTGAACATGGTAATATTATGAACTTGGTTTCTGAAAAATCATGTAATAGTGTTGTTTTTGCTGTCTTGTTTTCTCTTGGATATCTGGAAAGTACATGGATTCTTCTAGATAATCTTAAGTTTACTTTGAAAGCGCTTTTACTGGTGAGATTTCAATTAAAACGTTCCTCGTTTTTTGTTTTTCTTTTAAGGGGAAAGTCACCTGAAAGTCCTCCTTTTATGCATTATATCTTATTTTTGTTTCAAGTGTCTCCATGTTTATGTGTGTATAGACCGTGTATTCCTAGGCCTGTGTGGGGTGGGAAGGATGCACCAGCTTCCCTGGAGCTGGGGTTACAGACAAATGTAAGCTGTCCAATGCAGGTCTAGTTCTTGAGAAAGTCAGTAATAGCCTTTATCTACTGAGCTGGGTCTCCAGCCTAAAACTGTGTTGCTTAAGCCAAAACATTGTTTCTTAAATGTGCAGATTGTATTTTGTAAATATCTTTCACATATTAACACGTCTTGAGTGTCTAAAAGGAAGTAAAAGAGTGTTATGTCTTTCTTGGGTGTTAGAAGTTTTAAAAATTGTGTGTGTGTGGGGGGGCATGCATGCACATGCACTCAATAGCTCAATGCATTTGTGTAGATAGCAGGACAACTTTGTGTAATTGATTCTTTCCTCCTGCCTTCTTCTGAGTTCTGGGGATTGAGCTTAGGTTGCCAAGGGTGACAAGCACGTGCCTTGCTGAGCAGCCATGCTGGACCCCTAAAGTTAGAAACTTTGAGTGAATTAATCACAATTGGTGATTCCTAAGTGATAAGTAACATGGACTAAAGTTTATTAGGAATACCCTAAAGTACATCGTGAAAGAGTCCTTTTCCCATCTAGATCACTCTCACAGCCAGCCCTCTCCTGTTCTAGAGCTTCCCTGTTTATTTTTACAAATTCACATCTACGTTCCAAATTCCACACGGAAGAGTCTCTAAGTTCTCTGTGGGTCAGTGAAATGGCTCAATAGATAAGCATGTTTGCCAACAACTTGAAATCTATTTAGTAGAAGGAAAGGACAAATCCCTGTAAGTTTTCCTCTGATCTCTACATGCATATGGTGTCATATGTACGATACACCTCCTCAAACAAGCGAAGAACCAACAGACAAACAAGGAAATCATTTAAAAAGTAAAATAAAGGTTTTTTTCTTGCATGTCTGAACAGAATGGCTACTAGGTTGAAGCCTTTTCGAAAGAGTCCTTTGGGTCTTATCAGCTTCAGGGTGCACCTTAAGCTAATAAATCATGTTTGTCGTAATTATGTTTGATCGTTACATAGTAGTTCTGATTTATGTTCCTTTCTACACTGCTTAGGACTTCTAAATCGGTTTCTCCAAGTCCTAGGACACATAAACAGGACAAAACCCTTGGCTGGAGGAGCTAACATTTTCATGCCAGTCACACTGTCAAAAAGTGTCATGTGGCAGTATTCTGTGTCAATGCAAATTAAATTCAATTAAAAATATATATGGATAGAGAATGAAAATCTTATCACAATGTGTTTTCTTCAGTCTTTAGGGTCATGAGCGTATAGTGGTTCAAAAATAAAATTTAATAATAATTATTATTTATATTATTTTTGTTATTATTATTATTTATATAGAGAGTGAGTTGAGGAATATGCATGCCATGTACTTAGAGGTCAGTGAATACCTCTGAAGAGTTGGTTCAGGTTGCAGGACTCAAACCCCTGTTGCTGAGTTTGGAGAACAATACTTTAACCTCTGAACAACCTCTCTGCCCCCTAAGAAACAACTATTTTCTAATGTCACAATGATTACTGACTGTAATTGTCAGACTGGTATGTAATTGTCCCACTAGCATCTCACTGGCTGTCAATTCAATCCTCTAATCTACAGGATGGGCCCATATCAATTTGACATGATTTATGAGCTAGTATTATAATTTAGACTTTAGCAATATCTCAAAATTACATTTGCTAATGATATCCACAAGAACTCATAACTCCAAGAGTATGTAAAGAAAATTTGTTGTGTCACATGATATAAAACATGTATGATTACCTTAAGTCAAAAATCATTTGAAACCATAAAGGCAAAGACTATGCATACAATGTGTCTGCATGTTATTGTGTTGCTTTACCATTTATGCAAACACATGCTGAGAGTAGACCTTCCAGTAGTGAATCTGCAGTGACTTAGGACATGGCTGAGGTCTACAGCTATTATAGGGTTTCGTTTGGAATGAGTCATTTTGCTAAGCAGTATTCTATTGGACAAGGCAAAAGAGAATTTTTGCAAAAACCAGAGACAGAGACTATTGTATGTCGATTTCCCCCCATTTCCTAGAAAGAGTCTGCCTTGTTTAATTATACCAATATAGCATGTTCATAATCTTAATGTGGAAAAAGTCTGTCCAGAGCATGAAGGGTCATGAGTTAGAAAGCCCCACTAATGACAAATTTATATCTATTTGCAATTTGAATTTCTTACATAGTATTTAAAACCTAGATGGTTATAGCACAATTTTATATTAGAGGCTATAAATTCAACTGTTTTAAAAGAAGTAATTAAAAGCTTTATTATTATTCTTATTGTGAAAAAGATACTTATGATTGGCTACTTTTATATCTGTTTTTATAGTTCTTCCTTATAAAAATTTTGTTCTGATATTTATAATGTTTGATTGCCAGCTTTATATTCGAAGAAGCTTCTCATGCAAGGTATTGTTGAATTAAATTTAGACATATTAAGAAGTAATAATTTATCATGTTTTGAAAATTAATGTCTTAGTAATTAGTAATTGTCTAGAAATTCTTGATTTGGTCAGTTAGTGGGGACACTGCATTTTATGTTTTAGATTGTGTGTGTGTGTGTGTGTGTGTGTGTGTGTGTGCTGGTGCCTACAGAGGATGGAAGAGGGAACTCTGAATGAGCAGCCGGTGTACGTAGCCACTGAGTCATCTTCCCAATCTCCACTGGAGACATTGGTGGTGATTAAAAAATGAAAAAAAAATATAACAACAATAAAAAATGAAAAAAAACATACTTGAGATGTCATTGTGGGTGCCTTAATAAGCCAAGACCATAATGCAGATCCTCACACATCAATATATGTAGGGACACAGAAGCAAACCAACCAGGGGGCTAGAGAGATGGCTCAGCATTTAAGATGTATTGGTTGTGCTTGCAGATGACCTGGGTTTGGTTTTCAGAAGCCACATGGCAGCCCATTACCCTCTGTAACTACAGTTCCAGAGGACCAGGTGCCCTCTTACATCCGCAGGCATTTAATGCAAGTGATGCACATGCATGCATGCAGCCGAACAAAGATACACATAAAATAAAGGTAAATTAGAAAAATCTCCAGACTCTGGCTACAGTTATTGAACAAGTTGTACTCTTTCAGATGATTCTGAGGCACAATGAAGTTTCAAAAATACTGACTGAAAGGTCTTCCCAGCCATAGATTCTTGGGCTATGGTCTCCTGGTATAAACTCACCATCTTTGGATATCATAGAAGCATGGCAGTTTTAGATTGTTCCATCACATCATTAATAGCTTGAGCTCTCCGAGAGCCAAGTTCTCATTCTTTGCAGTGATGTTTTGACACCAGACTTTTCACACAGCAGACTTTGAATATATGATTATTGGTTACTAAAGAAATCTTGAGGTCTATCAGTTCTAGGAAGGGCTAATTTTGTCTTGCAGATTTTAATAAGAAACAACTGGGTTCTCACACCACGCTTTAAATCCATATCAAATGTCTCAAAGTCCTGCACTGAGGTTTTGTTTGGTTTTCAACGGATTTTGATCTTATTTGGTCATCACACTTTGCAACTTTGGGTTACTACAAGCCAAAGTAGGCAGAAAGTGTAATAAACAGGCTCCCCCACCCCTTTTAAGAGAATAGTTTGTTTTTAGTTAGGTTATGGAGTAAGGATTTCATTATGGTATTTTCACACATTGTTTCATTGTACTTTACTCATATCCATCCCTCTGTTAATTTCTTATATCCTTCCTTTTCTTCTCTCTCAGTTATCATGCTCCCAAGAGTGGACACTCTTCTCTTCTATTTTCAATATAGTATGCACACACCTGTGTGCACACACACATGAATATATATATATATTCATTATATATGCACATACATGTTTTATACATATATACACACATGATATCATCATATATATACAAACATGTATGTATACACACATGTGCACACAGCACATTTTGATCTAGATTTGAATATTACAAATGAGAGAAAACATGTAATCTTAATATTAGCTCCTCCATCACTCTCTCATATTCTTCTTTCCCCTTAAGAATCTTTCCTCCTACCACATAGTTCTCTTTCTACTTTGATGTCATATAAAAAATTTATCTAATAATATGTGTGTGTATATAATCTTTACACAATATATCATGTGTATAAAATCCAACTAATGTCATAAATTTTGTCTATATTCCATGTATGAGAGAAAATATTTGACAATTCTCTTACTGAGTCTGGCTTATTTTGCTTAACACGATGATCTCCAGTTCTATTTTCCTAAGAATACAAATGTCTCTCTTCTTTCTGGCTGCATGTAAACGTTGCCAAAGTGAATTTGATTGCCATGACCTTCCTCTTCTTCATGAAAGCTCTTTGGCCTTAGATACAAGCCAGGTGGGCAGATGAGAGCTGGCAGCAGTACACCACAGGAATAAAGTCCATCATCATTGACAAGCCTAAGATCCCAGGGGCACACACAGAATGCGATCTCATTAGTGAAGCTAAATTTCAGCTAGTTGATAAACTATGCACTAAAAGCCATTTTCCTTTTTCTTAACAAACAATTATCCTTGTCCCTGTCCCTCTCCCCATACCCACTCTGTGCGTGTGTGTGTGTGTGTGTGTGTGTGTGTGTGTGTGTGTGTGTGTGTGTGTGTAACATATGAAGGCCAGAAGAGAACATCCCCTGGTAATGGCTGCCGGGAATTGAACACTGATCCTCTGGCAAATAGTCATTACTACTAAGTCATCTCTCCAGCCTGGAATTTACCTTTTGAACAACGCTATTTCTTGTAAATTTGACCTAGCACTTTGATGTTTCTCTTTATTCATTTTATATTTCCCACCGGCAACAAAAATAATCTGTGCAATGCTATCCTTACTCCCTACTAAAAGGTTATATCTTTTTTAATTTAGATGGACATCCTTAAGTTGAATTTTCATTATTCTCTACCACAATGAATCACAAGACTTAGGGAAGACAATTAACCCTGTTGAGGTTTTTCTTTCTGGGAATGTAAAGGTAATAAACTTAAATTATCTCCCCAAACAAAAACGCTATGTAAGTGCTTTGTGTTATAATTTGTTCTAATAGCAATTTTAAAGGCATTTGATGTTTTCATAGAGAGGTGTAGAGTAAGAATCAATTTTATGGCATAAATGCTGGGATTTTATTTGCAATTGTTATTAACTATAATAATGGTTAAACTCATTTTGAAGTCTACAGGGAGCTAAAAAGTATCTTCAAGTTTGATAGTAACAGCTGCACAATTTCATCATGGAATAGTACCAAAAAATTGGGTGGTAGGAGGTATATGTATTCAAATAGTGTCTAAAGAACCATCAAATATAAAACATATCTGATCAAAGTGCCATATTACCATGGTGTTAAGTACATGGGTCAGCTCTTAGATTGGACCTGTGTCTGTCTCTTTTGAAGAGAACTTGCATCATGGCATGGATAAGGTCTTCAAACTGCCCCCCTCCCTCTTTGCTTCTTGTTTCCTTTTGCTCCAATTACTCATTTTATTTTATGTGTGAGAGTTTTGCCTGCATTCAGTACGAACATCATGTGCATGCTTGATGTCCAGGAAGGTCAGATGAAGGCATAGGATCTCCTGAATCTGGAGGTATGAATGCTTCTGAAATACCACATAGAAGCTAGGAATTGAACCCTGGTCCTCTGGAAGAATAGTCAGAGACTTAATCACTGAGTCACATCTCTAGCCCCTTTCTTTAACCCATTGATGCTACTCTGATGTGGTTCTCTTAGCAACCCCCCCTTTTTCTTTTATATATTTTAACAATATTTAAATTTTATATTTTGGAGATTTCAGACACATGTACATGGTATCTTCATAATATCTTAATCACACCCACCCACAATTTCTCCATTAAATCTGCCCACAGAATTTCCTTTCAAATTTTGTGTCCTATTTATTTACCTAATCAACTGAGAAGAATTAGTGTTTCTTGGATGCTCGTGGTTGTGAGGTCATCCACTAGGGCATGGGACACCTATTGGTGGCCATACCTTCAAAGAAAAGTGACATTCCTCTTTCAGAAGCCATCACGTGCTAATAGCTCATTATAAAAGTATCCTGAGGAATTTTCTTAGGGATAGTTTTTAGACTACCTTAGTCAGGCACCTAGATGTTCAGATAGTTGTCTGTTCTTCCATGGTCTTTTATGCCTCCTAAGAAACAGTGGATATTCTTAGCTGTAATTATTTATCAATGTAAGTATCTCCACTACCTCTTATTAGCTTAATTGGAAATCTCTATATTTTACTTTTGTTAGTCTTGGCATCTGTCCCAACCAATGTCAGGTGCTTAGTAAGTGCTCAGTTAATATTCTTGAATGAAAGAAGGCAAGAATAGCATAAACTATTTTGTCTTCCCAAGTAGCAGAGTTTAACACTTGATTTCTAAACCACGCTTGATTTCTAAAGTTCTCCTTGGCATAAACATAATTAAATATATTACTTCCAAATATATAGACAACATCTGAAAAAAATGATTGCACATCTCCCAGCTTGTGATAACAGGCATGCTAATTGTACTCAAGGGTGAGGAGCTTTAGTACATCAACAATACAGCGTGTATCTTGAATATCTTTCTCTTTCAGTGAAGAGGAAAGTCTCGAATCAGATAGAGACAGATCCCTGCTGGCTGCTTTGAAACCTGGGCTAAGCATGACAGACACAGTTGCTGCTGATTTTAATGAATTGGGCATTGCCTGGGGGACTGTTGGCTCTCGCACTTTGGTCAGGCTTTCTCATTAGAAAACCTTAATTTCTAAAATGAATCATTGCTGCTAGATGGAAAAACACCACTTTGCATAACTCTGGTTTTCAGAATTTTGCCCTGAGAAAAATGGATTCGACTTTATTTTAATGGAAAGCAAATAGCATGAAAGTACTTACTGTCTTTAATAGATGAGCTCTTTACTTAAATAACTTTTCTGAGATAATGATGGAATCAGGGCAAAGAAACTGCACTTACTGTAGGCATTTCTGATCAAAGAAAGATAGATTGGCAAGATGCATACATACATACACATATATATATGCAAAATACACACACATATATATACAAAATATATACACACATATGTGTATTTAAACATACATGTATGCAGTACATATGTACGTACACCTGTGTGTATATAAATGTATGTATTTATGTGTGTGTACATATCCTCTAGAACATTTAATAGTAGAGTAAAGGATGATATCAGAAGCAGTAGGCCAGTATGCCCATCATCCTGAGTGATGGAGGCATGATTTAATCTCCCCTGTTTCAACTACTTAGGGACTCAAGTGTTTGGTGAAGGGGAATTCTGTGTGATTAGAGAGTGCCTGTTGATCTTGAACACAGTTGAGGATCTAAACAAGTACTTTTCAGTGTTCCTGACAAGTGCTAAGTGGATAAATAATAATAGCTCTCGATGGGGGAAGGCATTGCAAGGCCCTGATATTCTAAATAGGAGTTAGTATTCCAGAAACAGAGCAGTGAGTAGAAGAAAGGAAGAAAGTCAGTCATCATCAAAGCAGATAATAGTTTAGAGAAGCTAGATTGCAGAGTAGAAGACATAGGAAGAATAGGAAATAGGCTCGCAATACATGTAAGAGCCCAGAGTTCATGTTGACTGTACTTGGGAAATGAAATTTAAGGGCAAATAATGCAAAGGCCACACCCTGATTTTACAGATTCGAAGTTCATCTCTGTCTGTAGATGCTCCTGAGATTAATGTCTTTCCAGCTCATGGTAAAGATTCCTGGTCCGTCTTCCAAGATCATCCACACGTGAAATGGTTTTAGAGAGACAAATGTCACTGTAGGTAAATTTTAATTGGAACAGAAATTTGTTCATTAGCTAGAATAGAAGGGTACCACCCACGTTACCCGGCACCATTTCCTAATAGCTGGTCTTTAAGGACTTCAGTTAAGTAGAATTCTTTTAACCCATCAATCCTTTAAAAACACGAGTTCTAACCATTTAATTTAACTAAAAATTTCCTCTTTAATATTTGTGGGAAGAGTATAGAAAGTTATCTTCTGGGACATACTTTTCTGGTTTGTCATTCAGTAATAGCTGAAGACACATGAGTGACCTCTATTGTTAGTCACATTAGATATAAGCATGGTGTATAATAGGGTAATATATAGATATATGGTGAATACATAAGTATAAAACTGTAAAATTTGGGCTGGAGGATTTTGTGGTTCAGTAGTAAATGCTTCCTGTGAAAGCACAAAGACCAGATCCTGAATTCCCAGAACACCTACAAAGCTGAACATAGTAGCACAGTTCTGTAGTTCGAGGATCCTTTGGTGAGATGAGAGGCAAGGACAAGAGAATCCACAGGCCAGCTAGCCTGGTATGCAGACCATTGAACAAGCATCTCTACCTCTACGAAAGTTGTCCTCTAACCTCCACAAGTACACTGTTGTGCATTCTCCTCCACATCTATACACAACAACAACAACAGCAACAGCAACAACAACAACAACAACAACAACAACAACAACAACAAAACACACACACACACACACACATACAATGTAGAAATGGGCAATCAAACAAGAAACCTTATATATACTTATATAGAAGGATAAAATTATTGAAAAAATAATTAAACTTCTTTGCTTCTAGCTCTGGATTACATAAACTATATGTTGGTGTATGTATGTGTGTTTGTGTGTAAATGTGTTTGTGTGTGTGAGAGTGTGTGTGATATGTATATGCATCTGTATGTATGTCCACTCATGTATGTGTACTCATATGAACCTATAGAGGCCTGAAGAGAACACTACGTGTTCTGTTTTTCCACTCTCTGACTTATCTCTTGAGGGAGTGTTCCACAGTGAGCCTGGAGCCATGCTGACAGCAGTCAGCCCCAGACTTCCTCCCGTGTGTGATTCCCACAGCATTAGCTTCTTCGCCCAGCTTTTTACATGGGTGCTGGAGATTTTGGATGGTGAACCTCATGCTTGTGTGGCAAGTACACTTAGCCACTGAGCTATCTTCCTAGTCTCCTGTGGGATTTTCTACAGGATCAATTCCCAGGGTACTCCCCTAGTGGACATCAGAGGACAAAGGAAAGTCTAAAAGTATATCTGGTGTCAGTGATGCTGCAATTATGAGGGTTAAATGTTATTTTTTAGCGATATTATAGTCCACACTTCATTTGTAAGATAAAACATTTTTATAAATTATATGTTTACTTATTTGGGGGAGGGTGGCACACATGGCATGGTACAAGTATATAGGTCAGAGGACACACCAAGGTGTAGGTTATCTCCTTATACAATGTGTGTCATGGGGATCTAACTCAGGGAGTGGAGAATGCTGACAAATATCTCACCTGGGATCCACCTTACTCACCTTAATTTTTCAGATAAGAATATGAGTAGAAAGGAAAACTGGAATCATACAATTCCCTCTTCAACCTTTTAGGTAGAAACTGCACTGTTACACATTTACATCAGAGCTAACATCTCCAACATACAGAATTAGCTTGGGATATACTATGAACAGGATTTCTTTTTTCACCCTTTGTCTCCTTTAAAATGATCATGGTCTTTTGAGGTCTGAGGGGAACTAAGAAAAAGTAGATCTTATTAATTGAGATGTTGACTGGAAACATAAACATGATATAAGATTCTAAGTGTCTTGTTACAAATGATTTTAAAAACTAGAATTTAACATCAGATAGTTTGGTACCATTTAGTGACCCTGCACTAAAACTCCTTCAACTTATATTTTTCTTTTCTTCCTTCTTTCTTTCCTTCCTTCCTTCCTTCCTTCCTTCCTTCCTTCCTTCCTTTCTTCCTTCCTTCCTTCTTTCCATACTCCTTCCTTCCTTCTCTCCTTCCCTCCCTCCCTCTCTTTTTTCTTCATTGAATTAGAATCTCAGTTAGTACAGTTTGTACCCGAATTCTCTTTGTAGCTGAGGATGAGTTTGAACTTATAATCGTCCTGCCTCTACTTCCTGTGTGCAAGATTTACATGTATACACCATAATGTTGGGTTTAAGCAATCCTGAAAATAGAACCAGGGTCTAAGGCCAGCATTTCACTTGTCAGATATCTGTTCTTTTCCTTTTTTAAACATTTGCTTATTTATTAATTTATTATTTTATTTTTTATTGGACTTTTTTTTTACATTTTAAATGTTATTCCCTTTCCCAGTTTCCCATCCATAAGGACCCTATCCCATCCCTTCTCCCTTCTTCTATGAGGGTGTTCTCCTTCACACACTACCCCCTCTTCCCGCCTCCTTGACCTGACATTCCCCTGCACTGGGGGGTTCAGCCTTGGCAGGACTAAGGGCTTCTCCTCCCATTGGTGCCCAACAAAGCTATCCTCTACTACATGTGCAGCTGGAGCCATGGGTCTGTCCACGTGTACTCTTTGGGTAGTGGTTTAGTCCCTGGGAGGTCTGGTTGGTTTGTATTGTTCTTATGGGGTTGCAAGCCCTTCAGCTCCCTCTTCCTTTCTTAAGCAGCTGCTATTGGTGACACATGCTATTGACAGAGTAGCAATGTCCTATGACCAAGTAGAAATGTTCTGCCTTGAGTTCGTTTAGAGAGGACTTTCATGTATTTCTGTGTGACTCCTGTTGGCTGGGATAAACTCCTCCTTATCAAGTGCTTAGTAACACAGGCCTGTGGAGGAAGTAGAGGAGGCAGTCACACAAATAAGCATTGAATGTTGTTACAAACAATCAACAAGCTGGGTGGTCTGTAACTAGATCACAAAGTGTATGCACTGCAGAGATCAAAAGAATAATATTAGAATTTGGTAGACGTACGATTTATGGCATTGGGAAACCTAGACAATACTCTCATTTGAAGATGTAACAGAGTTTCAGTAAGATGTGGCATCCTCCAGTTTCTGAGTGCCTCACAGTCAAAACTCCATCACTTTGGAGCAAAGGGCAGGAACAGATGAAATGCTGTCTTTTATTCTAAATGACTCTCTGCCCAATCGATTGTTCAGTCTATTTTCTCTTCTCTATTGCACAGAAGTCTTTTCTCTTTGGGGAACACAAAAGAAAAGCTGGCATTCTTCATGAAATTAGGGTCACTTTGTTCCTAACCTAGTGACTTCTGGCTTCTTGCAGGACTTTGAAGTCTTTAGAACTTGAGAAGCATTTAAATATCCAAATGCCTCCAGCATGAACAGGGAACCTGAAGGCCATGGTTAGACCTATAGGCACTGTCATAACCATAGGAACTGGAATGCATATGTCTAACCAATGATGCACCAAAGGAAAGTGTATTCCCCCCAAAAGAAATAGCTTTTACGGTGTTCAATGGTGGGGCAATAAGGTTCATGGGGGTCACTTACAAATCATTAAGCTCTTGAATCCTTTGGTTTATGACTCACCGCTATGTTGTACTTGGGTCTACTCGCAAACCCTTAAACAAATGCAGCAATATATTTGGTACTATCATCTGAACGTCTGCAGGATAGCACAAGCGCAATATATTAAAAGAGCATTTTTAACCCTTGATGCTTACCTCCTTATGTCACTAAATGGGAACATCGATTCTTTGTTTATTCAACTAAAACCAGAAGGACATTGTTCCTCTTTTCTTCCAAGACTGCCATTTTTCTTTAGCAATTTCTTTCCATCAATCTCCTAAATTTATGTCTAGTCTAATCACCACCTCCATAGCCAACATTATTACACAAATGCCCTAGGGCCCCATTCTCCTGAATTCTGGTCAAAATTTCAAAGGACCCATTGCTTCTAGTACATTCTAACACAATCAAATGTCTTCTTGGCAGTACACTGGTGGATCTAATTTTTATGTGTGTGTGTCTGTGAGTATAAATTGCATGTGGGAGAGCTCCAGAAGAGGGTGTCAGTCCCACAGAACTGGTATTTTAGTCCAGGTATATTGCAGGTCTTTGTGAACTGTTTCCCATGAGTACTGGGAACAGAACTCAGGTTCTCAACAATAGCAAATGCTCTTAATGACTGAGCAATGTCTCCTGGCCCTGAAATTTTTTTTAAAAAAGATTTACTTTATTTTTAAATTTGTGTCTCTGTGTCAGTGTGCATGTGCAAGCACATGCATGTGGACGCTCAGAGTCAAGAAGAGGGTGCTGAGTTCCTTTTAGCTCAAGTTAGATGTGGCTGTGAGCTGGCCAGGGTTGGGGCTGGGAAGCAGGCTCTAGTCCTCAGTAAAAGCAAGAACTTTTAATCACCAAACCTTCTCTCCAGCCGTGCACATTCAGTTTAAACTTTAGCTCTAGCCCGGCAAACTTTCTCCCTTCTGATTATGTTATATGTCATTCTCTCCCCTAGTGGCTCTCCTCCAAACAAAGTTTCCTGATTTTCAGACAAAAAAGAAAACTCGCAGACGAACACCACCACAAACTCCTGGCTCTGCTGGGATCCCCAGGTTTGATAGTCTGAGTACTCAGGCAAGAGATGCTTTATCATGGCGCTTTCCATCCGCTCTTCCCTGTTATCCCTTAGAGCAGTGGTTCTCAGCCTTCCCAATGCTGCCATCGTTTCATTCAGTTTCCAGGGTTGTGCTGACCCCCAACCAAACAGTTATGCTTGTTATTCAATTTTGCTAGTTATGAATCCTAATGTAAAAATGTGGTGTACAAAACAGCTGGTATGTAACCTCTGTGTGGTCGTGACCCACAGGTTGAGAACCACTGACTTACAGTTTTGTAAGTCAGTTTGGACTCTGCACAGGTAGGCTGTACTCACTCCTGTGCCAGTACCATTTAAACACACGGCTTGCAGTGGGATCTTCTTGTGCTGTGTTGATAAAGCCACCTCTGAAGCCTCTGAGACACGGGGCAGCTGTGACTTGTGTCTGAAATCTTTGATCTTTCTTTGCCTGCTGTGTTCACTAGTAGAATCCTTAAACGTTCTACTTTCTAAAAAGATCATTTTTGACTTTAGTATCCCAATGTATTGATAGAATATTTTTAAAATCAATACATTAATCATAAAAATGCTTCCCTGCATGGTTTTGCATGCCAGTGCTTTATTAATATGCTATCAAATAATTTTGACATATGTTGTACAAACATGGATCCAAAGACATAAGATAGAGTTAGTGTTTTTAGAACGTGGCACTTGTCTACCCTTCTAACAACAATGATGAAGGAGAAGGGTAATGAAAATGGTTATTGCCAACTGCAGATTGTAGAATATGTACCAAGAGTGTTAAGGATATTTGCAGGACCTCAGAGATGTGACATCTGACTTTAACCCACAGATGAGTTTAAAACTTTGAACTGATATGTTCTGAGCAAGTGATGGCAACCTTGGGGAAAACAGAGTAGATATTGTAGATGGCGCACCTCATAGGAGCATCAGGTGTGAGAGCACATCACCTCCACCACATCCTAATCATCGTGATTTGATCATCACTGCTGTGAAGGAACCTCGTCATGGACACATATTGCTGTGTTCTTTGACCCCTAGCATGACTTATCAAAGGTAGGGCAGGTTGTTCTAACTTGGTGGATGAGAGGTTAGTTAACTCTCAGACTGTAAAACCTGAAGCTCCTATTCAATCCTGACTGAGCTTCCTAAAGAGCTCGAGCTGATGTCTCATGTTTCCCACCCTCCTCCTTAGATGTCCTCTCTGCTCCCTGTGGTCTCACCATCTCTAAAGAAATAGTTGCTGCTAAATAGAATCATTTTCAAAGGCTTTCTCACATATTCCTCTAGGTTGGAACAAGTTTAGGCATAGAGAGGCAACACATGTTAGATATTCCCAGATAAGGATAGGCCTGCCCGTGTTGACTGTCTTGAGGCACAGATAGTATCGTCTCCAATGCCTGTCTGTAGGCAGAGAGAGGGCTTCCTCTGGTGCTTGTCTTTCTCTGGAAGGCTTACCAGATCACACCTAGTTCTTCAGAGTCTCCGTTCTATTCCAGTAGCATCTATTTTGGAAACCTGTTTATTCTACGTTAGTTCAGGTATTTCGAACTCTATCCATTTTAATAAATGAGAGAAATCACCTCAGTGCTAGAGAAACACAAATAGACTTCTGACAGCTGCCCTACTTGCCTGTCGTGATATCCAAAATCCTGTGTTTTGAAAATGATTCATTTAAATACACGGAATGACTTCCCCAGTTACCACTTCCTTAAAAGCAGATGAACTTGAAAATTTTGACATATGTGTATTTTGCCAGCCAAAGGCAAACCATCTATTTAGAGAATCGATACTGCACACTTGCTAACCATGTGCGCGTTGGAATCAAATGGCCTCGGTTTTGCGTTCCAGCCTGCCACTTTTAGAACCTTATCTTCAGCAGCTTTTCCAAAACCTTCCTGAGCCTCCTGCATGCTTGTGAAAGATGAAGTAAGAATTCCACTTCTGTTGGAGTTATGGTGACTAAATGGTATGAGATATATAAAGCATTTGAAAGACTCTGCCTGGAAGATGGTCCAGTGGGTATGTATGGGCAGTCCCTGTGCTTGACCTAAGTTGGATTCCCATGATAAAACAGAAGGACTGACTTTGGTAGGTTATGTTTTGATACCCAGAGCTGCTCGTAACAAACAGGAGCGTTCCTGGGTGCTTGGACAAAATAAATAAATAAATAAATAAATAAATAAATAAATAAGTAAATAAGTCACACAAAAATCATTAAATTTGAGTTTCATTCAATTGCTTTTAAATATCAGGGTCATTCTGCATGCATATGACTAGTGAGAAAGCTCACTGATAAAAAGTAAATGCCACATTGGAAGGGACCTTGTCAACCTCAAGGGAACACATTACAATTTTGTTCTTTTTAAAAGATGTTTTTACTTTTAATTGTGTGTATGTGTGCATGTTTGCACACACACACACACACACACATACACACACACACACACACACACACGTGCATGAGTGCAATGCCACCAGAGGACAAAAGAAGGAGTCAGATACCCTAGATCTGGAGTTGGAGGTAGTTACAAGTCACACAACGTGGGTGGTAAGAACCAAACATGTGTCCTCTACATGAAGACCAAGGGCTCTTAACTGCTAAGCTGTTTCTCTAATTCTAAAGTTCTTATTTTATGGTTTTACCCTAAAATATTCATGGAATTTATCGTTGTCTAATTGAGTATGTTATTTTTATATATCACAGTGCTATTTTAACAAGCCCAAGCCTTCTATTTCTTGAGCATTACAATGAAAGTCCCATCGAGATACTGTTCTGACTTGTCATTAAGTCCCAAAAAGCTGCCTTACTGATCTGGTCAGTTGAATGAGTGACAGTTTATAATCAAACAATATCATGTTATAGCCACACTCATCTCCTGAAACCCTCATATGAACTCTTCATGAAATATCTTTGATTTTCCCTGGACAAAGAGAATCAACAACATGGTCTGGGGATGCTGTTCATTTGTTTAGTGCTTGTCTAGCATGCACAAATCTCTGGCTTATGTCTGTAGTAGCACATAAACTGGGAGTGGCTGCACGTGACTATTATTCCAGCACTCAGGAAGTGAAGAAAGATGTGCTAGAAGTTCAGAATCATCCCCATGTCTATACCAAGCTCAAATCCAGCCTGGACTATGTGAAACATTGTCTCAAATAAAAGAAGAAAGGCTGGAGATACATTTCTTAGAGGTTGAAGCACATACCCCAGAAGCAAGTAGATCTGAATTAAGATCCCCTGGACTTCTAGGTCAGCGTGTTAAACTGTCTTTAATTACAGACTTGCAGAAGGAGCCTCAGAGCAGGATGGGCAATGGGTAAGCTCTTGGTTTGATTGACCCGTCCTGTTTCAAAACATAAATTGGAAAGCCTCTAGGGAGATTCCTGACATCAGCTTGTGCCTGCACACACATGTGAACCCCCGTGTGAATAAATGTACACAAACGTACAAGCAGATAGACCAGTAGAAAAGGAGATTGACTAGATACAAATAGCGGTAGGGCTAGGTACAGAAACAAATGAAATACTTATTTTTCTTAAGGCATTCTTGTGTAACAAAATACAATTATTATGATTCTTTTGCTGAATTATAATGATGGTATGTGCATATGCTTGTTTTGACAAATTTTTCTTAAGAAATGGTTTAGATACAAATAAAAATTAAATGCTACAACAGTAAATATTAAAAATTATATTCTTTGAATTTCATACATGTATACAGTGTATTTTGATGATGTTCATCCAGCATTACCCCAGTCTCCAAAATGTCTCCCTTTAAATTTGATTTTCATAGATGTATATGTGTTTGTGAGTTTGTGTACTGTACATATGTCTCAACACGTCAAATTAGTGCTGTCTATGTATGCATGTGTCAACTCTTTTATTTCGGTAGAGTATTGACTTTTTATAATCTATATGTTCTTTCCATATAATTCAAGATTAATTGTCATATTGGGGGTTTAAGGCACTCACTCTCCCTACAGAAGAGGCTTATGTGAAATCTGCAGCAAACTCTGTTTGCTGTGATTCATAGGAGCCTTGCATAGTAGCTGAGAATGAAAAGAGTCTTTGAGCAAGTCCAAAATGCAAACAGGTTAAGGTGAGGTATAAACAAGTTATGAACAGCCTTCTTCACTTCTATGTATTTGAAACATGTAAAGCAATTTGCATTATTTTCTTTTTGAAACAGGGTTTCACGTATCCCAGGCTACACTTCAACTTGATATGTAGTCGATAATGAACATTATTGAATCATTGTGCCTCAGCCTTCCAGGTACTGAGGGTAAAGGCCTGTATCACCTTGATTTACGAAGTTCTGGGGATCAAACCCAGGGCTTTCTGCTACCAACTGAGCTGCAGCCCCAGACCCCAAGTTACTGTTCTCTGTTCTTTAGATAATGATTCTTAGGACTTTTCTTTCCTACTGTAAGCAGCTTATTTTGCATGACTTAATGTATATGAAACTAATAAAGATGTATATTTCCATTAGACACCAGCCTTTCACTAATAGAAAATGACTAGTCCTTTAATTAGTCCAAATTAGAGATTACGTTTCTCTCCAAAGAAAATGCATCTTTTTGTCAATTAAATGAGTTTTTTTTATGAAATGTTCCCAGAGAGTAAGTAATCGAGATATAATTGTTTGTAGATGAAAAATAACTGCCACTTTCATAGCAAATGGTAGCTTAACGCAGATGATTTTCATGATTATAATGTGGTTTATGCTGCTTTTTATATCAGTGTTCAGCAGCATCCATAGTACCAGTTAAGGCAAAAATCATCTTAATGTTTGTTTTAGTGCTTGGCAACAAATACAGTCTATAAAATATGTAGTGGTTAATATTAAAAGCTCATGCCAGATTGTAACATAAAGGGTTTATTCAATCTCTTTAAAGGCATCAATTTGAAGCTAGAGCTGAATGAGTTCTCATTCAGCATTTAAGCATCTTACGATTTTCAACAAGTCAACACTGGCGAAGTTTGGAAGTCTGTCTGCTCATCTCTTGGTCCCCAGGTTGGAGCTACCCTTAAATTCTCAGTGAGCATGGATGTTTGCTTCTCTCAAGAGGACGGTTGGTGCTGACATCCTCCAATGCACACAGCAGCTGATAAGGAGTTGGGACATATTTAGCCATTCCAAGCATCTTTGTAGAAAGGAGGAATTGAGAAAGATGCCTCTGTAGTTCACGTTAATGGACAATTTGACAGGATCTAGAATTGCCATGGAAATAGCCTCTGGGTATGTCTGTGAAAATTTCTCTGGATTAGATTAGTTGAGGTGGGAAGACTGGATGTGGGTGGCAACACTTCATAGAGTACAGAAGTGAACAAAGAAGACAAAATAAATTGAGAGAGAGCATCCACTACTTTGTGCCTCCTGACTGAACGTGCAATGTGTCCTGTTGCCTCATGCTTCTGCCACTGTGTCCTCCCTACCTTGGCTATCCTCAAAGTATAAGCCAAAACAAACAATCAAAACAAGCCCATTTTCCTTAAGTTGGTTTTGTCAGCTATTCGTCTCTGCAGAGAGACATGTAACTAACATAAACTAACATAACACTGTCTCATGGCCTCATCGGTTTACTAGAGAGGTTTGTCTAATTTCATTTACCTTCCTTGCAGTTTTCATGGTTGCTTCCAATGAGGATTTAGATATAGCATCCTTGCATCAATATGCTTCCTCCACCCACTTAACTCCCGATGATACTTCAAATCTTTTTCAAGTCAGGTGTGGAGTTGGAGAGATGGTACAGAGATTTAAAGCACTTTCTGCTCTTCCAGAATACTCAAGTTGAGTACACAGCAGCCAAGCCAAGTGAGTCACAACCACCTGTAACTCCAGTTTCTAGGGATCCAATACCTTCTTCTGTCATCTGAATTTCTGCACTAAATGTGCAAATATTCACACACAGACTCACATGCATATGTGTAATGAAAAAAGTCATGTATTAGCAGATGTATTACCATGCTGTAGAAAATGGATTTAGGATGATTTAAGATAGACAAAATGAGGATAATATACTCAAGGTGAGAAAATGGAGAGCTTTCTGTTTTGATTGGCTTTCTGTAGTCTTAAATATATTTTTTTAACTTTCTGGGACTGAATTTTCTTATCTGTAAATTGATCGATTAGAAACAATGAGTGTATCTTTATGGAAGATAGCTTCGGGCTTTTAGTCAAAAGAATAGAAGAAGCAAAACAGAGGGAGGCTGCTTCTATATGGAGACTTATGGACTGGTTAGAAGACGGGAGGTCATAAGCATCAAATCATGAGGTGTGGATCATCTACACAGATGACCTCATAATAAATTGCAAAGAAATATGATGGGACTGGTGCCAGAGTTCAGCTGGAAAAGCATTTGTTTAGCATGCACCAAGTCCAGGGTTTGACCCCAAGCACTCTATAAGACAGGCATGATGATGCATCTCTCTAACCCTAACACTTGGGGGGTAGATGAGACCAATGGAACAATTCAGTGTCATCTTTGACTTCACAAAAAGTTTAAGGTCCATAGGGTTATATGAGTCTCTGTCGCACAAAACAAAAGCAAACACGTTTACCTAAATTCACCATGGCTGAGAATAAGTTGCTGTAGATGTGTTGGAAAAGTGTTTAATCAGGATGAGTCAAGTAAACTCTAGGTGTGATCTTGCTACATTTCTTGATTGTCAAGGAAATATTTTTTTACTTTCAAGTGTATTTCAAATAGAGGGATAGTTATTTATTTATAAGCGAGCTTAAATATAATACAGAGTTCCCTGCATCCCAACAGTTTCCCCTGTGAATATTTTACATAACAGGTGATCTGTCACAAGCTTCTCTGCTACATTTCTATGAACTGAATTACATAATTTGTGGGATTTTAATATTTATCTTCTTGTATCCTTTTCTAAAATTTCAAATAAGCTCCATGTTCTGGTATTATACGTATGGTTGATTGGACTTCTTTAAGCAATAGGAATTTTCCAGGATCTTCTTACATTTGAAGATCTTACAACTTCTACAGTTATTGATTGCCTGTGTGCACTTTTAAACATTTTTTGTTACTTTTTTGTTACTTTTATATATTGGTGTGTGTGTGTGTGTGTGTGTGTGTGTGTGTGCATGCATGCATGTATGTGTGTGTACCTGCATGCGTGCTTGCATTCACTGTAACACACATGGGGTCAGCGACAACTTGCACAAGTTAGTTCTTTCCTTGCACCACGTGTGTCCTGGGTATTGGACTGATATCTTAAGGTTTGGCAGCAAGTGCTTTGCCAGCTGAGCCTTTTGCCAGCCCATGGAATGACTGCTAACCTGTATCAACTTGATGGTTTTCTCTTAAGACTGTGGCTCTTGGGGAGTAAAGTCTCAGGAGTGATTGTGTATCTGGTACCAGAATGACATTAATGATAATGGAGACATTATCTTTGACCATATAGCAGAGTCTATGTCTCAGAGTTTTCCTTTCTCCCCACTTCCTTCTCTATCCTCGCTGACAGCAGGTTTTTATGCACAACCTAAACTTTGATGTGCTCAGGCGATATTCTCCGTCTTTGCTGGCAGGGGTGTTACTTAATTTACCTCTTCTATGCTCCTTCATTGACTTGCACATTCGCTCATTTACTGATCACTAGGAAAATCCCAAATATTTATTTTGTACTGCATGAAAACCCACTGTTAATTTACTTATTGTATTTCCCAATCTGTTCTGGTTTAGATCACTGGGGGTGCTTTCTAATTAGGTCTTGTCACCCTGGCAGCGTGCTTGTCATTCTTCCTTCCCATTCTGTTTACTCCTTTTATTTTTCTCTTTCTGTTCTTCCCCCTTTTCTTCTCTCCCTCTAAATATCTGTCTGCATAGCTATCTGTCTTTCTGTATATATTATCTATGTATGTATGTATGTATGTATGTATGTATGTATGTATGTATGATCTATGTTTCCCATAATTCTCCATGTCACATACATGTTTAAGAAGATTATCTAATGCAATGATCCCACAGAGTTTTATGTATGTAAGTATATATAACTACATACATATGCATTTACTATCTACTATATATTTACAACTATATATGTAAATATAAATATATACAAATGGACTTTCAAAATTATATCTCTATCTATCTATCTATCTATCTATCTATCTATCTATCTATCTATCATTAATCATTTATCATCAGGATTTTCCTACATTATGACATGAAGATTGTGTAGACTTATCTGATTTATTCTAGCTTGGTCAAAGTATCAACTGTTTTCCTCCAAGTCTATCCTTTTTCCTCCACAAAGATTTACTTACTGTTTTTAATCTTTGAAAATACTATATACATGCAGAGTGCATCTAAGCTATAACCATTCAACCCTTCTCTCCCAATCCCCTGCACAATTTCCAGGGTAGTTCCCTTCAGGCACCTTTCCTTCCTCCTGTTATTAACAAAGCATTGGGTCTAATTCATACTTCCCTATAAGTGTGGGTATGGGGCCATCTTTTTGGCATGAGGAGCTGCCAACACCATGTCCCCATAGAGAAATGAGTCCTGTTGGAACATATATTTTAGAACATATTTGACACTGGGCTCAGGGGATACTCATCACTCTATGGCCTTCAGTTCTTCTAGGCTCTCTGAGTAGAGTCAAGAAATAGATGTGTGACAACTAACCATGAGCATACACATCCCTGTGCTTATTTTATCTATTTGCATGAGGGGGTGAAAGACAGGTTCTCATATTTATACAGGTATCCGAATTTTACCAAATGAGTTCTAGCTCTCCATCTTCCTTTTAATTTTTTGAAACAATTTCATTTCAATCTTTCTGATTTCTATGCTTTGAATCATTATTTAGAGCTCCATTGGTTTGCCATTTACTTAAGTAAAGGGTTTTGTTTCCAAGTCTGCATCACAATACTCCCCTGGGTCGCATTTGAAGAGGTTAAGCTACATTTGCAAAGTCCATGTCTAAGGACCAGACAGACTTGACATTACATTTTGTAGGTCAACTTTTTAGAAGAGTAGATAGTCAGATTAGCAGCAGAGGCCCAGACCTGTCCACGGTACAACGTGGTAGCATCACGTAATGAGAGTGCTGATCAGACTGATTATATTGTGTCTTGGAAACATGTTTCCTAGCACCATGGCACTGGATGACCTTGTTGGGAATACAAGCTAGAAAGCAGAAAATAAAGGGGAGAGAAAAGGCACTTTCCTCCCACTTGTGGGTGGCTATCCAAATCATCATTTGTAAACCAGTTGTTTGGAACTCAGAATTTATTTTTTTTTACCAAAAGGCTTACTAATGGTGAATATGCTTCTTTCCCCTGAGGCTCCTCTACAAAAGGCTGTTTAGCCTTAATGTATCTGAAATCATGTATACTGGCCAGGAAAATGTGTTGGGAATGGAGCCCTTGTAATTCCAGTAATTAAATAAAGGGGAAAAAAGTGAAATTGACTAAGAACTTTGAGATGTATCTTGAATGCTGATTTAAGAGGAAGGAAGATGTGCCAGAGAGGGCAAATAATTTCGAAAGTAATTCTTTAGGGCCTTTCACAGTGTTGCTGAGCAAGTTCAGAGAATTTGAAAAATTATTAAAATAGTATCTTAGAAATAGGGATTTCATTTCACAACTTCTAAATTGCTTAACCCCTTCTCCTCCTCATTAATATGGTGTCTGGAATCTGGTTTAGATGAAGAAGTGCTGGGAAGGGTGGAAGAGTGGAGCTCACAGTATAGGTGCAGCTTCTCATGATGCAGAAGTTGAGGAGAAACACAAGGGAAACAAAATGAAAAACCACATCTGTCTCTAGGGAAAAATGAAGAGAAGAACAGACTTACAGAATCCTCAGGAGGGAGGTCAGACAGCAATGGTGGCAACTTTTGTTGGAAAATTCCAGAACTTCTCCTGTTTGATTCTATCATCTTTGGGCATGTCAATCATACTTTCTGGCATGGGAAGGCTTGGTACAGGCTTGACGCAATGGACAAGAGTGTTCAAATGTACGAGGATTTAATTACATTAAAATATTCTTTTGTGAATATATATGAATATGTGTTCAGGTATGTATGTGTCCATGTGTATGCAGGTTCACAGGCACACATGTGTGTGCATGCATGTGGAGACCAGAGGGCAACCTTGGGTATTGTTCATTAAGGGATGTTCACTTTTTTTTTTCCACTGGTTTTGAGCTTTGCAAGTAGTTTAGGCTGCCTAGCCATTGTGCCTCAGAGATCTCCTCGTTTCTGCCTCCCTAGCACTGGGATTGCAATCCCATGCCACCATGCCTAAAATTCTCCCGCTAGTCTATGAGGAATCTCCTTTAGGTCTTCTCACATGTGCTTTACCAACTGAAGTATCAATACGGTTTTCTAATACCAAAGAAAGGAGTCTTTGCCCTCCAAGGAAAAATAAACATCAAATTTAGTGACAAGCTATTCTTATCCATCTCATTATCCTTCTGCCAGAAGAATGAAAGTTAGGTCTTACTTGGATGTATATTTTTCTAGAAGAACAAATGTTTGAACTGAAGTTAAGGAGAGCAAATAATTCCTGGCACTTTTGCAGCATGTTTGGCAACAATGTCAAAGACAACTGAAACAGAATAGCCCCCCACCCAGCCAAACAGATAGAGGAGAGAATATTGGGAAAGGGGATTATTCACATCAATTGGGGTGCTAATTGGTGTCTGGAAGCCAACAATACCAAGGGAACGAATACTATTAAATAAAGTTCCTCTGCACACATTTCCCTTTGTTATTATTATAAGGATTTGAAGGAGTCCCGTGTTTGAGCAATGGAATAGTCTGTCTGAGTTAACTGACTAAGTCCTCAAATACTTAAAACTAGTAATAACCAAGAAGTACCTAATTATATGCTTTCAATGTGCCCAAGGAATGCTGCTTCAGCATCTCAGTAACAGAATTTTTAAATATTTATCTTAATATGTTCATGTGCCAGCATGTGAGTATAACATTGGTGTACAAGTGCCCGTGAGGCCAAAAATGGTGTTGTATGTTTAGAGCTGGAGTTACAGTTACAGGTGGTTATGAGCTTCCTGACAGAGTAAGGGTTCTTAACTGCTGGGACATCTGTCCTGCCCCAGTAATGGGGGATTTTTAACTTAACTTCCTGTTTCTCAGCCATGTGAGTTTAAGATTCTAGTCCTCAGTAGGATTCATTATCCATTTTCAGCAACATTGAAATGAAGAGCTCTTTGTCTCTGAAGAATTATATTCTTATTGGCAAATAAAATGGAAATGAAATGGACTTGGAGCTCAGGGTAGCAGCAAACATGTATAGTTCAAGTTACTGAGAAGTCTGAGACAGGAAAATGACTTGAGTGCAGGCACTGGAGAAAGCCAGAGTAATGTGAAGAAGATACCTTGTCTTAAGAAAAATAATAAAATGGATTATAATTTTATTAATTTCTTACTTAAAGTTCTAGTTTTAAATCACCATGAGATTCTTACTAGTGATAAATGTAGTTTGAAATTTCCTTTTGAAAATTGACTAGCTAAAAATATATAGGTTATAGTAGGGAATAAAATATTTTTTAGGGTCTCAATTTTTTTCTTAACACACACACACAGATCTCATACATACAAACTCATCTTGGAAGGGGGTGGGAGTGGAACACAAGCAGAGGTACAGTGTCATATGTACATATATATTATATAATATAATTATAACATATAATATATTATTGCTGAGTCCTGCATGGCCATGGAAGGGTTGGTTTGACATAATTCTTACCACTGGAACAGAGCCAGCAACGAGTGGGCCTCCACAAGTGTTGATGGTTGCTAAGCATAAGGCTTGTTTGTATATTTCACTTTATGTTCCTCCTTTGGGAGAATGTTCTCTCTCCCAATGTTAATGACTTTGTGATAATCAGAGTCAAAGGCAAGGGCATGTCTATGTCCTTAGCAAAAATGGTAAATTCTGTGACCTTCAGGAAAGCCCTTAAGGCCTGAGAAAGAATACTGAGAACATGAGTTCAGAAATATATAACTTTGCAACTATATAAAGCATAAGGTTGCAATATGAATCATCTGAGGGGCTTCATGGACCTAAAGGAACAAAGGCAACTGTATTATGTGCCCTCTTGTCAGAAAGATATAAGGGAAGGACATTAAGAGATTTGCGGAGTAGTGATCACAAGGCAAAGTCCCATGCAATTAAGTTTATTGTTTGTGCTTACATAGGCAGCCAGATTCCCGAGTTTAAATTCAGCCTGTGACAGAGATAGTTTAGGTCCAGATAATATAAGAATAGTGATCTCAGAACCAGATCCTACCAGGCTAGCTTATTGGCTGTGCTTACAAAGACAGGCAGATCTCTGACTTAATGTGTAATGTTAAGAAAAAATGTTCTTGTTGTCTCTTTCTAAAAATCAAGGAACTGGGTTAATGGAATGCTGATTTGTGGGGTAATCCAAGGTATCCTGGAATAAATGACTGAATTGATATATGAATAAAAGGCTGGACTTTGGTTTGGAAGAGCTGTGCTATCTGGATGAGCTGTCTGGTGATCTTCAGAAAACTGTCTCCTGCAGAACACAGGCCATCAGCCTGCACCCATGATTTGACTTTGAATCATTCTTGTCATTTCACCAATCTCAAACACCCCTTCCTTAGAACCCCTTTCCAAGCCGAAGCTGGTTTTTAGCAATATTGAAACATATACATATATTCTAATGTGTGTGTGTGTGTGTGTGTGTGTGTGTGTGTGACTATGTATGCAGGCTAATGCCAGAGCACCTGTGTAGAGACTAGAAGATACATTTGTAGGGAGTCTTTCCCCTCTTTCTAACATGTAGATCTCAGTTTATCAACATCAGGTTCACAGAAGTATATGTTTCCCCTCAGGAGCCAGCCCCTCCTGTCTTATTTTTGGTGAACCTTGATACATATACCACATGGAATTTGAACTGGCCTGGTGGAAAATGGTGGCCCAAGGCAAATTCCACTAACCAGTGCTATGTTCTCTTGCTCTGTCTCTAGTTTTCCATTCTGGGTGAATGTTAACACTAAGTTTGTCCTCAGCCTTTCCCCAACATTTCATGTACTAAATGACAAGTGTAAGCTTGTCAGACAATTAAAATAGCTCTTGAAAATCTCATCTATTTCTATCATATGGAATGTCTACAGCTGCATATTAGGATGCTAACTTTTACTAATTTTCATGCTAATTATTTTGAGCCTGGATCTCATCTTGTTTGCTACTGGGTATGCCTGGCTAGCTGGTCTTGAGGCATTTCTTGTAGGGATGGTAGGTAAAAAGGGGTACGTTGATAGCATCTATATCCACCTTCTCCATGGTTCTTTATGTGTTCATGTGTACATATGTGGACATGCTCACAGAGGCCAGCATATGATCTCTAGTGATGTTCCTTAGAAGTTTCCCATCTTATTTATTTTATTGGCCTTTGTTGTTGTTGTTTTCTTTCTTTTTTCTTTTCTTTTTTTTTCTTTTTTTCTTTTTTTTTGAGATCAGGCATTCACTGGACACAAGAACTCATTGACCTTTTCCTAGACTGGCTAATAAGTAAGCCCCAGGGAATTAAAACTGCATGATAGCATACCAGGACATTTAAACCTCAGAATCCAATTCAAGTGCCCATGTTTGCATGGCAAATACTTTACTGATTGATCCATCTCCTAAGCTCTTTTCCATGGGTCTTTTGTGATATAATAATGTCCCTGTAGTGAAGCTATTCATTGAGTGTGCTTGTAATTTCAGGATTTATTTATCATATTCTATGTCACAAACTTATTTTTCTTTTGTTTTTTGAATTAACACACGAGTTCCTTCAGATGACGCATATGTTCTACTTCTGTTTTCTTCCCCACACGGGAACATAAGCCAGAGCATCTTATTTATATAGAATGAAAACTAATTTTACTTAATACATACTTCTTTATTTGACAATTTTTACATGTGCAAAACACAGTTTACTAACTGCACTATATGCACTGCATATGTGCTGGTCTTGCTTTCCATGTATAAGAGTGTGGTTCATTCATTACTAATTGTCATATTGTAGAATCATGATCAGTTTTGTTTTTAAATCTTTGTGTTTGTGTCTACCTCTCTGAGTGTATATATTTAGTGTTTCTATGTGGAGCTCTGTACATGTTTGTATGCATAGTATGGATGTAAAGTGCCATGGTGTAGGTATAGAGTTCATAAGAAAGCCTCAGGATGCCCAGTTTACACCAGTTCTCACCTTACACCTTGTTTAAGACAAAAATCTCTCCTTTTTGCTATCACATATTCCAGGCTTGCTGGCCTGTGATCTCCCTGGAATTCTCCTGTATCCTACCACCAAATTGTGGGGGTGATGGGGTTATAGGTGCATGCTACTGGGCTCCATGAAGAATGGAGGCTGAAACTTGGATCTTCAGTCTTGCACATAGCAAGTAAATATTTTACCCAGTGAGCCATTACCCCAGTTCTTTAGGTAGATTCTTAATTCATAGTTATTTCTCAAATAAACAGGGAAATTGTCAAAAAGTGCAAAAGACAACATGATTGGGATTCATCTTTAGCACTCAAAAATCATATCAGTGGGGGCTAGAGAGATCGACGTGCAGTTCATAATACTTAATGCTCTTGCATAATATTCAAGTTTCATTCCTGTCCTGTATTGGGCAGTTCAAAGCTCAGGACTACAGCTCTAGGGGATCCAAAATCTTTTTCTGGTTTCTGTGGATGTCTGTATACATACATGCACATACATAGAACCTACATTAATATTTCACAAACCCACAATAGGTTTTGATAGTGCATGGCACACCATGGTAATTGATAATCTTTTTTTATCACCACCACCACCACCACCACCACCACCACTACCACCACCACCACCACCACCACCATCATCATCATCATCATCATCATCATCATCATCATCATCATCATCATCATCATGCTGCCAGCCATAGGAGTAATGCCACTGTTTCTTCTGACCTCCTGTCTGAAGTAGAAATAGAAGTAGCTTCTTTTGCTGTGATAAGTTATTCTAAGAAAAGCAACTTAAAGGAGGATTTCAAATAGTTCTTCTGCTTACATTTTCAGGTAAGAGTCCATCAAAGAAGGATGGTTAAATCAGAAGGAGCTAGAGAAATTTGCTCAGATCACATCCAGAGTCGAGAACAGAGTAATGGATTTGTGTGTGCATGTCAATGCTCACCTCACTAACTCACTCTTACAATGTCCAGGATTCAAAGCCCAGAAAATGGTGTCACCCATAGTGGGTAGCTCTTCATACATTAATTAGGGTAATTATAAATGGATATTCTCATAGGTCCTACCCAGGTGATTCTACACTGAAGAAAATTAAAGGGAGCTTAAATTTAAGCAATTTGGATCATTTTCTGGTACTGCCCAAAGACCACTTGCTTACTGGAAGTTTTTTAAAGGGGGATCAGAGTAGCTTTCAGCTCTGTTTGCTAGAAGCTAAATATCTAGGGAATCAAGTACGACCAGAACCATTGACCAACCCATCTGAGTGTTTCTACTGTACTTTTCATCGACATCTTCTCCATTATTTTATCTTTTGAGACCAGTGCAAACAGCAGCTGGGGAGATGGCTCAGTTAGCAAAGTGTTTGTTCTGCAACCATAAGAACATATAAGGACATAAGTTTAAACCCCAGAACACACACACAAAGTAGGAAACAGCAGAGCTCACCTTTAATCCAGTGTTGGGAGGCAGAGATAGTCAGGTCCAGGGAACTCATTGACCAGCCAGCCTACTCAAAATAGAGACTTCAGGTTCTATACGACACCCTGTTTCAAAAAATAAGGTGAAGAACTATAGAAGAAGTCACCAATTGTCATATGCTACCCTATACATGTTGTACAGGAACAAGTGAGTACACATGCATGGGACACACACACAAACACACACACACACACACACACACACACACACACACAGAGAGAGAGAGAGAGAGAGAGAGAGAGAGAGAGAGAGAGAGAGAGAGAGAGAGAGAGAGAACATTAATTGAGATTTCCAGAGGCCCTTGAGGAGATATCTCTGGATAACTGAAGGTTTATTCCACAGAGGACCAGAGTAAGTTTTATGGTTGCTATCTAAAATACATTTTCTAAGAGTCTGCTCAAAGGCACAGTGGCCATTTAGCAACTTATACTACTGCTTCTGGCCTTCCTCAGATAGGCATTTTCAGGTGGGCTGCATGGGAAAGATGGAGAAAGCAACTGTTCTAGAAACGTCTTACACTCGATGCAAACTACTTCCTAGCACAGTGTTCATCCCACAGTCTTAAAGAGTCTTAGCCAGAACCATGTACAAAGCAGCTGTCAGACATTAATTTGTCTTAAAACGTCTTACCCAATTTCTAGTCACTTCCTTCAAAATGTCAAGAAAATTTAGTTTAGAGAGATTCCTAATGCATAAAGGAAAAACAAACCTGTTTTTAGATTTTTATCAGCTGTGTGATACATTCTAGTACTGTGGACAGAGTCTAACAGAAAGCCAAGCGAACTTTAAAAAGCAAGTCGGTACAAAAGTCACTTATAGTTTGGGTCTGCTTCAATAACACAGTGATTCTGTGCATTTCTATCTTAGCTGGTACTCCCCCATCACCATAGCAACTGCATCCTGTCATAAGCCCATTGCAACTCACAGAGTGACTCAGTACTATCTTCTGCCCACAGAGGTTGGGAGTGAGGAACGCACTAGTCTTGGAAGCGGTACAAATAGTTATGGGTCATTCATTGGGCTGTGTGGATTGTCTGCTAGGTGGATTGGTTTGGGCTAGGTGTGGTCCTCTTCTTCATCTAGTATTCATGTGATCTAGACAGACTACTTACCCATAATTCTAGTCATCTTCTCATTTGTAACAGAGAACAAGAGTTCATTCAAAGCCAAGAAAAAAAATATAAGTGTTATGACCAGAAGGTGGACACAGCAGACACTCAGAGCCCTGTGGGAGGCTTCCATCCTCACACCCAGTGTAAAGCATAACTGAAAGGTTAGCACAATGCATGCGAAATGAACGAAGAGAGAAAATCACTGAGAGTTAAAGGATTAACCTGGCATGAGGAAAGGCCTGAGGTAGAGCAAGATGATGGAGACTGAGTTAACCAAAACTAAGGATGCATGGAGAAGCTTTGTGGAAAAAAACGTTAGCTATTTTCAAAATAATTTTAGCATTAAAAATGTTCTAGCAAAATTACCCTGCGTGGGTTGATGGTGCTTCACCCAGAAGACATAGACCATCAAATGACAGTCACAGTACAGGCAATGGGATACTCCTACAGGTTATTAGACAGAGAGGCCTCATGGGTATTCAAAACAACACAGGGTATTGACATTTTCTTTAGCTAATCACCATAACTACATGGTAAGAAGTTATTGCTACAGACCCCTGCACTTTGGCTGAAGAGCTTAGAAGAATAAACCTCAATCAAATTGAGAAAATTTCCTCTGGCTGGGCGGCTGTCATAGTGCCAGAAGTACAGGCTCCTGGGTAAGAAAAGACATCAATGGTCTTTCCCAGTGCAGCAACCTGCCGGCTGCAACCTTGGCTTTCCAGGCAAGATGTGGCCATTCACAAGTAGTGCTAAGATTCTTATGGGATAATTGACCACTTTCTGATTGGAATTTTGGCCTGCTCTACAGGAGAGAATTTTATGTCCTAATACAATAATCTTAGTCAGAAGCCCATGGCTGAGTTAGAACTAGGGTAGGGCCTATTATTATTATTTTGCTATATGGAATTCCTGTCAAACTGCCTCATAAATATTTGTATTTATAAAACCTGGGCTGCTTTTTGTCCTAGTCAGAAAAATTTCTTTTTTGCAGTATGCAGCCTTCATGAAGAGATGCATAATTGGTCAAATTTCTGAAAATATGAGACAAAGTGCTCACTCTTAAATAGTACATTTATACTAACTCCACCTCCAAATCATGGTTAGGGAACATTGTGGAAGAAGAGGAAAAAAGCATGTGAGGGCTGAAGAGTGGGGAGGAATGATATGTAGTGCTTTCTTCAAGACATGAGATAGAGGGCACACTCACGGACCTACAGGAACTGTGCTGACCCACTATGCAATGTAGCAACATTACTATACTTCCTTCAAATGTATAAAGATGTTATCGTTTACTGTTGATTTAAAAAGGCAGCATCCAATGCGTATGACTACTGACGTTTAGTTGGTAAATGTGTGCATAAATGTTGTAAGTATACACATGAACATGTGTATATATGTATTCATATATATAGTAATTTACCTAAACTAAAGCCTAAGTGGATTATATGTTGTTTTGAATGTTTTTGGCTCCTTAATTGTTTTTTAAACAAAAATCTATATTAAGAGTATAACGACTGGGCTTGAGAGTGGACTACATGGTTAAGAAAACAGTGATGTTACATAAGACCTGAGTTCAGCTCCCAGCATTCATGTTGGGTGGGCCAAGGTGATCTGTAACTCCAGCTCCTGGGCATCTGACTTCCTTTTATGGCTTATATGGGTATCAACACACACACACATACCTCTAATTCCAAGCAGACAAACATATATATAAATAAAAAATGTTATTTTTATACATAAATAAAAATACATAAATAAAAATAATAAAAAGAAAAGTCTAACCCCTAAAATAAACATAACAAAAACCATAAAATGGTATTTCATGTTTATGAAAAAATGTAAAATAGTGATAAGCCATTGGACAATCACTCTAGCCCATGCAGTTCCTAGATCTCTCTCTCTCTCTCTCTCTCTCTCTCTCTCTCTCTCTCTCTTTGTTTTATGTATGTGAGTTCACTGTTGCTCTCTTCAGATTCAGCAGACGGGGATTTCTCCAGCCCCTGGATATCTTTTTTATACTCACAATGGTTAGACGCTGCATATGACCTTCTGTTACAGGTGAGAAAGCAAGCTCTTGATGGTGCATGTTATCTATGGTGCCTAAGGTAACTGAGAGAAGAAGGATTCTAATTGCATGGTAAAAACACTTAAAGAAGACACCCAAAAGTCCAAGCTTCAAATCTCAAAAGAGAAATGAAACAACACCATGCATTTTGACCCTTTAAAGTCACACTAAAGAGTGACACTAAAACTAAGTAGTATGCAAGGTTCTGGGATATGATTTTAACTTCGATGCAAGGAAACTCTCCTGTTGAGTACCACATCTCCACTTATAAGAGGTTCGAGATTGAAAGCTGTAGCTGTGAGCATTTTCTTTTTGAGTTATGGCACATGCTGGTTTCCTGATGGGCTTTAAACCCTAGAATGAGTCCTCTCCATCATACCCTTGAAACTAAGCTCTGGGTCTTAGTTGTCTCCCACGATCCAATGGTTTCACAGTATTCGGGCAGTTTTGGCTTGAAGACATCTGGTAAACTCGAAAGACCTGAATTTCATCCTGGAAACAAAAGATCTATTGGACTTTCAATAGAGTGTCCCCAGTGATACATAAGATGCTTGCTGAAGAACTGGCTTTGCTCCTCTTATTCTGCACTAAAGAAACAAGCTCTAGCTAAGTCAGATCACCAAAGTAGCACTATTTAGCCATGGGTACAGTGTTCTATTTTTCTGATTCTTCACTACACCATCATCTTTGTATTTCATCATTACATCCCTCAAGGTCAGTTTTACTTGAATATACTAATTTAATACATATTTACTGCGGGCTGGTGAGATGCCTCAGTAGCAAGAATATCTGATGCTAACACCGAGGATCTGAGTTCAGTTCCCAGCCATCACATGGAAGCTCATGACCGTTCTTTCCATTCCAAAGGATACAATGGCTTTTGTGGGCATCAGGCATACACATGATACACACATGTAGGCAAACATACATAAAATTAAATAAATTTTAAAATTTTGATAGCTTTAAAAAAAGTTATTGAATGAATGAGTGCAGTTCATGGTGTTTACTAATGGCCTGCTTATGTACACCAGGTTTCTCTTTTTGATAGAGAACATCCCTATGGGATTCTCAATTTTATTGGCATTTATATCTAAAAGTAATAAAAGTTAGCCATCAGTGTCCCTATTTATGTCTCTATGTATGCATGCATGTGTGTATATATGTATCTATCTGTCTATCTATCCATTATCTATCTATCTATCTATCTATCTATCTATCTATCTATCTATCTATCTATCTATCTATCTATCTATCATTCAATCTATTTATTTGTCTATAAATCATCTATAATCTGTTTATGTATTTATTTATAGTAAACATTCTTCAATCTTACACTTTCTTTTACTCCGCCTGGCTTATGTCTCTCAATGTATCTGCCTCTGTCTCTCTATTCCTTCTAAGACATTTTATATCCTAATCCCAGGTATGAAAGGTACATGAAAATGGTCCTGACTCCTAGTCTCTAAGGCTGGAAACTGCATGTCTGCAGATCTACATGGCCAGGCAGGTGATTTTTCAGTATTCTGCAGGGCACTCAAATTTGAGACTCATTGTTACTTAATGTGTTCAAATGATCACACTTTGGTATGTTGTCAGCCTCTGAATGAATACAAGGTAACCTCCAGAAAGTTTAGTTTTTCTTCTTTTAAAATTACTTCTCTGCTGAAGACTGTAAAATAACAAAGTAGAAAAGTAGAGGGTGAGGGTGATAGAGGTGGGTGGATCAATAAGAACTCTGTTCTTGTGAGGCAACGGGATAGTGGCTGCGCAGTCCTGTTGCAGAGAATCGATTTTGTTCAGTGAAGTCTCCTTGCTCTTCGGAGCCTCTGTGGAGAGTTTTTGGCAGGTTTCTTGCAGACTACTGTTTCAGAAACCATCAGAGGGACTTAGAAAGGTGAGGGCTTTTTTTTTTCCAGCACATGAAGGCTTAAGAACTCCAATCTCTTGGTCTCTTGGGTAGATGAGGAACTGTTTATAATTTGCTTATGAGACCTGGGATCTTTACCCATACAACCCATGGTTCCTCTTGTGTTTAACCAGGATATTATCAAGGTTCTGGTATAATATTCTAATCACAGCTTTCATTTTTCTAATAGGTATTTAATAAGTCTCATCATTTATCCTTCTCAAGTACAGAGCTCTAAAGAAGGAGTTTCACAATCAGATGCTACCAGGCTCAGTTACTGTTAATTAGATGTGTTTTGTCATAAAGAACACTTTGCGATAGCCCATCTTCAAGTACAAAGTAGGAGTGAAGGAAAAAATTGCATGCGGAATGATGAGTAGCTGGTTGAAGTTCCTTTTGATCTACTTCCGCTCTGCTTGAAATATGAATGGCTCTCAAACTTCAAAGGGACTCTCCATTAGACACCAATGAGGCTGGCTACTGAGTATCTAATCCTGGAAGAAAATGACAGAAGAAGATAAAGACATGGGTTTGGTCTGCTTGGTAGGATTATTGGCAGTGCATTCCTTCCTCGGTTTGTATTTAGGGGTTTGTTGGTGTGCTGTATTCCTTCCTGCACCCCTCCCCGCTCTCTTCATCTTCTCCTCTCAGGAAATTTGTTTTTTGCTCTGATCTCATGAGTGAGTCTGCCGTCTGCCTGCGTGTAACGTTTCGGCAGTATTGGCTTGGTTGTGATGAATTGCTTTGGCGTGTACTTATTGTGATAACTTTGTCAACTTCACACAACACGGAGTCACCTGTGAAGAAACTGTCATTGAGTGACTGTCTGCATACGTCTGGCCTGTGAACTTGCCTGTAGGCAATAACTGTTGTGAAAAACCCAGATGACTGTGACCCTAAACTTTTTAAGGGTAGAGAAATTGACAGAGCACAAAGAAGCCAATGAGCATGCTTATATTGATTGATTTTCTCTATTCTTGATGGGGGAGGTGATATGACTGTTTTAAGTTCCCACTGCCTTGACTTCCCTACAATGATAGATGATACCTGGGATCTGGTAGCTAAAGTAAAGCCTTTCTCTCCTAAGTTGCTTTTTTTCAGCGTTATTTTTCTCTCAGCAAGAAAAAAATGACATTAGACCAATTATCCTTAAATGTTCTTATTTCCCTTTAAGTCCTAAAAGATCATTTTGCTGGGTACAGCAATCTCAGTGAATGGTTATTGGCTTTAAAACATTGCTTTATGCTTTTTTGGCTTTGAGTATTGCTGGTGGGGGGGGTGCTGATATTATTCTGATGTTTCTGCCTTTGTAGGTGAATTGGCACTTCTCATTACAATTTTAAATATTGCTTCTTTTCTTTGTAATTTTTGACATTCTGACTTCCTGCTATGTTATGGAGAAATTCTTCTCTGCCCATCTATTTTAAATCATAAATGCCTCCTTTGTTTAAATGTCTATCTCTTTCTTTAGTTTTTGAGAAATTTGGACTATAATTTCATTGAATACATTGTATTTAGTTCTAGACTTTAGCTTATCTCCTTGTACTCTGTGTGTTCTTAGGAATTTGTCTCTTGTTCATATCTCAGAGATCTTAGAAGCTTTGGTCATAGCTATTCATTTTTTTTCTGTAGGTGTGAATCTATTACATTATTTTCCTCCGTTCCCAAAATGCATTATTCTGCCCTCTTTGTCTTGGATGATTCTTTCCACTGTGTATTTTGCTTGATTGCTTGGTTGACGATTTCATTTGTACCATTTCTGCTAGATTCTTTTCCATTGTTGCAATTTCCTTGGTGAATTTCATTTTAAACAGCCAGATTCCCGACTCTTTTTATCCACTTTGCTAAATTTCTTCTAGGTCCTCAATTGATTTCCTTGCCTTATTTTATGGGTATCTTCCTGGTGAGTTATCTTTACTTAGGCTGTGTTCCCCACTGTTTGGGAAGATACACTGACTGTAATCTGTTGATACAATGATTTGAAGGTGGATTGGGCACTAACTTGCAGGAAGGAACATTTATGGACTTCACTTGTGTTCTCAATAAGGATTGGAGGCAGTGGCATCAAAGGTATTGATTAGGAAAATGTGCTTTATAGGTTTTTAGAGTAAAGGTATAAATAAATAAGAAGAATGAGGAGAGATGGGGAAAAGAGAAAAAAGAATAAGGTTTATAAAAGAAGGAAAACATATGGGTTTGAAAGAATATGGGATAGCTGCAGATAAAGAATAGTCATAAAATTATATTTAGCTTTTTGTGGTAGAAGCTAAATGAGGTAAAGGTGTGTGTGTGTGTGTGTGTGTGTGTGTGTGTGTGTGTGTGTGTGTGTGTGTGTGTAATCCTGAAACTGTTGATAGGTGTTTTCCTTTAATTGATCTTTATTTTTATTTACTGGAGCTGAGTCTCTCAAATGATTTGTATCTTGCTGACTGGCTAGTCTCGCTAGCCCCGGCAGTCTGAGAACCATCTTTCCTTGTCTTTTAATGTATCTGGCAGGCATCTACATCAGTTTGAGAATCTGAATTCAGGCTTTCACACATGCAAAGCAACCTCTGTACCCACTGAACCTTCTTCCCAACCCTCAGGTGTCCCTGTTGGTGAGAGAGTTGTCTGTATGTGATGCAACTTTAGACAGAGAATCTAATGGAATCTCTCTTATGTATCCATGGCCTCTGATATGTTCCAGATTCTGTGTTCAGTGGAGGACTTTCTATGGTTTATGCTTTGAGGAATATAGAAGTCCTCCTAAGATTTTGTTTTACCTTTTACCTCGGAGCTCACAAGATTGACATTAACTGTTCCCTTAACCTTCAGTGGGCTATGGCTTCTACAGGGGAATATGTACTTCCATGGGTATTAAGCTCACATCCCCACATTGCTGTCACTTTGGAGTGACAGGAGGGTTTCTCTCTCAGCTGGATCTCTCCCTTACAGCACTTGGAGAGTCTCAGCATTAGGATCCTGTGCAAAATTTCCTCTGTAGTTTCTACATCTGGCCAGTGTGCTAAGACTCAGTCCCTCATTGTATCTGTTCAGCTTTGTTTCAGTATTTCTTCTACTTGCCCTTTCTGCAGAGCCCTATCCAGTGAAGACTTCCCCTAACTAACAGCTCCATTAATCCCTGTGTAAGCAGCGAGATATGCGGAGTGCCAGTTGGTGGACTTTCCTGTCTACTGCTCTATGGAGAATCTTGACTCTTTTATCTGGGTTTCTTTTTTCTTCTGCCTTTAGGAATAGAATCAGATCTGTTTTCTCTACTCTTCTTACACCCTCCAACCTATGAGTGTACATGGAGGGACCCATGGCTCCAGCCATATATGTTGCAGAGGATGGCATTATCCAGTATCAATAGAAGGAAAAGTCCTTGGTCCCATGAAGGCTCGTTTCTGTAGGGGATGCCAGGGTATTGAGGTGGGAGTGGGTAGGTGTGAGTGGGAGCGTCCTCATAGAATCAGGGGAGGGAGGATGGGAGAGGGGGTTGAAACGGGATAACATTTGAAATGTAAATCCATAAAATATCTGGGAAAAATAAAAATTAAAGAAATAACATTTTATAAAACAAGAACACATTTTTATTTGCAGAGTTAGAAGAGGCAGTGGAGAAAGGGATGGTGTCCTGAGTGAAAACTATTAAACTAAAACAACAAATAAATAAGAAACAAAACAACAAACAACAAACAAAACAAAAGCAAACATCAAAAAACCCCTCAAAATCCCAAGTCATTCACTATACGTCTATGTGTGTTTGGATTATTGGTTAAATTTACTTTTTATCCCTACTGTCCTACTGTCATGATAAAATACCACAACAAGAGGCAGTTTAAGAAAGACGTTTTTTTCCTGTCTTAAGATGCTAGAAGCATAGCATGCATCATGGCCAAGAAGTCCTGGAAGCAGGAGCAGGAAGCTGCATGATCACATTCTCTTTGCATACAGGAAACAGAGCCAGAGAACGCAGTAGAACTGACTGAGGCTATAAAGTCTCAAAGGCCATCTTCAGAGATGTACTGCCTCCAGCAAGGCTCCACCTTCTGAAGATCCCATAACCTCTACAACCAGCAGCACTACCGGGGACTAAGCATTAAGCTGCATGAGATTATTTATTTGAAAGCTGCTCTTCCAAATCACATCCCCTTATGGAAATATAGTAAAGACAGATGATGATGCTTTATAAGCATTATGAATTTCATCTTAAGTAAAAATTAAAATTGTAAGACCCAAATGAATCACTTATCTATTGATAAGCAACTGCCTCAAAAAATGGGTAGGTAAAGGGGACTCGTTTATTGCTTCTCAGGACTAAAGAATTCAGAGTAGTTTTGCTGATCTGGATAATGCTGGCACTATCTTCCTTGGCTCACTTTCGTCTACCGTCATATTTAAAATGAGAATAGACTAGAGATATAACTGTGACAAGAGTGGAGTAAAACCAGTTCAGGGTGATGTTAGGCAAACATTTTCACTATGGAGATTTTGCTTAGTGTCCTTTCTTTATGGGATAATTTCATTTTCTTGTGTTTAAAGTATCAGAGATTTTTATTTTTTCCCATAGTGTGTATTCGCCACTGTTTTGAAATTTATATGATTAATAGTAAGTGTCCTTCTGACTTTAATTTTGGCATCCTGACAAAAGAAAACTCCAGTTTAATTATGTGGATTCCCAGTGACTTCAGACTTCCTACCTTGGGTGAACAAGAGCCTGCAACATCTGGACAGCCGCACGCACAAGATTGATTCCTCTAATACACTCTGACAACTTAGAAGTGAAAACAAGTTAATGAAACAAATTATTGCGCTCACCAGCCAATTAAACAGCACATTAGCTCAGGTTTTCCTCCCTTGGCTTTTCTCAGATAGCTGTTTAGTAATCATGACCCAAGAGCAGAATGAGGAACTAGGAGGTATTTTAGCAGAATTGATTGAACATTCCACAGGCATCAGAGTCGATCTAAACTCAAACGTTCTTAACTGGAAGATGGCAAGACTCTGACAGGACCAGTATTGGTTTTCTAACTTTCTCCACATTCATCAGAATTTTGAATTTGGTGAGGGATAAAAGATAAATGGAGGTGAGTTTGCTTCCGTTAAAAAAAACAGGGAGACCTAGGTGAACACCTATTCTGTAAGGTTTTCTTCCTTCCTCAAGCAGACAGATACTTGAAAATGCTCAATGACCTCTGCATTCAGCTGCCACTTTCAAAGAGGTACCAGGAAGCGTTCATGAATAAAAAGATAATTGCACTCTTGTTTTAACCTAACAGAACTAGAGGCTAACCAATATCCACACCAATCTCCAAGGTGCTTTTGTGGACAATAGGCAGTGACTAGTGGAACAGCTACACTTGAGGTAATTACAGTCTGGGATGAACTACAATGGCCTTATCAGAGAAGAGTGTACAGGAAAATGAGAGCCAGGCCAGGGTTTTTGAAGGTGTTGTGTGATTATTTTCTGTCATAAAAAGGGAGTACATATACTTGAGGTTCCTGTATGTCATCAGATGCCAATGTGGCTGCCCATGGAATCCAGCCCTGCTTCCAGAGCTGACACACTAGAAGTCCCTCTGTTCCATCATTCGGTGCATACTGTCTTTTGTACACTGCTCACATCTTATTTTTAAGTTTATTTTTTATTGGCATGTATAACTGCATGTCTGTATGTACATCAATGGTGTCCAGATGCATACAGCAAACAGAAGAAGGTGTCAGAGCTCTTGGAGCTGGAGTTACTGATAATGTGGGTGATCAGACATGAACCTGGGTGCTCTGTAAGAACATCAGTTGCTTTTAGCCACCGAGTCATCTCTGAGGTCCCAAGTTCACATAAAACAAAAGGAAACAAGACTCTTTATGTTTCCAGGAATAACTGAATACTTATTCCCGTGTCACTCTGGTGGTTAAACAGGATCAACTTAATATGATCAGGAATCTCCATGGAAACGAGCCTTCAGGTATTTCTGTGAAGGGTTTTCTAGATGAGGTTAAACAGAAGTAGAAAGACTCATCCTACATGTAGGTGGGAAGCACTGTTGTGTAGACTGGGGTCCTGAAATGCATAAAAAGGAGAAAGTGAAACACCAGATCCTTCTCTGGGAAGTCTGACTGCAGGTACAGTGTGACCAGCTGCCATGGGCTCCTGCTAACCGGCTGTTACTGGTGTGATGGACTATACCTTACACCCTTAGGCAAAACAAATCCTCCTTTCACTAAGTTTCCTTTGTTTGATATTTTGTCAAAAGCAATGAAAAATAGTAACTAATACATCCATGAACAGGCCTTAGCTCTATTCTGCAGAATTTTCTGGAGCTTGTCAGTAGGATTTATGTTTAATCATACTCACAACGAAGTCCCTGTTAATCTGGAGGAAATGTTCTCCTATTTATGGTCCCTGGTAAAGGATTAGTCTGTGTTTTGGATCCTATTTTCTCTTACTGGACATTCTTTTCATCCAAGCAAATACGCTCAGAGTCTGAGGACAGCAGAACTCCAACCAACTTAGAAAAGAAGAAGAAGAGGAGGAGGAGGAAGAGGAGGAGGAGGAGGAGGAGGAAGAGGAGAAGGAGGAGGAGGAAGAGGTAGAGGAAGAGGAAGAGGATGAGGAAGAGCATTTTGTAATGCCTTGCGGAAACTGAGAGCCTATACCATACCCAAACCCAGTTCCTGGATTATACCTAATTTGAGAGGCTCACCCTTAATCTACTTTTCTGAGAATTCTCAACATACCTTGGGAACTAGGTTGCAGGCCATATGATAAGGTGCTTGTGTAACATCCATGAAACCCTGTGTTTGATGCTTGTCTACACATAAACTGACAGTGGTGGCATGCATCAATAATTTTCACACTCAAAGAGTAGAGGCAGAAGGGTGAGGCATTCAATAGTATGCTCAGCTACATGGCAAGTTCAAGGACAGCTTCTTGTTCAAAAAAAAAAAAAGAAAACTACTCAACCTAATGTAAAATTGCAAGTAGATGTACGTTACTTTGCTTTTAATATCACAGTTTCAAAAGCAATTTCATGTATTGTTAGACTGAATTTTAGAGAGCTTTGAGGTCTGCTGACATTGAGTTTTGAGAAGATGAGCCATTTAATTAAGCCATGGTTTGTAGATTAGTAACCAATCCATAGAAATGGAAGAATTTCAGTTCTCTAATTGCAACAGGTGAAGTTTTATGCTTCCTTTAATCTGGGCCTATAACAAGGATAATGTAGCTTCTGCCTGAAGGTATGATGTCAAGCTAGCAGCCAGACTGACATTCAGAAACCTAATGAAAATGTATATGGTCTCTACTCAAAACTCCTCAACAGGAATCTGCGTTTGACATAAGCTTTTGTGATTTGGTAATGAGTATTGTTCATTAGTGTTTAAATGATGCTGGCATACATTGGATTCATGAATGAATGCATGACACAAAACAAAGAAATTATACAATAAAATCCCTTGCCTTCACACAGAGCAGCACATGAATGTCCTTTTATATGCACTGTGTTTTAGTGAAGGTTGTAGATGAAGAAAGAGTCTCAAAGGTTAAGCAAAGCAAAATGTTTAGCATTTGAATAGCACAAGTTAGAGGAAGAAGAGGAGTAAGGGGATAGAAGCCACATAGGCTCTGTATAGTAGGACATCAAAATTGTACAGCCATGAGCATTGGGAGGTATAAGTTGACCTAATGTTTAATTGGAACAGTAACTTGACTCTTGAAGAGCTTGCTTTGTTCTGAATGTCAGAGGTAAAATCGAAGCAAATTCAGTTCTAGGTAGAATTGGCTTTTACTCTGAATTTGTGAATCTGGACCACTTCCATTCTATAAAGTATATGCCCAGACTAAGGCAATGTCAGAATATGGAAGCAGAATTTTAAAAGTGGGTTTGCTAATCCACTATCTGAACAGTGAGACACTGTTGGAATGGGGAAGCAGCTTTAAAAGTGGATAGGTTGATGTTGGATTACATTTTACTAACATTAAAACAGAAACAAGTTTTTTTTAAGAGTATATAACAATTTTATTTTATTATTTATTTTACAAATCCATATAGGCTGGAACTTCCTGTTTCCAGGGGCTATCAAAAATCCTGGGCTGTTTATATTTCCTTAAATCCTCAGTATGAGTGTGTAGGACTTAGGGAGAGTGAGTCCCATCCTGGTCCCTTTGGGAGTTTGGCTCAGTCCAAAACAATGGTCTTCCATGTTTTACTTAACATGCAATTGTTATGATTTCCTCAGCACCTGGACTCTTCTATAATCTCTTTTCTTTACTATTCTCGCCATGTGTTTTCTCTCCCATTTCTCATTCCTCCTTATTATAATTCTGTGAATTCTAAGTCATTCTCAGTAAGTCTTACATGCTTTACTGATGAGCCAGTTCTGATAACCAGGGATTACCTGGACGTCTAGCAAATAAAAACATGGATATTGTAGGATTGCTGTGGGCACTGGGCTGAAAATGAAAAGGTTTGAGTAAATGTCAACTCACATGGAAGAATAGTTTAAGACAGCGTGTATTCTCTGTCCATTCTGTGATTGCTCCACAAGTCATCTGTATACACTGAGTTGAAGATGTTGCTTACATTCTCCAATAACACTAAGGGGACATTGTCATGTCTAGAGGACTAATTAGGCACATTCAGTCACTAGCTTAGACAAAGAAGGGGCAGAACTTTGACATTAACAGATTGGTCATTATCTATGGTGAGCCATTTAAGAAGTCTGGAAACAAGGAATTAATATCCTGGCAGATGAGACTGACTGTATCAGGGTTTCCAGAAGGACTGTTTGTACATGGTGTGGAGAGAGAATATCATGTCTCTTGAATTTTTGATCATAGCACTTTAAAGTGTCTGTATGGATGGTGCTAATTGAAATACATGGGATAGAAAGTGTCTCAGTAGGCAAATGATTTGCCTGGTAAACATGAAGACCTGGGTTCAAATCCCCCTAAACCCACATAAAGCTAAATGTCATGGAATTCATTTGTAATCTCAACACTGTGGGGTGATAGGAAGCAGAGACAGGAGAATCCTCAGATTTTCGAAGGCTAGCTAAACAGGTATGTACAACAGTGAGCAATGACAACAACAATAACAACAACAACAACAACAACAACAACAACAACAACAGCAACAAACATTTTCAAATAAGAGAGCAAGGACCAGCACCTGAGGTTGTCCAGTGACTTCTGCATACATATTATAATGCACGTACCCTCTCTCCATCTCCCCTCTATCTCGTTTTCTCCTTGTTGTGTGTACACACACACACACACACACACACACACACACACACACAGGCACATGCACAAAGATAAATTAAAGAAAAACGAAAACATTAAATTAACCCCTTTCCCCCCTAAAGTACAAGAAAGATAAAGTTTTAGATAAGGTTCTAAATTGTAGAGTGTTCATAGGGCTTAACATAACTTTATTATACATTGTGAATCTCCAAGAGGAGATGGGTAAAAAGCATAGTGACTTCTGAATATGTATACTCCAGAAGACAGAAACAAGCTCTCAGGTTTCCTGAGGACCCTGTGTTTTAAACACAGTTTAGAAAACAAGCTAATAGCATCCTATGGATACCTTAGCTTTTGCAATGTTCTGTAAGGGACAGATTCTTCCCCAAGGGTGGTCCAGCTGTAGCTAATATCCTCCTGTTCTGAGCAGCGGCCCCATGCTTTGTGTCAGGCTTGATTTACCAGGCAGAGGAGCTGAAAGCAATATAGCTAGCCCTCCTCTTGACCATGCTAACTCATTTAAAAACATCTAACACTTTAAACCAGTCCCGGAGTTTTCTTGGTTCTTTGAAGACCCTTGCCAGAGAGAACATTTGGGACATTTATTCCCACAGACATCCTTTGGGTTACATGTGAATATTTCTATCCAATTTGAATCTGTTTTCAAAATAAAGCGTGCTCAGAAGCTGCTTTCAATGTTTGACCAGAGTCCAAATCCCCTCAGAAGACTTTATGAAATGTCATCTATGCCCGGATTCGTGATGTATTTATAAGCTCTGCTTGCTGTATCTCTTTCTCTCCAGCATCTTTAGTGTCTGGATGTCTATCCCATGGTTCGACTCTCTGGGAAGGAAAGCAACCAATATTAAACACAGTGACAGCCTTTCCGAGATTGCCCTTACATGCAGACCTTTTGAGCCAAGTTCTTCATTCTGCCAGCTTTGGCCCATTACATGAGTATCAGAAGCTTCCAGACCACATGCAGATGAACAGTGAAGGCCGAGTTAGCTTTAGCCAGAATCCCAGCATCTTACCCCTGTGCTGAAAATGAAAATACTAAGTACATGAAGAGGAAAATTCAATATTGTTCTCTGAAGTATTCTCATGACTAATACTATTGCTCAGGGCTGGGGACAGCTGCTTACCCTAAGTTACAAATCCTTTTCTTGTCACAACATTTAGGATATTAGGCTGTAGCTCTTTCCTTGCCCGTGACTGGTCAATAGAATTCTTTTTCCCTGTTAAGAACCTGAGAACAAGGCCCATTCTACATGAGGTTAGTTGAATTAGCTCTTGTGAAAGTGTCTCAGATCATGCACAGGTAGAGATTATATTTTTAATATTTCATTATATTTTAAGAAAAATATTTTTTGACATGTTAGTGTCTGTGTGAACATGTTTGCATGAGTGCTGGTGCCTATAAAATCCAGAAGAGGGTGTTGGATCTGAAGGAGCAGAAATTACAGATAGTTAAGAGCTGGCTATGTGTACAAGGAACCAATTTCAGGTTTTCAACAAGAGAAGCAGGTGCTCTTAACTGACAGGCCATCTCTTCAACCCCAGAAGAATCTCCAGGAAGCTGCCATCCTATTCCTGGCAGTTTCAAAGATTCACATGGTTTGAATATAGCCTTAATCCTCACAGATGTGTCCTTCAGAGAGTCTTGTTAACTCCTCAAAGTCTTCTCTCTGTCAATCAGAAAATTCAGTGTTACGCAGGTTTAAAATAAAAGCATTATGTGAAAACTGTTCGAATTCTATGTCTATAATGGTTGTTTCATAAATGATATAATCATACATACGTATGTGCTGGCCCAGGAGTAATTAATAATTTTGGCCTGCCCTCTGCTCTAGAGATGGATGGTTTGATTTCTATTGGGAAGCAAGTGGAGTATACCAAAGAGCATTGGTAATTTAGGAGGGCTGATGTCTCATGTTCAGGTCTTGAAGGTCCCTCAGATCATGTACTAACTGGTGCTTTTTTATAACTTTAACATGACAGGTTTGTTCTTCCTCTACACATGCCCCTTACAAAATGAGGGTCCAGCTACTGGCAGGCTCTGACCTACTCTTTCCTGCCTTCATCACACCGTGCAGGTTGTTCTCCCTCCAACTGTCAGTTTCACAGGGAAGGGAAGTTGGAGGAAAGAAGGAAGAAGAAAAAGAAGCCAAAGAAGTCTCAAAAGGATCCCTCAAGGACTTCATTCACTTGGACTGTGCCTATAGATTAGTGGACAGGGGTACAGGATTGGCCATGAGAGCATGAGGTCTGGAGTTTAATTTTTAGAACTCACAAAAGAATCTGTGTGGTGGTAGATTCATGTAATCCCAGAGCTGAAAATGTAGAGGCAGAAGGATCCCTGTGGCTCACTGGCTAGCCTGAAGAATTCCAGGCTAATGAGAAAAAATTCTACCTCATAAAGCCTGGTGGACAGCACCAGAGAAACACATCTGAGGTTGTCCTCTGGTTTCCCACATCCATACACACAGATAAACATAAATACAGATGTACACAGATATAAAGATACCCACACACATGAACATGCATGAAAATTTATGAATATACATGTATACACACACACATATATATATACATATACATACATATGCATGTATGCAGTTTTGTGCCTACATATATACACATGCACACAGACCCATACACTTAGACAGAGATGTGCACCTACCCACATATAGACACACACATACATTTGCAACATGTGTATACAAACACGCACACAGGAGTTTCAATCCAATCATCAATATGTATTTGTAGAACCCCCTATGATGACTGGAAATGATTGTAAAAGACTATGGAGAAGGCAGGAAGGGAATGTTGGGAAGAATCTGGCTCATGGCTCATAAAAGGGAAGAAGAGATTCCTCAGGAGGGTAAACAGATACAGTTCTACCAACTATGAGGAAGTCTTGAACTTGAAAATTTCAGATCTATGCTTGATTCACCTTGTTGTTTGGTATAATCTTGAACACAGATCTAAAAGACTGTGAGACTTGATTAATCCATGATGGATATGTGGCTGGTCAACACAGCTTGCTTGCTTTCTTTCTTTCCTTTCTTTCTCTCTCTCTCTCTCTCTCTCTCTCTCTCTCTCTCTTTCTTTCTTTCTTAAATTGAGTATTTCTTATTTACATTTCGATTGTTATTCCCTTTCCCGAATTCCGGCCAACATCCCCCTAACCCCCCCCTTCTATATGGGTGTTCCCCTCCCCATCCTCCACCCATTACCGCCCTCCCCTCAACAATCACATTCACTGGGGGTTCAGTCTTAGCAGGACCAAGAGCTTCCCCTTCCACTGGTGCTCTTACTAGGCTACTCATTGCTACCTATGAGGTTGGAGCCCAGGGTCAGTCCATGTATAGTCTTTGGGTAGTGGCTTAGTCCCTGGAAGCTCTGGTTGGTTGGCATTGTTGTTCATATGGGGTCTCGAGCCCCTTCAAGCTCTTCCAGTCCTTTCTCTGATTCCTTAAACATGGGTCCCATTCTCAGCTTTGATGCTGGCATTCGCCTATGTATTTGCTGTATTCTGGCTGTGTCTCTCAGGAGAGATCTACATCCGGTTCCTGTCAGCCTGCACTTCTTTGCTTCATCCATCTTGTCTAATTGGGTGGCTGTATTTGTATGGGCCACATGTGGGGCAGGCTCTGAATGGGTGTTCCTTCTGCCTCTGTTTTAATCTTTGCCTCCCTATTCCCTGCCAAGAGTATTCTTGTTCCCCTTTTAAAGAAGGAGTGAAGCATTTGCATTTTGGTCATCCTTCTTGAGTTTCATGTGTTCTATGCATCTAGGGCAATTCAAGCATTTGGGCTAACATCCACTTATCAATGAGTGCATACCATGTGTGTTTTTCTGTGATTGGGTTACCTCACTCAGGATGATATTTTCCAGTTCCTCCATTTGCCTATGAATTTCATAAAGTCATTGTTTTTTGATAGCTGAGTAATATTCCATTGTGTAGATGTACCACATTTTCTGTATCCATTCCTCTGTTGAAGGGCATCTGGGTTCTTTCCAGCTTCTGGCTATTATAAATAAGGCTGCTATGAACATAGTGGAGCACGTGTCTTTGTTATATGTTGTGACATCTTTTGGGTATATGCCCAAGAGAGGTATAGCTGTATCCTCAGGCAGTTCAATGTCCAATTTTCTGAGGAACCTCCAGACTAATTTCCAGAATGGTTGTACCAGTCTGCAATCCCACCAACAATGGAGGAGTGTTCCTCTTTCTCCGCATCCTCGCCAGCATTTGCTGTCACCGGAGTTTTTGATCTTAGCCATTCTCACTGGTGTGAGGTGAAATCTCAAGGTTGTTTTGATTTGCATTTCCCTTATGACTAAAGATGTTGAACATTTCTTTAGGTGTTTCTCAGCCATTCAGCATTCCTCAGCTGTGAATTCTTTGTTTAGCTCCGAACCCCTTTTTTAATAGGGTTATTTGTCTCCCTGTGGTCTAACTTCTTGAGGTCTTTGTATATTTTGGATATAAGCCCTCTATCTGTTGTAGGATTGATAAAGCTCTTTTCCCAATCTGTTGGTTGTCGTTTTGTCCTAACAACAGTGTCCTTTGCCTTACAGAAGCTTTGCAGTTTTATGAAATCCCATTTGTCGATTCCTGATCTTAGAGCATACTAGAGAAAATTTCCTCACACAACTCTGTAAAAAAATGTTTTGATGAAATTGAGTTGAACTGGGCTTTACAGCAAGTAAGAATTTAGTTGAAATGTTTAGCCGCAACCATGAAATTAGGTTAGTAAAAGGCTGTCAATCCAGTGTTACTCACAAATATAGTACCATCCTGATGCAAGACAGATATCAAACTCATGATTAACACGAAGAATTGATTGGGTATCTACTGTACTATGGGAGATATCACGTCAGGATTGTCTCTTTCCTTCCTTATACTCATTTATACTAGGCTTGCTTAAGAGAACTCAAAGACACTTCATTTACTGAAGAGAATAATCAAGTCAGTGTTAGTACACAAATAATATATACCAGATATACAAATTTCCTTCCTCTTAAAATTATCCTTTACGTTTACAGACCAAAAAATTAGTTTAAATTATTTTTAAAAATGGAATGTAAAACATCTAAGAAATAACATAAAAGAGAAGTAATATTTTTTACTTAAGATTTTCTTTGTGTGCAGTGCATGGGTCTGATGTAAATGCATATGATAAAGTGAGTATGGCATATAAAGTCAGATAAGAATATTGCATATCCTGTAGTATCATTCTGATCCTAATCCTGAAGATGTCTTTCTGTACCTGGAGCTAGGATGGCAGTCAGCAATCTCCAAAGATCCTTCTTTCTCTGTTCCCCACAGGACTGATGTTACAGGCATGGTTGCTTGCACTTACATCCAACTCTTTAGTGTGAATTTGAACTCAGATCCATATACTTGCATGGCAGGCATTCATGGCCACTCAGCTATATCACAGCTCCTAAAAGAGTTTTTCATGGTATGTTTGGTTAAAACATTCCTAAAGACTTTATCTTATTTTCAGGTGTGAGTATCAGCGCGAATGTTTAACTCCTTTCAAGTTTCACTGTAAGAAACGTGCAACAGATTGCTTTGGATCAGAATAGAAATTTATCACATTATATCTTTAGTGATTTATTTGTAACTTTGAAAGTAGACTCCTGGGGCTGGAGTGATGGCTCAGTGGTTAAGAGCACTCACATTGTTGGCAACAAGTTTGTTTCCCAGCATCTGCATGGAAGCTTCAACTGTCAGTAACTCCAGGTTCAGAGTATCCAATGCTTCATGGACCCTAACCCTCTGGAACTATAAGCCCAAATAAGGCCTTTCTTCTCTAAGTTGCTTTGGTCTTGGGGTTTCACAAAATCAATAGAAAAGCAAGTAATACAGTTCCTTACAAATATTTTCAAAGAAGATTTTATTTACCAAAGATACATACATACATAGATACATACATACACACACACACACAGAGGCACACAAATACACACAAATATGTATATGTATGTATGTATTTGACGTAAAGGTAAATGCATATCAAGATAAATGGATATCATGTAAGTTCTAGAAGAACTTAATTTCCAAGTTTTCAAGAACTTAATCTCAAGTTTAATTAGATCACCTTGCAAGGTAAGTTTAATGAGTGTTCTCTGAAGAGATGTTCAGCAAAGTCCTTTTCTTAGAGGTTTTTTTTTTTTTTCATTAAAGCACATTTTTCAATGTAGTTTTCCTTATTGTATCTGGTATTTAGGAAAAAATAAAAAATAGGTTAATGAATGAATAATAATTTTCAGTCAAGAAAAGTTAAGATTCACATTCCTCAGCAAATTCTTCGATCAATTAGTATGTGTATATACAGGACTGCATATACATCATTTCTGCCCTGCTAAGGGCCAACAGTTTCTGCATTTTGTTTTCTCCCTTTTTGTTCATTTATTTTTAATTTAAAACATCATTAGTGGTTGGAGAAGGGGCACATGGCAACAGCATGCGGGTGGGGGTCAGAGGGCAACTTATGGAACTGGTTCTATCCATCCACCTGCTGTGGGCTCTGGGGCTTGAACTCCGGTGACTGAAATTTTGCCACAAGCATTTGAACCAATGAGTCACCTTGTTAGCTGTGTTATTATTTATGATTTTAAATGCTTATTTTTACTTTAGAATCCTAATTCGTTTCATTCTGTTTTCTCCTATGTACTTTGTTCTTCATTTCCTTCCCCACTGTCATGTCCTCTTATCTTATACCCTTCCACCCCTAGTTAACCCTCCGTTCTTCTTTTTCTTTTTAAACTTTGTATATGTGTATATGTGTGTTTATCACATGTGCATGTCCATGCAAGGACAGAAGAAGGCATGCGACCCCCCCAGATGTAGCTTCAAGTAACCGTGAGCCACTCAAACGTGGGTGTTAACAATAGAATTCTCGTCCTCTGGATGGAACCTCTAGCAACCACATCTTTTCCCCAAGTGTCCTGTCCACCCACTTCCTTAGGTCAAGTGCTATATCAACCTCTCCACTTAGCTCATCCCATTAGGTCTCTTTGAATGTACTCATTCCAGTGACATTTACACATTCTTACTCCAAATGTCACTTTTATGTACTTAATTATTATATTGTTCATTCAGTCACTACTTAATAGGAATTATCATACCATATACATACATTTTGTCAAAAATATATTGTATCTTATTCTCTAAGCTTATTGTCCATTGGAATATATTTTCGGGAATTGCAAAATGTCTCCAATGAGAGCTGATAAGTGAGTAGTTAAAGCTAGACTAGTGTTATGGTTAATATAGTTTTTTTTTAATTCTTTGACAATTTCATATAAATATACTCATTTATATTTACATATGTACATACTCTGTTTCTGTTCCCTGTTTCCCACCATTCCCTGTTTCCCACTCTTGCCTACCATCTTTAGTTTCAGCTTGATTGAATTTAGACTCTATGAGAATATTTTTTGACAGGTTTCAAATCCAAGATATTCACCCTGAGTGTAGTCAGCACTATCCCATGGCCTTCATTCTGGATTGGACTACAAGGCAAAGAGGGGCCAATGGTTCTCTATTTTATGCTTCCAGACTCACTCATGTTGAAATTTTTGTCTCTCAAAATGGATTCTGAGGAAGAAGATTCTCACAGCCATAGTAGAGTAGAGCACATGGTTACTGAGGCTATGGTTCTAAGGTATCGCTGAAGAGTAGGTGAGAATATAAGGGATGCTACTAGTAATTTCCTCTTTGCTAGTTTCTATTGTTAAGCTGGTTTTACTTGAATGATTTATATTTAGGGAAGTAAAGAAAAATACCTTCCAGTTTTTGTCTCAAGCCCCTCCTACAAAGAAAATGAAAAAGAAAGAGAGTCCAAAAGAAAGAAAGAAAGAATGAATGAACGAATGAAAGAAAGACTACACTTTCATACCACTACCAAAAAATTACCTTTTGCACTGCTCCAAATGATGCGGTAGTGAGAGGATGGGGCAGACTTTGATAACAAAAGGAAAGCCTTTCTGTAAAGGTATACCTATTAATCATGTATCAATCACAAAGCATCTGTGAGTACAATCACTGGAGAGAGTTTGTTTTGTAGTAAGATGTTCTTTATGGTGCGAAGTTTCCTATTGTGGATTTTGTAATATTTTAGAAGACTTGAAAATGTATGTCTCAGGTCAAGGAGACAGCCCAGTGGTTAAAGTGCTTCCTATAAAAATGTGAGGAAGACAGTTTAGATTTCTTGAACTAAGTAAAAGCTGAGCAAGTGATGTGGCCACTTCTACTCCTGTCACTTGGGAAGCCGAGATAGGAAATCCACAGGGCAAGATGACTGCCTAATCTCACCAGATTTGGAGCACTCCTTGTTTTGCAAGAGACCCTGCCTCTGTAAATAAAGTGGACAGAGATGAAATTAGATACTTAATGTCAACTTCATCAGTCCACATGAACATACCCATACTCTCTTATATATGCAAACACATATACATGTGTGTACACTACACTACTCTCTCTCTCTCCTCTCTCTTTCTCTCTCTCTCTCTCTCTCTCTCTCTCACACACACACACACACACACACACACACACACATACATACTCACACTACCAAAGCAAATTAGATTTTTTCAAGGACAATGGAATAAATAATCTCAATTAAAATATTTCTCAATCTTATTTACTAGGAGTTAAAGAAATGCCTGAAATAAGTGCACAAAAGTCTTTATAGGTTTTTACTTAGATGGCTTTGCTGTCATTTTTTATGGCTTAGAAGACATTCCCCATGCAAAACCATGTCACCTGAACCTGTGCAGACCTGGTATTGAAGCAAGTGCTGACTCATCTTTTTGCTTTGAGTTTTGTTAATTTAGAATTCTTTACAGAGTGCTTGTGAGAATGTAACTACATTCAAGTAAGCTTATCTATCTTTACCACCGTAGTTGATTAAAGTTTTCTTCTGAAGTATAACAGTACAGATATTGGACTCTGTAAATACTGCTCTAGCCCTGGGAAAGCATTTGAAAGCATCTGGAAATACACAATCTTTCTTCATTATTGCATTGCTCTCCCTACTCACCGCTCATCTGCTTAAGAACCACTGCATTTCCCAGCCCCCCATGAAAAAGTAATTCCTTAGACATTTCATGCTAGGACAAAATAATGAATTCACACATATCACAATTTGTTAACTAAGATAGATAATATTCTTTTATAAGAAGTTGCAATGGAAGGTATTTTCGTTCTGTGAATATGCTTGAAGAATCCACTTGGCTTAAGATATTAACGTTGGATGTCAACAGAGATAGGCTATTAAAATATGAGGTTATGAGCTGATGCCTAGGGAACATTTTTTAAGTTGACAGGTAGAAGATAAATACCAAATAAACATCTTAGTTGTGTAGATATACCATCTTTGAAGCCAAGCGTATATCTGTTCATCTCTTGGTATGTTTTAGGGATTGATTTCAAGTCCCGTGTTAGCTTTTCAATGTTATGAGGAGTGACAAACAACTGAAGGGTAGAAAGTTGGGTTTGGCCTCACACTCTGATGGTCAACTCCATGGTTGCTTGCTTGGCTTTCTTGCCTTTAAGTCTGCTTTTAGACAAAGCATCATGGTGATGTACATGGAGTGGAACACAGGTAACCTCAATCAATGTAGCTAGGAGGGGAGGGAGGGGAGGAGAGAGAGAGAGGGAGAGAGAGAGAGAGAGAGAGAGAGAGAGAGAGAGAGAGAGAGAAGGAGAAAAGGTCAAGGAGAGAAAGGAACAGGGAGAGACAGAGAAATAGAAACAGAGAGACAGAAGGACAGGGAGAGACATAGAAATAGAGATAAAGAGATGAAATGACAGGCAGAGACAGAGCGACAGAGACATAAGTTCTGGGAAAGAGAGGGACAGAGAGCGAAAGAGAAAGAGACAGAGAGCAGAGAGATAAAGCAACAGAAATGGCGAGAGAAATGGAGAGAGAAAGAAGGGAGTGGGGAGCTACTTGGTTTCTGCATCAAGGGCACATTCCTGGTGACCCACTTCCTCATACCTATGACAAAGGTGATGGTCAAAGCCACATGGTTTAAGGTAAATGCTATAAGTTTAAAGGTAGTTATTTAGCTGAGTATTGAACAACTTTAGCCATCAGTTTTATTTCAGACAGGATTGAATAATACAGCAATTCTCTCTTATCAGTGATGCTTATATTCCAAGATGTCAATGCCAGTGGAATACTATCATATTTTTATGTGCAATATTTTGTACATTTGTAAATATATAATAAAGTTGTCTTAGAATTTTACTGCTATGAACAGACACCATGAGCAAGGAAACTCTTACAAGGACAGCATTTAATTGGGGCTGGCTTAGAGGGTCAGAATTTCAGTCCATTGTCATCAAGGCAGGAATGTGGTAGCATCCAGGCAGGCATGGTGCAGGAGAACCTGAGAGTTCTACACCTTCGTCTGAAAGCTGCTAGCAGAACCCTGGCTTCCAGGCAGTTAGAATGAGGGTATTAAGGTCCACACCCAGTGACAAACCTACTCTCACAAGGCCACACCTACTCCAATAGGGCCACAAGTTTTAATATTGCCACTCCCTGGGCTAAGCATATACAAACCATCACAAAAGTTTGTTTTACAAAGTATGCATGAGAGATTAATTACAACAACCAACAATCGAATAGAATAATTTTGTTATATTCTATAATAAATGTTACATAGAAGCCATGAATATTTTTATTCCTAGAATTTTCTGTTTAATATTTTGGATTATGGTTTGACTGGATAACTGAAGATTAGAAGCACTCCTTTCATCAAGGTGGGCAGTCCCCAGAGAGAGATTAAACTGCCTTTATCTTGGCTTCGCTATTTAATAACTGTATGATCTCAGGGAACTTCCTTTTCTTATTTGCCTAGTTCCATGAGCTTATAATGAACATTACAGAAACATTTACAGGCAGCATGGCAGAGATGGAGCAGACATTAAGGGTGCATAGTAGTCTTGCTCAAGACCCCCAATTGCTTCCCAGTATTCATACTGGCACCTCACAATCCCCTGTAACTCAGGGGACTTTGTACTCTCTTCTTGCCTCTACTAGCACCTGTACTCACAAGTACACACACACACACACACACACACACACACACACACACACACACACACACACACACACACACAGTTAAAACTTAAATTAAAAATATTTACGAGACAGGTATGAGACTACAAACAGCAGTGGAAATCTTCACTAAATGATAATTATTTTTTATTTATGACATTATTAGAATTTATTTTGAGGGCAGAGAGATGGCTCTGTAGTTAAGCATTCTTGTTATGCTTGTAGGAAATGTGATTTCAGTTCCTAGTACATTGTCAGACAGTTGGTCAGTTACGACTGTCTTCTAATTCTATAACCAGAGGATATGAATGTCTTTCCTAGTCTCCGCAGGCATCCACATTAATGTGTTTTCTCCTCCACTCAAACACAAATAAAAATAGAATCCATTTTGTTCAAGTAAATGTTCTGAGGCTTTTTGTACTGACTGTTGTTTGTGAAATTGTTGAAGTATACCTAATCTTCATATACGTATAGGTACATATAAATGTACACACATGTATATTTGGCTTCCTGATATACAAGAAGTACTAGTCATTTTCTTAGAGCTCCCAAAAGTTCACCATGTTCCAATGACCTTATCAAGTTCTCTTCTTGTCTAAAGAGATAAGGGAGTGACTTGAAGGTGAAATGCCCCTTTAGCAATCCCTCAGGTGAGGGGGGGATTTAAAATAATATTCTAATGATTCATGGAACATTACTACGCCCCATTAGGTGCCTACATTACATCTTGGGGCACAATCAATATCTGTCATCTTGCTTATGGCTTTGGTGCTAGAGCAGTTCAATTTCATTTTGTAACTCTCATGCTCATGCAACTGTATCCCAAGTGTCATATGATAAAATATTACTGAGAAGTACATATTCACTCTTAAAGCATAGTGGGAAATAATTGATAAAGAAGGTGTCTTTCCATCTGGTCAAATCCCATTAAAGTAATGGTATGACTTATTTTAGGGGTTGGAGAAGGGATGAGAGCAATTTCCTAGGGAACTTCTGGATGAATTCACGCCAGAGTAGTATGTGCCTGTGTGTGCATATGGATTACACATGTATAGTCTATATTCAGGAGAGTCCTTGCAAGTATTTTAAAACATTCAAATACTCAGTCTCAAGAGGGAGAGTTCATGAATGTGTTCTTGCATACAAGCAACAGTGTGTAGAGGTTCAAGTTAACTGTATAGAACCAAAGACAGAAAAATCACAAAGAAGCCATGGGTGAGTAAGGGGCAAGATGTCACTCTTCTAATAAGACAAATGGGTTAAATAAGCAGCATTTTGAGCTATTTTCTAATAAAATCAGAATACCGATTATATGTGTTATCATTTTTGTGGCCTGAATAAGGTATGTGAGCAAGGTAGTCTAAGGTTTCGTCTGGACCACAGTTGGAGAGTCTAGTTCATCACAAGAGAGAGGAATGGCAGGAGATATGGCAAACAGCTGATCACATAGCATCCTCAGTCAGGAAGCAGAGACAAAAGCTGGCGCTCACCCTGACCTTTCTGCTAGGTCCATAAGTCAAGCCCAAGGAACAGTGCTGTGCTATGCATATTCAGAGCAGGTTTCCCTACCTCCCTACCCAGTGTAGGAACTCCCTCACAGACGTGCCTAATTGGTCTCCTAGGCAATTCTATATTCAAGGTGTCCATTTTAAACGAAACAGCAACTCTAGGCTCTTCTTTTGCTCCCATGGAGGTTCTTTGGAGAAACCCAGGCATGCACAACAACCAAAATACCCTCTCCACACAGTCTATTAAGTGGAGAATTCTATAGATTAGTAGAGTCTGCATTAGGATTCCAAGAACACTGAGAGGATTCAAAGCTTTCTCCAGTGACTCATGAGCTGGTGTGAAGTTTTGAAAATGTTAAATGTGTGAATTCTTTCCAAATTCAGATCAGACTAAAATGTGTATTTTGCTCAAATGAGAGGGAGCAGAATGCTAGGAGGCTTTTGGAACACTCTGGTGCCAGGGTCCTCCCTCTAAGGTGGGAATTGAATTAGGAGCCAATACTAAAGAATGGCTATAAGAATATATGTAGTGGGTCCATGACTCAGAGGAAGGCAGAGCAGGGCACTGGGGATATATGCAGCCTCAAAGAGGAGCTGAACTTGGATAACCTTGGGATATGGCTATTTTGCTTTGCACACACTTTGAAGTGTCTTAGGACAATCACCAGCAGTACACTGTTGACTCACAGTGCCTTCAATGCTATTGACTCGCCTATCTTCTCAAAAGGATGGGTGTTCAGAGTCAACACACCCAATAACATTTGCTCAGGAGTCTGTATACTATGACAGCTACTCTATCACAGGGAGGTATTTATCCTAAAATTACCTTAAAAACATGACTCCAATTGAACTTTAATAGCTAACCATGAAATACATACTTCTAAAAGTGTGTTTGTGTGAGTGAGTATATGTGAGTGTCTGTGTGTGTGTGTGTGTGTGTGTGTGTGTGTGTGAGTGTGTTTGTGTATGTGTGTGTATGCAAACGGCTGATGTCAGTTATTTTTCAATTGTTCTGTACCTTCAATTTTGGGATGGGGCTTCTCATGAAAATCCAATTAGCAAAATTCCCTGGTCAATTAGCTCATGGTTCTTCCTGTCTCAGCACCTCTACCACAGGGATTACAAATGTGTACCACCACAGTCATGCTATATACATCAGAGACTGGTAGCATGACCATTATGTAGACAACTGAAGACAATTACTACCTATTCAATTTATAAGTAGCCAAGAGTTCAGCTGCAAAAAGGGGTAAATTCCCTTGAGCCACGAGCCCTTTCCTGAGCTAATATTAACTACTGATAGCCCCAGTCATGTGCAGACCCAGCAAAGGTGACTACAGCTGCTTTGTCTGTGATCTCATGTCTGTGTTAATAGTGTCATACCCATTTGACAGCATTTCACAGACTTTCTCCCTATCGTCTAGCTCTTATCTCCTTCCTCCTTGAATTTTGGGGAGTTATATAAATACTATTTTAAGGATTAAGCACCTAACTGTAATTTTTATCAACACATTGAGCAGCCATGTGTCTCTGCCTTCATCACTTACCAGTGGTTGTGGTACAGCAAAGGAATGGGTTTTGGTATGGAATGAAGGCACCCGAGTCCTCAGCTAGAAGGATAAATTCTTTTTGGGACCATCTCAATATGCTGCAATAGACTGTAAAGCTTTCCGCTAGCATAGCCTGCTATTTTTTTCTTTTATGCTAGGCATAATATTGTTTCATGAAATATAAGATACTAGAACAACAATTTTTATGGTTGTTCATCAGTTTCTGTTTTTATAAAGCCTCAGAGAATGGTAGAATACTACAGACATGATTTTGAATGCCCAAGGGAGAGTTAGCAACTCTTAAAAGTTTACCTTTGTGTTGCAAAGATGTGCTTTAACTAAGTATATTAAAACAATCTTCTATTACAGTTTGTCATTTGATATGAAACCAAACCTACTCTCTCTCTCCACTAGGACAATAGGTGGATACAGTTTTTCTATAACTTTTGACTGATACGGGGTTTTGTTGTTCTTTATGTGGATGGATAGTTTTCCCAGGTTTCTATTTCAAGTCTAAAGTTTACACTTTTATTAGAAATTGTCTGAGTCAGTTTCATATTTGAACTTTATACAACTCAGAGTCATCTGAATAACTCCAAGTTAGGGAACTCCCTGATGCATATGTGTTGGGGAAGGTCACCATTATTAATTGCTATAGGACTGTTTACCCATCCTATTCTATAGGAAGGTGGTCTTTGATTATATCCACAATGAGTTTAGAAAGAAGCCAGGGAAGGAGCCAGCCAAGAATGTTCTTCCATGGTTTGTCTTTCCAGCACCTTCTTGACTTTCTACAGTGACATCTCTCAGAGATCTACTGGTGCAACCTGTAAGATGAAATAAGCCATTTCTTCTCCAAGTTGCTTTGAATCAGAGTGGTTTATCACAGAGACAGAAACCAGGACATAAGCAGAACTTGCTATTTTTTCTCATTTCCTCTGCTCCTTACTATTTCCACCTCATCTTGCCTGTTGCTACGAGACCAATTCTGTTTATATACTGCCTTGTTTTTTTCAGAGATTTCTTGTTGAAGAACCTAACCAATTTCTCTGCTGCTCTTGTGAAAAATCTGCATTGCTCTGCCTGAATATCAAGTTTCCTATATTCTGCATTGTACTTCATTTAAAAAAATATAGTTTCACTTCCAGCTTTGCCTCAAGGGAAATGGACTACTCTTGTCTGGCTGAGTATGATGATGTCACAATGTTGAGGTCATCAATGATTGCAGGAAAGGGTTATTTCCCCACTGATTCAAAGAATTAAAAGGACAGGACAGGCAAGGACTCACCACTCTGACAAATTTTACTGAAAGTAGAAGCAAGAACGCACACCAACATGCACACACACACCAACACACACACACACACACCAACACACACACACCAACACACACACACCACACACACACACACACACACCAACACACACACACACACACACACCCCAGAGCAAAGCCCACATACATAGATACACACATACACAAATGCACATTCAGGAAAGCACATACAGATAGACACACTCAAACACATACACACACTCAGCAAAGTGCACACATATATTCACACATGCAAACACACATGTACTCACACACAAGTGAGTGCACACACCCAAATGTGCCCACATATGCACGCACAAAGCACACAAGGAGGCAGATTTTCCAAGTTGGTAGTGGCAGGGAGATGTGGACATAGAATCAGAGTTTGTCTGAAGGCTAATAAAAGACTCGGTTATCCAAAATTAGGAGATAGGTGTTGTGTTAATGATGATCCAAAGTCATGCAATCCCACCTCTATTTCTTTTTACCCTCTTTCATCAAGAATGAGGCTGGAACATCTCCAGGCTCTTCTGAAACTTCTTTAATACATGACCACCTTTCCTTTAACTATTCATGTGTTCCATATGATTCATTATGAAGAAGCAAAGATCGGGAAACTCCAGCACCTGCCTCCTAGACTAAGATCTGTGCCCATAACATGTTTATTCGGACTGAGGCTCTAGCCCATGGGAAGGTAGGACCTACAGAGTCCCACCTCTACTCCTCTGCCCCCATTTAATAATACATTCGAAGGTATTTCACTAAGACCCTCAGTGGCCAGTCAAATGGACAATAAATATTTAACCACCAAAGTTCCATATTTTACTGTACTTTTGCTGACTTTTCTTTCTTTTGACCAATATTCTGATCATGATGACTTGAGGGAATGTCTGATTTCCATATTGGATTCTGTCTCAAAGGGAAACTTTTGAGAATAGAAGTTGAGCATCAGACAGACCTAATGTGGAACCTGAGCTCCATGTTGTCTGGCTCGGGAGTCTTGGCAAGGCTCTGAGGTACTCAGAACTACCTCCTAAAGCCTGAAATAGGGATGATACTACCTTCTCTGCAAGGTAGTTGTGAGAACTATGTGATGCACATGAAGAGATGAATGGTTTAGTGTACTTCCTGCCACATGATAATTGTTCCACAGAGTTTTGATTTTATAGATAAGCAAAGCAATTGATAAACACTAACATCTCAATATCCACCTCTCCAGACCTAATTTAAAAAAAACTACACTCATTTATCTCTGTGTGTGCAAGTGTGTGCATGAAGTGTGGGGGTTAGTCAACTCTATGCTGCTGATATAGAGGTCAAAAGATATTATTAATATTTGGAGATCATCCCTTCCTTCCCACACTGTCCTTTCCATTTTCTTCCTCCATCCCTTCTCTATCTGTTATAGATATTGATTTATTTACAAAATTAAAACTTAGTTTATTTTACTTATGCATATTAATCATATGTATGTCTGACTGCAGTGTTCAGAAAGGCTAGAGGAGGGTGTCAAGTCCCTAGAGGTGGAGTCACAGGTGACGTCATTTGATGTGGGCTCTGGGACCTGAATTTGAGTTCTCTGGGAAGACAGTATACATTATTAATGGTTGAGCTATTTAAAAAGTGTGTGTGTGTGTGTGTGTGTGTGTGTGCGCGCGCATGTGCACGCGTGCATGTAGGTAGGGTAGGGAACTTGCACATGCTATGATGTATATATGAAGGGCAAAAGACAACTTGTGAGTGTCAGTTCTTTCCTTCTACCATCTGGTTTCCCAGAATCCAACTCAGCCTGTCAGTCTTGGCAACCACTACCTTGATCCAGTGAGCCATCTCATCAGCCCATCCACTTTCTTCTTTCTAAATGAGTGTTTTTCTGAGATATAATTTAAGTACAGTGAAATTTACCCACTTTAATGATTTTTACAAATTTATTGGATCTGGTAATGTAATTGTGTACAATAAGGTAAGAAACAGCACAATGCAGATTTAAAATATTCCATTACCCCAAATGCTTTGTAAATGTACATTTGCTGTCTCTTCTACATCCTCCACCCTTGCTCAAACATTCCTCTGTTTATTTTTATTACTGTAGTTTTGCTATTTCAAGAACTCCAAAGTGAGTGGGAATATCAGTTCAGCCTTTCACATTTGATTTCTTCCATTTCGCAAAAATGTCCTTGAGATTCTTGTATGGTATATTTTGCTTTTTCATGCTATTGTTCTAGGACTCCATAGAATGACTACTTCACAACATGTTTACCTTTCAACAGTTGATGGACAACAGTGTTATTCCAGCTTGTTGGCTTTATGAATGTATCTGCTATAAGCATTTCATTTCTGGTCTCTGTATGGTCTGCTTCTCTTCCTCAAGGTACTTTGTATTATACTAGAGGGAGGCAAGGTCACAATGGAAACATTTTAGTCTTGGCCTTCTCAGCCTCCAAGGATAATGATAAGATACACTCTTCCTTTTTTTTGTTCTGACTCATCAGCATCTTCCAGGGATGCTGTTACCTATAGATGATCCTTTCCCCAGTCATAGTTTAGTGGATTCAGGTCAGCAGTCCATGCAACTGGGACTTATAAATTTTCTCTATCAACTGTGATAGCTAAAAAACAGGTGGTTCACTTAGGTGACCATCAGAGCTTGAAATAAAGGCAAGGTGTCAGCTAGGATTGGAGATTTGGGTCAAATACCCAGACAGAAGAGAACTTCAGGTAGGTCCAAGGTGTAAATTGAAACTGTCACAAATGTTAGTGTCTGAATATATAAAACACACAAAAACAACTAAGGCAACTGAAAAATGAGTGATGAATCTGAACATTTTGCAAAAAAAATAAGTAGATAATAAGACATAACAGTTCAATAGGTATTGAAGAACCAAAGAAAAAGCAGCAAAACATTATTCCATGATTGAATGTTTTTCTTTAATCAAAGAAATGAAAGATAGCAAGTGTTGAAGAAAAGGGAAATGAGAGCTATTACATGTGATGAGTAGGCATGTCAATTAGTACAAACCACATGAAAAATGGCACAGTAGCACTTCCAAAAAACTAAACTGCACTACAGAGCTGGCAAGATGGTTCTGTAGGGAAAGCACTTGTAGCAAAAACATAGAGATTGAGTTTTAGCCTCAGGACCCATGTGAAAAGCCACATATTACAAAAGATGGCTGCTGCAGGCTCCGTTTTGTCCATTGCTAGAAGTCTTAGCTAGCGTCCATTTTCCAAGCTTTCTATCTCATCCTAGGTAGGCCCACCATATCCAATTTTCTCTCCCAGAACTCTCTTCTTCTGTCTTCCCCCATTTCATCCCTCCTCTTTTCTACATCTCACTCTCCCCCACTCAGTTCTCTCCCTCCGTCTACCCCTGATATCTCATCTACTTCCCCTTCTCAGTGAGATTCAAGTATTCCCACCTGAACCCTCTTTGTTATTTGGCTTCTTTGCCAAGCCTGCACTTTATAGCATAGGTATCTTCTACTTTATGACTAATACCCATTTATACGTGAATACATACCATGTTTATCTCTCTGACCTGAGTTTGCCTCACTTAGGATGAGGTTTTCTAGTTCCACTGGAGGGATTGAGACAGCGCCAACCCAGCTACAATACCGCAGTCACAGAATTTGTCCTGCCTACAAGATGTACAGGAATAAAGATGGAGCTGGATTTGAGGGAAGGGCCAACAAATGACTGGCCCAACTTCAGACCCATGCTATGAGAGGGAGCCAACCCCGGACACTATTAATGATATTCTTCTATACTTGAAGACAGGAGCCTAACACAACTGTCCTCACAGAAGCATCACCCAGAAACTGATGGAAACAGATGCAGAGACCCACAGCCAAACATTGAGTTGAACTTGGGGAGTCCTATGGAGGAAGGAAGGAAAGGTTTGAAAGATCCAAGGTGTAGCCAGAAAATTTTTTTTGCAACCTACTTTTAATAAAAATTCAATTTCTCCTCTAGCCCACCACTAAGCAGAGGTAGTGGAAGAGAAATGTTATTAGGATATGGGGGCGGGGTTCAGCAGTAGTTCTTTGGAGGTGAGCTTGCTTTTCCTCAGAAGTTCAGTCCCATAGCAAACTCCAAATACGATTCAGCAGCTGCAGACCAGGCCTCTGGGGAGGCAGACATCACACATGAACCAATAGATACAGTCTAGTCATTTCTGCAGACAGACACCAGGCATGAACCAGAAGCTGTAGCTTAATTCTTAAAAAAAAAAAAAAAAAAAAAAAACACTGCAAGGCTTCCTAACTGGCCTGAGGCAAGGCCAAGGCCAAGGAAACAGCATGCTCAGGCTAGTTTCTCTCAATGGTGTCATTACCACAATTTGAGCTCAACAACACTATGTAAGGCAAACCAATGCATGTGGGTCATTAGTGAAGACTAGTGAGGTGGAGCAAACCAAACCTATGGTCGTCTCCCACTATCTTTGGGGTCATATTTATACTCCTTCATCATGGGTCCTATGTCAAAACGTCCTTTCACCTGTGTCTGCTTAAGACATTCTTTCCCATGTCTGCAACAGCAAAACATCTTTTCACCTGTATGCCTGGAAAAACATCATTTGACATAACTAACTTTCCAAAGAAAGTAGAACTTTCCACTTCACAGAGGGGTCAAGGACAATACAAGAAAACCTACACAGTAAACGGACTTAGGCCCACAGGAGCTCATAGAGACTGAACTGCCAACCAAAGGGAATGTGCGAGATGGACCTAGGCCCTCTGCACATACATAGCAGTTGTGAGGTTAGGTCTTCATGTGGGACTCCTAAAGTGGGAGCAGGCTCTATCTCTGACTACATTGCTTGCCTTTGGATCCCCTTTCTATAATGGAGTTGCCTTGTGTAGCCTTAATAAAAAAAGAAGCAACTAGTCTTACTGCTCTTTGATAAGCCAAGGCTGGTTGATATTCACAGGAGGCCACCTCTTTTCTGAGAAAAGGGGAAGAAGAGAGGATAGGGGTTCGTGAGGTGAAGGGAGGGAATGAGAAGAGAGGGAAAAACTGAGATATTGATGTAGAGTAAATAAATGACTTAATTCATTAAAAAATCCACATGTAGTGGTACTAGGGAGGTAGAGGCAGAAGGATTCTTGGAGCTTGCTCGCCAGCCAGCCTGGGTTACATAGAGAGCACCATGACAGTGAGAAACCAAGCCTCAAAAAAGTGGCGCATGGTGCCTGAGGAATGACACCTGGGGTTGTCCTCTGTACTCTACCTGCATTTGCACAAAGTTGTGTATTTCTACACATATGAGCCTGCATGTGCACACCCATGCACATGTGTGCGTGTGCACACATACACACACACACACACACACACTAAATAAATAAATAGTTAACTAAAAGTAAAAAATAGAACTATCATATAACATGTGACTTGATGTCCTATTATTTGCTATGCATGTATAGGAAATACAGTCATTGTGTCAAAAATTTTGAGTCCATTATTCATGCAACATTACTCACAATAGCAGAGAAACCTAAGGAACACATGTCCATTCATCAATGAAGGATAAACAAAGGTTGAGACCTATACACCTACGTAGAAGAGAATTTGCTGCTTACAATAATATGGATGAACTTCAAGGACATTATAACAAGTACAGTAAACCAGATACAGAAAGATCAATACCTTATTACTTTAAATAGAAGAAGAAATCCATAAAGCTTAACTTGAGGTGCTAGGGACATGTGGGTGAAGTGATTCCTGCAAACCAGGATCTGAGTTCTCCAGAACTCATGAAAATCTAGGTGCGTTGCTCTAATTTAGAACCCCAGTGCTTATACAGTAAGATTGAACGCAGAGACGGGAGATTCCAGAAGCTTTCAGGCCATGTAGCATGGTGTACAAAGAGGTTATCAACAAGGGCAAGTAGAGGGAGAAAAACTATGCCTGACCTTGTTCTTCACCTCTCTCTCTCTCTCTCTCTCTCTCTCTCTCTCTCTTTTCTCTCTCTCTCTCTATAGACACACACACACACACACACACACACACACACACACACACACAGTGTACTCACGGCAAACACATACATATCACACATATACACAAACACACATGCCCATGTACACATGCATGTGTACTTGAAAAATAAACAGAACAATGGCTTCTGATATCCTGGGCAGAGGGTAGCAGGAGGCATAGGGAGCTTTTGATCAAAGAGTATAAAGTTCCAGAAAGATGAGAGGAGAATGTTTTTAGATCTATTGCACAGTGGGGCAGATATAGTCAATAATGATATATTATATATTTCAAAGTGAAATATATAATAATATGAGAAAGTTAAATTTAAAATCTCTCCACAAAGAAAGATAAGAAAGGAGGGCTCACAGCCATTTTCATTAACCCCTTCCTGTGTTTTACACACCAAACCATCATAGAGTTCTCTAGAAGTATGTACCTTATATTTCTGTGTAAGGACACTGTTCACAAATTCCATTTTCCCAATAAATCTAGATTATTTGCAATTGTAAGAGGGATGTGATGTGATATTTTGTCATAGCTTAGAAGGGCCAATTGGAGATGCTAAGACTACTGACTCCTGATTGGTTCCCAAAAGATCGTAAGTGCATGTGAATACCCTAAGGCTGTAATTTTTGTGTATGACTTGGATAAATATAATCATTTCTTTCTTTTGTAATTGTGTATTGGTCAGGAAAGAGACACAGCACCTTCAAAAAGTTTAAATTCTACTTGCATATTTCTGCCCATTGCTTTCCATACTGGTTATTTGGTTATCACTCCCAGAGGATCGGGGAAGGCTCACCTCTTCCCACACCCTCACCACATTTTGCTATTACTTGTTTTCTTGATGACAGCCATTCTAACTGGGGTGATTTGGAAGATCAAAGTAGTTTAATTTACCTTTCTCTGGTGGCTAAGTAAGTTATATACTTTCCAAAATATTTATTGAACATTTATATTTCTTTGAAATCATCTATTCAAGATATTGAGTCTATTTACTGATTGACACTTGGGGGGTGTTTTTTGTTGTTTAATTTTTCTCAGTTCTCCATATATTCTAGAAATTAACCCGTAGTCTGAAGTATGAAAAACTGAATTATCTGCTATTTTGATCTAATATTAAATATGTCTCAATCCTGTGGTCCTGATTCTCTCTTTTATGTGAGTAGGGATTGGAAAGACTTAATTTAAGAGAATGAAACTAATAGGGAAAGAAAAGGGATGTGGAAGAGAAATCACTTAGGAGAAAGGCAGGGGGTACAGAGGTCCTACCTTCCCCGTGGCCTGTTGGGGTTCAGAAGCTTCTGTGGAATTGGTATAGTATAGAACTTATTTTAATCATAGAGTTTTAAAAGGTTTTTAAAGTTAAAGTATAATTATGTCATTCTTCCATTTTTCTCTCTCTCTAATCACCCCATGTACCCTCTTAATTTCTTCAAATTCATGGCCACTTTAATTGTTGTTGTTGTTGTTGTTGTGTGTGTGTGTTATACATATATTTCCAAACAAAAATACAGTCTATATCTTTGTCTATGTATAATGTTAATGCTATGTATGTGATTTCACAACTGACCATTTGGGATTAGACAGCTGGTTGGGGGATCTTCCCTGGGGAAGGCTATTTTCTCTCACTGTCAGCATTTCTTAGTTGCCTGTCTTTGTATAAGGTTTCATGTTAACGTATGTGCTTGTTCTCTGCTTGGTCAGCTCTTGCTTAGGCAGCCATGCTGCTGTTCTTCATGTGTGTAGCTTCTCTGACATTTTTTAGGAAATGTAGACATCCTGTTCTGTCAACTGTTAACACTTTTTCACCACTAATGCTCATGGAACTGTCATAGTTTGACCTTATATTTAATTTATATTAACTTTTATTTTTCTCTTTTCTGATCATACAAACAATGAAGATGTGTTATGGAAGTTTACAAGTAAACATTAGTTTAATAGTTTTTTTCCTTCTCACTTTTCCTTGCCCCTCGTAGTCTGCTTTCTACTTCATGTCTCCTGGAGCCTTTCTTACTTCCCAACTTTCTTATACTTCAGGTTCCTCCTTTCTGGCCTTCTATCTTGTGCCAAGTCTATATTAACCTTACTATACATAGAGACACTTAAAGTTGGGATCTTCCAATGAAAGAGAACATGAAATTTATTTTTGATCCTGGGTCATCTCTTTTTGTATGTGTGTGTGTCTGTCATAGAAGGAACAGTTTTATTGCATCATATAAGCTCTCGGGCATAGTTCATGACTGAGGGAAATCAGGGCAGGAAGTCAAGGAGAACCATAGAGGCAGGAATTGAAGCAGATACCATGGAAAAATACTGTATATTAGCTTGCTCCACTGGATCACTTAAATTTCTTTCTTGTATACCCCAAAACCATGTACCTGGGTGGCCTAAGTACTGGGGCTTCAGAAAATGCAGTTTGTTGTGCCACAACCCCATCCATTCATCAACATACTTGCTATGGATACCTTGAAGCTACATGGGGCCAGCTGATTAGCTTTAAGAAACACAGAAACACTACAAGACTAAAACAAGAGTCATACTTTATTTTAATAATGAAAAAATACAAATAAAATTTTAATCAAAGTTTAAGTATCTCAGAATGCAACAAAGTAAAACCCTTAATCTATGACTTCATATTGTCAGGTCTGAGGAAATGTAACTTATGAAGTGAAGAGACTTTATCTCATAAAGTTTTTCTAAACAAGGACAACCAACATACAATCTTAAAATGGTATCACTGACAAGCACAGATTCTGCTTGACATGAATTCCTTGGACATCAAGGCCAACACCAAGTTTCTGCAATGTGCATATTTAAAAGTTGAGGCTTTGTAGTCGTCTAGTATTTCTGGACCTTCTCTTAATTCTTTCTAATCCACCCATTTCCCTGCAAACTTCGTTTGTCATTACAGATGAGCAAACTTCTGTGTATTTAAACCACATCTTCATTATCAGTTTTTCTGGTGATGACATTGACTGGTTCCAATCCATTGATATTAGGAATAGATCAGGAACAAACATAGGCATGAAAGAATGTGTAAAACCAGAGATTCATTTGAATATTTGCTTAAGAGTGGTATAGCTGAGTCATACATTAAATCGAAGAACTGCCATGCTGACTTTCATCGTAGAGACATGAATTTACACTTCCACCAGAAGCCGCAAAAGCATCTATTGTATTTGTTTGCTTGCTCATAGGATTCCAGCCATGCCTACATAGGCATGAAGACAGTCACCAATACTTCTTTCACTTTTCCTTCTCATTTTCTAGTGCTTGTCTCTTCATTTTCAAATGAGGAACATTTAAACTAATGGCAAATGGCTAACAGTAGCAAAATATTATGGCTGCTGACTCCCTGTGGATTCCCACTAGTATGGGCTGTAATATCAACACGTCCTGTTTTTGTTGTTTCACTCACAAGTGTTTCAGTCTTGCAGCACTAGAATATTCTCTGACCTGAATTATGCTGTCCACATCTCATGGTGTACATGAGAATCTTTGCTAACTCACAGTCAAACTTAGGTCAAACTACTCAAGAGACGTTTGGTAATTATCAACCTGAATTTCAAAGTGCCTTTTTAAATGGCAGTATGCACAAGGTTAAATACTTGGACTGAAGCATTGGACACACATTAGATGACAGCATTTTAGGATTCAGGGGTCTAAGTTTCCAGAACATCCCCAGACTTAATGCATGAGCCCCTGTATAGAAGACAGAGGTGAGAGTGGGAACAGATACTTTCTTATATTTGTAAGCATTAGGTAATTTTTAATTTTTATGTTTATGCATGTGTGTTTGCATATGTGTGTGTATACCATGTGCATGGTGCTTACTGAGGTTGCTAAAGGACACTCGTTATACTGAATCTGAAATTACACTGCTTGTTAGACACCCTACTTGATTTCTGGAAATAGAACCCATATCATCTAAAGATTAGTGAGTGTTTTCAACCACTGAGCCATCTCTCCAGTCCTGTGACATCTGCATATTATACCACAGCCAAATAAATACATAGGCAAATAAATGGATGCAGAGAGATAGAAAGACATATGTAGATATGAGTCTACTAGATGCTTCTTTGTAGAACAAAGAACAGTTGATTGTTCTCTATTTTTAGCCTTCAACATTCCTCTGTGCAAAGAGATTTCACAAAATCAATGTGACTTCAAGAAAGCATTAGTAGGAAGTTCAGCTTTGATGAAGGAATACTTACAGGACATAGGAAGAGCTTTTCCTGATTAGACCCAAAGATGCTGTGCTGAGGATAAGCAGAATTGTCAGCTTAAGCTTTTGACATTTGCCCACAGATTCTTGTGCCCAAACGAGCAATTTTAAAACAATCGGAAAGAAACAACTGCATATTTTGCGACCCAATCTTCTGGAAATAGAACAGAAGAGAGAAAAGGCAAAGGTACGCAGATATGAATGGATGACACTGGGGAAGCCCAGGATGTTGAGTCAGCTCCCAGAGTCTGCTGAGTCTAATCAACTCTCTTATCAGTATAAATGCTATAATGAACAGCAGTAAGCAGAGACTAGCAGAATTAACCTCCATCAGCTCTCTCTGTGTATGTGTGTTGATATGTGTGAATACATGTTTGTGCATACTTGCATGGGTGGGTATACATGAATGTGGGGACCAAAAAACATTTTCTGATATAATTCCTCTGGTGCTATGCATTTTGGGTTTTTGTTTGTTTTGTGTTTGTTTGTTTGTTTTTTAAAGCTAAAATCTCTCACTGCCATGGAACTCACCAAGTAGACTAGGCTGACTGGCCAATAAACTACCAACGATTATCCCAATGCTAAGATTATAAGGATGTGTCACTACATTCAGCTTTTTCATGTGAATCCAGGGATTAAACCAGGTCCTCATGTTTGTTTTGCACTTACCAAATGATCAATGTCCCCAGGTCTTCGATCGGCTCTTAATGTGTACTATCTCCCACACCTCACAGTGACCCAAACTTTTTTTTTCCAGAGCTGAGGACTGAACCCAGGGCCTTGCGCTTGCTAGGCAAGTGCTCTACCACTGAGCTAAATCCCCAACCCCTGCTCCAAACTTTGGAGCTTGATTCATAGAATGACCCTGAGCCAAGCAGAACAACCTCAGGCATGATATCTTCACCCCATCCCAGAAAGCTTCCTGGAAGCCCACAGCAACTATCATCTTCAATTAGTTTTTTTCTGATTGTGTTATTTCTCTATGATAAGCTTCCCATATATTTTCTTCCTTGCTAAAGAATGTTTTATTCCAATCTAACTTAAAAGTTGTGATCAGATGAATGATCCATGAAGATTCTCTCTGAAGATGAGACTCATTATCACTCTAAAGAGGACTCTACTTTCAGATGTATGTAGGATGGCTGATTTTTACTTGGGATAAAAGCATAGATATAAATAAGGAGTGTTATGAGGACTATTACCTCTCATCCAGAATACAGCAAATACATAAGCGAATGCCAGCAGCAAACCACTGAACTGAGAACAGGACCTCCATTGAAATCAAGAACAGGACCCCCATTGAAGAATCATGAGGACTCTTATCTCCCCATTATAAGAGCCACCAACTAAGCCACTAAAAAAGTATGGACTGTTTTAACCTCAGTATTCTCTAGTAAGAGGGAAAAGAACAGAACAGAAAGGGGAGGGGGGAAGGGGTTTGTTGGCCCGAAACTAAAGGATTGTCCAAATAAGAAATCTGCATGTTAGGCTGTGAAAACAAAAGAACAGAACATGTGTCTGGAAGTCTCATGCAATCCTCAAGCGATCTGATGAATAAGACCTGAAGGATTCATAAAGAGCCATTCATCTTCAGTCCATGTTAGTAGATCAAGGCAGCTGGGTTCTGACATCAAGGAAGGATGGTCAGAAACAACAATATAGTTGATACCTTTACTAGAAACTAGTAAAGACAGGTAGATGAAAGCCACAGCTTTTCCTCCATTCTTTTATATCTTGTTATGCCAACCCTAGGGTAAGGTTTTTTGCTCTGAATTAGTCATTTTAAAATTGCATTAAAACTTGGAAGAAGTGTGTTTCTTAGATTCATCCTAAATCCAGTATCAGGGTTCATGTTGACAGGGTCTTCATGGTCCAACCACTTTTTGTCTATTTTCATTATCAACTTCTCAGTGCTCCAAGACCATGTTCTCTACTCCTTATACCACAGGATTTGCAGAGTTCATGTGTGTCAATTTGTTTTTACCACTGTGACTTCATAGTGACATCACCTTGTGATTTCACACTTTGGAGACCATTGTTTGCTTCAGTCAATCTGACAATATACATAAAACATGGAATCTATTTCTTCATCTCAAAATCTGAGGACATAGGTATCAGGTCTATTTTGATACAGGAGAGCATAGCAATGAATGCTGTATAACAGGCACAGAGGAGGAAGTGAGGGCATTTCCTTTTCCTTGTACACAGCAATGTATGTAATCAGCTACATTTTATCCTATTCCAGTTAGCCAAAGTTTTCTTTTTACCTCCAGGGGTAAGCATTCACCATTGACAAAGCATGAATCTTTTAGAATTGGACTATATGTTATTTGCAGATGAACATAATCTCCTGGGGCTGTCAGCAGTCATGGACATGTACTGTCCTTGTTAGGTGATAGGGTCTGCTTGTAGGCAGTTCTTCATGCAGGATAGTTTGCATCCCTGACCAGCATGTAAGGCTGCTGTGGAAAACATACTAGAGACAGGTATGTGTATTATGGGGGACATCAGCTGAGCATGAGCCTACTCAACAAGGGGTTATGTTTTATGCCTCTGATGCTTGGTAAAAGGAGTGGGGAAAGATGAGAATGTTAATAAGGAAGGAAAAACAAGTGAAGGATGAAGAGAAAGGAAAGAAAGGGAAAGTGAAGAGGAACAGGAAGGAAGGGGAGGAGAGGGTAGGGAAGGAGAGGGGAGGAGCTAAGATAAGATGGAAAAGGAACGGTACTTCCATGTTTCTAGGGCTGTTCTTTCATTGTGAAATTGACATTTTTGTATAAAAACACTTTTTGTCCCATGTGGGCTTCCATTTTATCTTGTCCTTTTATATATGTATTCTCAAACAGTCCTTTGCTAGACCAAATATATTTGAATATCCAAGCTTTTAGAAAAGAAAGAAGAAAAAATAGACCTAAGGAAAGCTTTGGGATTGCTATAAAAAGAATTTAATTAGATGACTAGCTATAGGCTCTTCTTGCATCTGTATTTTGGGAAAGGGAAGCATGATTTGTCCTGTGAGTTACATAAAGTGTATTTTTATATTAAGAACATCTTGTATCTACAGGTGAATTAAAATACACATTGAAAATAGATGACGGCAGATCTCTAAAAGACCTTGAAGATAAGGGGACAATAACTGAAGGCTTAGTGATTAAATGTGCTTACTGCTGTTCCAGAGGACCTGGGTTTTGTTCCCACTATCCATGTCTGGTGACTCACAACCAACTCTAACACAGATCCAGGGTAACTGATACCTCTTATGCCCTCCATAGATCTTTAATGTTGTGAGTGAGAAATGAGGTGTGTGTGCTTAGAATCCTAGTGTTGGGGGCAGAACAGGTAGATTTTTTGGGGTTCTCATACCAGTCAGTCTAGTATGCTTGACAAGTTCCAGGCCAGTAAGAGACACTGTCTGAAAGAGTAGGGTAAACAGTTCCCAAGGATCATCACCCAATAGTGTCTTTTATTCTCCACGTGCACCTGCATACATATGAACACACAGAAACAGAGGTACAGAGTAAAGAAAAGAAATTTGCTTGAAAGTCATCTTAATATGATTTCTAATCTGGGATCATCATTGTATCACAATGCCCTACATCTTTCAGAGTCCATGTTTATGATAAAAGGAGAGAATTTTAATGTTTGAGATTCCACTGAGTTTCTGAAGCCTGTGCTTTGTGTTTATCCCAGTATCTCTTTGTGTGTCTCTGCATCATACAGTGGGTACTATAATAAAGCAAGAAAAGAAGTCTGTAGTACTTTAGAAAGTTGGGCTACCTAGTAAAGACATGATTCACAAGTAGAGATTTTTAACTGAATGATGCTTGTTTATATAAACAGTTGCCCATTTATGCTACAAATAAAGAAATCATTTTGACAAGTCATTGATAAACAATGTACACTAAAGGATCCAAAAGGGATGACATTACCCAACAAAGGGGAGAGAGAACCTGTAGAGACTGTATCTAGTCGATAGGCGTGGCCCCTGTTTGAGGAATGGGGCCACCCACTTATCTTAAAAATATTAACTCAGAATTGCTCTGTCAAAAGGAAATGCAGAGACAAAGAGTAAAGCAGAGATTGAAGGAAAGGCCATCCAGAGACTGCCCCACTTAGGGATCCATCCCATCTGTAGATGCCAAGCACTGATACTATTGTTGACATGAAGAGCGCTTGCTAACAGGAACCTGGTATAGCTGTGCCCTGATATGCTGTACCAGAGCCTGATCAATACAGATGCGGATACATGCAGCCAACCATTGGACTGAGCTTGGACCCCAATGGAGGAGTTAGGAGGACAGAAGGAGCTGAGGGAGTGTGCAACTTCATACGAAAACAACATTATCAACCAACCAGATCCTCCAAAGCTCCCAGGAACTAAACCACCAACAAAAGAGTACACATGGAGGATCCCATGGCTCCAGCTGCATATGTAGTAGAGGATGGCTTTATCTAGCATCAATGGCGAGGGGCCCCTTGGTCCTGTGGAGGCTCAATGACCCAGCATAAGAGTGCTGAGGCATGAGTAGGTGGGTGGATGGGGAAGTGCCCTCATAGAAGCATGGGACAGGGTGGATAGCATAAGGGGCTTGCGAAGGAGAAACCGGAAGGGGGATAACATTTGAAATGTAAATAAATAAAATACCCTATACAAAAACAAAAAGAAAAGTGTCTATAAAATTATATGAGGCCATTGATGTGGCTCAGTGGGTAAAGATACTTGTTGCAAAGAAGGATAAGTCAAATTGGATTCTCTCTTCTCATTGTACACAGAGAGAATTACCTTTTGAAAATTGTTCTTTAGGCCCCCACATGTACACATGCACTCTTAATATAATAATGTGGAAAAGTTTGTACTCCAATTTCCTTTACTCCTTGTGATATAACAGCTAGAGAGTGGCTCATGACCTGCCCGGGGAGATAGGCTATATTTGGGAGAAATGAAAACTTACTGGGACAAACAATACCACAAGGAAATGAAAATTTACTCCCTGTTGTTGTGGAATGCCCAAAAGGAACACAAAGTGGTTTTATTATATTATCCCTCCCTCCTTTCCTAGGGACCCCTGACTTCAGGATGATTGAAATCTTGTTAATGACAGTGGACTTAGGAGAGTACATGGGGTCTGGACTCCAGCTTGTGGATATTTGTGGTAGAGTTAGGAAGTACAGATTCGGCCACCACACCTTAAATCAGACAATCAAGGCTCCTACTTTCCATTGCAGAGACCTTCAACCCATGTGACGCTTTTTTCTCCATGTGGTGATGAATCTGTTTTTATTCCTATTATAACTATTACCAAGACTGTCTTAACTTCAGGGCAGATGAGCAAATCTGGGGTTTCTGTCCTTGTTTCACTCTTAGGACAGTAATCATCCATGTACTTTAAGAAAAAGGGTATATTATGAATACTAGAATAAAACATCTTCTCTCAGACTGCAGGGGTATTTCAGTTCTAATGGAAACAAGATTGTATTAGTAACTTAATTTCAGTTAATGTATTATTGAGCAGAACAAAATATCTCTCTTTACTTATTCAAATTTTCTTTTTTCTTTCCTTCTTCTTCTTTCTTTCTTTTTTTTTTTTTTTTTACTTTACCAATTTATAAGAATGCAACACCAATGTGGCTTCTAAACTGTTTAAGCTGGTTTTCAGATTAAGCTCAGAAAAATGCTTCAGTTGCGAATACCAAGTGGAATGGAACTTTCTTGAGATGACAAATTGCTCAGGTCTTTGAACGTTCTGTTTTATACTTGGCACTTGAACATGCTCAACCTTTATTTGGCATTTGCTGTGGGAGTAATTTAAATCTTCAGGACTGTTCTGCCACAGGTAGAGCCAATGGAAGCACACCGTCTTTCCCACTTCTGTTACATTCACACCGGAACTTTGTGGATAGTGGACAGTGCAATCAGTTTTCCATAAGATTATATATATATATATATATATATATATATATATATATATACATATAAAGTTTATATATAAACTTTGTCTAACTCAAGGCCTTCTGAATCCTTGATATTGACTCAGTGAGATCTTCATTACATAGCGAATGTCATGAGGTTTCCCTTGTCCATTGGAAACTATGGTTACTAACTGAAGTCTCAGGGTTTGAATAGTCTAATTCTCCTGTGAAGTTTCATCTCCCTCTTTCTTCCTGCCTCACAAATCCATGCTCTTCTTCCCCTCCTCCCTATCTTCCTCCTCTCTTTCTCATCTTGTTTTCCTTTCTTTCCTCCTCTTCCCACTCTTTCTCTTTCTTCTCCTCCCCTCCTTCCTCTTCTTCTTTCTTCTCCTCCTCTCCTGCCTCCTTTGATTTGCCTCTTCTTCCTCCTTTCCCTTCTTCTATTACAACCTTCTCCTTTTACTCATCCTCTTTTCCCTCCTCCCTCTTTTTCCTCTTCTTTCTCCACCTTGTACCCTCCTCCCCTTCCTCCTCCAATGTCAGAAGCAGTAGTCCTTCTGGTAAGGAATCAGAGTCTGTATTCATTGTCTAATAATAGGGGCTATAAGAAAGCCCATGAGACACTCTCCTCATATTTTTATCACTCATTTGCATATAATTTCTAAGGTCATTATTTGAATATAAATACTCTGTTAAAATGAAAGCACATTAAGTTATTTTTAACCTGAAAACCATTTGATTGGCTGCCTCAGATAGATCACAACAAGGTCACGGGCTGCCTAAAGTTTGACAAGAAAGGTCAGTGCTACTCACCCTGTTGAGGTCAGTACCGTGCAATGAAGAGGTGATACAGCCATGATCTGTGCTCCATGGACAGAGCCACAAAGGGAGCATACAGGACTTCTGATGTTTTGCTTCTAGTAACCAAGTAATCTTTTTATAGGCAGTTGCTGGCTTGCCATCTCCTGCATTCAATCCATGTATAGAGCCTTCCACAAATATGTAAAATGTTATGGAATAGTTTGGACTACTAATTTCAAAAATTGTCAGGTATAATATGACCATTTTTAAATTATTTCTGTAAAGATTAGCTAGTGTTCTATGTTGAACTGGCAAATATTCCTCTATGCTGCACAGAATCCCTTCTCTACTTAAAAGTTCTGACATCCTAGTTTGTTTTCCTACTGTTATGATAAATACAATGATCAAAAGCTAAGTGAGCATTTTTAAACTTTCATGTTAGAATCTTTTATGGAGAAAAACATGGCAAGAACTCAAGACAAGAATCTGAAAGCAGACTCTTCATGGTCTCTACATACCGCTCCGTGGCTTATGTATACCACCCAGGACCACCCACAGGAGGCTGGGTCCTCACATATCACTCATTAAAAAAATGCCCCACAGATTTGCCTACTGGCTATTCTAATTGAAGGATTTTTTTTTTTAATTTTTATGGTTCCCCTTCCCCAGTTGATCCTGGTTTATGTCTTATTGATAGAAACCTAACCAATACAAAGATTACTCAATATTGAGGGTATGTAATGTTGATTTTATGAAGTGTTTAACTGTTGTTGTTGTTGTTGAGACAAAGTTTGATGTACTCCTGTCTAGATTCAATCTTGCTTTGCAGCCAGAACTTCTGATCTTTTCATCTTTAACTTCTGTGTTCTGGGATTATAGGTCAACTACTCTGCCCATATTACACAGTGCTGTGGATGAAAATCAGGGGCATTCTACCTACTGAACTGTATCTTCAACCTCTAGTTGATGACATTTTAGACAGATTGTTTGGTAATTCAGACATCGCCCTTGGACGTTTACTCAATTCCTGGCTGTGGGTCATTCTGGGAGCTTCCTTTTTTTCTAGCTCTGTTTTTTGTAGAAGCAGCATTCACACTACCTGATGTTGAGGTTTGGTCTGTTGCTATATATTGTAGTGCTAAATACTGTCCTCCAAGATCTGCTTGTCTCAGAGACTCGAAAATCCTCAAATACACAAAGTGATGCTATGTAACATTGATCCTTTATTTAAAACTATTGGTTGAATAAAGATGCATACAGTCTATAGCTAGGCAGAAGAGGGGTAGGTAGAACTTTGGTTGCCAGGCTTGGTGTTGGAGGAGAAGCAAAGGGGAGAGAGAAGAAGAGAGGATAAAATGCCATGGACCAGGTGAATCATGACAACACGGCCGTGAGGGCTGGCCAGTTGGAATAAGAGTGACCCAGGTAGAACATGGCAAATTGCATCTCTTGGTTATTGATAGGGAAATAGGCAAACCAGTTTAGAGGGCTGGTATGTGCCCAGCTCTGATGCTGTTAAGGCTTAAATAAAAGTAAAAGTTTTGTCTCTTTTATTTGGGAACTAAATGGTGAAAGATGGGGTAGAAACTCCCTATTAATATTTATCACAACCACCTGAGAAGTAGTTAGAAATGCAGAACTCCATGTCTCCCTCAGATCTATGTGCCCAGAACTTTAGGATGTGATTTATGTGCATGGGGTCATTTTAAGACTTCTTCAGTTGACATTGAAGCAAGGTATCTACCTCCTGAATTTTCCTCAGTGTCCATCTAACTGTGAGATTTTACCCAATCCTCTCAGCTTCCAGACTGTGCTCCTAGATGCTCTACATCTATAAGTTCAAAGCCTTAGTCATACAGATGGTTCTCCCCTGAGGCTTGAGCAAGTCTCTTTTTATTAGTTTTTAGGAAATAGGCTTTAACATAAGACACTATTTGAAGAAAAGATTTGCCTATGAAACAGATTCAAGGCTGACTGTTCCCTACGGAATGCAAAGACACTCCCAGGTCTAATTTTTCTGATAGTATACCAACTTTCACGGTTAGAAAATCGTGTATATGTGTATTCATGATTCTAGATATATGTTTGTATGGAGATTCATGTACATGCATGTACAGAAGACAACTCTGATATTGTCCCATGGGTACTGCTCACTTCTCTTCGCATGGAAACCGGAAAAGAGAATAACACTTGAAATGTAAATAAGAAATACCCAATTTTAAAAAATGATTTATTTTTATGTTATGTGCACCTTGTGCTTCTGGAGGTCAAAAGAGGGCACTGGATGCTCTGGAATTGAAGTGGCAGAGGATAATGAACTATCATGGAGCTGCTGAGTATTAAGTCCCCACACTCAGGAAGGGCAGCGAGATCTCTGAACCACTGAGCAATCTCTCCAGAGTCTCTCATTGGCCTAGAGCTTAATAAGCAAACCTAGTTTCTAGAGGATTTTAGTGATCTACCTCTCTCCACCTCTGTAGCACCTAGATTATAAGTGGGTGCTTCCTCAACCAGCATTGTTTTTAGGTGGGACCGGGGGACTGAACACAAGTTCTCATACTTGCATGACGTATGCTTTAGTGGGTAAGCTGTCACCTCAGTCTCTGAACTTATTTTTTTTTCTTTTAATTAAGAAGAAAATTTCCTCAGTTGATTACACATACCAAGTTAAATCTAGTCAGGTACTGAAGTCACCAGAGAGGGCAGCTTCTTTTGACTTCTATGATCAGAGGTCACATAGTTTCCTTGTAACTGAATTGTCTAAAAGTTTCAACAACCTTAGCAGCAAATAATTTCAATCCAAGCCCAGTGGACACTGTATGAGAGCTATTTATAAGAACACTGCCTAAAAAACTATAGGAAGTTATATTCTCTCCCATACAAATCATTTAATCATTTGTGTTAATATTGCTTATTGCAGCCTTTGGGCATTCATTGATCACTGTTATTCACTTTGCATACATTGATCCAACAAGAAAAGGGTGTGGTGTTATATGTGGCATGAAAAGTACCAAGGGCTCTTCCAGAGGACCAAGTTTCAAATTCAGTCTCAAGTTCAGTTCCCAGTGTCTATGTTATGTAGCTCTTAAATGCCTATCACTATGGTAATTCTTTGGTCTCCTTCAGGAACCTTATATGTGGGTCAGAGCCCATACGAATACACACACACACACACACACACACACACACACACACACAACACACACACATACACAGAGAGAGAGAGAGAGAGAGAGAGAGAGAAAGAAAGAAAGAGAGAGAGAACAAAAGGACTGACAGAAATGCATACACAGAGATGCAGACAGACATACACACAAACAGTTAAATTGTTTTAAAAAATGTTCAAAACAATAGCATTTGATTACCTTTCATGTATCTAGCATGGAGCTGTGGCTTACCTTTCACACTTTCCATCTGCATAGCTGCCTCAGTCTATTACTTATTTATATGTTTATTGACTTTATATGGCATGTTTACTCCAAGGATCTCAGGCAACTGAAGGATTTGTTTCAGAAGTCTGCAAAATAGATCCTTACTCGTTTACCTACGGGACATGAAGTCATTTCACATTCTACTTTATGTATTGTGGTTGGGTTATTATAAAAATGTTCACATCTTTAAATCTTCCCAGGTATATATACTTTCCCCTTGCAAAAATACAACTACCAAGGAAAGCAGGGAAAAAGAAAACTACTGAAAAGACAGACCAGTGTTCTTTTCTTAGAAAAATCAATCTCGTCAGTAGTTCATGAAATTCAATATTCCTGGTCAGGAACAAAGCAGATAGTCATCACTTGGTGATATTTATGGATGATAAAAATGAGGAGTAAATAAAATTAGCCTCTTAAACAGTCATCAAATTTTTTAAAAAAAATATTTTGTTATCTCTGAGGAAATTGGTGTTATGTAAGTGTGTTCTCAGTTTTTATTTGGGCCCAAATCGGAGGAACTCAGTAGCTGTTTCTTGGATGAGTGTGTGGTGATGAAATAGGTCAGGTGACACACATGTGACCTCTAATTTGGACAGAATGAGTTCCCAGAGATTGTTTCCTAAAAGAAGTTTCTGTAAGATAAAGGATTGACTGCAGAAACTACTGGAGAGTAGCAGCAGAAACAGCAGGAGAAGCAGAAGGTAAATGCAGATATTCATTAGGTGAAAAACAACATAAAGAAAGGAATGGCTAAAAACCAAAAAACAAAAAATTATAAGTGCCATGAGGCTGGGAAGACAGCTAAGTCAATATCTCCCCAGCATTAGGATCTCAAATTCTTTCTCTGCAATCTATGTAAGAAACAGATACGGAGATGTGCGCTTGAAATCCCAGCAATGGGAGAGGGGATGAAACCCCTGTAATCCCAACACTAGGAGTTTGCATTCAAATGCCCATCTGTTATACCATGAAGAGCAAGGGCCTGCATACCTTGTCATCGCAGCATGGACATGGTTCTAGACTATCCGGCATATAGATACACTATCCTAGACATCTTGATACTGTACTATTACTCAGAAATGGAGGGCGTTTCCTTTCTTTTTTCTTACTTGCTTTTTTTGAAAAGGGATCATGTGTGCTCTAATTCTTGAATACTCACTGACTTCATGGTCTTTACACATAAGAATATCTTCACTTAATAGTCATTTAGCCATCAGAGTTTGAGGAAGCTGTGATAGGTAGATGGTTCCAGAACCAAAAGGTGGTTCTGTCTTATAGAGCTAAGCAAAGTGCATTAGCCCAATGAATATTCATGTACAAATAAGGACAGCAACTAAAGAAAATACACAGCAAAGGCAAGAAGAAAGGGAGAGCCATAGAATTCACACTGACAACTTCTCAGTTTGAAAATAACCTAACCCACTGGACTTTCCCGGATGTCTTAGGTATTGCTTTTTAGCACAGACCTTAGTGCATCAAAGGGTTGAACTGTATTCTTGGGTCAGTAATCCATGAGCTGTACACAGTCTACTGTAGGAGAGAATGTACAAGAGTTGGAAGCAGACATATCTGTGAAGCTAGTTGTCAGTGATTGAGACCCACTGCTCGATGGAGCTGAGGGCTGGCCACATTCATCTTCATAAATGGAATCTGTATAAAGCCTTAGCAGTGTCACCTGTAACATTGATGGCATTACTTTGCTGACCTTTTCTTGGCACCCGCCAACCCTTTGTGGACTTCATCATGACACATAATAGAGGCCTAAATAGAGAACCTAGGAGGTGTGCTCTACTAAGAGGCAGGGAGGAAAGTGCCTAAATAGAGAGATGAGGACATGGGGAAAAGCTAGAATTGTCTTGGAAGAGAACCTTGTGAAAGTCCTTGCAGCATCAAACTATTATCCACGCTGCCAGATGCAGTTGCAACAGCTCACATGGTGTGAAGTGTTGCCGGGGAGCTTCCTGAGCCTGAGCCCAAATCTCCTCCACAATTGTGACTTCATCTCTACTTCCTTCCACCCACATACCAGTCACTCTCACCTGGGATTACATATCCAGAGAGAGGGTATAGAATGTCTGTGTGTTGTCTGTGTGTGTATGTGTGTAGAGTGTGGAGTAGAGGTTAGAGAATAACCTCAGGTGTCAGTCTGGAGATATAACCCACCATGCTTTTTGACAGAGGATCTTTCACTGGCCTGTGACTCTCTAATAAGGTGGGGTGGCTGGATATTAATTCTGGGGTTTAACACTATGGTGTTAAAGACTATATGAGGTGTGTCGATTAAAGGTATGTACCATCATACTCAGAGTTTGGTTTTCTTTTTAGATCATTTCTGGGAATCAAACTCAGGTCCTCATGTCTACGGGTCACTTTACCTACTAAGTCATCTTCCCTCAACAATAGTATAGGAACTTTTTTAAGATTTATTTTGTTCTTTATTATGCACATGCATGTGTGTGTTTGTGTGGCAGTATGTGCAGATGAAGCATTCCTTCCCCCATGGAGCTAGAGACAGTTCCCAATACAGATACTGGGGACCAAACTAGGCTCTTTTGCAAGATCGATGTAGTTTGTTTGTTTGTTTGTTTGTTGACTGAGATAGGTTTTCTCTCTAGAACTGCCCTGGCTGTCTTGGAACTTGTTCTGTAGACTCACAGAGATCCTTGTGCCTCTGCCTGTGCTGGGATTAAAGGCATGAGCCACCACCTCCAGGCTGCAATGGGCCATCTCTCCAGCCCCAATTCAGACATGTTTAAACCTTCCGAACAAAATAGCAGAAGCAGAAGCCTTCTCTGGTTAGTGTTGTAAGAGAAGATGCATTGACTCTGGTTAAGATAAAACTGAGCAAACTAATTTGCAATTTCCTCCTGATTGGGGACATTGCAAAGCCTCTGTAACCTTTATGAATGAACAACAGCAGCGTGTGCTGTTTTCAAAAGGCTTCCACTGAAAGCCTTGGTTTACTGAGCACTTCATGCGATCAGCATTATGTAAAATTATTCTTTATCAAAAGTTGGTATCAAAAGTGAGACAGACAGTTTTCAAGAAATATAATGAAAATATATATTTAGCCTGAAAACACCTTTAAGCAACGTAGGGAGACGGATCAGAAAGAAAGGGGCATTTCACAGCCTAGTCAGGGGTCTTTCTGGGGTTCAAAGCCTGGTTCAATCTTGGTAGTACTGATGAGATTTAAGAGTCAAGGACGGATGCTTTACTCCAGATGGAAGGTGTATAAAGGCTCTCTTCTCCATGATGTATTGAATGCACTAATGTGCATGTGTAAGCAGGGGGTTCTCTGATACAACATTAAAATTGCTAAGTGACAATTGCACTGGTGGTGTTATCAGTACATCTTGAAGCAATGCTGATCGGGCCGTTGCTCAATCAGCCTATGGTATTAATGCAAATAGCCTCCCAAAGAGCGGAAATGAAGTCACAAAGAGATAGGGGATAGAGAGATGGCTCTGTAGGAAAGAGGGCTTGCTGCTGCTACCGAAGCAGCGGGGTCTTTGCTGGGTTTCCTAAACACACTTAAAATTCTAGGCAGCCAGATATAGCACAGGACTGCTGAGAAGTGTTCTCCAGACAAAGGAGCCACAGAGCAAACCAACTCACAGAGGCTGTGAGTAAATGCCCAGGACCCAAACAAGATTGCGCAGCTTTGGATAGAACAGGGCTCTGGCAGATAAGGAGCCTATAAGGATAATGACTATTGGTAATTAGTTGGTATTGGGGATAAAGGATGTCATATTTCTTTGGATGTTGACTCTGATAGACAGTCCATGTTCCAGTTCCAGGCCCATATCCTTTTAAATTTTAGCACTATTACATGATTCAGTGGGTTTACAAAACAGTGCATGAAAATGGGAGGGGAAAGTGACTGGGGAAAGGAATTTTAGGGAAGGGATGGGCTTGATTAACCCACATTATACTCAAAGAAATTCTCAAACAATAAATTAAATATAAAGAATATAAAATGGACTAGTCTTAAAAACTAGAGGCAACCATGACTGAAAACCTGAGACCCTGCTTTAAGGGCCTGGGGAATGCAAAGGCAAAAGTTTTATGGGACTGCCTAAATATGGCCATCATCATGTTCCGTATGATATAAGGGGATAAGATGGAGGACCAGACACGATCACCCTGCTGTGGCTCTCTGGCTTCTGCTCGTGTAGGAAGAACGCACACTCAAACATATCCATGTATACACTGCCGTATACCACAGACACACAGACACACAAGGATCCACCCCCCCACACACACATGCACATGGACATCAATGTGCTTGTACACGTATGCATGCACACACACACACACGCACACACACACACACACACACACACACACACAATGAACTTAGTTTTTATGGAGTTTAAAACTGATGAGTAAAAAGAGAGAAATCCCTTCATGTGATGGTGCACACCTGTAATCATGACTTTTGGAACTTGGCAGAAAGAGGATCAGAAGTTCAAGGTCATCCTCTTCTACATACTGAGTTCGAGGGCAGTTGGGGCTACCTGAGACCTTGTTTTAAGAAATCAGAGAGAAAGAGAGAGGATGTATAGTGAGAGAAGAAAGACGGGAGAGGGAATATCTAACAATCAATTTAAGATTTCTCATAATAAATGAAAGTACAGAATCTACTGGGAATTTAGCAGAAGACCTGTGTGTCTGTCTAGGTACCCAGAAAGGATTTGTCTGTTGATGTAAGACAACCTTGACATTCAAAGGGTGAGTTAAGTTCACTGCATCCCACCTCCTATATGTTCTTTAAACAATTCTTATAATACATGACTTCAAAATACCTTGGAGTCCCATCCCTTCCTTCTCTCCAGATTTTGCCCTTGTCTATCCATAATTTTCCTCCAGGGTGGCCTTGTGCCACTGTTCATACCTCAGCACTGACGTGACACTGTGAAAGTACAAGGATGTGGAGTTTACGATGGCCCTGGAAAGTAGTGCTCTATCTGGCATGTGTGGGCTTATTATATCACCAATATCCTTCCAGATTACATTTTTCCATCATGGGTTAATTGGCTTTCAATACATCAGGAATCTCCATGCTTTCTTGACTAGTAAATTTGAATAGGGCATCTGCTAAATTCATGCATAAGTGCTTATATACTAATACAAGCATGATACTATTGCAAAGATGCATTGCAAGACCAGAGGAGTGGTTACTTTAAAATTCCCTTAAAGGAGTCCCTCAAGACATTTTATTGCTTTCTTATTTTAGTATAGAATAGAGTTTATTCAGGGCATGGGGAGGGGAGAGGGTAGTATAGACAAAGAAAGGCAGAGAGAGAAAGCGAGCAGAGGGGTAGAGGCTGGCCATGAGCATGTGTAGAGAGATGGGGGAGGGAATGGAAAAAGAGGGGGAGCAGGAGAAAAGGGACAGAGCAGGGGCAAGAGAGCAAAAGCCCATCAAGAGATTTTCATGAATGATATGTACTGTGTATTTGATTGATGAGCCTTTTCAAGGTGGGGTCTAAATGCCAATTCTGAGTGGGGGATATGCAGTCTAACTATAGCTGAAATCTATATGAAAAGTGCTATGTCACACAATTTCACAAGCATATAAGCATGAAACAGCTGCAACACTACTATGCCATCAATATGTCCATTGGATAGACAAGGAAGCTGAACCTTGTTGGTGACTATTCAATACTGGCTGAGAAGAGAACTAGTTTCTAAATTGAAAACTTTGATTTATTCAATGAGAATTTTAAGTAAGTTATAGACACATTGATCTATGTTTCTCACTTATTTTTAAATATGTGTGTGTGTGTGTGTGTATAAATTTACACATGTGTGCATGTTTAGAGGCCAGAGGCCAATGCTAATTATTTTCCTCTATCTCCCACTATTTTATGTATTTTATGATGGAATTTCTTAAGGAATATAGTCATCCCTGATTTAGTTAAGTTGACTGCTCAGTGAGCCCCTAGGATTTACCTCTATTTACCCCTCCACAGCATGAGTATGGATGACTTTTGTGTTCATTACAGAATTAAAAACTTGGGTCCTCACGCTTGTACAGTCACTTCATCCATCAAGTCAACCTCCCCCCTGTCACCATTTCTTAACTTTAAGATAAAGAAAACCGATCAAACATTTCCCTGGTCTATTACAGTTCCACAGATTTGTGGTCATTTCCATGGAGTTGTCTTTACTTGGCCAATAGTCAAGTTCATTGTCTTTCAAATGTTCTTTACCACCCTATCTTTAACATGAACCATGGCTGCATACCTCCTTTAACTAAGTTCTCTTTAACTCTAAACAATGGCTGTCCTTCCAGACATCTCTGTCTGTTTAGGCATGTACAGGTGCTGGAAAGCATGAGAAATATAATCACCATGGGAAAAATCAATAAAGCTATGAATCTTCTTAGATTTAGCTTTATCAGATTTGACACTTAAAAAAGCCTTACTTTATTACTGAAGAGGGATGCACAGCAAACCAGGAGCATAATAGAATTGTGAACATTGCTTAAGTCATTGTTTCTGGGGCCCTAGCTGGTGCAATAACCAAATAAACAGCTGATCTTCCTTCCAGTAGGAAAAGAAGCATTAAGGGTGGTGTAACAACATCTGTAAGGTACATGGAAGGCATCATGCCATATGATTTCCCACACTCATAAGCATGAGATTGTAGTAATAGTTCTGACTTCAATACCTCCACTGGATAAACAAGGAAGCTGGGGCTTAGAGGTGATGGTGACTGTTCAAGACTGCTGAATGACAACCTGTTTCAGATCGTTTCCTACTGTGCTTCAAGTTGCATTTCCCAGTATCAGTTATATCTGCAGAGCAAGGGCCAGTGCAAAAGTCTTGTTGTCCCTCAGGAAGTGGTCCTATTTGTTTTGCTTCCTATTTCTATTGAGAGTTGTGGGAAATGCAGAATAACCAAGAAGGGAAATGTCCCTGATGCTTGTGTGTTTGTGTTGCACAGATACTTGCAAGGGGCACTTGCATGTGTGTGCATACTGGTGTGGATGACAGAAAGTGACTATGTCTTCTTCAATCATTTTCCACCTTACTTTGAAAAAGAAACTTCGTGTATTCTTTGGTAATTTCAAATATGAAGAAAATGTATTTAAATCACACATCAACCCTAAGGTTTCCCATCTGCCTTCTCTCAGAAACTTCCCATGACTGTTTCCAAATTTCATGTCTTCTGCTTAAAAATAATCCCCTTAGTTCAATTAGTGTTTATTTGTGCATGAGTGTGGAGATATTCAGTGGAGCATGGACATCCTACCATGGGACAAATGACTACAACAAAACAAAACAAAACAAAACAAAACAAAACAAACACAGTTAAAACAACCAACCAACCAACCAACCTCAAACCAATCAACCAGCCAACTTCAAACCAATCAACAACCAACCAACCAACCAACTAACCAACCAATCAACCAACCAACCTCAAACCAATCAACCAACCAACCAACCAGTCAAAAAATGGATCTGGAGGGATTGCTCAATGATTAAAGAGCACTTCCCAAGACCTCGTGTTTGTTTTCCAGCACTCATATGGTGTCTCAAAACTGTAACTCCAGTTTTCAGAGATCCATTGTCTTTTTATGGACTTTGAAGATACCAGACATGCACATGATGGCCAGAATACATGGAAGCAAAACAGTGACATCAAATAAAACAATATATAGAATCTCCCTCAACCCGTAGCCCTCAAATGCCAAGATCTTTTCAGCTACAAGTAGGGCCTCATGAATTTCTTCTCTCTCTCCATGCTAGGGTATTGACTGGCTTGAACTTTTTAAAGTTGTATTAAATTGGTAAATGAGTGAACCACAACTGGTGTGAGCTCACAAGGGCAAAGACCATGTCTTGTTTAGAAGATATTATTTTGTAGCAATATTCTCTGACTTCTAGCTCCTCTAATTTTTTTGTTACTTAGAAGTGTATGCCCTGAGTAAAATAAAGAGTAAAAGTCGAGATAACTCATCCCACTGTGACATGCTTTGCATTTTGTCCAGCTGAGAATCTCTCCATTGACACTGTCGGCTGCCTAAAGAAACTTCTGATTAGGCTACTTCATTTTTCTTCTATATTATTTTTTGAGTCAGGGTCTTTCACTACTAATTCAGTTAGGTTATCTGGCCAGCAAGTCCAAGATATTCACTTCTCCATGTTTCTCCAGTGCTGGGATTATAGCGCTATATGACAATACCCAATTTTTAAAAATGCCATTTGTCTTAATTAGGGTTTCTATTGCTGTGACAAAACACCAAAACACAAGTTGAGGAAGAAGGGGTTTATTCATCTTACACATCCACATCACTGTTCATCACCAAAGGAAGTCAGGACAGGAACTCAAGCAGGGCAGGAACTTGAGGTCAGGAGCTGATGCAGAGGCCATGGAGAGTTGCTGCTTACTAACTTACTTGTAATGGCTTGCTCAGCTTGCTTTCTGATAGAACACAGGACCACCAGCCCCGGACAGCACCACCTACAATGGGCTGGGTCCTCTCTCATCAATCACTAATTAAGAAAGTGCCTTGCATCTAGATCTTGTGGAAACATTTCCACAGTTGAGTTTCCCTCTTTGCAAATAACTCTAGTTTGTATGTCATGTTGACCTAGACTAGCCAGTACATTGAGGTTGGTGATCCCAACTCACATCATCACACTCTATCTGCAAGCACTTTACTGACTAAGGCACCTTCCCAGGTTCTTTGTCTTTTTATGGGGGCAAGTTTCTCATTTTGTAAGCCCTGCTTGTATTCCTTAAGTTAAAGAGAGAACCAGTAGCCACAAAACAATTGGTAATTTTGCACCATCAAGCACCATTTACAAGAGTGGAAGTAAGGAATACAAAACTCTTCAGCTGCAGTTTTAGTTCCTTTGGGCAGTTATAATAAAATAGCACAGACTGGCTGTCTTCCAAGGGGCTGAATGTCTCAGTAGTCCCAATATGGTTCTCAAAGGATTCTGAGAAAACTTGTAGTTGCTAGTCAACATTAAGAGGCTGAAAAAACTGAAGTCTTGTGTTAATAGAGGAAGACAGCAGCAGCAACAGAAGCAGAAGAAGCAGAAACAAAAGCAGAAGCACCGGAAGCGGAAGTGGAAGCAGAGGAAGAAGTAGGAGGAGGAGGAAGGAAAGAGGAAGGGGAAGGGGAAGGGGAAGGGGAAGGGGAAGGGGAAGGGGAAGAGGAAGGGGAAGGAGAAAGAAGGAGAAGGAGAAGGAGAAGGAGAAGGAGAAGGAGAAGGAGAAGGAGAAGAAGAAGAAGAAGAAGAAGAAGAAGAAGAAGAAGAAGAAGAAGAAGAAGAAGAAGAAGAAGAAGAAGAAGAAGAAGAAGAAGAAGAAAATAGTAATGGGATAGATGTATTTACTAGGAAGAAATGAAAACAATTATACATGCAACAATGCCCTCCCCTTGAACATGTTTATAACTGGGCCCCTACCAGAAGGTGCTGCCCACTCCATGGGACAGTCTTCTCCTTTTATTTAATCCCTTCCTAGAAATGCTATCACAGATCTACTCTTAGATGTGTCCCTTAGTTGCTTCCCAATTCTATCAATTGAGAGTTGATATTAACTATCACAAATACCACTTCTTACAAACTAATATCTAATAACAAAAATGAAAAGTCTTCAGAAATAGTCACCAGGGTGTCAAAGCAAACAAGTATTTTATTAAGAATTTCATTGTGGGGGGATCAATACACACTATTCTTACTGGCCACATGCTACAGCATTGATAATCTCATAGCCACAGTGCAAGCACAAAGTACCACAGAGTAGTTAGGTTTCAGAGGCAGCATCTGCATGTGATGGAAGATGATCTGTGTTAATGTACAAGAGTTAGCTTCAAAGATTTATGACTCCATCATCAAACACAGCACCATAGGAAAATCAGCCCTCAATCATTTCGTGGGCTGAGGACTACTGTGGATTCCATCCCCTTACTCTCTAGCTCTAGGTTAGGGAAACCCCTGCCTGGTGCTTCAGTAGCAAGGGAATTATCCAAAATGGGTGCTAGGAATGAACTCTGTTCTTCAGGAAAAGCAGCAAGCACTCTTAACAACTGAGCCATGTCTCTAACCCGAGTGTGGTATTTTTAAGTACAGATTTGTCTGCCACTTTTCTGATGAAAGTCTTCTAAGGCTTAAGATAGATGTATCTGTAATATTGCCAAGACTGTGTGATCTAGTCTTTCTTTGATTTGGCATTCTTATCTCTTGTCACAATCACTGGGCTCCACCAATATTGTCCATATGTAATGTATTCAGTTTCACCTCTAGCTTTGAAGTCTTGAATTTCTTCAGTCTTCAGGAGTTCCACTGGTTTATATCTCTTTTTTCTTTTTCAGAAATCTATTTTATGTGTGTGTGTGTGTGTGTGTGTGTGTGTGTGTGTGTGTGTGTGTGTAAAATAATATTGAATCCCTTGAATCTGGAGTTACAGGAAGTGGTGAACTGTCTTGTCTGGAAATTGAGAATGGTACTATGGTCCTCTCTAAGAACAGTCTGTGCCCATGACTGCAGAACCCACCCCCCCTTCCTCTCATCCCTTTCCTGGTGTTTTATCGCAAGACCTCCTTCACATTTACCCACATCGGTACATGTGGGCTTGGGTTTTGAATATGTCCTTCACACATGTTTTTACCTATTTAGTGTGTATTTGAGTAGGTGTTCCATGTCATCTTTTCATATATATATATATATATATATATATTTAAAGATCATTTCTATCCAAGGCTGGCCTGGAAGTTGCTTTGTGATAGAAAGCGACTTGAATTTATGACCTTCCTGCCCCCATCTCCTGCTTGTAGGGTTAGAATTAAGGTTAAGGTCAGGTTTGGTAGTCTTGCAATTCTGAGATTAAAGCAGGTTTCATCAGTACTAGGCGAGCACTCTTCTGTCTGACCCACTCTCCCAGCCCTGGGGTGTTTTGCATTTTGTTTTTATTTTATCTGTGAGATTCTGTGCAGTTATAAGATGGCTTTCCTTTTATAAATATGTATTAGAAGGACAGTGAAGAATGTTTCACTGAGGGCTTCAGAAATGTCTCAGTATTTAAAGGGCTTAGTACTTTTTTAGAGAACCCAAGTTTTCCCCAAAAACACTTTGAGTGATTTGTAACTGCCTCTAACTCTAGCTCCAGGATATGCGATGGATGTCTTATTTTGACCTTCATGGGAACCCACAGCTATGGGAACATTCTTTTCCCCCCACATAAATGCATAAAGTAGAACAAAGTAAATAATTTTTAGAAAGTAGCACTAAATCCAAATGTAATAAAAAAAATAGAAAGAACACTTGAATCAACAACAAACTCCCAGCCTTAAATGACTGTTGTCTAATCCTCTACTCTGAGGTAAACTGACTTGAGTTGGGGATGCACAGCCTGCGGTCCAAGGAAAGGGGCTCATTCACAAACATTTATCTGTTGAAGGTCAGCAGTAGGTCTCAGATTTCATTCTTCAGGAGCATCCACAATAAAACCCCAGCTCACAAGCCAATAACTCACCTGCACAAATTCCCCACAGGCCTTCCTCCACATGGCCCTCTGACCTGAGCTCATCGCTTTTGTATAATGAGGGCAGCAGAAGCAACTGAAGACTTTCTGTTTTCCATACACAGAAAAAGATGCCCTGCGTTAAGTACACTTTACCTGTTAGTTTCAGGAATCAAAGTAACAAGACATTTTTTGTTAAAGCTTTTTAATTTTTGATGTGAAAGTATTGTTGGTTTTTTTAAGTAAAATTAAGTTTATACTTAAATGCTAACACAAAAACTACATTAATGTCATATACAACTGAAAACATTTCAACACATGAGGGTAACATGCAGTTTGAATAGTTTGAAACCATCTTCCCAGTGAATGGAAGAAAGCTTCTTTCTTTCTCTTGTTTCAACTATGCATCTGCCTTCCTCCCCCTGCCCCCAGCTCTTTGTAGGCTGAGTGATTTCAACTTTAGGGCAATTGAACTAGCAAGAACTATGTTTGTGTTCCTGAGAATCCAACACATATCATTTCTTTGAAGTGGTAATTGTGAAGGTTGGGCCTTCTTTCATTGAGCATTTATCCAATGGCAATTAGATTTCACTCTCTGAGTCAGAACTGTGGGGAAAGACAGACTGGTTTCATGTAATAAGTAGTGCAAGATGCTTGTGGATCACATATCTGTATTTATGCTGAGTAGACCATTGGTGACCAGCGAGAATCTCTAATTGCATATAAACACACATTTTCACTTGTACACACTGATTTGCATACACACGCATACACAATATAAAGCTATAAGATCAACACAAAGAGGTATGGAAAATCTAAGATGTTTGTTTTTGTTTCCACCAATTATGCTATTACTTCAGTGATTAATTTCATAGTGCAACGTCATTGACCCAAGTAGGGTTCATGTCTGTGAGGATATTTCTGGAAGGCATTAGCAATCAGGCAAGCAAGATTGTCATTCTCGATTCATTTGGTCTCCAGAGGCCCACATAGAACACAATGGCAAAGGAACAGAGAATTAGTTCATTTGCCTTATCGATCTCTCCCTGCTCCTTGGCATACTTGGATGACTCACATCAAAACTCTCACCAAAGTATATACCACTGGTCTCTCCATTCTCACGTCTTTGTACCAGAACTGAATTATACCACTGTCTTCCCTAGTTCACAAGTAGCAAGTGGCCAACTGTGCGAATATTTTGTTTTTGAACTGGACAAGCCCATCCCATAATACATCTTCCCTTATATATCTGCCTCTGGAAACTATTGATTCTGTCTCCCTTGAGAATTTTACAGTTACATAGATAGAAGAGTATATATAATATATACATACCTTATAAATAATGCAGTGATGTCTCACATTCCTGCTGCTTGGGTTAATAATAAGAATGTGGCTCCCAGAACTTGGGAGAGAGAGAGAGAGAGAGAGAGAGAGAGAGAGAGAGAGAGAGAGAGAGAGAGAGAGAGAGAGAGAGACAGAGAGAGACAGAGAGACAGAGAGAGAGAGACAGAGAGAGAGAGAGAGAGAGAGAGAGAGAGAGAGAGAGAGAGAGAGAGAGAGAGAGAGAGAGAGGAGGATCAGACTTACTGGTGTCCCACAGTTCCTCCAAGAGCACAACCCAGGGACTCAAGGACTCTCTTCAAGATTTTATCATCTCCACATGATTAAGCCAAGAACATTGGGAATACCACTTTGTGGTTGTTTGTAGTGTTTCTTTGTTGTTGTTGTTGTTGTTGTTGTTTGTTTTTGTTTTGTTTTGTTTTTTTGTTTTTGTTTTTCTTAAGACAGGGTTTTTCCATGTAGCTGTGGCTGTCCTGGAACTCTCTCTTTAGACCAGGCTGGCCTTGAACTCAGAGATCCACTGGACTTTACCTTCTGAGTGCTAGGATTAAAGACATATGCCACCACTTCCCTGATACAAGCTGCAGCACCCACTTTTGGAGCCTCTTGTCCATTATGTGGTATCATTAATGTGATTCTCAGTTTTTCCTGAAACTGACTAGTACTGGGCTTTCTAATTTCTATTAAGTAGGCTATTCTGCTCCTCTGTCTGGCAGTTTCTGAATTCTATAGCTATTACCTCCTTTTTTTTTGCCATTTCCTTATTTTCATAATTTAAGTCTTTACACAGAAAATGTATTCACTGTGTTTTCTGGGGACAAGATTAAAAGTCCATGTCTTCTGTCAGCTCTTTGATATCTGTGTGTGCGCATGGCTGCACACATGCATGTGTTCATGAGAGATAGGTTGAGATAGATAGATAGACAGACAGACAGACAGACAGATAGATATATAGATGTCTATGGTAGGTGTAGGAACTTGGGAGCATGTGTATGTAGACCAGAGAAGGAGAACATTGGATGTCTGGTTCTTTCACTCTCCACCTTACTTCTTTCAGACACGGTCTGTTTCTGACTCTGGAGAGCAAGCCCAAATGAATGTCCTGTTACCGCCCCACCTCCCACAGCACTGGGGTTCTAGGCACATGCTCAGTCACTTTGGACTTTTTACATGGGTGCTTTGAATTTGAACTCAGGCCCTCATGTTTACATAGAAAGCGTTCTCACTAAGCCATCACTCCTGCTTCTCCTGTCCTATCTTCAATTTATAGTTTAGCAGATATTATTAGAATATTAAGCTTTTATCTATTCTATAAATATTATTTACTATAACTTCATAAATTTTAACATGATCACTTTTGTTGTTACTTATTAAGTACAGGATAGTCAAGATTTGTAGCACTGATACTAGTCAATGGGGGACATTAGGTAAATTGGAGAAAGAAAGTCAAATTTCTCATAATATTTTTTTTGTATCTCAGTGATTCTCCTTGGGTCTTGCACTCTAATTTGAATTAAGAGAAATCCAAATGTTTTCTAAAAACGAGTCAGTCCTGCTGTGCTGCAAAGCAGTCACTCCTTCATTTTTCCAATCTGAACAGAGAATTTCAACCAGAGAATTATCCTTAACCAGACATCTCTTACCACCCACATCCAAATTATTCACCAAGTTGGAATGATTTTCCTCTCCTGTGTTTTTTTTTTTTCTTTTTTGTTGCACACCACACAAATTTTTCTGTCTTTCTGGTTATACACTGTTTTTCATTTCCCCTGAAATAAATTTGACAATGTTAGTTTCTCTTTTAAAACTCAGACATCTTCTTGCTTTCATAAAATACAACCATAATGTATCGTTGAGAGATTTGTAGGAGGTCCCATGGTACCAGGTTGTTTAACTTTGCTTTTCAACATGCCCTTCCTGTCCTGTAGCACTTAAACAATATCATACATGTTTGGGGACAACGGCAGACAGGTTCACAGTACTGTGCCCTTACATGCTTGCTTCTAGTGCCGGAACACCATGTTCCCAACCATCCTCTGCTAGTGACATCCTTATAAACAAGTTTGGAATCACCCCTCCACCAAAGCTGAGGTCAGGGTCCTTTCTCCATACCGCTGAGAATTGTCACATCCCTGTTGCAGTAACTTGTATTGAAATGAATAGCTGAAGCTCCTATCCAGCTTAGTTCTGTCCTATTTTTAGAATCCCTGGCTTTCTGCAAAGCCTCTCAGTTACAATCTTCTCCTATGGTATTCTTTTCTTTTCTGATGTGGCAATAAACAAACCAAGTAAAAACAACTTAAATGGGAAATGGCTGATTTTGGCTTATAGTTCCAGAGGGACAAAGTCCATCATGGTATACTAAGTATGTCTGTGGAAACAGGAAGCTAACTGGTAACATTGTATCTGCAGGCAGGAAACAGAGAGAACCAAAGTGGGGAAAGGCTATAGAACTCCAGGCCTCCTCAGTGACTCACTTCCTCCAGAAAGACCCCACCTAAATCATCCTATAGACTTCCAAAACTGATAGACTTCTTCATAGTGTGCCACCATCCAGAAATCAAGTGTTAAAATGTGAACTTACAAAGCCCATTTCACATACCCACCACACACCTACTTTGATAGCATTGAATCTCAAAACATAAATATATAAGCCTTTTTTTTAAATCTACCTTAAAAATGATTTGTCCATTAGACTTAAACCTTACTCACTGAATTTAACATGGATATAATATTGCCACACTCACAATTCATTTTCTAGCTAATTGTGTCTCCATTTTTGTGGTATTTATAATTATTTACTTGGATATCTAAAAATAAAATGTGGTGTTTTGCCTGAAGTTTCTTACTGCTTGCTTTCTCTGCTTTGTTCTTCCTCTGTCTTCTACTTCAAATTTGCTCTGAGCAAGTTCACGAAGTACATCAGTTAATCAAACACTCTTATTTGCATTACTAGACAGGACTCTGTATGATTGAAAAGTCGTATAACCCCAGAGAGCAAATTTTTCCATGAAAGGGCAATTTTTACCATGCAGATTAGGCTTTTAGACAGAAGGGCTTTTCTGGGTAACCGTTTCCTACTTCCTGCTAACCTCATAGTGTGCCTTGGGTATATGGATGGTTACACATCACGTCCCAAATGCCTTTGATTTCTTAAAAAATTCATCAGGTATCCCTGGGGATGTCACTTGTTTAAAAAATAGATGGCAAGATTCTTAGATCTGAGGAATATGTCTTTACTTTATGAGTTTATGCAGAGAATAGCAAGCGCCTACAATGGTAAACAGATTATGGAGATAAAGCAGTTGGATCTCTCAGGAGGACAGGAATTCATGTGTATTCAGAAAGAAAGGGTGGGGGGTTTGTTCATTTCTATGTAAGGAAAATCAACTCTGAGGAAATAGGTTGTTTAGGTGTTTGAGTCGGCAAACTCCCTTCAGAGCTGTACCATGCGTCAAGTGGAGAGGAAAGCCCCTTCTTTTCAGTCCCTGTGGTGCGTGAAGAAAATCCTCTGAGACAAATCATCCTGAGCATGAGGACCACGACAGCCCATAATAACCACAATGCATCAAGTATCCCCCCCTTTGCATCTGTGGGCTGAGGATGCTCTTCAAAGCACTGTTGCTGCTATTCTATCTCATTTGATCATCATGACAACCCCAGGATGCAGACAGGGTGAGTATTATTATCAGCCTTTCACACACGAGGATGCTCAGCTCTGGAGGATGGAGGGTGCTTTTTCCAGAATCACAGAGCTTGTTAGCGGCACTTTTGTAGCCAGAGCCCAGTATTTTACTGAGAAGCATTGTCATGTAAACAGATGATATCCAGTGCCTGTACCAAAAATACCAGCTGTGGAGACATCCCAAAGTTCTCTCTTATTGGGAAGCCTAGAGCAAGGACCCTGGAGAACTGCCATTTTGATCACATTTCAGAGATATACAGAATACAAACTAGCAAGCTCCTTGGCCTTAATTTGTTGATAGCTGTTTGAACTGAAATGATTAATAGTTTTAATTTTAAAAAAGGAAAGTTGTGTGTATGTGCACATACATGTGTCAGCATGTGCCCCTGGATTTCAGGAGCAGGTGTTGTGTCAGATCCCCTGGAGCCATTTGTGATCTGCCAGATGTGGATGCTGGGATCTGAGCTCCAATCCTTGAATAGAGTCATACATGCTCCCACACTGAGCAATCTCTCTAGTCCTGTATTTATATTTCCCTCTGGTTTACCTAGTAGGGCTATAAATCTCTAGAAAGAAAATAGATATTTTCTGAATGTCCACCCAAGAATGTTTTCTTGTTTCCTTTGTATATTTTGTTAAGGGAGTCATATGGAGTATAGTGACCTCTTTGGTCTTTGTATCGTCTAATCTGCAGACCTGGTATCAACATATTTGTTCTCTCTGATTGATGAAAATAATCAAAGGTGGAGAAAAGGAGGAAGTTAGCTAGCCTTCCCTGTTACCATGGCTCCAAATTTCCTAGTCCATCCTGTGGTCAAAGATTGTCAGAGGTTTGGAGCTGTGGTACAAACTTTTATCCATCAGAGAATGAGACTCATGTCTAGGTATGTGTGGTGTTCTACCCTTATCTAGAAAACAATTGATGCACAAATGAAAAGGCAAGTGTGTGTAGTTCCTAGCTAGTGTTTACTCAGCATCCACCATGTGCTGGGCACAGTGACAGGCAATTATAGATCTTACCATTTTTTCTGAAACAACTTTGAGTGAGGTTCCCATTTTTTTCACAGGAGAACTTGGGCTAGCTTGAGGAAACAAAATCTGGTTGACAACTCAGGACAATGAATGCAACACATTTAAATCTTTCTAATTCTGCACTCCAATGTGGGTGAGGGGGGATCAGATGGAGTGTGTGGGGAATTAGCTCTTCTCTTCACAGATGATGAGGAGCCAGATGAGAGATCCTGTAATTTCTGGTATAGGAACCTTCAAAATATGAAGTCACAGGGTGGCTGGGCTGAAGAGAACTCAGAAAATCTACACTTAACTCTATCTTGGAACATAAAGCCTCACTCACTGGGCTTCATTGTCCCTGCATTGGATTACCCCCACACACTTAATAGACTGCACAGGAGTTAAGAAAGTAGCATTTCCTATTGTGCAGTGCAAGAGAGAATGGGCTCTTGGGAAAAGAGATGGTCATTCCAAACTTCCTGTGTTCTTCTCAACTTTCTTTAATCCAACACTGCTATCAGCATGTGATTTAAGAAAAAAATCATAGTTATAAACACATAGATATGAACATGTATGTCATACACATGTATATGTCCATCCATGCATATTATCTATGTGCAAGCACGTAATGTTAGAATTCACCCTCTTCTCACAGACACAGATAGTCCATCCTACTGAGTCTGTCTTTGAGTCCCTAGCTGACAGACTTTCTGGTGTCAGGGACTCTCACTTGGGAAGTGAACTTACATCAAAAGTGGTATTGGTCCTTTCCTTTATCTGCTTCCCTTCCTCCTGTCAGGGGAGCAGAGAACCTGACTACAGGCTTGTTCTATGGACCCGTCTCTATCCTCAGAAAGCTAAAAAAGCAGATCCTCTTTCTGGCCTATGGAAAGACCCCTCTTTAGAACTGTCATCAGGCTGCTTCTCTCTAGTATTAAAGACCAAACTGTACATGTGACTGCCTTTCTGTCTATCCATATTACTAACAAACTCCTTACTTCTAAGTAATCTGTCTGGGTGTCCTCCTGAACCCTCATCAAAAATGTAACAGTGTGTGTGTGTGTGTGTGTGTGTGTGTGTGAGAGTGTGAGAGAGTGAGAGAGTGAGAGAGAGAGAGAGAGAGAGAGAGAGAGAGAGATAGAGAGAGGTATTATATCACATATAAATCATTATAATTATGTAGTATATGAACCATGTTTGCAGTATTTCAGTGAAATATACAAAAGTGAATACATAACAGTTGTATACTCATGTGTGTATATATGTGAGATGATAAACTATCATTAATATAAATCATTATGTTTATCAAAGTTACTATTAATTATGTGTATATATTCCAATACAACACAGGGATAGATTTTGTGTTCAATTGTATATAAATTTTATAAGGATAATAAGGTCAGGTAAAGATTAAAGACTCTCCAAATAGTAGTAAATCAACAGGTTCAGGCTATACTTTCAAGTCTGTAATATTTTGTATACCATGATAAGTTTAACTAATGTTCAATAAGAGCACATAAAAGTACACATTATCTCACAGGTCTGACACATACCACTTCTTTCTGAATTCCTTAAACTGAAACTCAAGCTGTTCTACCGACCTACAGACCTGTGTGACACAGTCCCTCCTTCCTAGGTCCCTCCCTGGAAGGCTCTGTGCTTGGACCTACTGTTTTCTTCCAGGTCTTGTGGAATCCATGAACTCCTTTATTTAGGTTCATCCCATACCCACCTGGATTGCCTCTCTTCTCTCTGCTTGGATCCTCATGACTTTTGGGTTTGGATTCAGTCTCTTCTCTATAAGTTCCAAGCACATAAACCCACAGGCTATGTTCCTCACAAAATACATGCTTATATCTTGCCCCTGATGACCATGACAACCAAAGCAAACCAATAACTTGGTGGTAACCAGGTCTGTCATAATGTATATGAGCTACTGATATTCCACGGGATGTGGACAGGGAGTCCAGAGACCCACACCTGAATTTTTCCCTTCTCAAGCTGCAGGTGATTTTAGGAAATTGGAGTATATGTAAGAAGCAGAAGGTAAATGTGAAATGGGGCTCAGCAATGCAGCTTCCATGAGCTTGGAGTCTGTAATGTGTGGGACCTTGCAGTGTCACTGCTGCTTCGATGTCACCCATGCTCTGAAAGGAAGCTTAATAAACTCACTGGTCTCATCTTTGAGGACTTTCAAACGTTGGTTTGTCTGGTGTTTACTGGAGTCATTAGATATTAGTTCTGCCTTCCTAGGATAAGGTAGCACACTATCAGTGCACCAGGCAATGCCAGGGCTGGGAAAAATGGCACTTTCCAAATCACAAGATAGGACTTGGAGACATGGAGTGCAGAAGATAAGAAATTTTAAAGGCGGTCTTTCAGAATCAGGTGCCTGATAGTCAGATAAAACCCAGGGCAGTTACAGCAATCATTTTCTTCCCTGCCATGCAAGTCCCTTCCCTACCTCTCCCTGGTTGAGTGTAATTTTACTTATGTTGACTACATTTTGCTTTATTCTTATAATATGTCCCCTTTCTTTTCCTTGCACTTTCACCTATATTGCTCAACAAAGGCTTTCTTGCTAGTTTATTCCTCCTCCAAAATCCTGTTTACTTAGGAACCTTAAAAGGCATGAACTTTCAGGTCTGCAAGCTCTTCAACTCTTAGCTCAGCTTCCGGTTTGGGTGGAGGTAGTTAGGGGGCTCCAAGGAGTAGACCCAGGCTATTAGGTCAGGAGCCCAGGGCATCTTACTTATTTGTAACTTGGATGGTTAAGTATACCTATGGCACGTTCATCTGAAAAATATAGCATTATGTTTTTACTCCTTACTCCTGGTACAGAGAAGACAGTCTTTAAGTCATTGTTATGTGATTTGTTGAATGGAACAAGAGTAAAGCATGCTAGATGCAGTGTTACAAAACACAACAGCATCACCATAGTGATAAATCACTGAGAACAGTAACTGTATATTCATAATGGTATAACGATATTGATCCCATTTTGCAGGTAGTAATTCCAAATTGTTTCAATTCATCACCTATACATGATCAATACATTATATATTCCAATTAATTTAGTTTTAAAGTAAAATACTAGTGATAGATCACAGGTGAAAAATATATGTAAAATAAGATCTACCATGGTTCATAGACTGAGAATGCTTTTTATTCCTTAAGAACTGAGTTTGGATCCGCAGATACCAGAACTCTACTCAAGGGATCCAATGTCCTTTTCTGATCTCTATAGACTCCTGTACTCAAAAGCATATTCCTATACTCACATAAGTGCACACACACACACACACACACACACACACACACACACACACACACTTAAAATTAAAACAACATAAAAGAAAATCTACTGATTCAGATTTTTTATAGGGCTGGTACAGAGATCATATTTTCCAAATAAAAGAATCTAAAGCAATCTGACAAAAGGACTTTCATGTTGTTTGCTAGTGTGAAGTATCTAATAAGAATAGTTTTGACACTGTGATATTGACATATCTGGGACAATGTGATGGTTTGGAAGGCCAATGGCATAGAATAGATGTAATTAGAAGTGTCTCAGAAACAGTCTGAGACAGATGGTTGTCATCTCCTTAGAGTTTAACAGAAATGAAGCAATTGGAAGTTCTGTATTTATTTTCAAGAATTACCATGTTAAATATATTCTGATAGCCTAGAAAACTTTGAACAAACTTGATAACATTAACTATTTCACATTGAGAACACTATGATAGTCATATTAGTCATGGTTTAAAATATTGTTGTGAGCCTGGAGAGATGGGTCAGTGGTTAAAACCACTTGCTGCTCTTCTGGAGGACCCAAATTTGGTTCCTGGCGCGATGTGTGGCACACGACCATCTGCAACGTCAACTCCTCAAAATCTGTTCTGGCCTCTAGAGGCACCTGTGCACACACACACACACACACACACACACACACACACACACACACACACACACACAAATATTAAAATTAATTCAAGTATGTGTTCATTGATTTGAATTAATAATTAACTCAATTCTGATTTTCCTTAGCAATAGAATGTTCAGGTAGTATCACACTGCTAATATGTAGCTCTCTCTGTTGTACTTATTTCTTTAATGATATTTGAAAGAAAACACTGTAACCTGAACATGTTTATAGTGTTTTGTTGTTGCTAACTCCGATTTCATTACAGTAATGGTTGAAGGAAAATGATTATGTTTTGGAATAATTTGAAAGCACTATAGTTATAATTGTTTTGTGAAACTTTAATCCTTCTCCCACTTTATCTCTGAGGCTCTTCTCTCTGCTCCCAAATCACATGTGAAATAATATTGTCCATTCTCCTTTTAGTCTTATCATCAGATAACACCATGAACCACCTTCTGACATATAATCCGGAAACTCATATATCACCTCACCTTTCAGTGCTGGGTACTAATTATGTCCAATTTTCTCTCTCTCTTTTTTTTTTACACATATCATCCTCTCATTTTAAAGAAGAAATGTCTTAAGAGAATGTTAAAATGAGAACTCAGAAACTTCTTAATCAAGAACTGCACACACACACACACACACACACACACACACACACACACACACACAGGCATACAGGCACACACAAACACACACACACAAGGCATACAGGCACACACAAACACACAACACACACACACAGACACACACACACACACACACACACACACACACACATCGCTATAATAAAAGAAAAGGATACTATGAACTTGAGAGTGAGGAGTACTAGAGGAATTGTAGGGAGTGTATCTGAGATTGGCTAGAGGAAATAATTATAAAGATTTTTAGTTAAGCAATAATTGAAAAAAGGTATCTCTTAACCATTTGGAACACACTTTCTCTGGTGGATAATGTGTTCTCTCTCTCTCTTTTTTTCTCTCTCTCTGTCCATCGTCACATAGTTACACATATGTGTGAAGGCCAGAGAAAAACATGCATATATTTTTTAAAAATACTTTCAAACTTGCAGAATTTTATGGCAATATATGTTTATACCACCCATTGAGTAAATATAGCAGGACAGATTGTGGTCTGAGGAAAATGACTTCAAATATCATATAAAATTTGAAGTCAATCATAATATAAAGTGTAATTATGAACTTTTAATTTTAATTATTGAAGTATTCCTATATTGTTTTGGTAAGAAAGGCAAAATGTTAGAGAGAAAGTGGCTTTGCTGGAAGCTTTCCAAAACAACAACAACAACAACAACAACAACAACAACAACAACAACAAAACAGTTGTTGTCTCACAAAGGGAATGTATCTTTACAGCTTCTCCTCTTTCAAAAAAATAACTAAAAATTTATTTTTAAATTACTTATATTCTGGGTGATTTTGTGCATGTGAGTGCAAATACCCAGTAAGGCCAGGGGAGGAGGAGTCAGATGGATTCCTAGGAGTTGGATTTGCAGGCAGCTATGAGCAGAAGTGGGTGCCAAGAATCAGATTTCAGTTCTCTTCAAGACCAGGACAGGCCATCCATGTTGAGTCATCTCTCCAGCGCTTGCTTGTGGATGTTTTATTTATACCAATGCAACTTTTCTTGTGGAAAATGATCTGACAGGTATCTCCACACATAGAAAGTTGCTTTTACCTTTCCAGCATGCTGTTTGTGGGAGGACAGGGTGCTTGGTTAAAACATAGACCTACCTTTATACAGCCATGTCTTATGCAGTACCTAGCCTGGAGGTATCCCTAGATAGGCCTATATCACTGAGCAATGCAGGCTACGTCTCTCTTACCTCTAATCAGAGGCATCAAAGCCTTTTCTAATACAACTGACTCCAACTTGTGCTAGTTGTATCACTCTGGGCTGTCTCCTTAGCTAGAGAAAACCAATTTTCTCATCTATAAAGCAATAATGAATATGGTTTGAAAACAAGAAAAAAAACTTGTTTAAAAAATAGCCCAGGATCTACAGATTCTGATTCATGGCTAAGAACTTTATTTCTCTTGGCTCATTATGATTGACACTCTGTCCCCAGTCTGAATGTCTGACTCTTATCAAGACTGTGTTTGTCCCTTCCTTCCCAAGATGAGAGATTCTTAGGAGTCTCCTGGCTCAATGTTTTATTCTCCCAAACATGTGTGAAAAATTGGAAAAATAAATTCCTGGTTTCATATAAGTAAGTGGTGGTTTTGCTCTGGAGAATTGTGGCTTTTCTAAGCTAATAGAAAACCATTCCGAGTGTGATTTCTCTAAAGAGAGCAGGCGAGTTCAACAAAAGGCTCGTTTCCATTTCTAACCAAGGAGACTATACATGGGAATAGTAGTGCCGATGGTTAAAACTCACTCTTTAGGAAGTAAAGTTTCCATTTTCTCAGCATTATGAGGCCTTTCCTTTTATAGATGGAATGCAAACTCAACAGGTCTTCTCTTTGCTCGGTTTTCTGCAGTCTCTTAGCACTGCAATGTCTTGTTTCCTCACAGAGCATAGTGGAGGATGAACTCTCATCCATCAGAAGCCATCTGCCCAGTGGCTAATTTTCATGGTTCTCAAGCCTAGGGAATGTTCACACAATCCATGTTTTCAGTGACTCCCAGCTCCTGAGAGGAGAAAAGAAGGAGGGGAAAGAGGTGGGGAGGGGAAGGAGGGGCAGGAGGGGAGGGAGAGGAGGGAAAAATAGAAAAAAAACATAGCTCATTTTATTTCCTACACGTGTGTGCTCAGCATGTGAACATGTGCATGTATGCCTATGCATTTGTGTAAGTGAATGTGCATATGTATGTGGAGGCAAGGGGCTGATGTCTGATGTCTGATGTCTTAGTGTCTTGCTCTATTGCTCTCTCTGAGCCTGGAGCTTTTCAGTTCATCAACCAGGAGCCAGCCAGAGAGCTCAGCTCAGAGTGCCATCCTCCTCCTGTCTCTTCTGAGATTACAGGTTTTGTATATGTATGCTGGGGATTGAACTCAGGTCCCCATGCTTGCAAGGCAGTCACTTTGCAAATTGAGCCATCCCCTAGGCTCTAACTTCTTTTCTTTCTCTGTAGATTTCATCCATCAAGACAGTCTGTTGAGAAGGATTTGTTTCTCCCTTTTGTACCAATGCTTCCCTCTGCCTCCTGGTGGCTGACAAGGACTATGTTTGCTGCTCTGCAGACATATTCTTGGTGGCTGCTCTGAGCCCTGGTAGCAGGGAGTTGACAAAAGATAAGGTCTCCATCTCTTCAAACATTCCCACACTACTCTGCTGCCAAGTCATTAAGCAAGGCAAACTCCTCTCCCACACGGGCTGTTAACTTTTATTTGTTCAGAGCTGCTCTTAAACATGCCTGGCCTGAACTCTCCTTTTTTCCCCCCAGGATGGAGGAGTGAATAGTCAGCAATTGCTTTGGTCCCAGCTGGTCTGCTGCTTTCCTGGCTTCACTCAGATGAGCCTTAGGAGGTAGCTGGCTCCTTTGAGCCCGATTCATTTACATTCACACTCACATGTCCTCATGTCCTTTGTTCTTATGAAACAAATTCATTTTGATCCTTTGATAGGCATCATTCTAGATGCCAGGGACTGGGTTGATAAGTGTAGTTCATAAAAAGTAAGGACTACATTTCTCTCTGCCTATCAGAAGTTTACTGTCTAACAGAGTAAGAGAATAGAAAACATAGAGATGACTGTGATAGTAAGTGTAGCTGGTGGGAAACAGATATTTTCTTTAGTTGTGTAGCCACAGATACATTATCCACGTTGCTGTTATAACCCCTCACTCACACTCATGCAAGCAACCCTAATGAAACTCACTGGGTCACTGAAAAATAAAGTCACAAGAAGCTGGAGCGGTGGTGTCTTAGCCCTTAAGAACATGAATTATTCTTCTAGAAGATCTGTATTAAGTTCCCAGCACCCAAATGGCAACAGCCAAGTGTCTGCAATTCCAGTTCCAAGGAATGAAAGCTCTCTTCTTCTGGCTTTCACAGGTACAGCACACATGTGATGCATAGACATTCACACAGGCAAAACACCCCTACACATAAAATTAAAATAAATAAATCTGAAAGAAATAAAGTAATGATAGTAGAAGGAGTACTTTTTGGGAGGGGAAATGGGAGAAGATGGAGAGAGGGTAAAGGTGGGGGAAATTACCCAAATGTATTATACACATTTATGGAAATGTCATAATGAAGCTCGTTATTATGAATATTATAAATGCTGCTAATAATAATAATAGTAATAGTAATAATAATAATAATATGCGTGGAGCGATCAGATTATAATCAGGTTTTCAGGTAAAAACAAGTAGGTTAATTCTTCGTCAACTTGCCACAAGCTAGAGTCATGTAGGAAGAGGGAACTTCAATTGAAAATATGCCCCTATCAAATTAATATGAAAGGGTCCAGATTACTGCAGGTGGTACCACCTCTGGTCTGGTGGTCCTGGGTGACATACTAAAGCAGGAAGAGCAATTCATGAGAGCAAACCAATAAATCAGACCCCTCCATGGCTTCTGCTTCAGTTCCTTGCCTTTAGGTTCCTGTCTTGAGGTCCTGCCTTGACTTTGTGCAGTGATGTTTTGTGGCCTGAGAATTGAAAGCTTACATAAACCGTTTTCTAAAGATTCTCTTGGCTGCAGGGTTTAATCACAGGAATAGAAACCATACAAGAGTAAGGATTTTCAGATCCCAATGAGAGACTCTTAAGATTTTCTTTGAAGTGGCCTGAGTGCATTCACTGAAAAGCAACTTATGAACGAAAACTTCCAGGAACTAAAGAAGGTGACATAAGAGCAGAAAGAAGTTGTATGATAGAAGAAACTCAAGACACATTCATTAAACATTCTTCACATTTGTTTTAAAATTGCATATTTTATTTTAATATTTGTGTATATATGTGCATGTCTCTATGAAGTACATGCCAGTGCAGATGCCCATGGAGGTTAGAAGTGGCACTGGATACCCTGAAACTGGCATTATAGGAGGGTTATGTCACCGTGTATGGTTCTGACTACAGAACTCATGCCCTCTGCAAGTGCCCAAGTGCTGTAAGAGCTTCTTGCTGAGTCCTCTCTTCAGCTCTGTTTTCACATTCTTGGTGCTGTTAATCATTGAGGGTACAGCGATTAATAACATGATCCTTATGTTTAGGAAGTTTATCATCTAACTTAAAAATCAGGACCAAATATGGAATTGGGATAGAGAATGGTTGCTGATTAAACAAGGGTACAGACCTTAATGGATACAAAGGGTGCTACAAGGACTTGCGAGAGAAAACATGTTGGAGAAAAGGCACCATTGCTAATCTTATGCTAAGAAGGATTTGCTATTGACTTCAGAAACTAACATTCTAACATTTGGACAGTTCCAATTTGTTTAGCAAATTCTATATAAAATATCTCATCTTTATGCTTTTATATGAAAATTAATTAATAAATCCTCAATAGATAATTTTTCCAGTTCATTTTGTGATCTTCCAAGATTGACCAAGAAACTGTTATTGGTAAAAGTTGCTGTAAAGCAGGTTTTAAGTAGACAGTTAACAGCAGACTAAACGACAGGTTACATGGGTGGACAGGAGATGGAAGTAAATATGAATTCAACCTGGCCACATACCTGATGCTTCAAGATCATTTTTTCCTCGGCACAATGAGAAGTTGTTGCTAAGTGTTGACTGAGGGCCATTGTGTTTCTGATCTTCCCTCAAGACTGTATGACACACACACACAAGTAGATGAAATTGTTTCAGATCCTTTATTGAGTAGTCACTATGTGCTGTGCATAGTTCCAGAGTTTGATCTGGAGCAGTGACTGTGAAAGACAAGGTCCCCCTTAGAGAGGATGCACCAACACACAGGTTTCACCTCAGAGACTGATGAAGTAGTCAAAGAAGCATCAATAACAGCAACAACCACAAAGTACACATTAATGGGAAAGATAATAGGGTAGAAGAGTGACCAGATGGGAGAGGGAAATCACCAGAGAGGAGTTCAGGGAAGTAACCGAAAAAGGACATTTTAGCTATGACATGACAATTAAGGAGAACATTTGTAATCCAGTAGAGAGAAGAAGGGTTCAACCATTAAAACAATGCTTGAAGGATGCAGTTAAGCTCCTGAGGCAAAATTGTGTGGTCAGTTTGAGATGTTGACAAAAAAAAGAAATCAGTATAGCTGTAAAGCAGATTATTACGTAGAAGACTGGTTGAGGATCAGAGAGGTAGCTCACCAGAGATATGGCTCAGCAACTGAGGTACTTGTCACCAAGCCTGGTGATCTGAATTTCATTTTGAGCCTGGAATGATGGAATGAGAGAACTGACTCATGCAAATTGCTTGACTTACACGTATGTATCATGGCACATGCATCACACACACAGACACACAGACAGACAGACACACACAAACATATACAAATAACTAAAATGTAATATTAATAAGCCAGCCAGGAATCCACTCAACTCTGCCATTGTACCCCCAAAAGTCTGGGCATATGCTAAATGGCAAGGTGTGGGTATGTTACAATAAAACTTTGTTTAAAAACATGGTGTGTAAATAAATAAATGAGGGCCACTATCAGAAGAATTCTAGATCAAGCTGTCTGATTGAAGCCTGTTTACAAATTTATATCTTCGAGCTTTGGAAGAGTGATACAATGGCACCTCATAGGAGACGTGTGCTCAGAGTCTTTGTCCTGTGCTTCTTTATGTCTATGCTCATCTGTATTCTTTATCCTTTGCCTTATAAAACAGACCATGAAACTAAAGTAGGTGTTTCTTTGAGCCCTGTGCCTTATATTAATCATTGAATGTAATGAGTGAGTTATAAAATATCTGTTGTATTACAATCAGTTAGTCAAACTTACAAAATGCCAAGCATGTGGCTATTTTCTGAAGTGGCAGCCATTTGTTGACTTCTGGGACATCATGTTAGCTTTATGTAGAAGTGTAAGAACTGTATTTAATGTTATGATAGCCAAGTGTTATCAGAAAATTAGTCAATGGGATTGGAGGGATGATTCAGTGGATATAAAATGTAGCCTGCTGTCATGAAAATCAGAATTTAGATTCCCAGGACTTTATTTACTAGGGTGCACTGAACTTAAGGAAACAGCTATGTTCATCAACTGGTTTAATACATCATAAATTAAAGGAGAAGGACATAGGAGGAGGACACACATGAAGAATTATGGTGAACAAGGGTCCTGAGTGACACTCTGGTTTCCAGGCTGTTGTGAGCACTCTCCACAAAATTTTGTTGTAGCTATACATCAAGAAGTTCTCTGTACTCCATACTCTGCTGTATTCTGCACTCTGTACTATGTATTTGCAGGGGTTTCCTAGCGGCATGAGCAATTGCTAACTTAATCCTCAGTTCCTCTCCTCAACTGAGAGGATGGGAACGGGCTGTGGAGAGCAGCCCCAGGCAGGAGCTCAGTCTGAGTTAGCACACTGAAGCAAAAGAGGCTTCTGAGCCCACAGACTGAAGGGAGCAGAGACTGAGTAAATCCCTATCACTCAGTAGAGTGTAGGGTTATTGGGAACCTGTGTTGCATGCTCATGCTAATCAATAGAGTCTTTTCTATTTTCTTTGTATAGAGTTGCTGCGAAGATTGGTTTTATTGGTATAAGATTAAGGAAGTTTTTTGTGGGGTTTAATGGGGAAAGGAAACCCCATGCACACTAGTTATAGTATCAATAGCAGTGATAACATGTGCTTGTTTTTTGTTTTTTCATCTGACTTTATCCTGGATTTTAGTCATCTTCTCTCTATATCTCTATCTGTCTGTCTGTCTATCTATCTATCTATCTATCTATCTATCTATCTATCTATCTATCTGAAATATATTACAATGTTGTAGAGATTGTGGTCCAGCTAGTCCAACAATAGCTGTTTACTAACATAAGTTCCAAGGGTCCAGTAGTTGTTCAGTCCACAAGGCTTGATGTCCCTGCTGGTCTTTGGTATACTCCAGGACTCCAAAGAAGGAGAGTAATGCAATGAAGGAATGTACTTTTCCGCAAGACTGATAATAAGCAGGCAAAGAAAGTCAGTTTCCTTTCTCACTGTTCTTTATAGAGACCTCTAGCAGAAGGTGTGGTCCTGATTAAAGGAACAGTTTCCCACCTCAAAGATTCTGGTTAAAAGTGGGTCACTCCACAACTGAATTAGAAAATTCTTTTACAGGTGTATCCAGCCACTACATTTTAAATCCCAGATATAGTCAAGTTGAAAGCAATGAATAGCTATTACAGGAGGAAGTTGATCTAAGAGATGATTAGGGTATGAGTTAAGATTATTAAAATACATTCTACACATGTATGAGATATTCAGAGGATTAATGACATTATTATCTTTGACTATCACAGGACGATATTTGCAGCCACACCATGTATGCTAAAACATATAGTAACATCTTAAGTAGAGGTGAAAACATCTGCAAAATACTTTTCTTCCCCTTGTTTTGTGACCAAGAGTCAGACATGCAGGGGTTTGGGGTGTCAAAGTTTCTGTGGAGAGATTCCCACCAGTGACTTTCAGAAACTGAGCATCAGAAGATGGTAATGGTACTTGTCCATTCTGCCAATTCAATCCTACCAGAGATCCTTAAAACAATAAGATCTTCAGTTTATAAGACCTCTGACACATTATCAGGAACTTAAAGTCTATTTTGCCACTGTCACCACTGTCATTATTATTTATTATCAGGTAGTTAAGAAGAAGAGCAGAAAAGAGAAAGTTCTTACTTATCTGCTAAGCACATTTAAATAGGTTGTTGAGATTCTGTAGTGGGGAGAGCCAGGTTCCAAATAAAGGGGAGGGAATTTAAAGGGAAAGTGGTCCTTACAAGGGGATCACATAAAAGGGAACTGGGCAAGGGATTCCTTATAGACAGGGATAAACTTAAGCATGCCTAATAAAAGGAGAAGGTCTCTGTGAAGAGGGAATGACAAAACATAAGAGAACTAGAATACAAGGATTGTAGAGTGAGTCCCAAATGGTGGTAGCAAATACATTAGGCAGTCACTGGAGGCAGCCACTTCTTACAGATCTTAGAAGAGGCACCTGGGTTTTCTAAAGTCCCAGGAGAAAAAAGTTAATATTAGTCTCTTTTTGAGGTAAATATAGATGGCGAAGACTAAGCATCCAGGTTAAAGCCATTAAGGTGTTGTAGAACACAATCCTGACACCTAAATAAAGGGCTATATCTAAGTTTATTGTAGTATCTCTTGAGTTAGAAAATCATGAATTATCTGCATATTCAAAAATAGCTATGAATCTTTGTTTTTCACTTTAAACAAAATCAACTTTTGCTTCCAGTGAAAGAACCCAAGGTGACCACAATGAAGAGGAGGGAAGAGGAAACTCTATTCACGATCCAGAACTGTATACTTATAACGGGTCTCTTTGCCCTGGGCATGGACATAATCTTGCTATGGTCTTTTGGCCTCAGTCTTGGTGGGCAAGCCAAGCGGGTCTCCTTATTTGACCTTACTTCTGGGATTTCCTGTCCTCTCTAAGAAGACTCTGTCTGCCATGCTCCCTCTTCTCATCAGACATTTTCTGAGGAGACAGTAAGACTCATCTCTTCACCCTGGAAAGAGAACTGACAACAAAACAAAGAAGTGATTCCACTTGAATCTAGCATGAGTGGACTAGGACTCCTCATGCGGGGAGCACAGACAGCATAGGCGGCTGCATCACTGAAAAGCACCTCCGACCCAGAGGACTCCTAAAAGCCACACCCCTGGGGATAGGCCTGACTGGCAGGCAGCTCCCCTGCAGAATGTCCCCTACTCAATCTTAGGGAGGGCCTCAGGAGGCTTCCTGAGCCTTCTACATGCTGTGAGCTTCCTAGTCTTCCTAAGCTTTCCTCCTCCTTTCAGGAGCTAATGTTACTGCTTCCAGGAGGTAGATTCCTAATGTCTGAGTAAACACCCACAACGATGCTTAGCCATTCATCTGTTTACTCATTTTCTAATTAATTAAATCATAAGGCATATGGATAGTTTTGGCCAGTCTTTTGATCATGTCTCTCTCTCTCTCTCTCTCTCTCTCTCTCTCTCACACACACACACACACACACACAGACACACACACAAAGAGAGAGAGAGAGACAGACAGAGAGACAGAGAGATACAGAGAGAGATAGAGACAGAGAGACAGAGAGACAGAAAGACAGAGACAAAGACAGAGACAGAAAGACAGACAGATACAGGGGTAGAGGATGTGGAGGGAGAGGGAGAAGAAGAGGGAGAGGGAGAGGGAGAGGGAGAGGGAGAGGGAGAGGGGGAGAGGGAGAGGAGAGAGAAGGAGAGGGAGAGGGAGAGGGAGAGGGAGAGGGAGAGGGAGAGGGAGAGGGAGAGAGCACATAGGTCCTTTCTTACAGAAACCACAGTGGACATTAAACATGCTTACATGTGTACCACAAAGGACAGGAACAGGCTGACCAAGTCATTATTGAGGAGATTTTGACATATAAGAAAAGTTGAAAACTTCACTGCTAAAAATCACATTATGGCTGGGGGCTGTTGAGCCCTTTAAAGGCAGCCATTATGAGCAGATATATATATTTAGCTATAAAATTATATACTGGATTTTAAAGGCAGTGTAAAAGCTTAATGTAACAATATTTCACTAACACCTTAAAAATTTTATTATGTGTTAAAATGATATGTTAAGTGTATTAAGTTAAATGTATTATTCATATATTAAGCTCTACATATTAAAATTAATTTTAGCATGTAAGAAAATCAATATATTGGATGATCAACTTACTATTTGTTACTTTGTATGTGATATAAATAATATCATAGTATATTATTATATTAATTGATACAGAAAGCTACCATTAATCATACAAGTTTAATGACCTCTATTTGTATCAGTACATTAAATAATATATTTAATGATAATCAACTAATGTGCTGAACTATTAAACATTAATATCTTAAAATTAATTTCTTAGTTTTGCTTTTACTTTTCACTGTGCATCTATGGGCATCATCAGGGTCTAGATACATCAGACAGATAAGAAGTTTCTTATTTTAACCTCATAGGATAAACGTGTCTTAAACAATAAGTCATTCTAGGTCTAAAAAGAGTCTTTAGCCTCAAAACTCAGAGTCACTCAATCAGGGAGTTGCAAGATCCACCTGATCCAATTTCTCCATTTTTTTTGTCATAGATAATTGAAGGGAGACATAATTGAATTTGTTGAAATTAACAGAGTCTAATTGCTAATGAAACGATCTCATTGCTATGGCAAAATATCTGGTAAAAATGACATAAGAAGGAAAGGTCCTGTCTTAGTCAGTGTTCTGTTGCTTTGGAGTGACATTGTGACCACAGTAACTCCTATAAAAGAAAGCATTTACCTGGAGCTTGCTTGCAGTTTTAGAGGTTCTGTCCATTATTGTCATGCAGAGGAGTGTGGCAACATACATGCAGATATGGTGCCAGAGAAGTTGACAGTTCTTCATCCAGATTCTTAGGCAACAGGAAGAGAGAGAAATAGACTTGACCTGGTTTGAGCTTTTGAAACCCCAAGACCTTCACTGACACACTTCATCCAATATGGTACACCTCCTAATCCCTCCCATGTAGCACCACTCGATAATTACCAAGCATTCAAATATATGAGCCTAGGGGGACATTCCTATTCAAATCACCACAGGTCCCCAACCTATCAAGTACAGTCATTTACATTTAGGGTGGGTCTTTTCACCTCAGTGAATTCAACCAAGTTTGTCTTGTTATTGATTCTAGATCCTGAGGTGTTGCCAATCAGTATTAACCGAGATACTCACAAACTTGCATTCATTCATTCATTTAATATGTATGCATATGCATAAGTATGTAGTGTGTGTGTGTGTGAGTGAGTGTGTGTGAGCGCAAGTGTGCCATGTTATGTGTGTTCAGAGGACAACTTTCCATCATGTGGGTCCTGGAAATTATTCGAGTTGTCAGGCTTAGGTGCAATTGTCTTTATAGGCTGAGCTACCTAGTCAGTCCCCTAATGGTTTTGTCAAGAACAATTGAGGTAATCTCCCACAGGGGATTTAGAGAACCATTTGTGGATGTTTTATTTTCTGTGTAATATCTTAGCAGGCATGTGAATCCTTGCATCTTCTCACTCTTCTTTAAAACCCTAGCTCCTATTTTGTTCACCCCATAAAGCCTGTCAGTCTTTCCCGCGTTCCCCCTTGTTATGCTCATTTGACATTCCACACAGGTTAAGCACAGATGTTGTTTATCATTTATGCATCAGTTCTGGCTTCCCCTACAAGAAAGCTCAGCCCATCTTGAATTCATTGTATTCCAATCCAGGGGACAGGTTTTTACACTCAGAGTGTCTTTTGTTTCAGCTGTTGCCACTTCACTACCTGGGGTACTTGTGTATTATGTCTGAAGCTCTGAGACAGATGGAGGTTTTCAATTCATATTGGTGGTATTTATTGCATGGATAACAAAGGTAGCCAGCTTTAGAGACGCTGAACAGCTTTCTAGAATTATAACCTCACCAGCAGTGAAGCACTGACCAGCTGGACTCTAAGGCTGCTTAATCCATACATGTAGAAGACCTTGAGAGACCCTCTACTAGAGAAACAGAGTTACAGTTTTGCATTGAATCATCTGGGGACACTGGTAATGGATGTCATTCATTGACTTGGATTTCTTCTTTCCAACCTACCTCCTGTAGGTATCTTTATCAGGCAAAAAAAAGTTTGGAAATCACATCCTAGGGACCACCACTGATATGAGGTCTAAGACTAGCTAGATGTGTATGACAAGATGGTGAATGGAGCCACGGAACAGATAGAGAATGGTATGCTCAAGGTAACCTTTCAGGGTTGCTGTGATGATTCTATAAGAATCTTGGTACTATAACAAAATCCCACTGAACAGAAGTAGAAATGTTATTGGGTTACATATGATTGATGTCTGCAGAGACATTGGCTTGAGTGTGCTTTAAGACAGTGAGCTGGTGGAGTAAAGGCGTTGGATGCTGAGTTCTTGGATCCATCACACCAGATGTCTTGTTGTTGCAGCTGTTTCTTCAACATTCCTATGCCATCAATACTCTCGTATCATGGTCAGAGGACCTTCTACTGACTTACTTTAAAGATTTCACCTATACCATCTTTATGATATATTTGCTAGGCAATGATTTCAGGATTATACATGTATATGTCATATTATAAATATGTATGCATACATATTATTTTATATCATATGTATCATATGAACATTGGCTCATTTACTCTTGAAATTAGCTTAGGAATATATGTCATTATTCACTCTGACTTACAGATGGGAAAACTGAGGTCCATAGACGGCAAGTGAATGTTCTAGTTAACACAACAAACAGGGCGTAGGGCCAGGGATTATAATAGAATTAGTGTGTGTAATGTGTATACTCTTTTAGAAATTTGTTACATTTATTTATGTATTTATGTGTTTATGCATGCATGCACACATACATACACACACAATTGGGAAGGTATGCATATGCCTTGAATAGATATGTCTGTGGGAGAAGAACTTGTAGGACTTTGCCCTTTTTTCACCCATGTGGATCCCAGGAAGTGGATGCAGATCTTCAAGTTCAGTGCCGAGTGCCTTTACCAACTGAACCATCCTACAATACTGTCTGTGCTTTTAGTTCTCAGGACATTAGTCACACTGTGTGCATGAGACAGGCCTCCCCCATCTCCAGGGTTGCATCCAGGTGTCCTTTACCTCCAGGCTTTCCTGTGCCTTTCCTTACCTGAACATCTGTCTGTTTTTCTGGTATTATCTGAATAATATTTAGAGTCTTCCTACAAGCCATGACCTTTTCTGTAGAGTGCTGATGGACCCATTACCCCATATTGAAATTTCTGACAGACTTAGAAGTTGTGATACCCTCAAATTCAGGGACAATCTCTCCCTTTGTGTCATCTGTGTTTGATCTTGTGGACACGAAGTGAGGAGCAGTGCGAATGATCTCTCAATTTGGGCCTATTCTTCCTGATTAAACTAATTGCTTACCTCTGGCATCCTCACCTCTGTGATCGTCTAGGTGGCAAAGTTAAACAATTCTTTCTCAAACACAAGAAAAGAATTTCTCAAATTCTTTCTCTTATGGATGACAGGTTAGTGCTGACTGTCACCCGAGATCTCTATGTTATAATCTAGCAGAGGATGACACCATTTCTTTTATGAAGTCTAGCTGGTATTCCCACAATTTGGCCTCCCCTAGCCTATATTTTCTGGGCTTCTTTTTTTCATCTGGGTTTTTACTCCTCTCCAGCAACATTCTTCTTGTCTTGTTACAGTTACAGGCTGTTTCAAAATCCATATGGTCCGGGATGCTTGCTTAGACCCCTCCTTATCTATTACTAAAACAAATCTTCGGGGCACTGTCTCTGCATATGTTTTCATCCCATTCTACCCTTGAAAACCTTGACTCTAGATTTTTTTTTTAATCTTTTGTCTCTAGTGAGCCTATATAGTCTTTGATGGTGATGTTTATGTTTTTTAATTCTATTCTGCAACTCTAGCAGAATAAGAGACTCATTTCAGCAGATAATAAAGACCCACAGTGCTGGTGTTAATTGATGCATTTCTTTCTCAGGTACTCTGCTGCCTCCTAGTGTCACGGGGAGGAAGCTTCCATCTGGGAGATGGTAGCTTCGAGCTCCAGCCATCCATGACCAGTGCCCTTTCAATTGATGAACTCTGTCACGGACGGTGGACTTGAAACCCAGGGCTGCCCCTGATAGTTTTAGAAATACTATTGCAGCCAATAAGGAGGCCTTCAGCTGTCTTAGTCTGGGTCCCCCTGAAGGGCAATTCTGCTCCATCCCCCGGAACTCCCTGTGGGACTTTCCTGGAAAATTATGGTTTTGTTTTGTTTTTTTTTCGCTGCCTCAATACCTTTCTAGTTATGCCCCTGATGTGTTTTTTTTAAGTCTTTTATGTGGCCTTGTTTTTGCAAATTTACTCTTAGCTCTTAAGGCTACAGTGTAGCACATGCTAACATTTAATGAGTCCGGAGAAGCTTTTAAATTTTTTCTAAATTGGGGACTAGAGCGATTGCTCAGTACTTTGAACATTTGCTGCACATGTGTGGACATCAGAGTTGAGCTTCTCAGTACCCACATAAATTCCAGGTGGCTATGGTGATCCTCCTGCAATTCCAGCCTCCAAAGGTGAGACAGGAGTTCCTCAGAGCAAGGGGACTAAAGAGAATGGCTATACAGGCAAGCTCTGGTTTCGATTAAGAGACCCTGCCTCAATGAATAAGGTGGAAGGGAGGAAGAGTGTGATTCCTGACATCAACCTTAAGCCTCCTCATGCAACTCAGACGTGCATATGTGCACACACACACATATGTGCACACATACACATGGGAAAAATGGGAGAAATGGGAAAAATTATCTAGGTCATAAATGAATATCTAAATTTGCCCCCACCCCCAAGAGTTTTTAAAAGGACCTGTGATGAAATCACTTCAGTGAGACATAAAACATGAGAGAGAAAAGTTGGGGCCACAAGTTCACCATGGAAACATCAGATGTTGTTTTGGCTGAACGTGTGCAGAGATAAATGGTTTTGAAGAAAGAAAAGCACTCTGAGTACCAACACAGTGTTCAAAGCCGAGGGTCTGCAGCCTTTACTCGGTGGTACGTTTGCTTTTCCTAGAGCATCTTCTAAGTGTATGGCCAGCACAATCATTGAGCAACACACCACTCATAAGCAGTTGTGAAAATCTGACAGGGAAAGTATGCAAGAGCGACTACCAGCAGGCTAGGATCCATGTCTCTAGAATGCAAAAGACACAGATTTTTTTTTCCCCTCTGTGTGTGTGTGTGTGTGCTCTATTCCTGAAGAGAGCTTTGGGCTAAGTAGATGTTCAGTAAATATCCCCTGAGCCATTTCTGCTTAAGATTTTGAAATAGCATTATCCTGCAATAGAGAATTACCGCTCAGGGAAGAGGGATGATAACAGTGGAGATAGAAAAAAATTATAGAAGGCATCTTATAACATCTTCAAACTTCTATGAGTACCTCAATCACCACAAGGTAGTAAGTAACCCTCGTCCCAAAAGTGCTATCTTTTGAGTCTGTACAAACAACCCAGAACAGCAAGGGTAAGGAGGGACACAAGTGGCTAGATGGGAGATGAAAGACACAGATTTTATGAGAATTGACTAGGATAAAAAAAAATTCATCACAAATTCTTTCTCTTCTGATCTATACTTGAGTTGTTTGTGATGGTTGTGTGTGATTATGTATGTTTGTGTACGTGTGTGTGTGTGTGTGTGTGTGTGTGTGTGTGTGTTTGGGCACATGACAAGTCTCCCTGGAGATCACAGCATGCATTGAATCCTCTGTAACTGGGGTATTCAATATGGGCCCTAGAAACCCAACTTATCTACTGAAGGAAAATCAAGTTCTCTTGATCACCAAGCCATCTCTTCAGCAAGTCCCCCACCTTGCTTTTGAAACAGGGCTCCTTATTAGCCTGGTCACATAAAATAGACTGACTGGCCAGCAGATCCCAGAGATCCTGCCATCTCTTTCCCTGATGCTGGCATTATAAGTAAATGCTACCACACCTGGCTAGTTTTGGATAGGGTCTGCAGATGGAACTCGGGTCCTCATGTGTATAAGGGTAGCACTTTCCTGACTGCATTGCCTCCCAGCTCCTCTCAAGAGTTTCATTTTTGCTCTTCAGGTACATTTTCTGTTCACAGAATTTCATCTCTTACAGGGAACAGATGATCTTTAATATTCTTCCACAAATTAGCCCAGTGCCTGGGACTTGGGTGTTTAAAAATGTTCATTGAATGAATAAAAGGCCGACAGCCTGAGATGCTGAGAAGTTTTGACTTTTCATTCATTATGCATCCTTTCAATTCCCAGCCTGTGTTGTTAATATTTCAGAGCTGGAGACTAATGACCTATATCAGCACTCCCATAAAACACATGAACTCTTTGCTGTTTATCGCCCTTCCTTTGATTTTTTTTCCTTCAATACTTTTCTTTTCTCAGACTGCCCCACAGCTCCTAATCAAAGCCCCCAGCTGATGCTCTCATGGTTCGCAAGAGTCGTTAATTCCACTTGTCTTATCTATAGCCATGTGAAGACAGTTATTTGTTACTAGGCTGCTGGGTGTTTCACAGTTGGGAACTACGGAACATCACAGTTCATTTCTGCAGAGACGTCCTCCATAGCTGTCTGCCTTGAGTATCCTTCCTTTGTGCCTCTCACAGGGCTCAGGCAGCTACTCCCACTGCTCCTCCCAGATCAGTTGCTCATTTTCCCCCTGCTGTTGTCACTGATAATTTCCAGGTTAAATCTTATAAGTGGAAATTGGATCCCCAGCTGGAGATGAAAGACAGCCCCTCCGAGAAGTCATAACTGCAGTCTGCTGCTCGGTGGGTACAGCAGTTGAAGATGACAGATTTCAGTGCTTCAGCATCACCACACTGTCCATCTGAGGGCACCTAGGGTGGAGATTCCGTGCTCCTAGGGAGAACAATATTTGCACCCTTTTACTTATGGCCTATGTGAGGGAGATGGGAGCCAGGTAAGTGGGTTTTTCTGTCGCTTATGAGAAATAAGTTAGATAAAGTGATAAAGAGGGCTAGGCAGCAAGTGATTTATAAATAAATGGCTTGCCTTCTAGGCATCCAGCTATCTAAACTACAGGAAATCTTTCTTCCCTTTAGAATAGAACCATTTGACTTCTTAGATTTAAACAGTGGAAGTAAAAAAGATTTTAGATAGTAAGTTTTGTCCTTTGAAGAATTATTTTGCAATTCCATGGTTCCAAATGAAACACCTCTGATTTATTTAGTTTTATTTATTTATTACTGCAGGTGATACTCTGGGGTAGCTACAATTTTCAAGAGCTGGGGTTTTCAGTTCAGTAGGACACACATGATATTATCCTTGGGCTCAGGCTGTGGCTCAGAGAGTAAAGTGCTTGCCATCCAAGCATGAGAACCTGAGTTCAGATCCCAATACCCATTAAAAGGCAAGGCATGGTCACTGTATCTGTAATACCTGTTCTGGAGAGGTAGAGACATGTTGATTGCTGGAGCTTACGGGCCAGCCAGGTCAGCTTAATCAGTGAGCTCCAGATTCACTTAGCAACTGCCTCAAAACATAAGGTGGCCAGAGATTAGAGAAGTAACTCCTTATTTAAGAGCTCTTTCTGCTTTTATAACAGACTCAAGTTTGGTTCCAAGCACATATTTTGGTGGACAGCCACCACCTGCAACTCCAACTTTGAGGGACCCAATACCTTTTCTGGTTTCCATGGGCACCTGCAGTTACATACACCTACAGAGACACACAGACACATAATAAAAGTCAGAGAAATCTTACAAAATACGATGTGGAGAGTGATAGAGGAAGACACCCATGTTGAGCTCTTGATGCCCTATTTGTACACATGGGTTGATCTCTCTCTCTCTCTCTCTCTCTCTCTCTCTCTCTCTGTCTTCTAAAGTTGAGCTTTTATTGGTAAGACTGACATCATCACGACAACAATACCTTCTGTAGAGTGGAGGTGATCTAAAGGAGACTCCCGGGCACCTTCTCTTGCAGAGTTCATGCTACCAAATAAGAAAAGCCGGTTCTCGAAATGCACCCTGTTCTAGTGTCTCGAGGCTTTTTAATGGTATAGGGCTATTCTGGAACTCATGTAGGCAAGAAGACCTTAAACTTGTGGTACTTCTATCTCTATTTCTCAAGTTCTAGGATGCTACGCATGGTCCCACCAAATTTTACTCAGTACTGGGGATGGAATCCCGAGCTTTGTGTAGGCTAAGCAAGCACTCTAGCAGTTGAGCTGCTTCTGCTGACCCCACCCAGGGTTCTTTCCTGGGCCCCTTACTGACTTTGGCTTTTCAAAGTTTTTAAATATACCTTCATTAGATCGAGCGTCTTCTGAATTTTAGATACTGGATCATTCACATTAATTTGGTCTTCAGGTTTAACCATGTTATCATTTTCAGCCGAAAGCAAGTATTAGAGAGACGTGATGGAGGTAGGGTGGTACAGTCAAGTCTATGGCTACAAAGGCCTGTAAAGGACCAAAAGTGAAAGACTTGAACATTAGAAGGGAGAACTCTAAGGAAGAAAAATAAGTGCCAAGATTATGAATGAAGACCTTTTACCATGTTGCCTGTGATTGGATGGAGGCTTTCACACAACTTGTACAACCAAGAATGCAGTGGATACTCTGTTACTCCATACCAGACCATTTGTCCTGTTCAGTTGGACTTATCCAATATACACTGTTTATAGGAACAGCATATTTCTGTATCCCACCCTGGGCTGGACCTGTCAGCATCTCTTGGTAGTGTCAATATATTGAGAGTGGCCAGGCTAAAAGTACTGACCAAGCAGATTCAATGTGCCAAGGATTCTCAGCAATATGAACTCCACATTGAATAAGAGCAGTAAAAAAAGAAAAATCCATGATTTCAGCAGCTGAGATTAGAGTGGAAGAGACAAGAAGCCAATAGATATGTAAATTAAAAGATACGCAACATGAAATTGAAAATTTCAATTTCATCTCAATTTAAGAGAGGAATAATCAACCTTATGGTTAAATTGCTGCTTTTGCCTCTGTATACTTGGGGAAAGTGTCTCTGAGGACTGGAGTATCTTACTTCATTGAGCACAGACTATTGGGTACCTTCCGTGTTTTGGGTCTTCATGTACTGAAAGGCTTAATTATTCTCGTACTCAGAGAGCTTCCTGGCAATTGTTAGATAACAGATATAAGATGCCTTTAGTGCTTCTTACTATTAATGTACACATACTCTAAATTACTCTTAGTTGTGATATGCACTATACAACATAAATGAGTATAACTGTACTTTGAAAAATCAGACGGCAGAATATAAAGATCTAGTAGATGCATATTGAGGGAGAAGGCTCTGGTTTCCATGGAAATGTAGGGACCTGTTAAGGAGGAAGTGAGTAGTGAGATCTGATTCAGGGATTAATGCATTCCCATAAAGCAGGTTGAATATTGACTCAGGGACAAGAAAGACAATAGGGACCCTTTAGGGATGTATTACAGAGATCTAGGAAAGGGATGGTGGCAGCTTGAGCATCAAATTTATCAAAGGTGAGAGGCATCAGATGTGATGGTTAGATTTAATTGTCAGTACCACATAATCTAGAATCACCTGAAAAGAGAATTTCCGTGAGAAATTTTCTAGTTCAGGTTGGAATATGGGCACCCATGAAAGGGATTTTCATGGTTGCTTAATTGATGTGGGAAGATCTAACCTAAAGAGGACACAGAAATGTCTGGTCTTAAATCTTGTGCTGTATAAGTGGAGAAAGCTAGCTGAACTTCAGAATTGCATGCACTCATTTTTTTTTCTCTATTCTCGACTGTGGATATGATGTGACTCAAGCTTCTACTACTATAGATTCCCCCAACAGGGATGGACTGTAACCTGTAATTGTGGACTGAAATAAACCCTTTCTCATAAACATCACTTTCCATCAGAGTACTTTGTTAAAGAAGAGAAGTGAAGCTAAAGTGTCAAATATATTATGAAGGATGGATGGGAATTTTGAAAGAAAGGTAAATGAATGGATATATCCATTCCAGTGTTCTGCACCACTATTACCATTGTTAGCACATGCATTGCTACTCCATTGGTTGCGAATATGAAGCTGAAAAGGAAAAAGGGAAGTTAAGTTTCTGCTATATGCTTGATATAAAGGTTGGGTGAATGTTGTTTAGTATTTAATAAGCAAGGGAAGAGTTTATGGGTAGAAAGAAGAGAATTTTGGGGAACAAGTAAAGAGATAGGTCACTGATTACCTTGAAATATCTGGCTTCACATATTGTACAGCTGAGGTATACCTACACATACAGGAGATTAGAGATTTTAGGATAGGTTAGTGTTTGGAAAGCATCAATATCTAGAATATAAGTCAGGGGGGTGTAACCAGCAAAAAGAAGAGGAGTGTTGGGGTTTGAAGACTGGTATCTTTCAGGATTTAAGCTATTAGGAATTGGTGGATTACCCATAAGAGAAGGTGGAGCAAAGGCAGCAGAAAGTTGAATGGATGTGGTGGGGTGAGCCCCAGAGTTTCTGTAAAGTGATGCCGAAAAAGTAATGTGACAGCAACATCAAAATTCTTCTTAAGAATGTGGCTATGACTGCCATTTTATAAGAATATGATTACAATGGATGTTTTTTATTAATTAAATTTAACATCCCAATCACTGTCCCCCAGATCCTCCCTTACATGGTTCCTTCCTCCATCTTCCTCCCCTCCTCTTCTCCTCTAAGAGGATGGAGCATCCCCTGGGTATCCCTCCACCCTGGCACATCAAGCCTCTGCAGAGTTAGGGACATCCTCTCTCGCTATGGCCAGACAAGGAAGCCTGTTGGGGAACAGATTGATGGGTAATAATGAAAATAAAAGAGGGTCAACTGATGATATAGGTTTTTTTCCATTTTTAAAAGAATTTTGCTGAGAAGTAGAGAATTGACGTTTTATTGGCTCTGTACTCAGGGTTCAGAGTTAAAGTATATTCTGGGAAGAAATGATAGTGATGAGAAAAGCCAAGGCAGACAGACACTGGCTTTTCTTCTTTCTACAGAGAGCTTCTAGGCCATTGTGCAACAAACTTCTTTCAGTCAAATAAAGAAAGGAGTCTTCTTTCATAAGGCTGACCTGCTGTAGCTTTCCTGGCAGGTCTACTCGTAGATGAGAAAGGCAGTTGCTCCACAGATAAAGACCAGCTCCCCTGATAGGTCCAGATCTGACCATAGGCATGAACATTCTAGAGACAAACAGATCATGATGTTTCTGAATGGGGACTGGGAACATGGGGGAGATAATCTAAAATAAATGTAATAATTTTTCTCCATGTAACACCCTCTCTTCTTGTGAACTATTTGGCATATATTGTTTGACTTTTCCAAGTGAAAACAAGCTTTATCCACTGCACATAGGACACTCAAAATAGAAGAAAAAGATTATTCCACCTAACTCTAATCTAAAGAACTAGTGAGCTTAACTGAGATTGCATTACAGGATTATGGGTGACTCCAAGACATTTTCATTGCCAAAAAGCCCATCCCAGAGTGGGTGAAACAGCATAGAAGCTGGTTCCACATATGACTTGGAAGCAGCTCAGCCATTTGGAAATTCCCTACCTCCATGTGTTTGTATAAACTTGGGGAAGAGCCGTGTGAACCTTGCACATTTCAGGAACAGCTCTAGATTTTAGAGTCTTTGCTACTTCCTGAGATTTGTTAAGTTTCAGCTACTTCCTCTGGTATCTAAGTTTATGTTAACTTGACAAACTAGAATCATTTGGGAAGAGGGAGTTTCAATTGAGAAAATGCACACCAGATTTGTCTGTGAACAAGCTATGGTATTTTTTCTTAAATAGTTATTGATATAGGAGGGCCCGATCACTGTGGGTGGTGCCATTCCTTAACAGGTAGTTCTTGGGTGTACAAGAAAGTTAGTAAGGGAACATGGCAAGTGCAGCTTTGTGGATTTGTCTTCAGTTTCTACCTCCAGGTTTGTACCTTGAGTCCCTGTTCAAGATCCTGCAGTGACTTCCCTCAGGGATGGAGTGTTATATGGAACCCTAAACTAAAATAAACCCTTTTATCCACAAGCTACCATTAGTTATGATGCTTTATTAGAGCAATAGAAACCAACTAAGACACTCCTAGAGCATAAACCCGCCAGCCTCCTGGGGAGAATGTTTCACTTCTCAGGAAACAGTTACACAGCAGCAAGGAAGAGTCTGGATCAGACTGGTCATTAACAAGGAATGCTCTTATCACGTGCTTTTGCCTGGGAACCTGGAAACTGCTTCTGGTGTTTTGTAAATGGTCATTGAAGGATTACAAGAATACCTGCTTTGCCATATTTATCTACACTGACTCTACCTTGTTGGGGGATCAGAGGTAGATTATGAGGAAAAATGCAAGGAAGAAGGGCTTAATATATGTGGGGCTCACCAAAACCTCCCTCATGATATCCTCTTATTCTGTAATCTTTTCTGGAATGGTTTACACAAGGTAAGTTTTTGTCTTGATTATAGAATTGAGAATTATACTTGTCCTTTTTTTTCTCTACACATCCCTCAATTTTAGCTAATACTGCTGAGTGCATCTTTTTAAAACAACATCTTCTGTATTTCAAAGAGCAAAATAAAACACTTAAAGCATGACTTAAGATGAGAAATTTGGTTGTGGTCTGCTGCTCAAGAGACACTCTCTAATAGGAAGCCCTTCCATGGTCTGTAGTGATTGCTAATGGGGATCGACATAGTGAAAACAGAAGTACAGGGAGCTCAGGGCTTCTGTTCATGTTGTGATTGGCTTAGGGTATTTGGATATTCTTGGGGCTGGACATAAAATTAAAATTGATCAGTAGTAGTTTACAACTCCTACACCTATTTCATTCAACTACACAGCGCAAATGTGTCACTTTGGACTTCAGAGCCTTTGGATTTTCTCTTTCTTATTCTCATATGTTCTTCTTGGTGGCATGCATAGAGAAGGCCTATTTCTGAAACCAATTTAAATATGATACTTTCAAGAAGATACTCTGGAACTGGAGAAATGGTTCAGCTTCCTGGTCTTGTAGAGAACACAGCCAGTTAGTAGCACTAGGGTTAGTTGCCTCACAACCATCTGTAAATCTATCTTCTGGACTCCCTCTCTTACCTACACTCATGTACCTACACACCCATACACACATATATGAATAGTTTTAAAAATATAATAGATCTTAGAAAAGGGAGATAGTCCTTGAAAAATTAGTTTAAGACTTTCCCACCATGCCTTATAACTTTAACTTTATAACTTTAACTTATACTTATAACTTATAACTTTAACATCTTTATAACTTCTCATTCAGCTTCTTTACTTCCTTGCTCATTGTATATCCTTCCAATCAGACTACAGCATCTCCAAAGTTCACATTTTCATTTTTCTACCATACTCCAAAATCTTCCATAATGGGGAACATATGAGTGTGATCAATAAATTCTGATGCAAGGAAGTCATGCATAAGAGAGCCATAGGGACTGCTGTACTTTTAAGGACCATTTTGCCCTCATCCATGTTCACATTTTCCTCTCTTACCACAGTATTGAAATCATCATATAAGCAAAGTAAGTAGCTGTTTGATGAATGAGTCAGCAACATGCATTTATATTTCATGTGCCAGTATAGCCAGGTATACATTTCTGGGTTTACAATTCCAATGGGTTTTTTCCAATGAACACTTAAATTTAGTCATTTGAAGAATAATGTTCCTTATTCAAATGTGATCAAAGACTCTTAGAATTTCTCTCTCTCTCTCTCTCTCTCTCTCTCTCTCTCTCTCTCACTGTGTGTGTGTGTGTGTGTGTGTGTGTGTGTGTGTGTGTGTGTGTAGAAGTAAACATCTTAAAAGCTTCAGGAAGTTATTTTAAATGACTGTATTACCTAGGTCCCTTGCTGCTCAATCATCTACAAGCAGAAGGACTGTTTCAGAGGCATCCATACTCTCAGACCAGCTGAGATACCTGAAAGTGGCTCAGGCTAACTGAAGCATATAGAAAATATGCTCTTTACCCTGCTGAACAGACTGTGACGTTTGGTCCAGGCTCCTGGCTTTCTGACCTGTTACCCTTGCTGAGCGTTGGTGATGCAGCCATCTTTATGTAATTATAGTATTTTTTAAAGAAACCCTACAAGTAGCCCCTATTAAGTCCATTGGTTCCCCACATTGGACTTCAATGGCATAGTTACTTTGGTCAGTGTTTGGTTTCCTAATTGGACTGAGTAGACACTTATTTGCATCTCCTTAACAATGCTAGCACTTAGTTGGGCATTACTGTGCAGAGCTAAAGGGAGTTTGACGGTATGGGTAAATTGATAGTCTAGAGATGAGAAGATGATCCTGAATAAGATATCTAGGTCTAGTGCAATCAAAGAGTTTTATATATGGACACTAGGTACTGAGAAGGTCATACAGTGGTAGAAGAGATCAAGGCCAGGAAGAGTTCATAGAGTGTTTGGCTAGTTTGTTCAAGTCCATAAGCTTGATCCAGAACATCTCACTATGAAACATAATGGTTCATGTCTGTAGCCTCAGGACTCAGAAAATGAAGGCAAGAGGATCCAAATTTCAGTCATATTTGGATATATAGAAAATTTGCAGCTATCCTGGAGTATGCAAGACTGTGTATCAGAAGAAAAAGAAATAGAATAAGAAGAGATGAAGAGAGGACAAGATCGAAAGTAGTGTGAATTCCAACTAAAGGCCACAAGTCACAATATATGAGTAGCTTCCAGAAACTGAAAAAGACCAATAAATAGATTGTCTTCCCCGGGTTCAAAGATGAATGTCCTATTTCAATACTGGAAACTGGCTTACTTTGAACTTTCAATCTTTAGAACTTATGGAATTTAATCACAATAGCATTATAAAATGATACATATTGCTTAGTAATTAAACTTCTTCTACTCTATCCAAGTCTTGTCTCTGTATCCTTAAAGGAAGTTCTGAGCTGACACAACTAGGTTGTCCAGAAAGGAAATTTTGAGCGTGTGATGATTCTATCAACCTGTTGGGATTGTGAGGATGTCCACAGGGGCTGAAAATCATCTTTCAGAAACTTTGTTTGCAGATGACAGATAAACCCAGAGACAGAGACAGAGACAGAGAGACAGAGAGAGACAGAGACACACAGAGCAAGACAGATACACAGACAGAGAGACAGAGACAGACAGAGAGACAGAGACAGACAGAGAGACAGAGAGAAAGATACACAGAGAGAAGTTCCTGTGCTACCAATTTGCTAATGAATAAAGTTTTGTTCTTAGAAAAATTACAGATATTATCAGAGATGATCATTGAAGAGAGAAATCAAGAGAGAGAAAGAAAGAAAGAAAGAACAAAAGAAAGAAGGAAGGAAGGAAGGAAAGAAAAGATAAAAGGAAGAAATTAAATGGAAAAATTTATCACTACATTATATCTGTTTCATTTGTGACCTTTCAGCCTCTCTTAGTTTTTCTATTCCACCATGGCATTACAGAATCATCTTCTCCAGGGGTCCTCTATAACAGTTTTAATTGAGTCTGTAATCCGGTTTCTTTTAGAATATGTTTGCATTCAGATAAATTTAAAATCCTATGGAATTGACCTAAAAAGTTTTTCTGGTCCAAAATGTGGGAGGTGTTATGTAAAACTCTTATTGGTGATACATGGGCTATCATGGATCCATACTGTGGATCTTGGAGGAGGAGTCTAGTGGGTGATTAGTAAGAAACGTTTGAAGTAGAGTTTATTACATGGATGTTAGTGTTTGTACCATTATGCGATATAAGAAGCTACCTGAATAATTAAAAAAGATGAGTCCTGAGGCCATATTAATAACTTAATGGTATATCATATATTTTAATGGTTCCCCTTGGCAAGCTGAGGTAAAAGCCAACAGAAAATAGATATATAAGATATTGATGAGATAGCGCCGAGGTCCCAAGTTTGATGCCCAATGCCCTCATAAAGAAATACCAAAGCAAACCACCATCATCACAACTAGCAACACCTCCATCACTACCACCACCACCATCACAACAACAACAGCAACAACAACAACAAAAGCAGCCACAACAACAAGCATGATAACATATTCCTGAAGCATGGAGCTCAGGTAAGAAAGACACGCCTATGGCTGGGACAAACTGGCTATCTAGCATAACTAAATTAGAGCTCCAGGTTCTGTGCAAGATCCTGTTTCAGAGAAACAAAACAGAGAGCTATTGGGCCAAACACCAGGTATCAATATCTGGCCTCCACATGTGTGTGCATGTGCACAACAAATAACACCAAAAATAAAAAAAAAAAAGCGTTGCAAAGGATGCTTAGGAAAGGGCTGATGTTAAACCTTTGCAGGCAGAAATAGATAGATATGCATTGCATAAGCACTACAAATTTGGAACCGGAGGAACTTTGATGGGTGGAAATATACTGGCAACATGGTTGTGTGTACACGTTTCAGTCTCCTTCAGCATGTCAGTTTTCGTGAACCCAGTGCTCAGATGAATAACTATCAAGAATACTTACTTTATGTTTACCAAACCAAATTTATATGGTAAAAATATCTTCTAAGGCGCAATGAAGAGAAATAGAGTATGTGATTGTGTGTTCATGCTGCCTTTTCTATGGACTCCCAAAAAACTCATTGAGTGTAGGGTGGGAAGACTGGCTAACTCACCTTACTATGAACTTCTCTGAGAGCCTTAAGCTTCAAATATTGACATGGTGCTCCAACAGCCTCATTTTGGACTTCTTGATTTTTGTTTGAAACATGCATGGCCTCCCAGCCCCATACCACAGAGCACACTAGAGAATCCCCAGGGAACTCTTGAGCACCCCATTCTCCTACCTAACTCATCCTGTTTCAGTTTCCTCAATTGACCTGTAATATTTGACTCCTTCTATATACTCAGATCCTATCCTAGTCATTTCTTAGCTCTAGAAGGAGCTGCCAGACATCATAGCCCTCTCTTTCCATTCAAATGGCATTGGAGCAAACAGGAGGTGGGGTCTTGATTGCTTCTCAGGACAAGAGGCATGAATCCTCTCAGTTCGTGAAAACAGAGTTTGTGGAAGTCCATTTATTCAAAGTAAAGCGCATATCATATGTGTATGTAGGAGACCTAGAGACATTGGGAGGGGGATGAGGGAGATAGGAAGAAGGAGGAGGGAGCAGGAGGGAGGAAAATAGGAGAGAGAGGAGAGAGAGAGAATAGAGAGAGAGAGAGAGAGAGAGAGCTGGCTTTTTTTTCCCAAGATTTTCCCAAGACTCTGTCTTTCTAAGGAGAGCATTGAGAGCATTGGAGGTTTCGCTCTAGCCTTTCCATTTGATCTTTACTGGAATGCTGAGCGTGATTCCCTTGGCCTTTAGAGGAAACAGTCATGCTTTCCGTTAGCATCTCTGCATCACTTATGAGACTTCTGTCCAAAATAGAAGGGAAGAAGTCCCAAGTCTATTTTAGAAAACACATGAATATTCTTCTTCCCCAAATGCATTCTCAGTGAAAATCCGCCAGCTGGGGGGATGCTGGAACAGTGCCTGTGTTTATAAACTACCTGAAGTGCACCTGTTAGAAATAGCCTCAGTCTTTTAGCAATTCTGCAAACTTTAGGAGCAGCCTTGAGCTGTGACTTTTTGAGGATGGATTTAAATTTATTTCATCACATATGCACTAAAGACGGAGCCATATGAGTTGCTTAATTAAGGGCAAGAAATTCCTTTAACTTAGCAGCCGAGTAACTTCTGCAGAACAGAAAGGTGAAGCTTTCAGGCAGTGCTAAGCTAACCTTGTTAGGCCCCACCTTATTGCCCTGGGAGAGTCAGCAAAAAGTTGGGCTGGAAACTTAATCATGAATAGAGCAGATTGTCAGCATGAAGCTGGTTTTGAGAGTGGAACGTGGCTTGGAGCATGGAAATGGCTCAGTAGATGTGAATGCTTGCTACAAAAGCAATAGGACCCGAGTTCAAATTCCTTGCATTAACATAAAGTATGAGTAGTCCATGCATGCCCATAACCCCAATATTGTTGGTAGAAACAGAAGAATTGATGTAACTTGCTGCCTGTCATCCTAGATCTACAGTCGGAGAAACGACACATCTCAAGAGAATAAGACAGACAGTAGTGGGCAGGATATCTGGTATCCTCTCTGTCTCCATGTACAAAAAGGCATGCATAGCTACACATAGACATGTGCATATGCCATACCCACACATGTACCACATGCACACACCCAGGTCCAAAATTAAATTAAATGATAAGAATGAGTTGCCAAAAAGTTGGGGGATGATTTGGGGGAGGCATTCAAAGGAACTTATGTGAATGGACTTACAGTCCATCCGGAGATACCTTCCTCTCCAAAGAGAAATCCCTAAATCTCCACGCTCTCCCAGAGAACATTTACTGTCATTTGAATGTGTCCCTCTGTTTCCAGTCAACTCTGAAAGCATTTTCCTTTCTCCACTGTGCTTCCGTAAATATTTATATTCCAATCATCTCACATCCACTGGACTCCATCACTTGCGCGTTTCACTTATTTAAAATCAGGACTGTGTCTCTTGGGCAGCTAATGAAGTCTCGATAGATATACATTATTGAAGCAGATTGTTATTTATTCGGCTAATAAATCAAGCCTGTTGGAGGGAGAAGGTGCAATTCAAGCAGAAGGAATGAGGAATAATGACGGCATAGATCATTTCTGAATCACTCTCGCCCATTTTACAGCCTGCAAAATACACCAAGTTCCATAAAACTGACAAATGACACAACATTGTAATAAATAGCCGCTGTTCGTGCATTGTGAATTGGGACTTAGATTCCTACTGAAGCACTCTGCCAACAGCGGCAATGGTGGAATAAGCATTGAAATCATACTCTGTAAAAAGGAATCGTATATTTTCCATTTATCTTGATTTATTATATGACATCATGTGCTTAAGCTTATGTAACCTTTCTGAAATAAGTTGACTTAATAAGAAGGAAAAATTGTCAGAAAGGAAAATTTCATACTATGAAATTCTTTATTTCCTGGATGTATTTCCATAAGATTTTTAAAGGCTTCTGAGATACTTAAACCTATTAGTTTTTTATTCCAGTTGAATTCCCAGCAATAGGCAGTAACATGCATTGGCATCATTTGTTTCTTTAAAAGAAACTTATGTTTCTCTTTTAGTTTCAGTGTATGTATATGGGCACACATGCACATGGATGTGCACACACACACACACACACACACACACACACACACACACACACACACACACACTACCCTAAATACTACATGGAGGCCAGAGTAGTACTTAAGATGTCAGTATCCAGCGCTTCCTACCCATTCCTTTAACGAACCATAAGCTTGCTGATATTGTGAGGCTAGATGGCTGGAAACCTAGAATCCTTCTGCCTCCAACCACAAAGTATGTGAAGCCATGCCTGGCTTTTTATATGGGTGCTATCGTAGAATGAAACCCAACAATCAACACAGCTGCCATCTGTATTGGATAAGATATGCCTGCTTGCCAAAGTCCATCATGGCAGGGCTTATTGCCTGTTGAAATTGCTCCATAAATGGAGAGGGGTGGGACCAGTCACTGGAACCTCTCCTGACATTACAGTTACTCCTCCCAGCTCTGCGTATAAAATAATGTTTGAACTGTACATGTCTTTGAGGATCTGTCTCTGGGTACTGGACGGTGTTAGCATCTACAGGCTGCTGCTGGTGTAGTTAACTGAAGAGGGAATCCATCTACATGCCTATGGAGAAACCATAATTCATTTGTGGCTGCTTTGGTGACTGTGCTCTGTAAAGAAGCCCAATAAAAGAATAGTATTCCCCAGGATAGTGGTATTGTATTTTCTTTTGTCTTGGGGGTCTTATGAATCAGTGTTGGTGGAGCAAGGACAGTGGGGTAGATGTTTACATCTTTCTAGGGAATGATATTATAACAACAGGTGCTTCAAATTTGAACTCAGGTCTCCATGCTTCCATAGTGAGCATGCTTTCCCACTGAGACATATCTTCAGCTCCGAAAATGATAGGGATTATTAAACAAATGCTGTATGATAGTCAATATTACTTCTTTCTATTCGATTTTTATGCTTGCAGAACACAAACCATTCAATGAGTACGAAATGTAAATTAATCGTGTGTCTGTGCATTGAAGGGGAGGTTTAGATGTCCAAAATTCAGGGCCAGGTACTGCAGATGCTTGGGCTTGGTTCCTGGAAGCTAAAAATCCATCCCCTATTTATCATTTGGAAATAACAGAGGAATAATCAATATGAATCATATTCTATTGATCTCTGCTGTTTAGGGCTGAGCTTGTCAATATAACTACAAAATGATTAAGCAGATAAGTGCTATCAAGTCTGACTTCATTGCTTCTTAAGTAGATTTTGTGATTTTTTTCCCCCTCAACTTAGAAGTGCTGCCTATTTTTCACTTATTAAATATTGGTTGGTGGTACTATTTATCTACATATTTAGCCCTTTTATGTATAGTGTGTGTGTGTGTGTGTGTGTGTGTGTAGATTTTTATGTGATTGTGGGCATCTTTTGCTACAACATGTATGTGGAGGTCAGAGGGCCAGAACAAACTCTTGGGTCCCTTTATTGCTGCCACGTATGTGAGGCTAGCTGGTGTATAGTCTTTAGGAGATGCTATGTCTCTGTCTCCCACTTTTCTACAGGAACACTGGGATTAGAGATATTTGCTACATGTGCAGCCTCATGTGCATTCTGGACATCAGTGGACTCAGGTCCACTGGCTTACATGGCAAACACTTTCCCAACTGAGCAATCTCCCCAGCTCTGTGATATGCTTCCCATGGATAGCATCCCAGCAAGCAAATATATACAACCAGGTGGACATGAAAATAAACAGAGCAGAGTGAAAGGGTGAGGCTCATCTCAGCTATCACCCGTCTTTGTACTCATCTGTCATTCACCCTCTCCTACCTGCCTAGCTCTGACATGCTTCATTTTGGTAGCTTTGTCATCTACTAATTGATACTAGAACTCTTAGCTGGCACAGGGATGGCAGACAATTGGTACCCAAGTATAATGAATTGAGTTTAGTCATGACTTATGCTTAGGACTCTCAGTCATTGACGTTTTCACGTAATAGCTTTTATAAATACATAAATCTAATGTCTATATCAAAGTTAGATAAAATAATATATGTGGTGTTAACTACATAGCTTTTTAAGTAAAATTCTAGTGAGAATTGACACTGTATTAACATTTTTTGTCTAATCTTAGTTAAAGATGTATTTTATAATATATACTAGCCTATATTCTAGTCTATGCTAGATCATCTTACATAACTTACCTTATACATAATTCTTCCACAACCAGAATCTTAAATGAATTTCTTTCACATATGTGATGAAGGAATATAATTTCCAGGCTCACAATAACAGGAGCAGAGAAGAGAGACTGGCTCAGGTGGTCCGAGAAAAGACCATCTGCTCTTTCTCTGACACCAAATCCATTTTCATCAACAACTGATTTTTTGAAACTATATCTCATGTGATATGGACTACTTGCTACATCCCAATCTCCCATGAATGTTTTAAATGGATGAATCAATAGTTGACATATATTCTACCCCAGTGTTCTGAGTACAGAGTAGGCTGGGGAAGAAAGAAAAAGTAAATGGAAAAATAGAGGACAGAGGAGGTGGGGGAGAGGAAAAAGCAGAGAGAATTCCAAGCATGGATTATCTGTAAGTGGCATAGTCTGTGAAATTCTAGAAATTTTATATTATAATTATTTTTTTTCTATAGTTTTGAGGTGTGTGTGTGTGTGTGTGTGCGTGTGTGTGTCAAGGACCTTCGCCTAATGAATAAAGATGTCAGGGGACCAATGACTGGGCGAGGAGTAGGCGGGACTTCCAGGTCAGAGGTAGGAAGAGAGGAGGACAAGAGGGACTTGCAGTTTTATGGGAGAGAGCTTAGTGTAGAAGATGTTAACAAACTAGTGGCCCCGGTTAGATGGCGTATCTACTAGTGTCCGCCACAGGAGGATTTAATTTAGTATGGCTTACTAATTAGGATGTTAGTAGTAGCACCCAGCGATTAAGTTACCTGTTGATTTTAAACTAAGTTTGTTTGGTGTTTTCCTGCACGCGACGACTTAGCTGAGTTCCAGAGAAAGTTACAGGTAGAGCACTCCGGACAACCACCAGAGTTGGATGCCTGGGGCTGGTGCGGCAGCGGCCCGCCTTGGGAACATAGTAAGTCTGGTGGAGACATTTCAGGAGCTTCGGGCCAGAGAGTATGCAGAGATGAGAACAGCTCACTGATGCCATGTGGCCTGCCAGTGTCCAACATAGTGTGGGATGGTGTCTTTTTTTATTATTTAACGCAACATGTTTACAGGTACCCATGGAGGTCAGAAGAGGGCATTGGATCCCTTGGAGCTGGAGTTACAGGTGGCTCTTAGCTGCCCTACTTTGGTGTTGGGAGTCGAACTCAGATTCTCAGGAAGACCTGGAAGCGTTCTCAGCACTGAACTCGTCAACTGCTGCTGTTTAAATTTTTGTCTTCCTCCACTCACCAACGTTAGATCTCTTAGAAAGGTGTGGAGCAAGAGGCAAGATTGACTACACTGTATTGAATTCCATAAACTAGGTGTTGAAATTTGACTCAAGCACAGGCTTTGTTTGATCTCTGCAAGACCTCATTCTAATGTATATGAACCTCTGACTCAAGGATTCCTAGTCCTAAGTTGAATATTTTCTTTATTTATATTTCAAATGATTTCCTTTTCTGAGTTTCCCCTCAGGAAACACCCATCCCATTCCCCCACCCCCTGCCTCCATGAGGGTGCTCCCCACCCACCCACCTATTTCCTCCTATGTCCCTTCCCTGCCCTGGCATTACTAGTCCTCTTATATATCCACACTTTCAAGACAGAAATTCTCTGAACTGATGAACAACATTGTGTATATGTGTTCATGGGTGTTCAAGCATGTGTGCGTATGTGTTCATGGGTGTGTATGCATGTCTGTGTGTCAGGTTATTATATGCCAAATATGTTTGAGTGCCTTTGGAAGTAAGAAGACAGTGTCACAACTCCTGGAGTTGGAGTTACAAGCAATTATAAGCTGCCCAGTATAACTTTTGGGAAACAAACTTGGCTTCTTGAAGAACATCAAGCCCTTTCATGCACTGAGACATTTTTCCAGCTCCCACCTTAGTTTTCAACACAAGGTCTATCACAGTTCTGGCACTCACCAGAATGGTTAGGCCTACTTGCCAATGAGCCCCAGGTTTCCATTGGTCTCTTCAGTTCTGGAATTAGAAGCACACTCCACTATACCTGGCTTTTTAAAGTGAGTTCTAGGGATGGAATTCAAGTCCTTGTGTTTACAGTAAAAGCTTTACCTATCGTGCCATCTCCCTGACCCATATCTGTGTTTTCATTTGTTCTGTAGATACTAGGATTCTCTTATGGGCTTCAGAATGCCTATTATGGTATAGGACATTAAATAAATCCTCAGTCCTTAGTAAATACTTGTGAGACATGGAATAAGTCCTCAGCAAATACTTATTAGATTAGAGCTAATTGAATAATCAGGAAAGAGTGGGGTAATAGCTCCATGTTAGTACATTGCTTGCTTGAAGCTCTCTAAATCATTATCACTGAGTCATGGTGACAGGCCACTCTCTGGATAGGACTTGCTGAAACAGACTTTTGTCAGCTAAGCCCCAACGAGCACTAGGAATAAACAGCATGTATTCCTCCTCTGTGTTAACAGACTGTAAGATAACACCCATGCTTCTTCCAGGAGAGGAAAAGCAGATACAGAGTTCAGAGGGTGTCCAAGGGGAAATCTTATACTTGTCTTGTGTGGACATCTGCACAATGTCCCATGAGGCTGGTCAGCTATCTCATACTGACTATTAGCAAATTGTTTGGCTTCTCAGGATTCTACTATAATCTTTTGGTACCATAGATTTATTATTTTAAAAGTATATTCTTGACAAATGTTTATTGTGGATCAGATACAATGTTAAGCATATAGGTCTTTATCATCCATCATTCATACATACATCTGCTCATCATCTATCTGTCCATCTGTCCATCTGTATGTCCATCCATCATCTATATATCCATTCACACAGCTATTCATTTACCATCCACTCATCTCCCCATCCATCCACCCACCCAACCTCCATTCATTCATCCACCTATGTCATCCATCCATTCATTCATTCATCCATTCTTTATGCATCTATCTTCTAATTGGACAATTACTGAGCACTACTGTGTACAGACATTATTCTGGTTACTGGGAGTTAAGCAATGAGAAAAAAAGTGAATATCCTGGCCCTGATGGTGTAGAGGCATACAATAAGTGAGATAAATGAGGATAACAGGCAGCATGATTAATAGTAACGAATGCTAAAGAAGATGGGAATAGAAAGTTCAGGAACTTAAGTTCAGTTCTCAGAAGCACTTTATTTTATTATTATTTTTTTTAAGATAGCACAATTGGGAGCAAGCCATGTCTTTGTCAGGAAGAGCATTCAAGCTAAAGCAGAGAAAAGTGTTCATCCAGAAGGATGACCTTGCTAGTATTTAAAATTATGCAATAAAAAGCATTATTATAAATGCCATAGTGTTATGAAAAACCAGAGGATTATATTTCTTAAATACATTTTTGGTAGGAATAATTTTGGAAGAAACTTGCAGAGAGATTCACGCATGCTCTTCTCTGTGTTCCTTCTTTGTTAATATTGCATTACTGCAAGAGATAACAACAGAGAAGAACCTGGAACTACAGTGATAAATCACACAGGCATTTATATCTGCCAACCACCTATCAATTTTCCATCAATCTTTTCTATATTCATTTATCACCAATTCATCATCTCTCTGGGTATGATCCCTTCTTCTCTTTTAAATGTCATTTTACTGTTGGGAATTTGTCACTAAGAAATCAACTTAATTCTATTTCTATACTTGCATCTTCGAATGCCCATACTTCCACCCAGAATATGATGTATTTTGGAAAGATGATAAAGTCAGGTGTTATGTTCTATTTCCTTGGACCATGAAGAATTTGAAAGAAAGTTGGAAGAGCCTTGCTCTACTAAATTTCCCCAAAAGTGAGTCAATTAGACTAACAGAAGATAGAGAGCAAGGTCAGGCTTTGGCGTCTTGGGTCCCATTCTCAGATGTGTAACCAACTGTGTCATTGCTCTAAGGTGTTTCTTTCTCCCTCTTCCCTTTTTCCCCTCCATACATCTTTCCCTCCATTTCTTTCCCTCCATTTCCTTCTCCCTCCTCCCCTCCTTTCCTTCTTCTTCCTCCTCCATTACTGTATCTCTTCTCTTTCCTCTGTTCTCCCCACCTCCTGTCTCTCATTTTTTATCCTGTGGAAACTCAAGAAATTTAGACAATATTTCTAAGGTCTCTTTAAATTTTTAAATTCTACATGCTTTATGGGTTTACTTAGAAATAGCAAATATTCTGTGATGATTTCCTAAGGCTACATAACAATTTTTGCAAACACAAACTGCATGGTAGAGGCTTTAGGACTCCTGTAGCTCGTGCCACCATAGCTCTGTCCCATATCCCACACTTCTTCCTTCCAATCACTGTCCTTTAGTTAGTGACTGCTTGTGGCTAAATCTATTCAGAGCAAAGCAGCTATCCCTAGTGTTTTGTTCATATTTCTAATACATTCCCTTATATTGTGGTTTTATATTCTTCTGTGGTTTTTTTTCATTGGAGTAGGTATAATAATTAGTCCCCAAAGGTGTCCTTGGTTTTATCCTAAAATGCACTAGGGATATTGTCTCTATGAATCTTATAACCACAAAGGGATAAGGTTGGGGTTGTAAGCTGGTGAGTTGATTTTGGATTTTTGGAACCAAACTTTTGTAAACCTTACAGTAGTTTAAAGAAGACTTGGGTGATGACCCAGTACACAGGGTACTGGCTATGTGAGCAAAAAGACTAGAGTTTGATCTCTAGAACCTCCATAAAAGGCCAGCTGTGGTGGTCCTGCTCACTCTTGTAATTCTAGAGAGGAAAGAAGGAAATAAGATGGTCCTGCCCTGGGAGTGTGCTGCCTGGCTTGTATAGGCTACTTGGTAAAAACTAGTGTTAATAGACAGAATCTATGTCTGAAAGCAAAACAAAACAACAAAAACCAAATGAATTGCCCCTATTAAAAGGCACCCAAAATTGACCTCTGACTTCCACACTTGTATGGATGCACATCAAAACATGCATGGACATGCACACTTTAACAGATTAGTTTTAAAGGGTATGATAGAGGTAAATGGAGACACATGATACTATATTGAAGACAGAGTAAGAGTCTACAAGCCAAAAAATGTAGAAAGCATTGGAAAGCCAGGAAATGGATAGGGAGAAAAATTGGTTCCTATTGATTCCAGATTATAGAATACCACACAAGTAATTTTTCAATTTACTATGCTCATCAAAATTTGTTGTGTTTGCAGCAAAACTAATATATCCATATAGGTTGCAAAGTCTATAGTTATATAAATATAATCTGATGAGTATATTTGGTTCTCTCTCTCTCTCTCTCTATCAATCTCTCTCTCTTTCTATGTGTGTGTGTGTGTGTTTGTGTGTGTGTGTGTGTGTGATATTTCAGGGCTGATTTGAGCTGGGAAGCCAATTAAGGGATAATTCTCCTGGAGATATTAGCTGTCTGTCTCTTAGTTCTAATTGCCTGTAGTTTTTTGTCCTAGGGTGGGATCTTTGAAATCCTTCTATGTCTGCATGTTTATTGGTATTGACTATAAAATTTTAAGATTTTATACACACACACACACACACATGTTTGTGTACATGCCATCTATAAAGTAATAAAAAACATAGATCATCAATTTGAGAGTATTGGAGAGGGAATGAGAGAGCTTGAAAGGAGGAAACATTGGAGGGGTAAAGGAGAAAAAGTTATATAACTATACCTTAATTAAAATTTAGGGAGATGGAGCATAAGAAAAATGAACAAAGTTCTAGAAAGTTCTAAACACCTACCTTTTGGAACATATAGAAGCTGGGCAAGGTAGGGGAAATATTTAATCTCTTCATAAATACAAATGTACCCACAATGATCAAATAAGCCTTTATTTCAAAACACAGAACATTTGCAAAAGTTGACTATATGTATTAGCCATGGCTGGTGGTGTAGACTTTTAATTCTAGCACTTAAGAAGAGATGCAGGTCAATCTTTGTGTTTAGAGGCCATCCTAGTCTACACAGAGAGTTCCAGGAGCCAGAGCTGTATAGAATGAAGCTGTCTTTAAAACAACTATCTTAACAAACAGTACAGATAGACTGGTAGATAAATGAGTATATATAAAGTCATAACTGTAAAGGAAACTTGTAGAAAATTCAATTGATTTTTATTATAATCAAAATTTCTTATACTTTCACTGATTGACTTCATTATTCATATAAGAAATGATTATTTCTTAAAAGAAACAGTTCATAATGCTTATCAGGGTTTTGTTTGCTATAAACAAAGTGGCTGACCCCCCTCCCCGCCCAATAAGGAAGGCAGAGTTCATTTTGGCTCATGGTCTGGGAGTATTTTGGGGAAGGCAGATGCTCACACTGTACCTACCATCAGGAAGCAGAGAGAGATTGATGCCAGTTCTCAGCTCACTTTCTCCTTTTCACTCCAGAAGCCCAGCTCATGAGATGTTGCTATTCACATTCAGTGGGGCCTATCTTCTTCAAACATACTTCTAGAAACAATATCATATACAAACCCAGAGATATATTTCCATGGTGCTTCTTAGTCCCATCAAGTTGACAGTCAAGATCAGCCATTGCCCTCACATAATTGGTAGGTGTTATATTCTATATTTCAGCCAAGAAAGTTTACATGATCACAGATCACTCTCATTTGACAAGGAAATTCAAGTGTTCATACCTAGTAGTCAACATCAGCTCATAGGACAAAGAACCTTCTAGCACTCATACCCACTAGGTGACAAGACTTCATTGTGATGACGAACTTCAAGTGTTCATACCTACCAGGTTGGATCACCTCACAGCCATGCAGAATCTTCCAGGACTCATACCCACTAGGTTAGATCCTTTCATTGTGACAAAAGTCCTTCCACACAGGGTTTGCAAATCGACTGAGCAAAGAAGGTGATGCTCATGTTCAGAGCATGCTGGGATTGTCCAGACCTAAGTGACAGCAGCAGCTCTGGTTACAGTCTACTCTTTTCCTGGCACACTCTGTCTCAAAGGAGCCCAAGGTCTACTACTTGCTCAAGTATGCCTTGGCTAACATATTACCAGAAACACTCAGACTCAGAAAGACAAGAGTGCCAAGTACCATTTCTACCACACACAGATCCGAGCTTCTAGTTATGTATAGACCTGTTGATATGGACACATGCATAAGTGAAAAAGAAACTAGGGGAACACATGTGTGAGGCAGAATGTGGCGGTAAGGTAGAGTGGTGGAGAGGACAGGAAGACACTAGTGATATGAAATTAGAAGCAGCTGCTACAAAATAGGAGCCAAAATGGAGAGATAGGGCAGAGAATTAGGGAGAGAAAGAAGAAATGAATAAAAACTAAGTATCATGAAAATGTCATAAGTTCTTCGTATGCTAATTATAAAATGATATTAAAAAGTAACTGTAAAGAGATTGCAGAGATGGTTCAGAAAGTAATGTCCCACAGTAGGAGTGTAAAGCTCGAAGCGAGTCTTAACTACTGGGAGAATCCCCCCCCCCCAAGTGAGACATGAGATTGGATTCAATGCAAACACAAGAGTTTTATTTTCCAGTATGTCGGGGTTGACCTTCAATCAGTCCCTCATGGCAAGTGACTAGAAGGTGACCCCAAATGGCTTTAACAAGCAATTTTTATACTTTTTTAGGGGTACAGTTTACAGCAGCAAGGTTACAGTTTAAATTTACTGGTTAAGCATATTGACCTTTGAATCTATTGGTTACCAAGCATGTGGCATGCATTCAAACTCTATCTAGGACCAAAGGGTGACATAATTATTAGTCAGTACATTCTGTAGTTTTTTAAGAATGTCCCTGCTCCTGCCGAAAACTGTGGGTGGAGAATGGATCTTGGCCTAGCCTTGACCTGAGGAGGAAAGATGGTGCTGGCCTAATCCTGAGCTGAGGCACTGAGTGTAAGGCTGGCAAAAGCTCTTAGGGTCCTTCAGAGGAACTCCATAACCTACGTACTTTCTACCAGGCCAAGCTTCTTAATAGCTCTAACACTTCAATAAGAGCTAGGGTCCTTCAGGAGGACCTAGGTCTGGTTTCTCAGAAATAGTGCAAGACTCCGAAAGAGCTTCTGCTGTGTTGCTGTTATTCCAGCCCTGGTGATATAAGACAAGGGGACCCCCATCCTGCAGTTCTATGGCCTGCTAGTTTAGTTGTGACTAATAAAATGGTGAGTGATTGGGGAAGACTTCGTATGTCTACCTTTGACCTCTACGTGAACTACATGAACATACACACATGCATGTGTGCACATGCGCAGACATACACACACACACACACACACACACACACACACACACACACAGAAAGAGAGAGAGAGACAGACAGACAGACAGACAGACAGAAAGACTGGTGTTAGAATATGTCCAGTGAGATAAGTCACTTCATGCCGAATACATGGAAAGGAAAGAACTAACTCTTGAACATTGTACTGTGACTTTCACACATGTGTTAGAGCATATACAAACATGCTTCTACATGCTAGAAAAATATAGTAACATGACAGATTTCCTCCTGTTGTTGTATAGCTGTGAGTTGGACTATAACCCTTAAGGTGCACATGCTTTTTCTCTTTGAGGCATCATCTTTGGACAGATAAAGGCAGGATGGCTGCTCCCCCGAGGAGTCCTTTTTTCTTCTAGCTGGTTTTTCCTGTTTCCTTCTGCCTGCCCTTTGTTTCTGCACATACTTTGTTTTTGTGTCTGTACCTGCGCTTGTTTTGATGTTTATGCCTCTTCCCCAACCTCTGCCTACCCCAGGCAGGACTAAATAGAGTTTAATGAGGGACGAGGAGTTAGTCTCCCTAGTGGGCACACAGATAAGGAGAGGCACTAGATAAGAAGCATGACCAATTTCCAAAATGGCTGGCTTCTTCACCCTTTTCATTTGCCACCAAAGCTTAGAAGCTTAACCCAAAAGCTGGTGAGTTTCTCTCCAATTCATGGGCCTCCAGCCTGTGGAGCAGGCTAATACACTGAAGCTCAGACCAGGATGTGTTTACCCTAAAGCTTACTTGACACTATTCAAATTTCCCAATCCTAAACTGGGGAAGAAAGACTCTCTCTAAGACTCTACAAACTGTCAGCCTTCAAATGGAGGATGTGTTACAATTTCTTAAGTCCCCTGACCTAATCTGAAAAGACTCACTCTCTCTATATTCTTGGTGTGTGTATCTCCTCGCCTCTAGCAGAAGCCTTTCTTTCTTGACTGAGTCTGTCTGATTATGTTTGCTATTAGATAATCTCCTTGCTGCTATCTGTCACATGCAAATTTTTCCCTGCCTTTTAATTTGTATAATTAGCAGAGAAAACAAATCAGTTAGGACCCCTGATCTGTAACAGTAATGCTTACTGTCATTTGAAGCAGTCTGGTAGAATTTGTATTTCTGCAGAGGTCAAAAGGTGGAAAAACCCCCAAACAAACTCAAAAAGGTGGCTTGTGGGAAAGTGTGAACCCTAACTGTCTTTTCCATCTATGTAAACACTTGGTTTCTTAGATTGAGTCACTTGGAGACATTTGATGTCAGGAACCTCCTAACATTAGGAGATCTGCTAACATTAGGCCTCCTACACATATGTAACAGATGTGTAGTTTGGTCTTCATATGTGACCCCTAACAACTGGATCACGGTCTATCTCTGACTTTATTGCCTATCTTTGGATCCCTTTTCTCTAACTGGGCAGCCTTGTGAGTCTCAGTGGAAGAAGATGCACCAAGTCCCACTGTGACTCAAAATGCCAGTGTCCAGTTAATATCCATGGGGAGGCTTCCATTTTTCTGAGGAGAATGGAAGGGGGAGTGGATGGAGGGGAAAGCAGGTGTTTGGGAAAGGACTGGGGGGTAGGAAGGAGGGAGCAGAAGCTGGAGAGGAGGGAAGGGATGCTATGATCTGGAGATGTATAGTAAATAAATAAATTAATAAGAAAGAACCGATGGAAAGATGTTCATGGAACCACTGAAGACGAGAACAGCTCCGGGTTCTACACTCCCATTCATTTTCACTTGTTGTCTGTACAAGGGACTGCAGAAGACAAAAGTGGGAAAAGGCTCCCACTTCTCTATTTGGTCTACACTGGAGCTAAAATTGCTGCTAAGTCATTGCCTGAGGGAAATTTGCAGTAAGTGAGAGTTCCAGATAAACACTCCCAACTTCGCTTTCCACAGCCTCAGCACTTTTGGCTTCATAGACATGCTCAGAAGACGCAAATCTGCTTTTAACTGAGCACTAAAATATGTCCTCTTAAGGGGGTGCTATATTTAAGACAACAGCTAGGACCTGACAGACTGATATTTGCTAAAACCCAAACTGCTGGCATCTTGTCTGACCTCCCTCTACAATGAAGCCCATCAAGTTATTATTGTTCCCCCTGGGAGATGTATTTTGCATTGTAGTGTGTGCATTTTAGCTCTGTGCAAAGATGCTAGCTATTTAAAAGCTGTGTGATGGGAAAGCAAGGCTGGACAAGATGAAGGAGAAAAATGGAAAAAGCCTTACAGGGGTGAACATCAGCGAACAAACAGACATGAAAAGATGAGACAAGAAAGAACAAAAATAAAAGAATCTGAAAGTAGTGTGCTGTGTCACAGTAGTTATTTGTATGTCAATCTTCTATCAACTTTACTCCAGCCATTAACACATGGTATGTCTGTCTGTCATCCAACAAGTGCGTATCACTGATCTATCTGTTGTTGATGGAGAAACAGTTCTCACATAAAAGGGAAGTAAGGGACAGTTATTCTAGAGCCCAATCTGAGTGACTATGGCCTGGGAACACAGATTCAGTTTTTGTTAGATACTGTTATTCTCTGGCTGAAAAAGACTTTATTAATTGCAAAACTAGCCATAAATCAATATGTTTACCAAATGCAGTGGTGAGGGGCTACAGGTATTGTTACAGGAAAGTGGGCTACACTCTGCTATGGCTTTCAGCTGTTGTCTAAGATTCTTAGCTTCAGAATTTGAGGAATCTAATGGTCTGCTGTATCATTTGAAAGTTTTCATAGTCAAAGGAATATTAGTTCAGACACAGGAGTTGGCTGTAGATGCCTTTCAAAGGGACTAAAGATAGCCAGAGATAATTTGGCTCAAGTCTGTAATGTTCTAATTCTCCATAATCACCAAGTTCAGCCATTTGGCTTCATAGAGTTTTTGATACATGTGCAACCCTCCTCCTTTCTCTTCTTGGAAGAAAATCCTTGCTATCATCTATTAATAACTCAATTATCAATCAATTAATCATGCAGAAGGCAGGATAGAAAATTGAATTCTTTAGCTAAAGCACATCAAAATAGGACAGGTCACCTTCTCCCTTCCCTTTTCTGTACCACAGCAGTCTGAGAATGTTTACACCCAGCCTTATCTCTAGTGTCTGTCTTGTCAAGGCCAGCTGTGAGGTTTTGAAAAGATCTGTGAAAACTATTCAAAACATGTGTGAAAGGCTCAGCTTATCACGAGAATCTTCCCAAGGGCCAACAAAACATCTTTAAAAATCACACACAGATATATAGAAAATATAGATCAAATGACAGCAAATCTGGGCTGCAATATTGGTACCACACCTCGCTCAAAGGTAAATAGGATAAACACAAACAAGCCAATATAAATGTTCTTCAACCTAACCATCACCATGGGGGCTCCAAAGAATAACTTGTGCCATCAAATGCGTGATCAAACATAATGCAGAAACAGCCAGAGTGAGAGCCTTTAGGTGAGGGTGTCTTTGATGTTTCCAGGAAAGGAAAATGTTGAGGAAACTTTAAGTCACAATAGGAAGGGATGATGCCATTAATAGAATGTGCCATAGATGTGTGGGATACAAAGACTTTTGGGATGGTAAGAATGAATTACATGAATGCCTATCATTGATGGGGAAAACTCTGTTTCTCTCATTCTACTGTGTGTAAGTTTATCATTTTGATACTCTCAGGGAAACCTCGATTGAACAGTATGGGTACCTATATGTCTTAGTATTTTTCACTATTACTGTGATAAAACAGCTCGACCAAAGAAATTCAGAGAGAAAAAATTTTATCTGAACTCATAGTTCAAGGGTCCAGTTCATCATGGTGGGGACATCAAAGCAACAAGTGCTTGAAGCAGCCATTTACATGGCATCTGCAAGGAGGAGCAGAGGACGACCAGAGTCTTCAGTTGGGGCAAGTGCTCAGTTCTCTTTCTTCATTTTATGCAGTCCATGATTCCATCCTGCTGAATAGTCCCACCTACAATTAAGACAGACTTTCCATTATCAGTTAACCATGTTAAGATAGTCCTCTTAGGTTTGTCTAGAAGCTCATTTCCAAAGTGATTCTAGATTCTGTTGAAGTGAAAGTCAGCACCAACCATCATGTCATATGTAAGTGACCCAAGCTAACATTGCTTAACTTAGAAAGGCTTGGGGTGATGAATAATTCCAGCTCTGTTTATACCTCCATCACATTTCTCCCATGCTGTGCTTTTCAATGGAGCAACAGATACAGACAGGATTACAAAACCAACCTAAGACCAGCAGACTCTATTATTATGCAAAAATAGATTTTCTATTGATCAAAATCTTCAACAATGAGTTGAATGGCTTCACTAAGTAGTGAGGTTCTATCCCCCAGGCTGATCAAACAGAAGTTTGATAGAAGTTTCATGTATATGTTATATACAATATGTGAATATTCTGTTTATGGATAACAATTACTCTATAAATCACTCTCTTCCTGAGTTTTCTCATTACCAGGACTATGATCTTTTATAAATAATTCCACTTTCAAACAATAAATTTAGAAGAAATCAAATCAAGATTGTATCCATAGTTCAATATTTGGAATCAATCTAATCACACTATATTTAAAGTTCTTCACTGAACATGCAAAGAGTCAGGAAGAAACTTAACACCTGTTGTAGTAAACTAACACAAATGAGGCAATTTGTTTCTAGGAAGGAAAACAGATTGTGAAAAAGACAGAAATCATATCTATCATTCTGTAATATAATAGCCCAAATTAATTCCTCAAAATCTTAAAGACTTTGCAGTGCCATGAGTAAGATAAATAAATCCCCATTAAGATGTGAAAGGTATAGAGAGAAGAAAAATGACCAGAAGATGCAGATGTCCACACCCCATTCCATCTGTCCAGCTTTGCTGACATGTGCTAACTGACAGCCTGCACGAGGGGTTTTGGAAGGAAATTAACTTAGTAAATGATGATTGCATCCAGATAGTTGAGGTCAGTGAAAAGGGAAAAAGAAAACTCACATTTGCTTTTAGTATGCACTAGTGTTGGAGCTGAGGAAATCAGTTAATGAAGTATGCACTTTGTAGTTATGTGGATTTGATCCCCAGAACCCATGTTAAAAAGAAGGATGTTGATCAGTGCTTGTATACCCAGAACTGGGATGGAAGAGACAAAAACATTCTTGGAGGTGACTTGTTAGCCAATCCTAACCTACTATGTGAGTTACAGGTCAGTAAGCGACCTGTTCCCTGTCTTTGCAAACAAGGTGGAGGCAAACCAGATGACATTTTGGATAAAGGTAATTGTTACCCAGCCTAACCACCTAAGTTCAGTACCTCGAACTCACATGATGGAAGGAAAGGGCTGACTCAGAAAGTAGTCCTCTGACCACTTCATTCATGTGAGCTATGTACACAGAAACACACACACACACACACACACACACACACACACACACACACACACACAGTGTGCTAGCCATGCAAACAGCCATATAGGATATCAGCTGTCCCACAAGACATTGTCCCACTGTTGTTGGGTTGTCCAGTGAGATTAAGAGCTTTCTGAAACATTCAGAGCCTGTATTCCTTAGATTCTACTATTCTGAAGAATTTAAAGTTATGTTGAAAGCCAAACCAGTAAACTAGAAATTTCAAAAGTGTAGAATTGTCAGGGAAAGGTTCAGAGGGTACCTGGAAGAGAATGGGGGACAAGAGACTCAAAGAAGGATGCCAAGACAAGAGTCTGATCAAGGCAACAATTTTACTTTTTCCCAAGGCTGAATTTATACCATAACAGGGGTAACGGGGGGCGGGGGTACGAAACATTTACCCAGGCCAAGGACACAATATTCGTGTGGTCAGGGAATCAGCTGATGTTGACAGGATGTTGGTTTTTCAGAAAGGTTACAGGTCATCACATTGGGTATCTTGACGTCAGATGTATTTCTCAGCAAGGTCAGAGCTTTATCATATCATTATTCATCCTGACCACCAGATTTCTATTAGTCTTCTGCAGCTGGCTGGGGATTTTCCATGAACCCAGTCATACTTAAGTCTAACCATAATAATAACATCAATAATGGAAAGTTTCAAGGGCATCGCTTCCAACATAGAATTATATTTTAGTAATTAAAGGAATATGAGAAAAAGTAAATCATGTTCAGGGAGAATTATGGATGCAATATTAAAAACAGAAAAACAGAATCGAGCAACATAAAGAAAAACAAAGAGCAAAGGTGACCTTGACCTTCTGATCTTCCCTGCTCTACCTCCCAGTTCTTTGTTTATGAGGTTCTAGTGGTCAAACCTGGGTGTTTTTCATAGCTGCGAGAGCCCTGTACCAACTGAGCTACATTTCCAGTCCACAAGTAATTTGTAATTTAAAGTTTAATTAACACATTATTTGAAGGAAGAAAACACATCTTTACATTGATTAAAGGAGCTAAGAACAACTGAGATACTATGTGCTATTTCCCTGCATTGTTTGGTTTGTCCTTAATTGCATATCTTTATGGTTTATCTGATGGAATGATGAAAGACTTGTTTCACTGAGAGCCATGGTATTCAGTACACACTCATAGGAGCTGAATTTATTATTCAGACCTGGTCTGTTGGTTGATAGCTTCTTCTAGTCTTCTGTTGCAATGGGGGACCCTTATGTAACCAACCTAAAAAATGAAGGCAGGAAAAGAAGATAGAAGCCTTAGGACCCCCAGGGATGCATGATAGTAGCAGATGAGATTGTGGGTGGTGCAGATATCAAGATAATTAATTCAATCATCCAGGAAATAGAAGAACTGGTATAACAGACTTTCCATGAATGAACCATCAGTTACCTCCAGTGTGAAGTTATAAGAGAAAGGGATGGCATATTGGGACTGTGGTCCTGATGATGGGGGTAGCAAGCCCAAATCTTCAAGGTAAAGAACTAACACTCAGTTTTTTAAATTAGTAAAGTTGTAGAGAACAGACCAGGTAGAGAGATGAGCTACATCCCTAAACCTGTTTCCTCTTTTATCATTTCTTTTTAGATATCTTTTGTTCATATAGCAGACATTAGAGCAAAATGGTTAATGTTCTTGAGTTTCTTTAACAAGGAACACAAATTTGGTGCCTTCAATACCAGATATTTATTTCCTCACACCTCTGGAGATAAAAACTCAAGGTCATAGTCTTAGCTGTGCTATTTTCTTTTCCATTGTTGCAAGGAGGAAGTAGCCTGCCTCTGGTGCCTGTGCTTTGCTTGCCTTCTACAGCAGAAGGTCACTACCACCTCTGCTTCCGCCTCCTTCATTTTTGCACATCTCTCTGCGAAAACTGACCCTTTCTACAAACAGCCCTGTCAGATTGTTCTGAATCACATTTGCGATGTGTAATTGTATCAGTAAATCCAAAACAGCATTATTTCTCAGCTACTGGGGGTTTGGATTTTCATATATGAGTGTTTCATCTTTATCCATCTTTGTTATTAGTATGTATCTTTCTGTATGTGCATGTATGCACATAATATGTTTGCCAGCATGCATCCCAGAGTACATACGTGGGTGTTAGAAGACAACATTGTATAGTCTTTTCTTTCCTTCTACCTTTATGTGGGCTTCAGGCATTGCACTCAGGTCATGGGCTTGTATGGCCAGTCTATTTAACCTATGAACCATCATCTTATTGACTCTTATATGAGTTTTGAAGGCATGCTATCTGTCCCACAAGAAAAACCTACGGAGTTGTCATCAGGTTATGGGGCTGCAAACAGAGGCCCATGATAGGAAGCTCAAACTAAAGGAACCTATCAACATTTAAAATATTGTGGGTAAGACCTATGTTAAATAGCGCTTTATACAAACCTTATTATTAGTGAGGATGAAAGTTCACATGTTTGATGTGCAAATGCATTTTACAATAACCTCTGAGCATCAAGTGAGTTGCCATATGTGACAGCATGGTGCAAACCACAATATTCTAATGAAGGCATTACTTTTATTCATTGCTATGTCTTTGTTTACATGGGTGACTTCCTTTTATAGTTTACACTGAGCCTTTTACTCTTGCATGGTCTGTTTCTTTTTACTTCAGCTATGTCCCAGATTAGTAACATCTATCTCTATTTCCTCTTAAGGACCTGAGCTTTTCCATGCCCTTCACCTTTTTTGTCTTTCACAATTGTTACAAATTATCGGGCACAGCTCTCATATAATATAACAAAGAGCTCTGTTTTTGGGTTGTTGAAACAGTGACTCCATCTCAACGTATTTCAATCAACACAGAGAAAAAGAATCAACATCATAGTCGGAGCCTCAACCGTATTGGAGTTCAAAGTAGATGGGTTAGAAATTATGAGCATATTCTGGATGTTTGCTCAGGTTTAGCTTGTACTCCTGATGGCCTTGGAGCCTTCTTTTATCACCTAGTATGAGCTTGTATGCATTTGCCTGTATCTGTGTGTTATATACTTGTTTATATACGTACATGTAGATGATGATGTAAGTGCCTATGTGTGAAGACATAAGAGATTGATATTAAATATTTTCCTCAATCACTCTCCAACTTATTTTCCTAAGATTGGGTCTCTCATTGAATCTGAAGCTCATGGTTAGCTTGACTAACTGGTCAGTGAGCTTCGGGCATCTGTCCCTCTGCTCCCTGAGTTCTGGCGCTGCAGAAGTGCATGGCCATGCTTGGCTTTTGACATTGATGCTGGGGGATCTGAATTTAGGCCCTCATACTTACATGGCAAGCCTCTTACTTCTAAGGTAACTTCCAGCCTTAGTCTTCTGATTCCCTTGTCAGTCTAATGTATTTCTAGACAGACACATATTGCTAGCTACCTGTTAACAAATCATTATTTTATTTTGGCAGAAAATAACAAATAAGAAAGAAATAATGTGAGGGGTTGGGCTTCAGCAATTAATTAATAACCGAAGTAGCCACCATAGCCCCTCCTACTCTTGACCTTTCCCTTTCCATTTCCTACATAGGTACTCTGCACATAAGACTTCAGTAATATACGAGATAGTTCATTTATCTAAAATGTGTTGAGGGCCCATCATTTATCTTTGAAGATATTAGGAGCTACAGAGAAAATGAGGCTTTTTGGTAATTTTAGGATGTGGTGTCTGCAACAGCATTGGCGTGATGGATGAGTGAGCCCACAGGTGTCTGAGACACAAAGCTTGGTGATTGTGAGGAGCTTGTGCCTTGCCATAGGCATAGCTGGGTTGAGAGCAAGAGCCCTTTCCTGGAAGAGGACAGCATTTCTCTCAGCACTTATATTGCTTCAATAGCTCTGAATTTGCCCTAGCCCAACTCTGATCTCTTCCTAATTTCCTAAATTTATAGGGGGATAATGGCAATCACTGAAGAGGTTATACCCTCAAGAGTGTCTCTCAAGAATGCCACATCTCTTCACCCTGAAGAAAGTAAGACAAAACTTAAAGGTTCAACAAGGAGATATAAGTAAACACTTCAATATTTTCCATCTTTAAGGGGGTCTGGAGAGTTTTATTTCCAGCCAGATCCCATACTTTTTATTCAGCAGAACTCCAAACTCTTTATCAAGTAGTTACACAGTAGTTGCAATATTTGGAAATGACAACAATATACATAGGTGCTTTCTTCAGGAGGTACTAGTTACGTGACAAAATGGGCCAGGTTTCTTCCCTTGACTACCACCTAAGTTTTGAAAGCCAAAGATGAGGAGAAACCAGTGGTTCTCTACCTATAAGCCTTGTTCATACAACTGTTCTTATAGCTAGATTATATTAAACCACCAACATCAAAATACCTTTGACCTGAAGCTTTGTCAAGAAGAGATTATCATGGCTACCTGGCAAGGAAGACCACCATAGCAGAGCAGAAGAGAGAGAGGGCATGCTGTAATGTTAATTTGGGTTGCTGTTTTCTCTGTGTGATTCTGTATAGTGTTTGTATGTGTTCCTACTCATGGAAAGGCCAGAGGTCAGCATCACATGTTTTTCTCTATCACTGTTCACTGTATCACTGCTTGGCCTACTTGGTTAGTGAACTCCAGGGATTTTTTTGTCACTTCATGGTTGAGAAAGAAATACTTGGCCCACTGAACCACCCTGGCTCAAGTCCATGCATTTTTTTACCCTAAAATCCTTTTGTTAGCTTTATTTGGGTGATAAAATGCTAATGGTAAAACTTACTTAGTTCCTTCATTGCTTTGTGGGATGGATAGCATTGAAAAAATTGTCCAATGTATGTGCTGAAAGTGAAGAAGGGACGGAGCGCCAAACACCTTCCGTGAGGAGAAAACGAGTCCTACCATTACTCGCTTCGAAGCTCATGGGACTCCTCTCCCCTTGCAAGAAGAATCAAAGGTGTTTTCTGAATTCAGCAAGGTTCCTCTTGTGTCCCCACTGTTCCCCAGGCCTTTGGTGGTGATGGGCTTCAATTTTACAGATTGATTTTAATTCTTCTGCTTCACAGGAGGTAGACAGTGATGAATTGATGTATTAAAGATGTGATTAATGGTTACTTTCTATTCAATGTAATTATCAGCTGATAGTTTCTGTGAAAAATGCTAGAAAATGAAACTTTTCACTCTGGATAACTATCTGCCCTGTCTAAGAAGAAAAATGGGTCTCTATTTTCAACATATTACTGTGGAGCAAGGCCACGAGAGATAAAGCATACTAGCTTTGTGAGTTTTGTAGAATAAGATGGATTTGAGAAAGGGCTTGTCTCTAGAGAAATTCTTAGAGAGGAAATCTCCGGATAATAAAACTTCAAAATTCCCTTAATCCTGGATTATTTTACCAACTCTCTACCCAGGCTTTCCAATCATTTCTTTATTTCATCTGTCCTAAAGATGGTTGTACATTAATATCATCCTAAGAACAGTATTAATCATATATCTTTCCTTTTATTCTCTCCAGAAACATCAAGCAATTTCTGGTAACATAGGAAGAACGAAGGCAGAGGTATAAACATTTATAACCCTTTGATGAAAGATTAATTTTCTTCTTGAGCTTTGTTTTGATAGCAGCTCTGTTCTTCTCCAGAGCTGGTATGCTCTCCTTTATTTCTTTGTCTTCAGTTGCCCAGTTGCTTCTGGATCAGACTTGGCCCAGTGCCTATGTGGAGGCCAGAGATTGACAATGATGTGATCCTTAATAACTCTCTACATTTTTTGAGAGAGGGTCACTCATCGAGCAAGTTCAACTGATTGTTCAGATAGCCACAGGCATCCCACTTTCTCTACCTCTCCAGTGTGGAGATCATAAGCTCTGCTTCTCCTCTGTTATAAAGGTCCTACAAAACTGAACTCATATTCCTGTTTGCTTAGAAAATACTTTACCAACTGAACCAAATCACTAGCTCTTATTTTTAATTATAAGGAAAGAAATATCAACTTTCAAATGAATCAAAACATAAGTAGGTTTCTTCAATGGAGAAACTGTGTGCTGATTAGAATTACCTGATCCTGCAATCTTGGTTCATTTCCCTATATTCAAGTCTTCACATAACTTTTGGCATTGCCAGTTATCAACATTGAACATATGATCTGTGTTCTATGTAAGTATGGAAAAACATTCACCCAATAGACCCCATGGATATCCATAACCCACTGTTAAAAAGGACAGCCTTGCACCATTGACAAGTCTGTGGCTGTCTTTCTAATATACTTAGGTACTTTGTCTTTGGTTTCTCCCGTTCCAAATCTTGTACCTACTAACCTGTTGATGACAGTTCTCAAGAATGTGTTCTTTGTATACCTGCCTTAAGGTTTACACTTTTGGAAAAGTATTCTTTCCCATGATTTTTTTAAAAAAAGAATTCAGTTTTAGAACTATTTTGGTACCACAGCCTATTGAGTAGGGAGTAAATTGTGTTTGGGGAATCCTTCCCATGGACCTCTATTACTGTCTTGTGCTACTCAGCACAAGACAGCAGAAATGCTAATTGTCCTCCGGTACAACTAGTGTAACAACTGTCATTTGCTACACTTTGTGGTGACACATGATCATGTAATACCTCTAGTCTGCATAGGGGTACAGTCATTTTAGCCTGAATTAGTGTTTGATCTTGGTGTTGCTCATCCTGACAAGTCTGTAATGACATCCATACACTATTATACATCACACTGAACAGCCCCTTTGGTGCCTTATCCTTTCCTTTGACGAGAAGAAAAGACAGACACTGATCAAAAATGGTAAGAACCCTAAAGCAGTGGTCCTGAGGATGTTCTTGATGGAGACCAGCAATGCCAGAAGAGGGCTCTGGTTTCTCTTTCTCTGTTGTCTCCTAAATGAGCACCTCTGACAAAAGGCCTTTGTGACTTTATGACTGAAGCTCAGAGGAGACCATGAATGCCAGTTTGAGCCAACAGGGCAGAACAGCTCACCCCCACCCTAATTTCTTCCATAAGTTCAGCAAAATGTCCCAAGACTACCAGCTGGGTGGTACCCTATTTGCTGCTTTACAGTGCCCCCGGGTCTCCCCTTTCCTCCTTCTCTTTCTCTCGCCTATGACTGTAATAAACTTCTCTCAAAATTCCATCAGTGAATTCTACCCATCTTGTGAATTTTCAAGAAATAACCTGAAAATTACTCTCGAGTGGCCTTTGGTAGCCATCATTTTATCCAGGCCTCTGATTCCAGGGATTCCTGGGACCAAGTGTTCAAAAACAAGTCTTAGGGTTACTTTTAAAGAAACTTCATTATCCCCTTATTCCTTCCCCAATAACAACTATGACAACCACTCTTTTTTTTTTTTTAACTGTCTCAGTGGCTTTTGCCTTCATCATATTCTAAAGATGGACCAATAAGGACACACTATATAACATTCCGAATATTCATTTAGCCTGGGTAATATGCAGCTATACTATCCACATGACCTTTCAGGGCACAATTCTTTAATTCTTTTAGGTAACAAAGACCACCTTACCATTGTATCTTCCAATGTTTATCTATCCATTCATCTATTAAAGAATGCAATATCAGTATGTATTTTCTTAAACAACAAAATGACTGCCAAGGAGCAATTAAGGGTAAAAAGGGTTTCTTCTGGCTTTCAGTTCCAAAGGCTATGGTCCATTGTGATGAGTAAGGTAGGAATAGGGAGCCACCTAGTCATGTTGTATCCTCAGCCCAGAGTCAAGAGCAAATAGGAATTGGACTGGAGTATAGAAATGCAGTATTCATGTCTGACATTTTCATAAAAATTAATAAAATAAACATAGGAAATTAAGAAAAAAGTAAAAAACAAACAAAAGCCAATACCCAAAATAAACCCACAAAACCCCAAATGTTTTGAGCTTATCCTCAGTGACCTACTTTTTTTTTTTGAGGTAGACATGAGGTGTGTTTATTTGTGCTTCAAAATCCCTCTTTAAGGGAATATTAAAAAGTGCTTAGCATGCTCTGTCTGACATTAAGAAAGACATACTCAGAAAATACCTTCGTGTCTGTCAGCTCACTCATTTTCACTCCTAAGAGCACATTGCTACATGCATGACTGTTTGGAACAGACACACAAAAATCTTAGAGTCAATGCAAATTGCATTGAAGGAACATTTCAATTTAAGAGTGTTCATGTAGGATCAGCTGGTGCTGATTGTTCAGTGCTGAAATTCTTGTCTCTCTTCTATGGCCCAAAACTCAAAGGCATTCTTAAATCAACATACTGCATCCACTGAACTTTTAGTTTTCTTTAGGAATGCCAGACTTAGCATTCCAGACTCAGTGACCTACCTCATCCTAGCAAGTTCTACCTGTAAAGACTCTACTGCCTTCCAAGACAGCACTACTACCTGGGACCAAGTGTTCAAAAACATAAGTCTTAGGGTATATTTCCCTTGCAAATTACAACATGTCAGGATTACAAGCAAGTGCGACCACACCAGGTTTTATGTGATGCTGAGTATTGAACCAAAGGCTTTTTCTGTGCAAAGCAAGCATTCTTCCCTCTCAGCTACATTCCGCAACCCATTCTTATTTTAAAACCTTAGGCCATTTGTTTCCTTATTGTTGAGGTTTAACATCTACTAATTTTTAATGTTTGGCTCAGAATTATTTTATATTGGCTGTATATTACAATCATCAAAGTGATTACAAACCAGTATTGATATGTACTATAGAAGACTGAGCTCTATCTCGTTAAAAGGACTTGGACAATGTGTTGGATATCAGATACTTAGAATTTGTGATTTAACTCTATGCAAATGTCATGGCTGAACAATCTGCCTTTCTAACAGTTTAAGAACAGGTTCTATAGATCAACGATTTCATATTTCCTCTGAGTGTTGGTTGGGTTTAAGTATTAAACTCTTCACAAAGGATTCTATTAAGCCATAAGACTAGACCATACTCTTCTAGACCAATACTCTGCACAGTATATTATTATTTTACAAGTTAATGGAACAAAATACTTCAGAGACACTTAAGTAGGAAATATTTATTTTATTTCACAGATCAAGGGTACACAGTTCACAGCAGAGGAGAACCATAGATGTTTGAGTCAACAAGTTGTCTTGTATCCATAGTCAGAAAGCAGAGAGTGCTAAACCAGTGTGTTAGGCTTGCTTCCTTCTATTTTATACCCCAGGAATCCAGCTCCTCTTATTTCTCCTATTCGTGGTGGACATTCCCACCTCAAGTAATTTTCTCTAGAAATGCCCTTGCAGACATTCCCAGAAGCTAACCTAAACGAGATAACTCTTACAGAATTCCCAGAGGATTGTCTTCTAGGTCAGTGTTTTCTAGCTGTTGTTAACTGAGAATCAATATGAACTACCAAATTCAGAGAAGTGAAATTGTAGTCTATTTTGACATATCATCCCAGGTATCATTTATAGTTGCTCATTTAAGTACTTATATTGACAACTGTTCATTTTCAAATAAATGTTCATTGTTTTTATTTTTCTTTTTTTTTGCTGTGTTCTTGCTTTATATTTTTTTGCTAATCACATACTGACAGACACACAGTTGTGCCTAGGTTGTGTTTGCCAGTGTTTAGAACTGTTCTCCCAAAGGTGTCTTAACTGAGAAGACAAAATTCAAGCATTTCTATTCTATTTAACTATTTTTATCTGAAATAGAACCTTTTGAAAAATTGAACTAAAACAATAAGATTAAACAAAGAATCATAGATTTCTCTATAGAGTTATGGTCTATTTATGGAGCATAGAATTGAATGTGCCTATAATCAGATTTTAAAGTGACTCTGTGTCTGTATAATCTTAGATGTATATAGGTCTGTCTCTTTTTAACATTTGAAACCATAAATTCTTAAAAGGAAAGCTGAGGATGCCTAGGTGAATTTTTGACTCTTTAAATTGGAATCCTTTGAAATTGCAGTGAACACAATTTACCATGGATAACTTATGCTATAACTCTTTGAATCCTTTCTCTAAAGGAAAGAATTACATGCCATTTTAAATGCACCAAAACAACAAACCCGCAAAGCTAACTAAAGTCTGTGTTGTCATGTATAAGGTGGCATATTTCAAAAGATGATAAGATACAGGGAAACCCTTGGACAGCATTTGTTTCGATTCCCATTGTTGCTCAATGGGTATGAATCATTGTTTAATATAAGTTTTATTCTCCTCCTAGCTTTTCTTTTATCTCACTATGAAATGTTTTTGAAAGTGAAAGTCATTCTGGAGGGCACATAAATATAGATAAATATGCTCAGACTTTAAGATATTTGTTGGATAAAAAAAGAAAAAAGAATAAAAGAAAAGCACAGATAGAAAGAATGGGGTCATAAAAGATTCAAATGGATGCTCCTCCCTTGTTTATTTTGAGAGCTTTAAGTCAATGCCTTTGCACTCCTACTTAGTATTCTGAGTCTACTTTGATTCTTTGTAACTTTCATATTTTCCCTGATACAAAGGCTGAAAACAATCAGAATGTTTGTGCATTTCTTTCTTTCTCCATATCACAACGTTTAAAGACAATAGCATAATTTAAATCTAAGCTTAAACTTAGAGACTATTGACAGGCAACTGATTTAACATAGAGTTGATAGTCTTAGGTGGGGACACACACACACATAGAGACACATACACACACAACACACACACAAACATACACAAACACATAGGAGTGAATGATTGCTTGTACAAGTTTGTAACAGAAGAAAGCATTGACTCAGGCAAATATTTTATTTGAGCTTAATATAGTCAGAAGATACACCTTAGACTTTAAGCCTAGAGATAGACAGGCCAACAAATGATCATTTTTATCTTTCTTATTCTCGTTTCCTTTCTTTACTTGTTATGTAGATTTGATTGTCATATTGGCACAGCCTATTGTCACAGAGAGAGGCCTTGATTGAGGAATTGCTTGCATCAGATTGACTTATGGGAGTGTCTTGACAGTTGATAGACGCTGACACAGCCCACTATAGGTGTCTCTATTACTTGTGCAGGTAGACCTGGTATGTATAAAAAGTTCTAATTAACCATGATCCTAGGAACAACCAGCAAAGGAGCCTTGCTTCAAGTTCCTGCTCTGATGCCCCTCCATGATAGTTTATAACCTGTAAACTGAAAGAAACCACTTTATACCTGAATTGCTTTTGGTTGGAGTATTTTGACACAGCAACAGAAAGTAAACTGGAATACGTTTTCTGCTCTCCTCTCCTTTTCTTTCTTCTCCTCTCCTTTCCTCTCCCATCTTTTCTCTTCCCCTCTCTTAACTATTCTTTCTTTCCCTTCTTTTCATTTATCCCTGTCTTCTTTTGAGAAGGCTAGTCTCAGACTCTTTGTGACCATGGTCTTTCTATCTCTTCTTGCAGTGTTAGGATTAGTGACACACACTACCATGGCCATTTTTGTGGCATTGGGGATACAGCTTGGGATCTTACTCAGACTATGTCAGCTTTACAAACCACAAAATACACATCTGAGGTCTAATCCTACCTATGGCAAGATTTATACACCTCTGAAAGTTATAGGAATGAGAGATTTGGATCTTAATGTGGATTAAACTATAGCACATCCTTTTCTGTCTGCTACAGGACTCAGGCTCTGTATTTGGGCTCTGGAGAAAAATGACCATATAAAACAATATGACCTAATAGAGCTTGTTCCAATTTTCTATTCCTATGTAACAAATTGCCACCCATTAATCTTTGAAAAAGCATCCATATATTAGCTATTAGCTCACAGTTCTGAATATAAGGATTCTAGTACTATCTACCTTGGTTCTCTCTTTTATGTACACAGTGCTAGGCTGGTAGCAAGGTGGCACTGACATACATCCTTTTCCGGGGATCTGGAGATGTATCTTTCCAATTCAAATAGACTGTGCTCTGAAAACAAGTGCATGCTGTCTTGCCTAATGTTTTTAATGTGGGTTCTGAGTATCAGTCTCAGGTTCTCAAGGTTGGAAAACAATTTACTGACTGAGACATCTTGTAGCCCATTGGAATCTGTCATTCTGATGCTGTGAGGTTCATTTCTGATCATGGCACACAGATATAAAAGGTACACATGATCAATCCAGCTTCACTGAGCCCCTTATTTTTAAAGTCCAATGACAGGGATCTGTAATAATCCCTGCCATCTCCTTTCTTCGTCATCAGAATTAATGTTAAGTGAATAATTCTGAGAAGGCTTACAAAGATGGAGTGGTGTCTGGATATGCAGAGAAATGTTGAGCTCTTCATGAGCTGTGGGCTTGAACTCCAGGGAGGACTAGCCTTGTCCAACTGGCCAGAATTCAGATCAGTGAAGATCACCCCACAGGAAAAAAAAATCTCATAGACAGATTCAACATTATAACATTTCAGCACTGACCTGGCTTACCAGACAGAAACAAAGACAGCAAGTACCCAGTGGCTTTTTCCAACCTTGGTGTTCCTATATGAATTAAGCATTGTTAGCAGATCTTCTGAATTCAGAAATTGAATGGTTAATAAAGAAAGTCTGGTAAAAACATTAGAGGTGATACAAAGTCCCGAGAAAGGGACATATAGACATTTGTAAGTAGTAAGGATACATTAAGATGTCTAGAGCTCATTATAATTTGGCTACATTTCAGTTAATTTGATATAGGTTTTGCTCCATGTAAACTGCTAATAGTTTTATATGGTATGTGGGTGATAGAATGACAGCCTTGTGAAATAATTGAAATACAGTAAAGCTCAAACCCCCATTCCACCTTTTACATGGTGCATAATTTGTGCACATTTACCACTACCACCAATACCACCAATACCACCACCACCACCACCACCACCACCACCACCACCACCACCACCACTACCACTACTACTACTACTACTACTACTATCATTTGTCTATCTGTCTATCATCTATCTATCTATCTATCTATCTATCTATCTATCTATCTATCTATCTATCTATCTATCTATCTATCTATCTATTACTTCTAACCATCAACCTACCTACTTACTTACCTTGTGTGTAATAATGCATACTATGCAGTAAAAATTTACCATGTTGAAAATCATATGTTCTGTAGATTGATTTAGACTAGATTCTGTGTTTTTTAACCATGTTGTGTATGCATGTGGAGGTCAGGCTACAGATTTTACGTGGGGTTCCTCAGTAGTCTTCTACCTCTGTGTTTTAGATAGTCTCTCATTAGCCTTGGCTCTGACTATTTAGGTTAAGATATCTGTCTGCAAGCTTCCTTAGACATATGTATACCAACCTTCTTTCTCACATTATTAGGATTACATGCATGTGTGCTCGACTTTTATGTGGGCTTTGGGGAACCAAACTCAGGTTTTCACACTTACAAGGTAACCATTTTACTGAAGCCAGCCATCTCGTAAGAAGTAGACATATTTAATTCTGAATCTCTGTTTTCTGTAAATTGATAAAAAGTTGATGCATAAAATAGGTATATACAGTAAAAACTTAGCATGTTGAAAGCCTATGTTTAGTACATTGATTTAAACTAAAAATAACGGAAAACATTGGTTTTTAGAAAATAAACGAGGGGCTAGAGATGTGGCTTAGTGTTGGAGGAGGGTCTTATGTACAGTGTATTCAGATGCTGATTTCTATGCCTGAGACTTAGTTATAGTCCGGACACAGGCATTGTCATGAATATTAAAGAATCTCCTGTTTCAATGTGGTATACAGAATGCTCTCCAATTATCTCTGATTGGTTAATAGAAGGCTGATGAGCCAGTGATTGGGCAGAGGAAATGGTAAGTAAGGTTGGACCTCTGATCCCAGCTGAAGATCCCAGGAAGAAAAGCCAGAGAGAAGGAGTTGGCCAAAGGCAACCGAGAGTGCAGGAGAAGAAGGACCATATGGAAGGAAGTGGCCATGAGGTTGTGCATGAAGGAGAGCCGCTAAGGGAGTTCTCCATGAGCACAGACAGCTACAGATGAGTTAGACAAGGAGAGACTGAATGCAAGTAACTTGGGGTCTGTGTGGTTGGGAAGTAATTAGCATCAAGATTTAGGAATATCTGCTTAGTTATTGTGCTTAAATGCTTATTGAATAAATCAGTAAGTCTCCATCTAAATTATTTGGGAGCTAGCCAGGTTAGGAAAAAAACTGTCATTTTAAAATTTCATCTGATAGCTTAGTAGGTAAGAGTACTTGCTGCTCTTCTAGAAGACCTGAGTTTAGTTTCTAGCACCCATGGCAAGCTACATGCAACCTTCTGCACTTTCTGGTACAGGATATCCATCAGCCTTTTTCTGGACTCCATAAGCACCTGTAATCATATTTTCCTGTGTCCAGCCACATAGATATACAGAATTATAGATGATAGTAAATAGTTTTAAAATTAAAATGATTCTGGATGTGGTGGTGCTAATTGGCTTTAATGCCAATACTTGGAAACAGAGGAAGATTTTATGACTATGGTCAGTTTTGTCTACGTAGCAAGTTCTAGGACAGCAAACGCTACATAGTGAGACCATGTTTTGAAAAACAAACAAGCAAACAAGCCAGCAAATAAATAAATAGAAAGATAAATAAATGAGTCATGCACACACACACACACAAAATTCATCATTGACACAGTGATTTCTAGTGCATTCAATTAGTTATGAATACTCACTATATTGAATAATTAGCCATGTCTTCAACCAGTTAGATAGAGATCTATTTGAGGAAGAGATTTTCTGTCACAGAAAAGAGGCTAAGATGATTAGATCATTTACTGTCTAGAGCACCATTTAGTCAACCCCTAGTCACCAATCTGAAAAGTCAGCAATAGAAGAGCTCATCTTTGCACCTTGAAGAACCCTAGCCTGCATACTCTAAAGGGAACAGTTTGCAATCACACCATCTCCATCTATAACAGATCAATATAGAACACAACTAAGTTTTCATATACAGTAATAAAGCATTTTCCTCCGATTCCACTAAACACTGAAAATTCTTTTTATTATTTATTTTTCATTTAAAAATTTATGTGCATTCATGCGCCTATGTTTGTATATATGTGGCATGTGTGTGTGCATGCTATTGAAGGCCAGAAGATGACATTAGATCCCTTTGCATTAGAGTTACTGACAAACATTGTGAGCGGTCCAACATGGGTGCTATCTACTGAATTCTGGTCTTCTGAAAAGGCAGCAAACACTTTTAACTACTGAGCCCTTTCTCTAGCTCAGCCCTTTAAAACATTTTTCATGCATTCATTTGACTCTCTGTGCCAGCAAGGCATGTGATCATTAGTTCAGGTTCATGGAGAGGCCAGAAGAGGGCGACAGATCGCATGGAGTTGCAGTTACAATTGGTTGTTAATTGCTCTAAGTGAATATGAGTTCCCAGACCTCTGCAAAAGTAGTAGAGCCATCTCTCCAGCCAGGGACCTCACTGTAAATAAGAAACAGTTATTTGTTATGGGAAGATAGTCAATTAACACACAAGTTGGGAAATCTCTCAACAAGGCCCCATGGATTTTAGAGGTGATGCTGCTTAGAGAACATAATACATGAATGCCTTTCTCTTTTATGTTTCCAAAACATTGTGAATCTGCTTTTGTCTTATTTACAGAAAAAGTAAAATCAAACTCTCAATTCAGTGAGCCAGTAAATAAGACTGGGTTTTAAGAAAAGGATGAAAAATCTAGCCTTGCAAAAATCACTGGAGAGGACAACAAGGATTTGTGAAGGTGTAGTTCACAGCCTTATTGCCTATATGGACAACAGAAAAGAAATGGTCACAGAATGGCATGTTAGGTAGTTCTTGTAAAATGTTCATGAGGAATTTTATTAATACAAGGGGAGACTGAGATATACAGTTAGTTGAAAGCATAAGTCAGTGAGATGGCTCAGTGGGCAAAGGGACACGCTGACAAACCTGAGGAGTCCAGAACCCATGTGATAGAAGAAGATAATTGACTGCTATTGTATGAGCTCATAATAACCATGGTAACCTTAGCCTGAGCACATGAGCTCATGCACACACACACACACACACACACACACACACACACACACAATACAATGTAATACATTTTTGTAAGCGTGTCACAAGAAATACATGATATACATTCAGTGGTGATAGTATACTTAAAGTTTTCCTTGGTGACGGGGTTATTGGCTATTACATTTCTGCCAAATTCTTGATAGACAAAGTTGCCAAAGTGATCATTTGCTCCGTGGTGCAGTTTGATGAAGCCAAGGCGTGTGATCACCTGGCTGAGAGAGACTTGCACAGTCACAGAATCATGATGTGTATGGTTGATTGGCTCTCTCTATCCAACCCTATGTCTTCTTTCGCTAGTTTCTTGTTTTCTAAAAGTGGAAAAGCTGGGATTCGCATTTCCATTAGCTCTTGAGGTTCTCCTGCTGGGTGTGAATTAGCTGCTGCTCATTAGATACACATTTATGCTGTTGAGAAGCAAGGCACATGTCATTTCCCTGCTTTCATTTAAACTGTTTATAGAAACTGGAGGCACATAATGTTATAGTAACGTCAGAAAGAGCATCCTCCAGAGTTTGGTGGGTTGGAAGGCAATGAATTCTTCCTTCATCTAGAACCTATGTGGAGTTGAAGCTTAAAGGAGAGAACATGATGGAGTAGGCAGCTTTGTGAAGCTCTGGGACACATTTAAGGTATAGCCTATGGAATGAAATCCTCCAACGATGACCCATTAATGTTGGGGTAACTGTTTTTTAATTGGGTACTTTTTATTTACACTTCAAATGTTATCCCCTTTCTCAGTTTCTCATCTATAACCTCCTATCCCACTCCCCCCTTCTTCTATGAAGGTGTTCCCCCACCCAAACCCCCACCCCTTCTGACCTCCCCTCCCTGATGTTCCTCTACACTGGGGAGTCCAGCCTTGGCATGACCAAGGGCTTCTCCTCCCATTGGTGCCCAACAAAGCCATCCTCTGCTACATATGCAGCTGGAGCCATGGGTCTGTCCATGTGTTCTCTTTGGATAGCAGTTTAGTCCCTGGAGCTCTAGTTGGTTGGTATTGTTCTTATAGGGTTGCAAACCCTTCAGCTCTTTCAATCCTTTCTCTACTCCTCCAATGGGGACCTACTTCCCAGTTCAATGGTTAGCTGTGAGCAATTCCCCTCTGTATTTGTCATGCTCTGGCAGAGCCTCTCAGGAGACAGTGATATCATGCAGCTGTCAGCATGCACTTCTTGGCATCAGCAATATTGTCTGGGTTTGGTGGCTGTATGTGTATGGGCTGGATGTCCAAGTCAGGCAGGTTCTGAATGGCCATTCCTTCAGTCTCTGCTCCAAACTTTGTCTTCATATCTCCTCATATGAATAGATTTCCCCTTCTAAGAAGGACTGAAGCATCTATACTTTGGTCATCTTTCTTCTAGAGCTTCATGTGGCCTGTGGATTGTATCTTGGAAAATCCGAGCTTTGGGGTAATATCCACGTATCAGTGAGTGCATACCATTTGTGTGTGTGTGTGTGTGTGTGTGTGTGTGTGTGTGTGTGTGTGTGTGTGTGAGATTGGGTTACCTCACCCAGGATGACAATTTCTAGTTCCATCCATTTGCCTATGAATTTCATGAGGTCATTTTTTTTTTTAAGTAGCTGAGTGGTACTCCATTGTGTAAACGTACTATGTTTTCTGTATCCATTCCTCTGTTGAAGGGCATCTGGGTTGTTTCCAGCTTCTGCCTGCTATAAATAAGGCTGCTATGAACATAATGGAGCATGTGACCTTGTTATATGTTGGAGCAACTTTTGGGTATATGCCCAGGAGTGGTATAGCTGGGTCCTCAGGTAGTGCAATGTCCAATTTTCTGAGGAATCTACAGACTGATTTCCAGAGTGGTTGTAACAGTTTGCAATCCCACCAATAATGGAGGAGTGTTTCTCCTTCTCCATATCCTTGCCAGCATCTGCTGTCACCTGAATTTTTGATCTTAGCCATTCTGACTGGTGTGAAGTGGAATCTCAGAGTTGTTTTGGTTTGCATTTCCCTCATGACTAAGGATGTTTAACATTTCTTTAGGTGCTTCTCAGTTAATGTTTCTTTAGGTGCTTCATAGCCATTCGATATCCCTCAGCTGAGAATTCTTTGTTTAGCTCTGTCCTCCATTTATAAATAGGGTTATTTGATTCCCTGGAGTCTACCTGCTTGACTTTGTGTATATTTGATATTAGCCCTCTATCAGATGTAAGCTTGGTAAAGATCTTTTCCCAATCTGTAGGTTGATGTTTTGTCCTAATGACAGTGTTTTTGCCTTACAGAAACTTTGCAATTTTATAAAGTCCCATCTGTTGATTTTTTTCATCTTAGAGCATAAGCCATTGGTGTTCTGTTCAGGAAATTTTTCCCAGTGCCCATGTGTTTGAGACTCTTCCCCACTTTTTCTTCTATCAGTTTGAGTGTATCTGGTTTTATATGGAAGTTCTTGATCCACTTGGACTTGAGTTTTGTACAGGTCAATAAGAATAGATCTGTTTGCATTCTTCTACATGCTGACCTCCAGTTGAACCAGCACCATTTGTTGAAAATGCTATCTTTTTTTCCATTGAATGGTTCTAGCTCCTTTGTCAAAATCAAGTGCCCATGGTGTGTGGGTTCATTTCTGGGTCTTCAATTCTATTCTACTGATCCACCTGCCTGTCTCTGTGCCAATACCATATGGTTTTTTATCACTATTGCTCTGTAATACTGCTTGAGGTCAGGGATGGTGATACCCTCAGAAGTTCTTTTATTTTTGAGGATAGTTTTCGATATCCTGGGTTCTTTTTATTCCAAATGAATTTGCAAATTTCTTGTTCTAACTCTATGAATAATTGGGTTGGAATTTTGATGGGGATTGCATTTAATCTGTAGATTGATTTTGGCAAGATGGCCATTTTTATAATATTATTCCTGCCAAGCCATGACCATGGGAGGTCTTTCCATATTCTGTGCTTCTCTTCAATTTCTTTCTTCTGAGACTTGAAGTTTTTGTCATACAGATCTTTCACTTGCTTGGTTAGAGTCACACCGAGGTATCTTATATTATTTGTGACTATAGTGAAGAGTCTCATTTCCCTATTTTTCTCAGCCTGTTTATCCTTTGAGTAGAGGAAGGCTAATGATTTGTTTGCCTTAATTTTATATCCAGCCATTTTGTTGAAGTTGTTTATCAGGCTTATAGTTCTCTGGTAGAACTTTTTGTTGAAGTTGTTTATCAGGCTTATAGTTCTCTGGTAGAACTTTTGGAGTCACTTAAGTATATTATCATATCATGTGCAAATAGCGATATTTTGATTTCTTCTTTCTAATTTGTATCCATTTAACTTCCTTTTGCTGTCTGCTTGCTCTGGCTAGGACTTCGAGTACTATACTGAATAAGCAGGGAGAAAGTAGACAGCCTGATTTTAGTGGGATTGCTTCTAGTTTCTTTCCATTTAGTTTGGAGTTGGCTACTGGTTTGCTGTATATTGCTTTTACTATGTTAAGGTATGGGCTTTGAATTCCTAATCTTTCCAAGACTTTTAACATGAAGGGGTGTTATATTTTGGTAAATGCTTTAATTAACTCTTTATCCACTGACAATATGAAGAATCATTTCTGGTTTCTATCCTAGCTCAGAAGAGCACAAATGTAGGCAAAGCATGAGTTTTGATTTGAGAAAAAAATTCACAGTGTTAAATAACACAGTTGATTTTGTTTGTGCATAAATGTATCTGTGTGCATGCTTGTACATGTAGTCAGACTCACACATGTATAGACAAATCCATGTGGATGATAAATATTAATATCTGAAGCCCTTTCTCAGAGAACCATCTATCTTTTTGGTTAAGTTTGAAATAGATTCTCCCACTTACTCAAAACTCAGTGATCCCAGGGATCTGTTATTTCCTCCCTTCCTAATGTTTTCACAATCATGCTTGATTGTTGTTTTCTTGTGGGTTCTGAGGATCAAACTATGGTTGTTATGCTTCTTTAGCAAGTATTTACCAACTGAGCAGCCTTGCTAGTCCTACATGATTTTAAGTTTCTTTTCCTTTAGAATATACGTATAATAAATATACATTGTTAAATAAATATACAGTTCTGGAACAGTGGATAAAGTACATTCATGATGTACATGAACAACCTCATCTACTCCTAGAGACACTGAGAATCAATCAACTCAATACATTAGACCAATACCACACAATACACTGAATAAATGTCTTTGGTGGCTCAATTTTTAAAATTCAGATTAATTTACAGGAGCTATGGGTGCTTTTTATGGAAAACTAATACTTTACAAAGATCCTTTCTTTACTTCTTAACTTGTCCCAAGATAACTATAGTCTATGGTTTTCTAGGCACTTGCTGAGGGGAAAACACATTGATTTGAGGATTCCTATGTGTTTTGATAGCTGACAATGCACTCTCTAATTATCAAGCCCTTATCAAGCTTCTTCTGGGTATCACACAAAGGCTGGAGATCCAAAGAAGATTCACAAATGCCATTATTTGTTTTCATTGTGGTGTGTGTGTATGCAGGCATACATTTCAATGTTAGCTTTCTGGAAGAAAATGCATGCATAGACATGAATAGACATTTATTACAAATATTACTGGTTTAAAAATGAAATACATAATTTGAAATGATGCTATTATTAAAGTATATAATCTTTCTCGTAAATTTCATAGACTGAATTACTCATTAGGGAATGCCTTTGCCACTTTTGGCAAACTCTTGGGTCTACAGGCAACTTATGAATGGAAGGAAATACCTGATGTCTATGGAAATGGTTCTGTGGTTAAAGTGGTTGCCACACAAGCATGATGACTATAATTCAGTACCTACATAAACTAAGCATGTAGGTTGGCCTGCATGCAATCGTAGTGCTCAAGAAACAGAGACAGGGCATTCCATAGAGCAAACTGGCTAGCTAGACATCAGCAAGCTGTGGGTTCAAGCAAGAAATACTTCCCCAGTAAAACGTGAAGATTGATCCAGAAAGATACCAAATGTCAAGCTTTGACCTAAACATATATATTCATACATATGCATGTATTGTATTTTATATATACATATATGTGTGTATATATATATATATACATACACACACATGCACATACATGTTCATATATACAACACATACATATAAATGTAAAAGGAAAGAAGACAGGAATTCCAGTCATTCCAACATAAAATAGTTGTTGATGTTTTGTCTATGTTAACACTATAGAAACAAGAAAGAAAAAGTAACCGTGAGGATGTTAAAGCTCCTCACTAACTCTTCGATGACAAGTGCAAATTCAGCCTCAATCAGATAATAGCTTCCAACTACAGGGAGAATGTATGGCTTCATGCATTACCTTAAATTTTTATGAAACACATAATATAGCATATGCCATATGTTTGATGTTTACCTTTTAGAAATGCATGTTGAGTGTGTGTGTATGTGTATATCATGTGAATGCATATACGCAAGCATCAGTTGTAGTGGTAGGTGGGGGTAGAGGCCAGAGAACTACCCTGGGTGTCAGTCTTTGCTTTTCAATAACTGGGTTTTACATTAGAGTGTATGCCAGCCTGGACCTAGAAATTTTGTGAGAATGTGACTCCTCTCAATCTCTTGATAGGAGCACTATGATTACAGATGTATATTATGGTGCTTAGCTTCATGCATGTTCTCAAAATATGAGCTTAGGTCCCTGTGCTCGCACAGAAAATTCTTTACGTAGGAAGTTATCTCCACAGCCCAGGACAAGCATTCTTTAGTGTCAACAGTGTGAGAAGCAATTTGGCACACGCTCTCCATTTCCTTATCCTGATTGCAACCATTTACACTTGTGGTCTTGTATGAGGTAGTCATAGTACACTGTTTTAAATGTCACGGGAGATAAAGATAGAAGATAAAAAGAGGAAAAATCATTATCTACCACTGGAAAAATCATGAAATATGTGCTTAGCGGGGGTCAGCTAGCAATACTAAGGGGTACAAAGCAATACTCATGAACAGATAGAAGAGTGGTCAGTTGTCTGAGGCATTAGTGCCTACTCAGGGACTCACAGGGTTTCTTTATTTTTAAAGTTTTTATTGATTCTTTGTGAATTTCCCATCATGCATTCCAATCCTACTCTTCTCCCAGAACCTCTGTATCTGCTCTCTGCCCTTGCAACCCCAAATAAAATAAAATAAAATAAGGTAGAATAAAAAATATATTTGTGAAAGCTGTAGTGAGTCAGTGTGTCACAAAGTACACCCTTTTGTCCACATATGTTTACTTGCAAATGTTCATTGCAATGAAGCATTGGTCTGGATCAAGGCCTCTGGCTTCTGCTACAGTGTCAATACTGGATCTCTACAGGGACTTCTGTCAGATATCCTGTTGTTGGCCTTTGGCATGGAGATCCTGCAGCTTTGCATCTGCATGATCTTTCCCTTCACATGCTCCTGTGCATCATAGATGTGGGAGATGTTGGCGTGGGTCAACTAAAGCACTGTTCCTGGACCTGGGAGGTAGGTGAATTAGGCAGCCTGCCAACTTTTCTGTGCCTGGACCACCAGAGTTAGCCCCTCCAGCACTGCCTGGCTCACCGCTCCTGCTCTCATGTGCTGAGGGCCAACTCATCCACACATTTACCACCAGGGCTAACTCTGTTGTGCTGCCCAGTTGAAGTCGGCTGCTCTCTGGAGTATTGCAGTCTGTGAAGGGTAGGGATATCTCTCCTGTTCTCATGATCTCAAGAAGAGGGAGTGACCTTGCCTTCCCCTAAGCCATCCCTAGAAAGACTAGAGGTAGAGCCAGCTCTCCTGAGTGTGTTGGCCAGCAAGGCTTAAGGCCAGGTCACCATAATGCCTCAAGTGCCAGTCTAGACCCAGGACATTTTCATGGCCTTTGGTGGTTAACGACGGCCTGGGAAATCAACACTGAGTTTCACAGAATCACAGACCCATACATGACCAGAGACAGCATCCTGGACCTGGGTGTCTCCTTGGCCTCAGGTGGTAATGCAAATCACTTAGATCACCATGTATTGCCTCAGCACTATGGCCCTCAGATATCCACATGCTTGCCACTGGAAGCCTAGACCATGGACATCCAGTTGGTTGTAACTAGGGTTACAGACTCAGATACAGCCTTTGGTGGAAGTCCAGACCAGGATCTCTTCATGGCCTCCTTGTATTTGCCGGATTCTCTCTGCCATTCTAGTTTTAGTTTCTACATAGTGATTGAACCCCTCAACTTCCCTTTCTCTTCCATCTCTCCTCTGCACTCTATCTTTCCCATCTCTCCATCACACATTCATCCAAGGCCAGCCAGCCTTCCTGAGGCCAGTGCTTGGATGTTTTTCTTCTGGCCTTGAGGGTTAGCGTCCACAATAGCTTACATGGCTGTAGTCCTCAGAGTGCAAACTGAGAATGAACTGGATAAAACTGATTTGATTATTTTTGTTTTAATTGACAGTCTTTCAAGAGTGTCTTGGAAAAGGCTTGGAAAAGCTTGGAAAAATCACTTAGAAAATACGTTCTTCATAACATGAAGTTCTGAGCTTAAATCCAATAACCCATCTAAATATTGGGTTTATTTGGGATGAGTTAAAATTCCACTGTTTTACAGGTAGATTTTTTTCTGTTTTACAGAAGATTTGCTTAAGCAAGCCAGCTAAATTGGCAGTGTCAGAGAGCTCTAGGTGAAACTAAGAGACTTTGCTTCAGTGAGAAGGGGAGAGCAATTCAGGAAAACACCAGGCTTTCCAGGGTAAGAAAATACATACATGTAGGCGCTCCCCACATTGGCATGACCATACACATGTAAACATGCACACATATCCAGATACATAACACACACAGACACAGGCAAAAAATATGTGAAAGACAAAATTTTTAGTGTCTGGATTTTGGAACAATGCTTCTAGCAAGTATGTCAGACAGACAGACATACAGACAGACAACAGTCAAATAGATAATGGTGCTGCAGGTGGTAATTTTCCTTGTTGGTTAAGCCCCAACTCAACTCCTAGTGTGGATGGCACTCCTACATTGTACAAGTTTGTCCAACTCTCTTCTCTTTGCTCTTGACAGTACCTTTCAAACTCTATTCTCTCCTCTGCACACTCTGGGTCCAATCCCACATAAACACCCATTTGTTGATCCAACTGTACAGACTGATGGAGGCCCTTGGTGTTTCAATATAGAGCCAGGGAGATGGCTCATGGGGCAAACTGCTGGGAATGCATGAGCACCAACGGTTGATTTCCAGAACTCATGCATCGAAGTCAGGCATGGTGACATGCTTGCAATCTCAGAACTTGGTACTTGGGAGGGTGCGACAGGCCAGTAGATCTCACAGAGAGATTGCTACTATTATGCTCGGAGTTTAAACAAATCTGTAAATGAACAGCTGAAAACCAAACTGTCAACAAATGGAAGAACGTGAGAAAAATATAGAATCAGACTATTCCCTGAAAGAATACCACATGAACCATTTGAATATCTATTCCTCCTGTAAATTGAAATTAAAACAACCAAGCGATTTATACCATATACTTCAGTAAATATCTAAAAATCAGAATTTTTGTTATGGTGAGACAGCTCAGTGTTTTTTCAGAGTACCACAGTTCTGATTTCAGCACCCAGGGTAGGGACTCACAACTACTTATAAATCCAGTTCCTGGAGATCTGATGCCCTCCCTGGCCCCTACAGCAATCGATATTTACATTCACACTCCCAAACACACACACACACACACACACACACACACACACACACACACACACACACACACACACGATTAAAAATACCAAAAACCTTAAGATAAGGGTTTCACTGGATACACCCAAACACACCTACCCCCTACACTATCTTCGTAGTGATTTTATATGAATCACCTTAGTGTGGGCAAGTGTTCAGACTTTTGGGGCATTATTCTTTGGGATTTATATTCAGAATACTACAGATTATATAGCATTGGTATTTTATGACTGGTTTACTTAAAATTTTATTTTTGTTTTATATAATGCGTTGGATCTTAGTTTCTTCCAGATAATAAAAAAGAAAAAGGAAAGAAAACCTTACTTGCTCGCATGTTGCTTTCGGTAATAAAATTTTTATCAGCAGTTAAACATTTATTCACCCACTCCATTCTCTCAGCCATTTGAGCTGGCTCACCACAAAATCAAGTAAATTTAGAAGGACCATAAAAGGCTAAAAGTCAAGAATACAAAATTAAAAGTTCTAATAAGAAGCCTGTAGCATGAGAACAGTAGAAGGTTAACACAGACTGTAACTAATGCTAACATGGGGAAGATGGGCTGCAACATTTATCTTCTGAGTTTAGAAGTCACCCAGAAGGAACTGGAGAATCTGTGTGGGTCCCTGTGGCCTAGATCGGAGTGCTGCTCTGTGTGTGGAGCTGTGATGTAGGATCCTGAGGTAGAGAGGCTGGAGAGGTGGCTCAGAGGTTAGGAACATTTGCCTTTCGTACAGAGGACCTCTCCAGTCCTGGGACTTCAAGGGTTTTTCACATGTTCTCAGGGTCTATTTAGGTTCTTATGCTGCAGAGCATGATCTTTCATGGTAGCCTAGGAAATAAAGTGATTTACTTCAGGTTTTGGATAAGGATTTCTGGCAGGAGAGATGGGAGGAAGGCTAGCAATCATGAACAGAAAGCCTGGAGAGATCACTGTTATATAGTCTTTCTATATTAATGATTTATATGTCCACATCTGTATTTTAGTTAGAGCTTTATTGCTGTGAAGTGACACCATGACCAAGGCAATATTTAATTGGGGGCTGGCTTACGGTTTCAGATATTCAGTCCATTATCATTACATCAGGAAGCATGGCAGCCTGCAGGCAGATGTGGTGCTGAAGGAGGAGCTGAGAGTTCTATATCTAGATTGGAAGGCAGACAGGAGGAGACTGAAATTGCACACCGGGTGGAACTTGAGCATAGGAGTCTTCAAAGCCCACCCCCAGTGTAACTTCTTCTGACAAGGCCACACCTACTCCACCAAGGCAATACCTCCTAATAGTGTCACTGCCAATGAACCAAGCACTCAAACACATGAGTCTGTGGGGAGCATACCTACTCAATCCACCACAATGTGACAGGATCTGTCCAGGACATTAGAGATAGTTTTGCTTCACTGTCCTTCTCTTGGTCATTCTCTCTTTTGATGGAGTTATGGGCAGTAAATGAAGGAGGGCAAGACATCCACAAAGTAGCTGAGCTGCGTCTAGGTTCATCTTGACACAGACATGGGGACAGAGAAGATAGATTCATCAGTTGTGAATCAGACCACAAAAATCCATTAAGTTTAGTGGAATATTGTGGAGCTTACAAAGAAGTGGATGCTTTTCAAGATTTGTTTTGAATTTTGTGTATGTGTGTATGTATGGAGGGTGTACAATGAGAATACAAGTGCCTGCAGAATGTCACAGAGGACTTGTCTCCCTTGAGCTGTTACAGACAGTTTTAAACCACCATGTGTGGGACCTAGGAACTGAACTTAAGTACTCTGTGAGAGCAATCTTTGCTCTTGCCATTAAAAACATAGCCCCGCCTCAAGAAGCAGTTGTTGTTGAATTCTGCTCATTTACATTTCCTAGCATTCTCCCATGTCCCCAACAATCCTGGGAACTATCTGGAAAAGGCCTCTGCTTGTTCTCTGTGTTCTGCTTTAGTGCATATGATCCTTCTCATCCCTGTCCCCTATCTCTTCCCTTCTCTCCTTCATTGATTGCTTTATTCAGTTGCCCAACTGACTTTTCCTCTGACATGCTATCTCTTTATAGAAAATTCCTTCTTTGCATTTTATGCTTGCTTTTTTTTTTCTTTTCTTTTTTTCGGAGCTGGGGACCGAACCCAGGGCCTTGTGCTTGCTAGGCAAGCACTCTACCACTGAGCTAAATCCCCAACCCCTATTCTTGCTTTCTTAACCAAAAATGACTCTGGGCTTTTGTAGTAAATACATTCTCTGAGTCAGGTGATGCAAATGTGAGTTATGACCTCTCTCTCTCTCTCTCTCTCTCTCTCTCTCTCTCTCCTTCCTTCCTTTCCTTCTCTCTTCCTTCATCATGTTTTATTACTTACTCTAACCTATAGGTAAATCTGCAGAAAATTTCCTCTATGCATACTGCTAGTTGGATAAGCAGCAAAAGCCTGTGCAAATACCAAATATTCTTGGGAATAATAAGGAGCCTACATGGTATGCCAGGAATGAGAAGACTCCCTGTGCAGGGCATTTCAATCAGAGGGTGAAATTGTGTGTTTTCGGTCATTAGAAAAGTAGCCAAAGACTCTTTGTGAAGACTCATGCCTCTAGACATAAGCAAAATGGCTCCATAAAGGTAGATAAGGGACAACTGAGACACAGCTCCCATTACTGTTCTGATCAACATTCTTGTTAGACTTCTGTCTTCATGTCTTTTCTATTGCTCTAAGGTATCACAACCAAGGAAATTTATAGAAGAAAGAGTTTGTTATCATCTTACCATTTCAGAATGTTTGAATCCATGACCCTCATGGCAGAAATCATGGGAGCAGGAGGGCATGCATACATGGCATTGCAATAGTAGCTAAGAGCTCACACCTTGGTCCATAATTTTGAGGCAGAGAAAGCTAATTGGGAATGGCATAAACTTTTGAAATCTTAAAGCCCCCTCCATCCCTAGTGACACAGTCCCCAACAAGGTCACACATTCTAATTCTTCCTAAACAGTTTTACCAAGTGGTGACTAAGTATTCAAATATATGGTGGGAGCATTCTCATTCAGAACACCACAATTAGTGATAGATGACTTAGGTTTTCATTGATATTTCCATCAATACAAAAATGGCCCATCATTCATAAAACTCTGAGGTGAAGGACAAAGAGTAGGCTAGCCACAGTGTGACCTTTCAGAGAGTAAAAAGAGAGAATTTCCTAGACAGTAGAGATGCATTCCAAGTGCATCATGGGAAAATTAACTGTGTACCGAAAGGAAACACTTGGACCTAAATAATAGTTTTTGATGATCTAGATGTGACCAAGTGTGTTACAACAGACAGCTCCAGTTACAGGAGACTTCTGTGATCTTAAGCATGAGTCAGTCTCTTACATCTCAGTCACATTTTGATAAGAAAAGTAGATTGAAACAATGATTCGTAAGCACAGAAGAGCTTGCCGAGAGAGTCGTTATCATTTAAAAATCAATTGGGAAATGTTGGTGGAGAAAGTTACTCTACTTTCTTATATCAAAAGTGAGTCCATTACCAACTCTTCAAGGAAAAACACACACATTTTTCAAAACCTTTTAGAACACACATCCAAAATATTTATTTGGAATAAAAAGTGATGTAAAACCCTGCGGTCCACCTCAGTATCCCCTCCTTCCTTCTCTCTCTTCTTTTGTGGTTTCTTTTATAACCGTTTTCCTTGACCTTGATTTGTTTCCTGTGGTTGTACAGTACTTGCTGGTGTTCATAGGGGTGGATTATGAGAATTATGCATGTTTTTTCATACACATACTTTCTGTTAAATTACCCTGCCAGCAACTACTAGCAACAAACTGTTTTATAGCTAGACCAGACTTCTCAGCCCTGGATAGATTTCTGGTGACATTACAACAATCTTTCTTTTTTAGAAGTAGAAGTTTGTGGGTACTTTGAAATTGAAAATTTAGGTTTTCTTTAGTCTCTATTTCCACAAGATTGGAGAACCAATCAATCCACTTAAACAGCCAGAAGTCATCAGGACTGTGTGTACACTGATTGAGAGACTGTAGAAGGAAAAACCACACAGATTTCCTTAGTGATATCGCTGATAATAACGGAGGTCACCATGCATTCATTCTATGGAAGTGACCATGCTGTGTATTTTGTACTGAGTGGTTGGTGGGTTTTGGTGAATGCAGGTGTGGAGAAAAATGATCTGATTATGTTTTCAGAAGAGTCTAAACCATGTTTACCCAGGTTGCAAAGGAGGGTAACAATGAAAGGAGAAAGGTAGAAACCAGTGCTTATAGAATAAAAATAAGGGTAAATTTGGGGTATAGGATCTGCAGATAAGGACTGGGAATTAAAGAAGAAGAACATAGGAACTTCTATGTCATTGAGGAACAATGACTATTCTACCTTGGACAGGCTCAAGGATAAATTAATAAAATAAACTCAGGATAAATGTGTAGTTGGGTCAGGGGGCTTGTAAGTGGGCAGTTTTTACCAGAAAGCAAAATTAAAGTGTTCATCACAAACATCAAAGGTGTTAAATGTAGAGGAAATATCAGATAAGAGCTGGATTTCACTATAACCTTATTTAATCAAAATGTTCTCTCTGCATGTGTAGTTGTGAATGTGCGTGTATGTATGTGTGTGCATGTGCACATGTGTGTTTGAAAATGTGGATTCCTGTGTGTCATGGCATGTTTTTAGAGGTCAGCATCTCTGGTCCTTGTCTTGCAACTTGATTCAGACAGGATCTCTCTGTTATTTGCCTCTATGGAAACTAGGCCTGCTTGCCCACACACTTCTGGGGAATTTTGTCACTTTCTCCAATCTCTTCCCAATAGGAGTGCTGGACCTGGACCTAGGCTGGCAGACAGCAAACTCCCCATCAATGATTCTTTTGACTTTGCTCACTGCAATGGCCAAAAGCTTTGGGGTCATTGGCGTACACGCAGTCATGCCCAGCTTTGTATGTGGTTTCTGGATAGCAGAACTTGGCTTCTAATGTTAGCACAGCAAGCACTCTTCCCTTCCACTGGGTTGTCTCTCCACATATTTATTATATGCGGTTATATGGTATGTACAATTATTTATGGATTTCTATTACTCTAAAATTTTTAGAGTCATAGAGCATATTCTATTTTGCTTCTGGCTTCTTTCAGAGTAATTTTATGAGTTATATATTTTATGGAAAATTTGTTCTTTATATAGTAGAACTTTAATATATTGATTATAATATTTTGTTTGTTTACTTCAACATTTATGATTTCTGTATATACTAAAATCAGATTATTCCACTCAGACTTTTTTGAAACCTAAAGCTTAGTTTTTATGTTAAAGCCTGTTGTTCATATAGATTTTAGACTTTCCCTTTTCAATTTAATTATTTGAAGCTTTTAAAAAACATTTATCTGGATTTTTAGAAGTCTCACTGTGACATATTTGTTTGCTCTTTTTAGCCAGGGTTCTTATACATCCCAGGTTGGCCTGGGGCTTATCATTCATTTAGTGTATACAAGCTTGTACACAGTGTACATGCTATGGTGTTTTCATGGACGATAGATAACAGCTTGTGAGAGTAGGTTTTCTCTTTCCATTATGGAGGTCCAAAAGATCAAACTCCAGTCATAAGGTTTGGCAACAAGTACCCTTATCCACTGAGTCATTTCCCTGGCCTTTGTATAGAATTCTCTATTAGCTGAGGATGACCTGAATTGCAAAGCATTCTGTCTCTACAGGTGCACAACACCCTGCCCAGTGTTTATGCTTCTGTGCACAGAACCCGTTCTTTCTCTTTGTGAGGCAGGGCCTCCACCAACTAAGTGCATCATCAGCCCCCCTTTGCTATTTTTAGTTTTAAGTATTTATTTTCTTTGGGACTCACTGTGTTTCCTCTAGGGCTTAATTTATTTTCAGTCAAACTGGGAAAGTTTAAACCACTAAGCATTTAAATACCTGTCTCTTTGACAGTCTTCTTCCCTCTAAGACTGTACCTGTCCATTGGTGAGACTGCACAGTGACCTATAGGTCCCCTAGGGGCTATTGCAGTTTTAATCTTCTATTGCTATGTACCAATTCAATAATTTCTGGCCCTTCATTTTGAAGTCTTCCAATGACCATTTTTTTTCTGTAATAGTTTTTCTTCTTTTATTCCCATAATATGGCTTTATTGTTTGAATTATTATGTTTCTCAGTTTTATAATTTGTCCTTAGTTCTTTTAGGCAGATACATCTATTGTCTATCTGAGAATCCATTTCTTCACATACACATGTCATCATTGAACACTCAGTTATTTGAAAGTCCTTTCCTCAGGCTTCAACTCTCTTTGTCTTTTCTGTGGGCCATTTCTCATCAGCTATTATTTTCTTCTGGTGATGAAAGAAAGCTCAGGCTTTCATAGTGATGAGAATCATAATAGAAATACTATCTTTATTTGCCTTTCATAACCAGAAGCAAGTTAGATGCACTGGACATCATTATTTAGCCCAAGCCAGTGTTTAATGTCCCACTAATAACTGTTTCCATGCTAAGTTTGTACAGGATGGAAACTTTAGCTATGGCACAGGTAACACAACATTATGATTTCCCACAATCATGAATAGAAATAACACCCAAATACTTGGATTTGAATTCTGCCTTCTTTGGTAACCAAGAATACTGAGGGTAGAAGACCCAGTGCAGCGAGGGCAACATATTACTTGGACTTGTAGGTTCATAAAGAGAAGGTTGGATGTAGAAGCAAGCTTTGACAAGAGTGGCTTCTTCCTAAGCTAGATGTATGATGCTTTTACTCATGAGTTAAGTAGACTAAAGGGGTTTTTTATTAAGGAGGAGAGAGAGAGAGAGAGAGAGAGAGAGAGAGAGAGAGAGAGAGAGAGTCAGAAGTAGGTATGAGAGGGCTGGTGAGATGGCTTATTAGGATTTGTGCCTGACAATAAACCTGAGGATCTCAGCTCAATCACTGAGGCCCACAGGGAAGAAGGAGAGAAACAATCTCCACAGATGATCTCCAAGTCCACATCATACACACTAAGTAAATGAAAGAATAGTAACTGAAGCACTCCAACCAAGAAGGGTAACTACCTCCCTGTGTCTTTCTGCTTGTTCTTGTCTGTTAGAAGCTTTGGGTTGTAGCCAATCACCCAGGCAGCCTTCATAGCACCTGCTGGGAGACTTTCTAGGGTCTTCAATCACAGCTATTTATATTTAGGACTCCTATTTTGGTTATTCAGTGTTCAATAAAGCTAGCCTGTTCTCAGCACTCTCAGGCTGTGATAGATGGGCAAAGACATGGCTTTTGTTCATGAAATTGGGAGACCAGTTAGAACATGTTTCCATGCTGTTAACTTGGTAATCGGCTTGTGATACTGACTCCACTGAGAAACTACCCTTGCTTCCTGAGTCTTCAAAGGAGCTCCTCTCAGCTACTGTATTTCTAACACTTGATAATACCTAATCTCCCAGTCTCATTGTGGAGTGTCTTATTGATTGTGAACTTGACCGGACCTGGCCTTACCTGTACAGCCCTCCAGTGAGTGTTTATGTTGGATGAATTGAGGTGGGAAGACCCACCATAAATATGGATGTCTTCATCCCATGGACTGGCATCCTGGACTGACTGTAAAGGGGAGAGTGAGGTGAGCAGAGGCATTCTTCTCTCTCTGCTTCCTAACTGTGGATGCCATGTATGCAGTGGCCTCAGACTCTATGCCTTCCCCCATGTAAATGGACTGGACTCTAACATTGTAGGCAAAAACAAGTTCATTTTTCCTTAAGTTGTTTTCTCTGATTCTTTATAACTAATACATTGTCTTTTTAGTAAAATCCGAGAAAGTCTATACGCTTCTATAGATTCTACCATTTGGGTGAAGCAACACATTTGATTATGTTTGTCTTGTAGAAGAGTTGGGGAGAAGGGTGGGTCTTATAAGTCCATGCTTTCAACAAGGACCACTGAGAGATTTCATTTGGTTTTAACGATAGTCTAAGCAGCCCCTTGAAAGGCAGCCGATAACATCCATCTCTTTAAATAAGTAAGCTGCAGGGCTGAAATAACTTTGGCTTTATTGCTTTTAAACTTCATGAAGCCCGGGTTAAGCTCTTGGCTATGCTACATCTGAGAAATACAGACCTCATTTCACCTGTTCTGCACAGCAGCTGCGGTTTTATTTGGAAAATTGATGAGGGCATTACGTTTTGAACTTGTGTTGATTCTAATGTAAATAAATGCCTTCATGACTTCATAGTTGGGAGTGCCACTAATCCAGGCCTTAAAAATTAAGGGTTATCTTGTTGATTGGGTGAAAATTAAGGCAATCAACTTTCAAGGCTTTGATAAATGAGATTGAACACTTAAAAAGCATTTTGAAGCTAGCTTTAAAAGAAGACGACTAGAAAATCAATAGCATCATAACACACCCACGGAAACAGAAGCATCTATATTCATTTTAAGGATGTTTTCTTCTGCTGTTTGCATTGAATTTATTAATAAGGGGCTTAAAATAACTATATAAATATTTGAATATGTTTTAGGAAGAGAACGCACACTGCATCTTTTGGCACTTCATGTACAGAGAGGCCTGAGAAGCTGGATTTTCAAAAGAAATGATAATTTAGAGTTACCAGACTTCATGTATAGTCATGAGATCAAATAGTCTCCCAGGAAGTCAGAAGTACAAAAGGCTCAATCACATTCCCGGTTGTAATACTTGTTGGTTTATTGAACTATGGAACTTGGTGGATTGACCTTACAACTAGCTAAGATGGACAGATCTTGGGAGGCAAATTATTTTCTCTTTTCACTTCTTCGTGAAGATCATCCTAGCTCACATTTCTTATCTGGAGTTTATGTTGGAGAGATTCTGGTATAAATTCTACTTAGCATGTGGTGAATTCTTGTGTATTATTTTAAACTAAATTTATGGTCATTTCATGGTGTACAGGTGCATGATCCTAACTCAGTATTTGGAATATGTTTTGAACTGTTAGCACAAAAAGATAAATGGGCTTTGTGTTTTATTATTGTTTGCTTTTACGTTTAAAGCAGATTCCTGGGGTGTTGCAGAATTGTTATTAGGATTGTAGCATTGGGGCTTGGAGTTGATACAATTCAAGCTATTGGCATCAGCCTCATGCATATTTAAGCAGATATATAATTATTAATGTGCTGAATTATTAAAAATAAAAGCAACAGAATTGTATACCCTAGCTTGCCATTGTCAGTGGCTGTCCCCATTTTTTTTGGTGACCTCAATTAAGCAAGCATAGGACACTTGGTTACATGAATCTCTGTTCTAAGTGTAGTCCAAGAATTATAATCACAAGAAAATGGTTTCTATTTGTTCAGAGTTCACTACATGCTGGATATTGTTAATGTGAATGTGCTGTTTAATTTGGGTGGGTGGGTTTGGGAGGGTGAAACTGTTAAGGCTGAAGGCTTACATGTGAAAGTAAGATTATATCATGGGATAAGTAAAAAACTTGGAATATCACACAGTCTTCTTATATTTCAGGTCCTATCCTAGGACAACTATTACTTCTCTGCTATAATGATTCATTCAGATATGTATGCTAACCACAAACACGGCAGCTAGGATATTGATAAGCATTGAAAGTACCGCTCCTGTGTTCCATTGCTGGAACCTACTTTCAACACTATGGATCATTCTGACCCAGAAAGGCCTCTTGTTAGTGAGACATGGGCAACATGAGTAATGATTCTCTGAAGAAAAAGTCAGGAGCAGAGCAGAAAGCTAATGCACTTTTCTTAACCCTCTTCACCCTCAATCAGAGCTCTAGTTGGCCCTTAGAATGATTTTGTAGAAAAATCACCACCTTCAGGTACATAGAATGTGTGGAAAATGGGATCTAGCAAGACAGGTGGGACTATATGAAACCCCTTTCATGTTTGAAGATTCTCTAGAAAGACTTCATGGATGCCACATGTAGGCATGTTTATAGCTTTGCATTATCATGACAAAAAGGATGCAAAGTAGAATTAACAAGGGACAGACTCATGGGAAACACACCTCCCGGAGGACACTGAGTGCAATGTTTCTAGCTTTCCTCCTGTGTAGTATGTAGAGTGTCTTTAATCACCATCCATGCTTCCTCCCTGGCAAATTCATTAGTTTTTCGTCATCTGGAGTTTCTGTGAGGAAGTGTGGACACTTAGACATGTACCATGTATTCAATCCAGCTGCTACAAAGAAAAGCATGCACATACCTTGACCCACACAGTTTGCATATCAAGCATAGTTATAAGGACCTGATCAAAGTTGAGAAACAGTGGGGCATTTCAAAAATATCACTTTCCAAATATTAGCTCTGAGCCAATTCAGATTGACTGATTCTATCTCTAGCTATCTCCGGCCTCCTGCTTCCATTAACATACATTAGCACAGCTACAGGTATGTGAACTCTCATTGGTAAAGAAAGACACCTTCACATAGCAGGACAGAATAATTACAAAGTAGGGTGTGAGTGAGGCTTTGTTCCCATCTCTCTCCTTGGTCAGACATATGTGGCCTATAGACCACTTGCCCAGCTTTGCATTATGCCTCTACTTTCTGTGGAAGTATGGCATCTTAGGACATGATAGCTAATTTTATTTTCTCTTCTCTTCCTAGTGTTCTAAGTTTTGTCTGACAGCATTTTTTCCACAAACTCTGTTTTCTTTATTTGGCATAGTTTTTTGGATGTACCATAGGGACTAATGGATGTCATGCTAGGACCTTTGGTGACATCTTATTTTTGCCCATTGGGTACTGACCGTAAGCCTGAATACATGACATTTATCTAATAATCCCATGACTGATCTTATTGATGTCTCTGTGTTTCAATTATTTTTGTTTCAGTTTTCTCCTAGAAGCCTCTCTGTGACACAGGACAGTGCTCAAATAGTCAAGGTTTAACAAAGTGAAGATGCTTCCTGTTGAAATAGCAACATTTCTATTGAGTAAAATCAAAGTTATTACTTCATGGAAAGAATCAGCACAGAGCGGCCATCTTTTCCCATCTTTAGATAACCCTTGATTGTCTGATCTCCCGGTGAGTTTGGCCAGGGCTCACTGCGATGGAATGGCATTAGAATCCAGAGCATGATGGTTCAGACAGGGTAAGAAATTGAGAGTGACTAGAAATTGACAATATTTGGGGATAAGTACCAATTATACAAATATGAAGAAGCCTATTAGGATACTAAATTAAAAGTACATTATGGGATGCTGGAGCTCACAGAGCTAATATTCAGCTAGCTCAGAGAGTAGACTACATCTAGTACAAGCATTAGGATATGTGTTTGAATCCACAAAACTTGTGTATGAAGTTGGGAGTAATCACCCATTACCTGTAACCTTAGCATCCGTGGTGAGGTAACAGGAACAGAAACAGAGGGATCACTGCTTTTTGGCTGCCAGCCTACTTCCAGGTTCAATAAGAGAGCTTGAGTCAAGTTTATAAGGCAGAGCAGGACACCTGACAACTTTGGGCTTCTTCATGCCTCATGAACATGCATCTGCATTGAACACACACACAGAGTGTGTGTGAGAGAGAGAGACAGAGAGACAGGCAGAGAGAGAGAAAGACACAGAGAGACAGAGAAAGAAAAAGAGACAGAGGCATAGAGTGACAGAGAGAGATATGTAAGAGAGGGGAATCGTACTCAAGGTATGATGCGGTGGGCATATTCAAAACCAGAGCATAAATGAGGGGTAGAGCAATACAAGGTGAGAAGCAATTACTTTTGTAAGAACAACTTTGGGTATTCATTTTAAAATGTATTATAACCCATCTCCTCCTTTTGAAAAGACATTGTTAAGTGACAGGGTCAGCTATCTGTTCCAAAAGTAGTCTGTACCAAAAACAAGGCTTAACTTACTCAGGTTTAATTTATAGCTTCATAGCTGTCGAAATACCTATTCAGGTGGGAATGCTGGTCTTGTGGAGGCATACCACTGTTAAGGATATTTAATATTCAATAAAGCCACTTCCTCAACATTGTGCTTTAATATATTGACTTGGGTCTCATTGAAAATCTGAGACTCAAGTTCCATGATCTATATACTTAATAAACCTTTAAATAATGGAACAGGATAGAACTTGAAGGGCCAGCTGTCTTTGTTTCTGTTTTATGTCTGCATTTTTAAGGGACTGAAGTTTAGGAATTAGACTAGTCTTGGCAGTGTTGCAGAGTTATCAAAGATCCTTCATTCTCTCACATGGCTTTTTACCATTGTTGCCACATAGAAGTGCTTCTTTATTTATGCTTAATACTCTTATATTTCTCCACGATTTTTTCCTGTTACTTCTGTGAAGAATTTGCCTTCCCTGGGGTTCATTAATGTTTGAGCTTTACTTGTTAAGCATTCAAGTTCTGCATTCATAGGGGAAATGATCTCATCTGTCATTAGATGAATTCAAACAAAAACAGGGAGTGGAAGTTTATTGTAGTATGACTGTGAAATCTCTTCCACCGACTTATGTGTTTGAACACTTTGTCCCTAACTGGTGGCACTGTCTGAGAAGATTATAGAACCTTAGGATGAGGAGCTTAGCTGGAAGGAGGGGGTCACTTCTGGAGAGGGGCCAACCTTATTGGTAGTCAAGCTCCACTTCCTGTTCACTCTCCACTTCCTGACTGTAGATGCAAGGAACCAGCTACCTGCTGCCATGTCTTTCCCATGATGAGTTGCGTACGTTCAACCTGTGAATCAAAACAAACTCTTTCTTTGTTACGTTGCTTTTCTTAAGGCATTTTGTCATGTTAATGAGAACAGTAAGACAAGCTTATAGTTCGAATGGGGATAAACCAAGTGCAATGTGAGCTGATGTTTATATATGTCCTAGCTCCTCCCATGCAAATCATTTCACAGAGTAACCAAGTGATGTCTCAGATCTTATATTATTTCCAGAAAGAGTTCTGGACATCCAAATCCCTGTGCTCATACTTGCACAGCAAACAGTTAACTGACTGTGCACTCATCCTGGCAATTAGCAGAGAGTTTATATACCCTGACTGGACATCATAATGTCTTAACATTTTGACTAAAGTTGTAGATTCCCCAGTGTCACTGGTCAAAAGCTGCTGCATTGAATCTTCTCTAGTTAGGGGTTAAATACTTGTAGTGTCACCATATTTCAAGGAAAAGCAGTATTTGAACCCAAAATGGCAGACAAAAGCAAGTTAATATCCTTCTAAATTATGTATTTTCAGTATGCAGTATTCAGAAGAAGGGTGGAAGAGGAGAGCTGAGCTTTTTGTGTAACCAGAGAGATGCTTTGAATCTGCAGTTGCTTACTTTAAGTGCCAGTACAATAAAGAAGGACTGTGCTTGGGATTAGGGCCATGTCCAAGGAACCCAAGACAAAGCCAGACAAAACACAAGAGGCTGGTGACTGACGAGGGCAATTCTCTTATCCATACTTAAAAAACAATCATTTCTCTTGGCTCCCTCTCTGCTTTTGGCAGCAAGAAATCTGCATGGTTTCTAGATGTGCTTTGCTATATTTCTAGCTACTTCTGCCAGCAACTCAATGTGGATCGAGGTTTTCCAACCCCCAACTTTCCTAATCCCAACTCCACCTCCTCCCTCATGACCCCTTCCCCACTATACCACCTAGAAGAAAGGGGTATGTTATTATAGTGGGACAAATATTTTCTAACATTTGACACAAAGAGATAGTACTCAGGTACAATTTCCCAAACACACGATTTCAGTCTTAGTACGGTCTAAGGCATAATTATGAAGGCTGTCTCTGTGTTTGCTGCCTACCATGTAGTTAACAGGGAGGGATGGTCTCTTATTCTCTATTAAATGTTTTGAAAGAAAACAAACAGGCATGGCAAGGTTCAAGCACCAAGCAGAAATGGGAATTGGAATGTCCCCACATCGATAGGCAGGCACAAGTTTTAATTATCTCCTTAGTCAGTATTAGTTTTTATATTTCTATCAAAAAGAGAGAATGATAACTTGTTTCACATACACACAGGGAATGAAATTGGTTTGAGAACATGATCTGCTTAACTGGTTAGGAATATGTCTTGCTTTCATTTCTCTTACATTTCCCATTTCAGTGATTATTTTTCTCATTGTATTAATAATAGATACAGGAAATATGGAAAGAACAAAACTGTGAAAAGATGAACAACCCATGACCTCATGGTTCAGATAAATATGCCACCAATCTTTTCACATGTTTTTATTCAATCTCTTTTAAAAAGTTATATTAATTAATTAATTTTATTTATGCATATGCATGTGAGTCTGCTTTAGTTTATGAACACCACACATAAAGATGTCAACATATCAGCTATTTATTTTATTTTTATTGCAACTCTATCTTTTCAGCTGTCCTTGGTCACATGATTGGTGTTCATTTAGTTGTGAGCAGCTTCTAAACCTGCTTAGTCTATGATACCTTTAAAGGAATGTGAAAGAGTGTGGAAAGTGCATTCCTCAAAACTAGAAAACTAACAAACTTACAAACTAAAAAACAGAAAAAATGCCTACATAAAGCAAAGTAGCTGAAGAATTCTGAGTTAGGTTGACACTCCGTTCCATAACAGCTAGATGATGCCCACCAAACTTCACAGTTGTAGCCCTTTCTGCTTATGGGAAAGTAAAAATGGTTAATTCCCAGAGTTGTGCTAATTAATAATGACCTATTGGATCACTTAATCAATGTTGGCTTTACTTGAAATCATTCTAGGCTATGCATTGCTATAAATCATTGAACATCTTTTAGCTATATGTCAGTCTTTAAAAGGAGTCATATAAAATATGTCTTGATATCCTGTGAGACTGTAAGAGACAGAAGAAACTGTTAACATTTGGCAGTCACATCAAAATCTCTAATCATTGAAATTCAGCATTGGTTTAGGGAGAAGAGTCTGTCCGTAGAGTACTTGCTGCACAAGCATGAGCTTCTGACCTTGGACATCTAGATCTGCATGAAGAGCCAGTAAGACTACTGGAAACTACCTGTGACCCAAAGGGTAGTGAGGCAGAGACAGGTGGACCCCTGAAACTTTCTGGATAGTAGATCCAGATGAAGCTCCAGTTTCAGAGAGGGAGAGAGAGAGAGAGAGAGACAGAGACAGAGAGAGAGAGAGAGAGAGAGACAGAGAGACAGAGAGACAGAGAGAGACAGAGACAGAGAGACAGAGAGACAGAGAGACAGAGAGACAGAGTGTCAGTCTTAAAAACAAAGGAGAGGAATGACAGAGAGAGAAATTGAAAGTCAAACTCTGCCCTCTGTGCATACACCATCCCATGCATGTGTAAATATATATATACAAAAATGCCTTCAATATTAATTGTAAAACTGTGGGAAAAATCAGGAAATATATGCTTAAGACATGCCTTCCAGTTTCTGGTTTTCTTTTTCAGGGAATTGGTGTTGAGTTTGTGGTAGAATAAATTCTTATAGGGTTTAATGACAGTATACTTTTAAGGATCTGAGAAGCATATTAACATATTTCTACACAACAGTGAAACTTTTGAAGAGGATAATGCATCTTGGTGATGGGTATTACCTCAATAGAGGAGACTTAGAATGTCAGACAATCAGCATTGGATTTCATCTTCGAAAAGGAGAATGCGAGGACCAAAAAGACTTAGTGAGCTGTCAGGGTACAAGCTTTAAGGAAAAAAAATTGAGATGAAAACCCAGCTCCCAGCTTTCACCTTCTTCACCCCTTAGGTTTTCTCATACTTCATCACAAATCCTCACCTAATATCATCTCTATGCGTTTTTCAAAATACTATCTAGGTGTTCAGGGAAATGGATAAGAGGTTAATAGATCTTGTGGGTCTTCCACAGGATCTGAGTTTAATACTCCACGTTCCTACTGGGCAGTTCAACTGGAACACTAGCTCCAGAGTACCTGACACTCTATTTTGGTCTGTCGGTTCACCTATCCATGTGTGACATACACATTCATACACCCGCACATTAACGAAAATTAAATTAAAATAATAAATCTGATTTAGAGTAAAACTAAATGTAGATTTCATTTCACGTTCTACATTGAGCAAATTTGCAGAGTGCCTGTATTTTATTATAATTGCCATTCCTTTCATTCTCCGCCCTATATCCCAATTTCTATGGCTTAGTCTTTTCATTCAAATAACTCTTTTTAATAGAAATAAATCTCTTGTGGATTTTTATGCTATATGTCAAGCTCCCTTATGAATCTGTCTAAAACATCTGACGATTACATAAATCCCAGAGCAGCAGGGGCTTGCCTTCCACACATCTAATTAACCTTTAATTGTCTATTGTGACTGCCATGCAGTTCAATAGTTGCTTGATTTTTATTATCCACCTAATTAGTGTGGTTTAAGTGGCTTTTTATGTCAGATTTTATTATATCAGCTTGCTTACACAATTTTAGAACACACCAGGGAGTTCTAATAATGTTAATGCTGAAGTGTTCTATGTATGTGTGTTTGACTTCCCTTTTAAGGCAGAAGTGCTTTGACCAGTTTCTCCCACTAGGGTGTATGAGTAGTCCATGAAATTCTTCAATGCTGGCAAAAGGCTTTCCATTAATTATACATCAATTATGAACGCAGCCTGTCATCCTCAAGTGGCTTTTCTACACAATAAACCATCTTGGATTTTTGAAACAAAGGGAAAGAAAATACATTATAATACTACAATCCAGGAGCAAACTAGCAAATGCATGTATTTGTGAAATTGTTGCTCGTCTTGCCTTTGTGATTTGTCAATGGTAACTGTCAACTGTAACTGTATGAGTTATGCATCGATAAAAGGAGGGTGAGGCCCACACCAGTGTTACTTATGCAAATTTGGGCTCTTTGTACCATTAATTCCCTTTCATTTCTTATCTTTGCTTCTGGGAATCTTCTAAAAATCAAGATTCACCTCGCCATCAATGGAATTATTTGGATTTTCATATTCCTATTGTGTTCTGTGAAATCGCTATATAACTGGATATTAGCCTGAGAGTAACTTGTTCTATTCCTACAGAGCAGACAGTTGTTTCTAAACTGACTGGAATTAGTTTTCCCTGGTCTCTATAAACTCTTCTGTTATATTCTTGCCTTGATTACTTAGCTTTAAAAAAGAATTAAGGTATCTGTTTGGGCTAGGGGGAGAACTGAGGGGATAAAGTGGTGGCTGCACAAATGTAAGAACTTGAATCCAGATTCTAAAGATCCATATGAAAGTTGGATGCAATAGATTTCTCCTCTGTAATCCTAGTGTTCCTACAGAGAAATTGGAGGGCAGAGACATGAGAATCATTGGCAGTTCATGGGCCAGCCAGTCTGCCATGTATAACAGCAAACAGAAAACTCTTTCTCAAGCAAGGTGGACAGCTTGGACCAACACCTGACCCTGTCCTCTGACTTAACATGTGGTGGCACACATGGGCTTACATATACACATGATAGGTCTACTTACCTCTCCACCATACATTATAAAAGAATGAAAGTAATTATTTCTATAATTCTGTTCCTGAATCTGTGTTTTTGAGTGACAAAATATCTAGTGTTTTATACAGTATTGTGTTTTGTGAGTCGGCGAAATGTTAGTGGCAATTGCCTCACATCGGGAAACAATGGCACAGTGTAGAAGGAGAACACGAGGATAGGCTGTCTCCACACAGAATAGGAAGTAATGGGTCCATTTTGTCTCTGGTTCATTATTTAGCCTTAGGTACACACCATGCTCCTTACAATCTCAGCTGGTAAACAAAGATTTTCACAGTCAGGGGAAAGGAAGAACATGCCATCAGTTACAATGGACTAAAGTTATCTAAAGAAGTCATATATTGTCCTGGATTAATTGTCATATATTTACTGAATAGCTTCTGTGTATTAGGGATAGAAAGGAGGAGCTCGAAGATGCTGACTAACCATAGCATTTTATCAGATGTGTGCACCCCACCAACACTTAACAAATAAAAATATAATATAAATTCTTTGGTTAAGTTTGGGTTGGGAACCAATGATACAAAGATTAATTTGAAATCACTCACCTTGCCTCTGTGCTCACTATTTGACAAGTGACATCCATTTAATGTTAATTATTTTTATAATACGATAAGACAAAGTCTATAAATGCAAAAAGAGAAGACACTTGGATTGAGACATGCGTGAAAAAGCTCTTATGTTTGTTACCATGTTATAAATGTGATGGGGAGATCACCCAGTAGGCAAAGGCACTTGCTCTATAATTCTGGTTTCTTGGGTCAATCTTAGGAGCCCACATAAAAAAGGCAGATTGTGGGCATGTGCACCGGTAATTTCAGCACCATTACAGTAAAGTGGGGGATGGATAGAAAACAATTTCCCAGAAGCTCATGGGCTGGCTAATCTAGAGAACACACATGAGAAGTGCAAAAACAAGAGGGCCAGCAGAAAGAATAGAAACAGGTGGGCTTGGGAGGAAGGAGCTTGGGAAGACCCTCTAAAATGTACCAGAGGCCTGGAAAGTGAGAGGCTCTCAGGACTCAAAGGGAGGGACCCTAGATGGAAGACCCTACAGTGGGGAGAGGGAACTTATTGAATCCACCTCCAACAGAAAGACAGGGTATCAAGTGAGGGATGGGGTTGCTATCTCACAGCCAAAGCTCTGACCCATGATTATTCCTGTCTGAAAGACATGCAGGGATGGAAATGGAGAAGAGCCTAAGGAAGGAAAGGTGCAGGGGCAGGCTCAAAAGTATATTCAGCTCAAGGGGAGGCACCAAGACCTCACACCATTACTGAAGCTATGGGACATTCACACAAAAGGACTTACCATGGCTGCTCTCCAAAAGACCCAACAAGCAGCTAAAAGAATCAGATGCAGATATGTGCACCCAACCAATGAACAGAAGCTGATGACCCCTCAGGTTGAATTAGGGAAAAGCTGGAGGAAGCTAAGGAGGAGGGCAACCCTGTAGGAGGACCAGCAGTCTCAATTAATCTGGACCCCTGAGATCTCTCAGACACTGGATCACCAGCGGGACAGCATACACAAGCTTAGATGAGACTTCCAACACATATACAGCAGAGGACACCTGGGTCTGGGTTCAGTCAGAAAAGATGCAGTTAACCCTCAAGAGACTGGAGGCCCCAGGAAGTTTAGAGCTCTGGTAGGTTGGGTGGTATACAGACATCCTTGGGAAGACAGGGGAGGGGAGTGGGGGAGAGGAGGTATGGGACGTTGAACCCTTGGGGGTGGTGGACCAGGAGGAATAAAATCTAGAGTGTAAAAATAAATAAATAAAAGAAATAAACAAATAAAATAAACAAACAAATAAATAAAAGAGAGACTCTTCCTCAAAGAAATTGAAGAAGAAAACTTTGAACTCCCCACTCACACTGTGGATTGACCACACCCTTTCATGAACAAAATAATTACAACCAAAACAAACCTGAATTAACCATGTTCATGAGTATACACCGTCTATGGATACAGCAAATAGCAATACTGATAAAAAAAGAAATAGAAAATAATGGTGTCTCTTTGGGTTGTTGCTTTTGAACTTCTTTTCCTGAATTACTCATAAGACCTTTGGTGTCTGTGTGCTTGTTCATGTTTGTGAAAGAATACACACACACACACACACACACACACACACACACACACACACACGTGTTGTGTGTGCAGAGCCATGAGACAATCTTGATTTTTTTATTCCTCAGTGACATCTACCTTTTCCCCCATTTGTCCTAAGATGTGATCTCTCATTGGTCATTCATTAAGTAGTCCAGAATGATTGAGTGCCAGCGATCTTCCTAGCCTCACCTCCCTAATGCTGAGATTACAACTATGTACTGCCACACCCTGGGTTTTGTCACAGGGGCTATGAGAATTTGATTCACTTTCCCATGTTAGTAGGACAAACACTTTAGTGACTAAGCCATCTTCCCAGCCCATAACTACATTTATTATGCTGTGTAACTTTGTAGAGCTTTCCATTAAAGCTCCCATTCCATCCACAGTAATGGTACTGATTTATTTAGCTTCCCTCAGTGGAATATTTTACGCCAAGGAAGAGACACTTTGGCAGTTATTAGCTGGACTTTGGAATTGTGAGAAGTTTCTTCTAGTGTATTTAGACTATCTTTAGCTAAGTGAAGGAACATGCTTAATGAATCAGTTGTTCTTTAGCCTCTGAAGTGAACAAAGAAACACACACACACACACACACACACACACACACACACACACACACATAAAATCCAACTGGAAGCACAGGTTCAAATTAAACTCAACTCAAAGTCATTGAAACTAGATGACCATAAAACATACTAGGGAACATTTGAATAAGTGTAGTTGTAATATGGTTATCAGAGTTTGCTGACATTGCAATTGTTGGGGAAAGAACTATTAACTGGTTAATAAAGTAAACCTTATAATCCCAAAGTAAAAGCTCCTTGTTGCTAAAGAAAAAAGGGAGAAAGAAGAAAAAGTAAAGTAACAAAATGCAGTATGTAGTTTTTGCTTGGGTCCTGGTTTTAAAATACAGCTAAAAGAATTTGAAGACAATTGGGAAAATAATTATGAATTTCTTTTAAATCCTACTCAGAAGTCATTAACTTAAGTTTGGAATTAGATTAAAAAGCTGCAAGTTGTAGAAATGTATATTAATCATTAAACATTTCTAACTCACATGTGAATAATTTATCTAAATTTAGTTGAAAATAGATGCTGTAACTATGGTAAGAATTCATGTCAGTGAAATTTAGAGAACAGATAAAAGATAAGATATTTAATATTCTTGATTCTCATCTTCCAAATTTTCTATGTGTTTTGGTATTTTGTTGTATATGTTTGTAAGTGTATGTGAGATGCATTTGTGTGTATATTTGCAGAGCCCCAAGGTTGGTGCCATGTAGCTTCCTCTATTTCTCTCCATCTTAAGTTTGGAGGCAGTCTTTCCATTAACCTGGAGTTCACTTATTTGGTTAGTTTGGTTGATGAGGGAGTTTATGGGATCCGGCTGACTCTGATTGCCCAGCACAGGGATTATAACCAAACTGTCAGTTTCTGTATAGATTGAATTAATGTTTTCATGCTTCGGTGGCAAGAACAATATTGAATGGGCTATTTCCTGAACCCTGGCATTTTTGAATATGTGTGTGTGTATACCCCCTGATACTCCTGCCTCCACTTCTGGCATGGCTAGAGTTACAGGCTAGAATTACAATTCTGGTGTAGGCAGTTCTGAAGATTGAACCTAGTACCTCTGGGATGCTACCCACAGAGGAACATCCCCAGCTGAATATAAGAGACTAGTGAAAATGCATAGAGGGGATCATCCACATTGCCACTCCCTTTTTGATTAGGTTCTGAATTTAATGTGATCTTTATAATGTCTTCAAAGTTAGGTTATCTTTTTAATGACTGATGTCAGTAACCTTTATGGAGGGAAGTGCAAATGTCATACTTTATTTTCTTCAACTTGGTCTCTTCAATGGATACTAAAGTAATACAGTTGGTGGTCAATGAATAGTTTCTGTCCACTTTAGTAATACATTTAATGACATTCTTGGTAGTCGAAGCATGTATGTGTGTGTGTGTGTGAGTATGTGAGTGTGTGTGTGTGTGTGTGTGAGAGAGAGAGAGAGAGAGAGAGAAAGAGAGAGAGAGATGAGAGAGAGATAGAGATAGAGAGATAAAGATTTATTGAATGACTAATTTCAAGCAGTGTCTTTTAAACCTACTGGCTGGAGATTGTTCTATATTAGCTATGGCAATGTTGCAGGCTTTGCTGCCCATCTGAGCTAACAGCACAACAAAACAGAGTGTGTACTCACATAGCAAACGATCTGCACAATTATTTTTTCCATGTTTCTGTGCTGAGCTAAATATATTTCGAAAGGGCAGGATTATGACACAAACATCCAGACATAGATACTGCTGGCCTATAAGACTGTCAGTGATAAAAACGTTCCTCATCTTATTAATACAGCAAGTGGCAGCACCACGTTATAAAATTCTTTGATCATGTGTCTTGTGCTTACTCTGTGATTGTCAGTACTCTGGAAGTGATTGGCAAGTAGTGAACATTTCTCAAGTGTAAAATTTTAAAGAGATATACAATGATTTCAACTGAGTGATTAGACATAAAGCCTCAGCCATCAAGTGTCTGAGTCTAGCTATTATCTCTTCTTGTAACAACACAAAGATTAAGAAACTGAGGGTTTCATGAAGAGATGAAAAGTCAGTGTTATTAATACTGAGATATACTCCCTTTTAAAACGTTTCTCCAGAATGTTGTGATACAGTTATTTATCTTGTCCCTTTCCAGTCCCAGGAAATAAGATATGATGGATATTTTTAGAGAGAAGAGTGAGGATTTGGACTAAAAGTCTTGCGTGTATCCAGTGTTGAGTTTTAAAATTGTGATAGTCCAAGTAAGGATTAAATATAATGAATGACACCAAAACAAACCAGATCATTATTGCTATGTGGACTGAACCCTGACAAAGAAAACTAAATTTCTAGGGTTAGAGAGATGTCTCAGCACTTAAGAGGGCTTGCTGATCACAGAAGCCACATTGAGTGGCTATTTACTCCCGTTGCTCTAGCCAAAGGGGACCCAGTGTCCTCTTCTGGTCTCTTTGAGCTCCATGCTTACTTATGCCCATGTGGCATACGTGTACACACACACACACACACACACACACACACACACACACAAACACACACAGTATCTTTTTAAAATCCTGTATTTTCAATGTGTCTTTTGTCTTTGGTACCTGCGGAGGGAGTGGGTAGAAAGGAAGCAAGGGAAACTGTGATTGGGATGTATTGTATGAGAGAAGAATCTATTTTTCATTAAAAAATATGAGAGCTAAAATGAATACTGAACAAATGTAATGTGTATAACAAAGCAGGAATATTGAGTTAAATATCACCTAAATTAATTGACTCTGAACTCGTGAGACAACAGGAGGGATGCCTGGACTTTTTAATTTGTCTGAATAAATGTCTCCATCTCTGTATCCATTTAATATGTGGTATAGAGCTTGAGAGTTCAAGTTTGCACACTCCCAGGGCTTGTCGATATTAATTAGAAAGGTTTGACGTGGGAGCACAGAACACATGTCAAAAAGGAGATGCCATTATGATTGCGTGCTGGAAATTTATTTCTTGTGGGAAAGCTTGATTGAGTAACTCACATGCTCTGGTTAAGAAGCATGAGATGGTAACTTTTGAGCAAACTGGGAACACTATTGATTATCAAGAAGAATTATAGAAAAGGACCCAGAAGTTTGTTTAGAGGTTAAAGGTGTTTGCTTCCTGGCCTAATGCCTGGAATTTGAGCCCATAACCAATGAGGTAGAAAAGATAGTAAACATATATGCATTGTGTCACCCAGTAAAATACACTTTAAAAGTAAACATAGGAGAAATTACATACCACATGTTTCTATACATATGTAATGAGGTCAAACGTGAGAAGAAAACATAAAATATCTTTTAGTTTAGAACATTTGAAAACATACTTACATACTAATATACTTGGCACAACATTAAAACATTTAAATAATCTAGAAAAAAATCATGCAGCAGTGGACATTGTTCTCCAATATTATAACATTTGAACATGGGGCTGAATAAATGTTAAGATTGTGTACTGCAGTTCTAGAAGACCCAACCTGAGGTCCTAGCATCCATATCAGATTGTCTACCATCCTCTGTAACTGTAGGTCCAGGAGATTCATTACCTTCTTATGGCCTCAGTGGGGACCTACATGCATGTGCACATACCAAGATGAAGACAAACACACACACACACACACACACACACACATAAGTAAAACTAAGAATACAACTTACAACTGTATAAAATATTCAAACTGCCTTATCTCATTTATTTAAAATAAAGAGTTCATATTCTCTAGTCTCACTTTTATCTACTTCTCCTAATGAAAGGATCTTTCAAAAGTTAGCTTTCTTCATGCTAACCCTGAGCCTAAAAGATTTTGACAGTACTGTCTCTTTTGCCCATGTGGTTTCTGACAGAAGGCTGAGAACCATTCCAATATCCGTTTCACTCTACAAACTGCATGCAAATAACATTTTCTTCAGCTTCTTCTTGAAGTTTCTCTGCAGGAGGCTGGATGAAAGGCTGGATGGTTTTTAAATACCTTTATCATGACCCCAAACCAGCTTTTCTTCCATACCTGAACAACCTCTATTCTCCCTAAGAGGACACCCATGTAACTCGAATTTTCTACTGAAAACAGCCTTTTGTGACTCTTGCCATTGCAGCCTAAAGCAAAGCCCTCTTATCAATAAACTCCTACTAGGGTAGTTCATCAAGGATTTTAACACTCCTACCGTCTGTGTGTGTGTGTGTGTGTGTGTGTGTGTGTGTGTGTGTGTGTGTGTGTGTGTGTGTGTGATCTGCATGTATGTATCTGTATGTGTGCATGTGTGCATGTGAATATTCATGTGAAGGCCAGAGGTCAATATTGGGTGTCATCCTAAATTGCTCTCCCTTTTAACTTTTGAAACAACTTTTCTCAGCTCGACTGGCGGGCAAGTGAGCCCCAGGAACAAATCTGTCTCTGTCTCCATACAGCTGGGGCTACAGATATGTGATCATGCCTGGTTCTCTTTTTACAGGCCTGCTAGGAATCAGACTGGGGTTCTAATGTTGAAACATTTTAATATATAAAGCTATGTTCAATTTAATAATTGTTGTTCCCTTCCTGTAAGAGTATGACAAATTGAAAATATTATATGCTGTTACACTTATTTCCTGTCAGAGAATGGAAGAATAACAGTAAGGATTTCTGAAAAAGTCATAAAGAATCATAGTACTTTACTATTCACTTAATATATCCTTATAATGCATTTAGGTCTGTGTGTACATGTACATAGACAGTGTTTTCTTAAGTGAGCTGACAATGGTCCCTCCAAGACCTAGAGGTCAACTAACAAAATCTCCCACATTGGATGTAAGAATGCTTCTTTTGAATTGCTGGACAAGATTGTGCAAGAGACTCCCAAAACATACAGGGTATTTTTCTTGCCCCTGGTGATCCTCTAGAGATAAGTTAAATCGCTCTTGCTGAAGGTAGCATGAACTTTAGAAATAGGGCTCGGAGAACTCTGAGATGGAGCTGACCTATAAGCCTCCTACCTGATGTCTAGCTCTCATGGTACCAGAAGGTGCCCTGCAAGCTTCCAAAGGAGGAAGGCAACCAACAGTACTGCCCTGCTATGATGCCCATGAACCACAATAATAACCAGTATGGCATGAAAACCCTAAGAGTCAGTAGTGGCATACATACCTTTGTGGTAACCAACAACTCAGCCATTGGATTTAAGACCGACTAAACAAAAAAGAAATATTGCCTGGCGCTGGAAACCCCACCCACTATATAGAGCTAGTGAATGAAGGAGGAGAATCTACAACTACCATTTTACTAAACCAGCATTATCCCTAAGGACACTCCAATATTTGTCTCTATGCCCAGAGACAACTGTAATCCTCATCCATAAACAGGGAGCTTTCTCTTTCCAACAGATGGAGACCAGTATAAAAATCCCACAACCAATCAACATGTAGGGCTTTAGAGCCTAGTCCAATGGATACATATACAAAATAACTTCAGCATATCAGGCTCAGCCAGCATTGCTGTAAGAGGGGGGTGGAAAGACTGTAAGAGGAAGAAGATCACTGCATTTTCTGTGAGGGTGTATCTCCTAGTAATGGCAGAGGATACACTCATAGCCTCACCATTGTATCTGTCTAAACGTGAACTGAAGGACAACTATAATAGACCAAAGTGGATGGGAAGAGCCCACAAGGCTCCAGAACCAGGAATGCTGAGAGCTGTAGACGTAATCTTCCCCAAGGATGAGCACAGTAGCTGATTACCCAATACCAAAGAGTGATCCCTGAAAACATACATACAGGTAACATTACACCTAGCAGGTCGTATTTATGCATATGCATATACATGCATATATGACTATATTAACAATCAATTTAAAAGGAGGCTGTGAATTTGAAAGACAGAAAGGAAGGTGTATAGGAGAGTTTGGATGGGGGGGTGGACATAAAGCAGAAACATTGTGTTTATATTATAATTTCAAAAATTAAAAAAAAAACAGTAGTTTTTTTTTTAAAGAGAGATAATATCTACTCCTGCCTTGAGTGCCCAGCTCGTATTTATGGATGCACACTGTATTTTATTTTTGCCATATTATCAGAGGTATTTATTTTTAACAAATTTGAAAATATAAGAGATGGTAGATACAGCCCAGTGTCCTTAAGGTATTTTTAAATATACATTTTATTTGTAACGATGTGCGTGTATGTGTGTTGGGAGATATGCATGTCTGAGTAAAGGTGCCCACAGAAGTCAGAAGAGCGCGACAGATACCATGAGGCTAGAGTTACAGGTAGCTGGGAGTTGCTCCAGATGGGTGCTCAGACTGAGGTCTCAGTAAGAAAATGCGCTGTAACCATTGCGTCATCTCTCCAGAACTCCCTCAAAGGGTTTATTGTTCTTTTAAATGACATTTACACATAGAAAAACAAGATAATTGACAGTATGGGTATGAGCAGGAATTATCTCTGAGGTCTGGGGACACATGATTGGAACCTGCCTTAGTAAACGATTTTGAGATCCCATGGATGTCCTGAATTAATGTAAGTAAGGAAAATGAACAAACCTGGGGTGGGAGTGCAATTTTCATACAGTGGCCACGAGCAGATCAGTCTGTGTAAAATGAAACCTTCATAGTTGTCATGTAGACAGAGAGTGGGGGTGGCCTTTCTGAGGGTGGTTAAAGCCTTTTAATTACTGCTTGTTCAAGACCATCATTTTCCTATTCAGAACATTAATTTAGCTAATTGTAATGGACCGACATCCTTGTGGTTTAATTGAGGTTAAATAGTGAAGTCTCATACTCAATTTAAGGTGAAAAAGAAAACTATTATAAAGTATTATAAAAATCTCTGCATGTGCCTGCTACCTCTCACCCTAGGAATTATCCAGAAACTCTCTATGTAATTGACAGAGCACAGCCATTTATTTTATAGTACTCTTTACTCTTGTGCTTTTATTTTAAACAGTATATCCAGAGTGCTTTAGATGAAAGAAATAGGGGGATTAATTGGCAAATTGCAAACTTCTGAGTTATGTCCCTGTCTTTAGCCCTATTTTACAAACCAGCTCTATTTATTAGCATAATAGGACATCTACACAACCTGATGAAATATTCAGCACCTCGAGACTTGGGTGTGACTGTCTCTCTCTCTCTCTCTCTCCCTTTCTGGGTGTCTGTGTATATCATTTGTCTTCAGCGGTAGCCACAGGATGTTCTCCAAATCTGGAGGAATTGGTTAAATAAGAATCTAACATCACTGCCAAGAGAGTATGGGTGACTGAATCTTATTTTTCAATTGGAAGTCATTATTCAGATCCTAAGCCATGTGGAGACCGACATGGAGATGGATAAAAAGCTCTGCGGGTTCCAGAGAGACAGGAAGAATGTGACCTTACCCACTGTCTTACAGTCCTGTGTACTGTTCAGTAAGAATAAAACAGATGGAAATAGGCTTGAAAATGTAGTCTGCAATGGGCAGACAGATGAGGGTACTGGGCAAGCCTTTAACTGTGCACAGTTGTCACTGCTCCCTGACAGTTGTAATGTAATACCAACCACTGGGACTCAGACTAATTTCTCTCTCACTGTCCTTACTCCTTAGGAAATCCAATGCTAAAACGTAGCCTTGTCATTGTTCCTTCCCTTCCAGCCATGTGCTTTGCATTGTGCTAGCTACCTGTTCCATCATATGTGACTATCACATGGTCCGAATAAGTCCCTCTGGGAAAAACCATAAACTCTTAACTGAGCTGTAAACTTTACCCACATTCACAGAGATCCCAGGTAGTGAATATTGGGTTTCAATAAATCTTTATCTTCAATGTCTTACTTTGTAGTGAGTATTTTCCTACCCAGTGAATCATTAGTGCATATAATCACGATATATTCTGATACTTTTCTGGATATGACCAAATCCAGAGTCATGAGACGAAAAAATTCATTAATTTTTACGTTCTTATATGTATGCGTTCATGCTTGTGTGTGAGAGTGAAGCTCTGCTTCTGCTGTGACACCTCTATGGAAGTCAAACATCTATCTCTGGTGTTTGTCCTTACCTTACATCTTGTTGGAGACAGTCCCTTGAGTTTCCCCTAGGCACACTAGGCTAAAGTACTCAGGATTCCATGGATTTATTTTTATATCTGTTACTCATATCCATAGGAATGTGGAGAAAATATATACTTGTGTTATATGTCAGGATTTTACATCCTTTCTAGGAATTTGAACCAAGGGTCTCATGATTCCATAGTAAGTGGTTTAACCACTGTACCATTTTTCCATTGTAGGGCAGCATCTATTAGCTTCAGTAGTTTGCCCCTCAATTTTACATGCATACCCTCTCCTACTCTCTAAGCATGTAAGGAAACACACAGGGCATTCTTATTTCATTGGTGCAGCCTCCTTTAATTAACAGTATCTATCATTGTCTTGAAAACACACATGCTTTCATGTGTGTGTTTCAATACTCTTCAAAATGATCTCATCCCCTGTTGGTACATGGTTGTACTGTCCTGTGCAGAGTACTGTGCAGGGTACAAAGAAATGACCTCAGTCTCAAAGGAGCTAAGTTTCAGTCATTTTACTATTTAACATATGGAGGATGGGCAGCATATATGTAGAAGCCTAACTGTGTTGGAGTAGAAAGGTCTTACTTTTCATGGTTGTCTAAGTTCTGAAAACAAGGGCTTATGGCTTCCACACATTGATGGATACCACAAGCTGAGAGAGTTTTAGAAAGACGGCATTAGAGGAAAAAAAGAGTTAAGATTTGGGCACTAGATGCTATTTGTCTGCCATGCATGAATTAACCTTTTATTTCTGTACCAAGCAGTTAGATTGACTTTCTGCCATATAAAATTAAATGAGTCTAGCTTACATGGTACATATTCCAAGAATTGTTGACAATTGGAAGTGGCAGAAGGAGCTAAGGTTAGGGTAGGGGGAGATGGCATGTTTTAAATGAATGCATTACTGCAGAGCGATAATAGAGTGAAGGCATTGTATAGAGAATAGGACTATTTCCAGATGTTTCCTATATCTTGCAATGAAGGCACATTTGAATGAACCAGGCTGATGGCATGGTGACCTTTAAAGCAACATAGCAAACATGCACTGAGCCTTAAAATGCAATGCAGAAACAACACATTTCTTACATTAGTAGAAAATGAAAAGAAGATATAATTGTAAGCATGCTATCAGACACAAAATATTAAAACACATACTTACAGAAACATTGAATGTTGTCTGCATAGTAAGACATTCTCCAAAGTGATGCTATTTCTATTGCTCCCATAGCTCATTTTAAAAGATAAACACACTCTAAATATAAAATAAGCAAACCAGAGAACACAGTACTTGTTCAAATTATATTTTGAGGTCATCCAAGGTATGCTTCTGGTTCATTGCAATTTGAAGATTTTTTTATAAACTGATTTTCAACTGAGATTTTGAGAAACACCAAGGCAAGTAAAATTGTCATGCTTTTTACAGTGAAAAAAATAGCAATGGTTATTTTGTAAATCCTATTTAGAAAGCCACATAGCAGCTAAAATGCTGAAGGAAACAAATAGTTTAAGAGTTCCAGAATGCAAATGTCTGCTTTCTTCTGAGAAGCATCTGCGTGGGTCAGGCAAGGTGGCTCAGCTGGTTAAAGTGCCTGAACTCCAGATTGATCGTGGACATTTTTCCTGGATTGATACCATGGAAGACAAGAACCAGTTCTCCTAACTGTCCTCTGACCTTCACATGGGAATCATGAGGATGTGTTTGCACACAGACAGACAAACACATAGACAGACAGATAGACACACAGACACACACAAGCATGTGCTTACAGTTGTAAACACATGCATGCACACATGTACATAAACACAAAAATATAACTGTTTTAAAGTGAAAGTATGAATTTATTTGGTAAATGTAAATAGAGAACAACTTGACAAGTATAGAAGAAGGAGGATGAGGAGGAGAATAAAAGGAAGAAGAGGAGGAGGAGGAAGACGAACAATACATAATGTTGGTAAAGTAAATTAGGGGAATTTTGAGGCAGGGAATGATGGTAGCTATGACATGATCATATTTCATGACACAAATGAAGGAAATTCTCAAGAATAAGGAAATCAAACAATAAAACTTTTAATTAAAAAAAGCACCACTGTGACAAATACTTGAAACAGATTAAAGGAGGATGCATTTATATGGACTCATTCAAAGTTGATCTGCCCTCATTGCTGTGGGTCTGTGGTAAGAAAGAATTCTATGATAGCAGGAGCATGGGATAGGGAAAGCTTATCAATTTGTAACAATTAAAACATTCTTTTGGGTTGCCTTACCATTGGTTAGATTTATTGGAAATCTAAGTTACTCAAAATAGTAATTAAAATAATCAAGCTATTTGAGTTCACCAAATACTTACTGAGTACTTACTGTGTGCTTCATATTACTTAGTTTTTACATTGATGCAAGCCATGTGCTTCAGGTTCTTACCCTGTCAAACGGGGATGGTAATAAACTCCTAGGGTTGTTAGAGTGGATGATTTAATTAAGCTAAAGTAAGGACTTGCAATGATGGTGCTTGACAAATTCTATAAATGATTTTGTTGCTGCTCTACAAACAGATGCTCACAACAGAAATGTGGGAATGTGGAAGAAATAATGAAAGAAAGCAAATCCCTAGTTCTACTTTTGGACTAAATCTTTGTGAAGCCAGTAATGTAGTTTAGATAGAAGGTTTCTGTCAGAAGGCCAGGTGTTGGTTCCAAAAGCAGTGTTCACAGGCAGTTTGTGACACAAGGGGTCAATTTTGTTAATAGGTTAATCCCTTGAAGAATCATGAACATGATGCCAATTTTGGAATGTGGGAAAGAGTAGGGCATGAGACATAGTTGAAGAAAATAGGTAACTGGGCCTGTCTGTCTGTCTCTCTGTCTCTATGTCTTTGTCTCTGTCTCTCCCTCCTTCCCTCCCTCGTTCTCTCCCTCCTTCCCTCTCTCCTTCCCTCTCTCCCTCCCTCCTCCCTCCCTCTCCTTCTTTTCCCTCTGTTTCTTTTCTGTCACAAATCGATAAGCTTTCCCTATCCCATGCTCCTGCTATCATGGGATTCTTTCTTACCACAGACCCACAGCAATGAGGACAGACCAACTTTGAATGAGTCCAAATAAATGCATCCTCCTTTAATCCATTTCAGGTATTTGTCACAGTGGAGCTTTTTTAATTAAAAGTTTTATTGTATTATTTCCTTATTCTTGAGAATTTCCTTCATTTGTGTCATGAAATATGATCATGTCATAGCTACCATCATTTCCTGCCTCAAAATTCCCCTATTTTACTTTCCCAACATTATGTAATTTTCTTCTTCTTCCTCTTTCTCTTCCTCCTCCTTTTTTTCCATTCCTCCTCCTTCTTCTTCTATACTCATCGAGTTGCTCTCTATTCATGCCAAGGATCAGAAAGTCTCTCAGAAGAGGAAGGGGAAAGACAATAATAACGAGAGGTTTAGGGGGAATGCAGTGAAATCCTGTCATCTGGACATACCATGCTGTGGCACTCAAGAACTCTGGTTCTCTGTAGAAGACCTGCACAGGATCAGTTCAGCTAAAATCTCACCCTAGATTCGCGAAGTGCTCCCCACCAACAGTATTTAATTTTTTTTCTACTTGTTGGTGCTATCATATGGATTACATGTAAATTTTATGATAATGCAGCAATATGAGATGGAGTTAGAATCACCAGGTAGCAGATAACACACATAATAAATATAAGCCATCAAAATAAGCTGACAATACAATAAAGATCTCATTTGTCTTCAGCAACTATTCACTCTTACCATTTTTGTTTCCCTCAGAGTTCTGTTTAATTCCTTTGCTCTGCACATTGCTTTCAAGGAATACTGTTTAATTTATGCTATAATATACAGGCTCAAGAGATGATTTGGTTTTATTTTTGTCTTTGATTTGCTATTTACCCTTGAAACAGGGTCTCTCAGTGAACCTGTCAGCCTTGCAGCTACTAAACTGCAGTGGACCTCTTGTTTCTGCCTCTCCTCCAGCATTGGTGTGTTAGATACTTTAATATTTTTCGTGAGACCTGGAGGTTTGCATGGAGGTCCTCATTCTTGTCCAGGAAGCATTATTTTCCATTTGGGCCATGTTTTTATCCCCAATGATCTGCCATTATAAAACCTTAAAGGGATGAAAATAATTACATAATATTTTAAAGAACCAAGTTTACTCTACAATTATGATTAATTTATATAAATCAGAGTTTAAATAAGGTTCATGGCATAGTGAATTTATTGCTTAGATTCTTTATCTATTTGTTTCGTTTTACTTTTTGGCAGTTGTTTCTCTGAGGGTGTAATGGAGAAGACACTAGCTAGTGTTTCTTACAAGTTTGCCACTTCTTAACTTTCCTTCATGTTTCTTTCAGGTGTCCTGCACATGAAATTCTCATCCCGTTATCCTCTTGTCAGTCATTGGATATGTCTAGAGGTTTTATTAAATTTAGACATGTGTGTAGGCAGGTGCATGTGCATTTGTTTGCATGTGTGTGAATCCAGAGGTTATTCTCAGGAATTCTCAGAGGATCATTTCTCAGGATGATCAGACTTTTTTTTTTCAACACAGGTTATCATCCTTTAACTGTATACTCACTGATTTGATTAGAATAAGTAGTCAGTGAGCATCAAGGATGTGTCTGTCTCCCCTTCCCCAGTACTGAGATTAAATGTGCACACCGCTTACCACATCTTTCACATGTGCCTGGGAAGTTAAATTCACATTTTCATGCTTGTGTAGCAAATGCCTTAACCATTGAGATAACTCCCCAGTTCTAAGTTTATCTTGTGAAGCAAAGATTATTTGGACTAATATTTTGTGACCATAGCTAATTATTATTCAGGTTGTTGTAAAGTATCATTATTTTGATTTCTTTTCCCTGAAAATGTTTGCACACAAAGGCGATCTCCCTTTATCAGTAACTTGGTTGTCATGAGATACAAGAGGATAAATGGTTGATACATTTGATTTACTTAGATCAGCATTTAAATCATTAAATCAGGGTAGGTAAGATGACACAGAAGATAAAGTTGTTTGGTACCCAAACTTGACAACCTGAGTTCAATCCTTAGATCCCAAGGTGACATGAAAATGTCCTCTGACTTTTAAAATGTTCCTGTATGTATATTGTGAAGTATTCATCAGAGAAGGCTACAGGACATGAGTTTATTAGATAGTCAGCAACTACTCTGGATGTTTAGGGCCTGTGTCCAGTCCCAAGCATTTCTCAGACTTGCCTTTAAAGGATGGAAGCCACATGCTAGACTAACACACCTCAGTGAGCAAGTTCAATTATGCAGAAGCAGAACTACAGAATTCAAAAGGCCTAGTACATTTAGGAACTTTTTCAGAACTATGGACTGTGATGGATTAAGTCCTCTGACAAGCATTGCTGCCTACATGCTGGGTTCCAAGACTTGAATGCTACTTCCATCCTGGAGACAGTTGTGCTAAAGTTTGGAGTCTGTTTGATTTTTCACTGGTTCTATGACCGAGTAAAATCATAGTCTTACCTGTAGCAGGAGAGTTTCATCACCTCCTCAGCATGAGTATATAGCTAAGTAGGATATTGTAATGAGCAGTGTCCTATAGTGAGAGTTTGGACTTAAGTAGACTAGTTAGCCAGAGAGGCAGAGAGAACCAGGATTGGTATCAGTTGTTAAGATTTTTGACAGTTTTCCCTGAAGGTTATTTTTAGCTATACATATATACATACATGCATGCATACATACATACATACATACATATGTAGTTACACATATATAATTATCCTTTACTTATTGCCTAGAATCAACAAGGTTTTCCTGGTGTCTTACGTTGACCTCCTTTTCTCATGAATAGGAAATCCAATTTTCTTTGATTTTAAAGAACAACCTTGGCTAAGAAATCTAACAGTATGGGAAACAGATGGGAAACAGCATTTTCTTGATGGTCCAGCTCTACGTCTACTCAAGTACTTCGTTTTTTAAAGTTTTATCTCTCATAACCAGAGCTGAAACTCTGACTGCAGCAGAGTATGGGACTTTTGCCCTTTTCAAAGTAAGGGGGATGGGGAAGCCCATAATCTAGATTTAGGTGGGTTCCGCCTTCTTCTCCATTGTAGATGAAAGCGTGTAGCAAACATGCACAGGGTCATGGAGGAGTATGTTCCTCTTCAGTACAAATAATTTGTGTATGTTTGGTTAAGATACTAGTGCAATCAAGCCAGGGAGTCTTTAGAACCTTGAATTATATTCAACTGTCAATCCTGGAATTAATCTGCTGTGTATTACTACAGGAAATTGAAGATGGGGAACTAGGTAGTAGATATCTTGGTGACGCTAAACCGGCTCTGTTCTTGGAGGTCCCCCAGAGTGAGCTTAGGTTGGTCTCATTTACAGTTGCTAGTTCATATGTGGAGATTCTACTAATTTTCTGGTTCTGGTCTTTTTTAATTTTTATACCAAAATCCGGATTTTGAGTCTTTCCCACAGGTGGACAAAAACAGACAAAATAGCACAGCCACAGTTAGAGAGCCCATGTTTGTCTTATCTTTAGGGGTTGGAGGATCTGGTAGAGACATATCTATCAAGATCTTCTGTGGCCTCCTTTAGCTAGGCATGATAAATTCATAGGATAACACCAGTGACCTTCACTGATGTAGGAGTGTTTAGGACAACAGGATATGGCTGTAGGTTCTGGTTCAGAATTCTCTTTATCCATTAAAGGTTGCCAGACATGAACTTGCAGGCTAGCTCAGACACTAGCAAGAATGCATCTGCTTGAACCATCTGATGAATAGTCCTGTGGGTTTGTTTCAAAGTCCCTAAGGAGAAGATGAATGAATGGTTAATAAATTTTGCCTAATGAATATCTCAATATTGAGCATATCTGGCCCTTAGGAGAGAAAAATGTTGGTCCAATTTGCTCTTCTTGTGAACATTTTTATTTTTCTTGTTTTGAGTTTTGTGCTCTCTAGGTATACAATGTAGTTTCCAATCAGCAAATAGGACATTTGCCAGAGTTTTGGAAACTTTGTCCATGAAAGAGACAAAGCCATTGTCAAACACTAGTATAAGGGGGCAACCCAAATTTACTCTAACAATTTGACTGGAGGAACTCAGCAGTCTTAGTTTCTCCTAGATGGGTGACCTGGTAGAATTTGTCAACTATCTTCCTTCTCATAATGGCAGGGAGCAAGGGTCTCTTTACTGACAAGAACCATCAACCATTTACCATTCGGCATCTTCTCTTTGTGTCTACTTGGTTTATTTTTGTATAGGTTGGGATCTGAAGCAATTCAGAATCAGGCAGGATAACCATCATATGGAGATCTTCCACTGGCTCTAAGATTCTTCCCTCTAAGGTAGCCAAGTCTGTTGTCCTTTTCCTTTAGGTCTCTGAAGATTCCAGCTGTGTTACCTTTTAAAATGGATGATGACTACTTTTTCTTGGCTGGTCATAGACCTCTAGCATGGCCAGAGTTTCTTTATATTGGTTTTCTTTTTTTATTTAGCTGAAGTCAGGGACTACATCCTCCTCCGGCACAGAGGGCTTAATGGACATGGACCATGAAAAATGTGTACAGAAAATGTGTATCTGTGTAAACAGTAATGTCTTTGCCCTTCTCCCTGGGAAGTGCCTGGGTTAACACCAGAAGCTTTACTCTTTGTATTGAAGTTGTTGGGGTGAAGAACTGGGCCCCTACCATCCTGTCCAAGGTGAAAAGTGTGCCCTGGGTTTACCTGATTTCATCTTCAATAAAACTGCTCCCACCAGTGTATAAGACCTTTTCTGCTCCTACTGGTAGGGCCTCTGTTATATCAGGTCTGATGGGTTGTACCACATAAGTCATTTTCAGGAGACGCATAGATAAGGAAGTATAAATAGAGAATAGAGGCTCTTGGTGAATCAGCACCCCAGTGGAGCAGAGCAGAAAGTGCAGCAGCCACAGAGAAGGCAACATTTGGGTGTGGGGTCATGAAGCATCTGGACCTGGGGTCCTGTAGCAGCTGGGTCTGGATTCCTAGAACGTCTGGGTCTGGGGTTCTAAGACAAGGGTTGAGTCCATCTTTCAGTGCAGCTACTAGTGCTTGCATATAGTCAGTGCCAGCTTAGATGAGCTGAATTCCAAGTGCCTGCTATGCTCCAGGGTATCCTCCTTCACAAGGCTCTATGCCAGAGGACCCAGTCTATATCCATTTCCACATCATGGAATTATACCCTGTTTTGCATCCAGTTTGGTTGGGGGCGTTTGATGACCTTAAGTTCATAGCTGGCTTGGAGAAGCTCTCTCGGGTGAGCAGCAGGCTGGCTAGACTCATGGTTGGGGATTTACAGAACTAGAAACTGAACTGATGCAGAAAAGTGCTCTGCTAATGCATTATTTGGGAGTTGTAAATCCACCTCTCTGGTATATACAACTTCTATAGGTCCTCCAGAGAGTCAACTACTGAGTGCTGTTTGGTTAGGATAGTGCTGATACTTTCTGTCCCAAAGTTAGTTTGCCATCTTCTTTTGTAGTATGACTGAGGTGGCAACTGCCTATAAACAGGCCACCTAACTGGAAGAAGCAGAATTAAGCCTTTTGAACAGATAGGCCACAGGCCTCTTTGAGGGTCCCAGTGCTTTGGCAAGGACCCCCTTTTAAATCACTTAAGTGTTTCCCTTCCGTTCCTTGTGTCTCTGGCTTCCCTCTATGGGGTATCTTTTACATTGCCTCCATATTGTAAATGATTTGAATATTCATCAACATTTGGGACCTGTTCATATTCCCAAACTCTTTTAACTTCTAAAGTTTTATTTTATAATATCTGGGGCCAACTACAATAAAAAACAAATAAACAAACAAACAATATATTTTAGCACCTATCATTAGCCTTTAAAAAAGGGCTGGAAAATTTTTCCCAGAGTCTCCTTGCATTGGTCAGTCTTGGCGTCCTAGTCACGCCAGATAGAAGGGGAAATCTGGTCTATCCTGGCTTCACTGTCCCACAGCGATTCCCTTCCCGGCTGGCTTTTCTATTATTCTCTGGGGCTTGTTTCTCTATTCTTCTCAGAGAATGGTTGGTTCTGATTGGTGGGTTTTGAATTGTATAGACCAATGGTTGAAAACAGAATGTTTAACAAAACAGTTGGAGCCTGAGTGAGCACTTCAGCAGTAGGAAGGGAAAATTATTTTCTTCAAATAGGGATTGAAATAATAATTCAGTGTTATTCTGGGCAACATGGCCAATCCACAAGTTTTGGATCTTCAACAAGAGAACACAGGTGTTGAGCCACATTTGAGAGAGAAGTGTCTCACACCAAAAAGAGACACTGTTTGGAAAATGTTTTGTGGTGGCTGTTGTCTCTCAGTCATGCTTCAGATGACATGAACTGTACTGGGCTACCTGCATCGAAAAAAGGGCTAATCAATTTCCCAGAAGGTCTGGAATGTCCTGAGTGAGAAGCAGACATATTTGTTTTCACCTAAAAACTTCCTTTGGACCATGGGGACCAATGCTCACCTTCTCTTCTGAAGAGCTCCCACCAGCAGCTGTAGCTGTGACACGCAGTCATAGGGTACACACACAGCAAAGGCAGGTGGCCTGGAATAGCTTGTAGGCCTGTGGGAAGGCATCAGCTATTTTGGGGGCAGTTTTAGCTACTGTCTTGGGATAGTTTATTCCATTTCCCATTTTACATCTATTTCTCCATCTCACAGAACTAACAGAAACAAATTGAGAGACACAAATGGGAAGACACAAAGCAAAGACAAACAGAGCTGGCTACCATTCATTCCTTTACCTGAACAGAGCAGAGAAGTATAATGATATCTTACGTAGATCTCAGACACTGTATCAGCCTCCACTTTGTGTCCTAAACAAAAAGTTCCTTAACTAGACTTACTTCTGGAGCCGACAAATGAGGAAAGACTTAAGTTTGTTCCCTTTTGAGGTGGACGTATCAGATTTCTTTGAAGCATTAGTCAGTGATTGAACAGAGGAAGTCTTGGGCCATGGAATTGTCTCAGATTGTACAACCTCTAGAAGTCCTTTGACCACCACACTTTTCAATCCTATGGGCTCTCAGACCCATGTAGTCTTGAGTTCTGGTTTCTGGAGATCTTGCTGGGGCCTCCAGAAATGTTCTACGGTATCCACCAGAGAGGACTACTGGGTTAAGTTCAAGCAAATAAAAAGTATTTATTAGTCAGTCAGCAACTACATTCGGTGTTTGGGACAAAAATGTGGCCCTAAGACTATCTCAAGATGGGTTTAATTAAAAAGAAAATCACATCTTAAATTGACATACCTCAGAAAGAACAGTTGTACAGAAGCAGAACTATGCCAAAATGCTAGGTTAGCATGTTTAAGGACTTTCCCAGACTATGGAATTTGATAGATAAGGTCTTTGTTTTTATTTGGGCAGGGGGTGTTGTCTACATGCTGAGTTTTACAACTTAAGTGGTATTTCCATTAGGCCTTAGTTGTGCTAAGGCCCTACTAAGGTTTGGGAGTCTGTTACAGTTATTGCCTTCCCAACCTCATTCCCCCCGCCACACACACTCTCTCTCTCACTCCCACAAATACAAGTGATAAAGTTAAAAAAATAAGAGTTTAATTGGATGATATTCTATAGTGTCCATAGGTAATCACTGAGTTTTTAGAAATAGTCCTGAGAAATAATGGTTTGAAAAAAATGAAATGTCTCAAGTTGTTACACTTACTAACCATAGATAAGCTTGATTATTTATCTTTGTTCAATGAGAGCTAATTTAGGTGATTTCATGAATACATTGGAGACTTGATTTCTGATATATAAGATATTCTAGGCTCATCCGTGATCCCAAAGAGAGTCCAGTGTTCTTCCTATTGGAAATGATATTAATTCATAACCCAGTTTAATAATTGAGAGGTTGTTGTCATTCTTTTTTTGACAAAAGAAAGAAATTTTTTTAAAGAAAATAAAAATAAATTATAAGTTTATACCAGTGGTTCCTGTCCAATTTAGTACTATAGAATTTTTTCTTTTTTATTGGATATTTTATGTATTTTCATTTCCAATGTTATCCCCTTTTCTCCCTCTCCCATTCCCCTTCCTGCTTCCCCTGCTACTATGAAGATGATTCCACTCCCACCCACCAACCCCTCCCTTAATGCCCTGGCATTCTACTACACTGGAGAAACAAGCCTTCACAGGACCAAGGGCTTCTCCTCCTATTGACGTGATTCTTCATTTCTTACCCCTCCCCATGCTGACAATCTTTGTTTTCAACAGCACCACTTTGATTACTCATTTGTTTTTATCCCACATTACATATAAAACATACACTATGAAACTACCACCAACAATTTGATTGCTCAGAGATCAGCTCATGATTTACTGTTTTTGAAATTCATTTAACCCTCTGGGAATACATTATAACAGATGTACTGTGAAAAGCTGCTTGATTGTAACTTAGAATGTTTCTTCTCTTAGCTGCAATATCACAGACTGGAGGTTTAGTTAGATCTATTCGTTTCTTGTGACATTTAGAATTTAGAGAGCTTCTACTAAATATAAATTATATTTAATAATTGTAGGTCTGTTGAGATGGCTCATGGTTACTAGGGCTTACTGCTTTTGCCAAGAAGAGCTGGGTCAATTGTCAACACACACAACCAACAGCTCACAACTGTCTGTGACTCCAAGGAATCTGACACTCTCTTCTTGCTCCTGAGAACATCTGTACAAATTTGTGTACATGCATACACACAGAGACACATGGAAACATGAATAAATAGTGAAAATTATAATTAATAAATTATACAAGGTATAGTATAAGTGCTAATTTATATGTTTTAGTAAAAGCATAAGACACTGAGATATCAGATATGTTGGATTGCTCTCTTTCCATCAGGGGAGTTTTAGTGACCATTCATAAATTTCTATGCTTTGAAATTTTTTGGTATAGTAAAAGATATAAGGTTCACTCAACTAGACATAGATCTAGAAAGAAAAAGAATGGACATGGCAGGAACCAAGCACATAAAGATGCTTTGGCAACATAAAAACACCAGAGATTTTTGAATCTGTAGATTGCTTTCGGCAAGATGGCCATTTTGACTATATTAATCCTGCCAATCCATGAGCATGGGAGATCATTCCATCGTCTGAGATCTTCAATTTCTTTCTTAAGAGACTTGAAGTTCTTGTCATACAGATCTTTCACTTCCTTGGTTAGAGTCACAGCAAATAATATATTATATTGTGAAGGGTGTCATTTCCCTAATTTCTTTCTTACCCTGTTTATCCTTTGAGTAGAGGAAAGCTACTGCTTTGTTTGAGTTCATTTTATATCCAGTTACTTTGCTGAACTTGTTTATCAGGCTTAGGAGTTCTCTGGTGAAACTTGGGGTCACGTAAGTATACTATCATATCATCTGCAAATAGGGATATATTGGCTTCTTCCTTTCCAATTTGTATCCCTTTGACCTCCTTTCATTGTCTGATTGCTCTGGCTAAGACTTCAAGTACTGTACTGAATAAGTAGGGAGAGAGTGGACATCCTTGTCTAGTTACTGATTTTGGTGGGACTGCTTCAAGTTTCACTCTGTTTAGTTTGATGTTAGCTACTTGTTTGCTGTTTATGGCTTTTACTATGTTTAGGTACGGGCCTTGAGTTCCTGATCTTTCCAAGACTTTTACCATGGAGGGCTGTTGAATTTTGTCAAATGCTTCCTCAGCATCTAATGAGATGACCATGTGATTTTTTTCCTTCAGTTTGTTTATGTAGGTGAATATGTTTATGGATTTCCATATATTGAACCATCCTTGCATCCCTGCTGTGAAGCCTACTTAATCATGATGAATTTGAATTTGATGATTTGGATTCATTTTGCGAGAATTTTATTAAGTACTTTTGCATTGATATCCATGAGGGAAATTGGTCTGAAGTTCTCTTTCTTTGTAGGGTCTTTGTGTGGTTTAGGTATAAGCATAACTGTGTCTTCATAGAATGAACTGGGTGGTTCCTTCTGTTTCTATTTTGTGGGATAGTTTGAAGAGTACTAGTATTAGGTCTTCTTTGAAGGTCTGATAGAATTCTGCAGTAAACCAATTTGGCCTGGGCTTTTTTTGGTTGGGGGATTTTTAATGACTGCTTCTTTTTTTTAGGAGTCAAGGAACTGTTTAGATGGTTTATCTGATTCTGATTTAACTTTGGTACCGGGTATCTGTCTGGAAAATTAAAGAGCAATTTGCAAACTCATTTGAAAAAGCAAAAATCCCAGGATAGTGAAATCTATTCTCAACAATAAAAAAAAAAATTCTGGGGTTATCACCATCCCTGACCACAAGCTGTATTACAGAGTAATCATGGTAAAAATTGCATGGTATTGGTACAGAGACAGATAGATCAATGGGATAGAATTGAAGATCCAGAAATGAACCAACACACCTATAGTCTCTTGATCTTTGACAAAAGAGCTAAAACTATCTAATGGAAAAAAGACAGCATTCTCAGCAAGTGGTGCTGGTTAAAGTGGCGGTCAGCATGGAGAAGAATGGAAATTGACCCATTCTTATCTCCTTGTATAAAGCACAAGTCCAAGTGGATCATTAACCTCCACATAAAATCAGATACACTGAAACTAATAGAAGAGAAAGTAGGGAAGAACCTGGAACACATAGGCACAGGAGAAAATTTCCTGAACAGAACACCAATGGCTTAAGTTATAAGATCAAGAATCAACAATTAGGACCTTATAAAATTGTTATGGGAGAGGAGGGAAAAGGGAGGGGATAACACTTGAAATGTAAATACATATAATATCAAAGAAAAATAAAATAATAAAAATCTGAGAAACTGTTCCATTCTCTTTGTCATAGAGAAGAAAGAACTTCAAGCAATAATTCCTACAAAAGGTTTGAAAGTGAAGGAAAACTTTCAGCTACTATTTCTCACCTTTATGATATTTTTGTGATCTGGTTACAGAGTTGATAGTAAGAGATCATTTATGACTTGCTATTCTATTTTTTTTGACATCTATCATAAACATTTTCCACAGTTCAGCATATTCTCCCCATTAACATTTTAGTGAGTACACATTGCTCCATCCCAAGGACAGATCTTATTAATTAACCTTATCACTGCAGAACATTTAGGGCAGTTGTTCATTCATTCATTCATTCATTCATTCATTCATTCATTTTTTTGCTGTTATAATCTTTTTCTTATTTAGGGAATACATGCTATCTTTTTAAAAAATCTTTAAATTTTTTTTCCGGAGCTGAGGACTGAACCCAGGGTCTTGCGCTTGCTAGGCAAGTGCTCTACCACTGAGCTAAATCCCCAACCCTTATTTTTTATTTTTTTGAGGAATTATTTTGTAATGTGGCCACAGTAGAATGTGGTAACTTTGATATCTGGGTGTAAAATGTATTGTCAAACACTGTCTACCAATTAAGTTAAATATTTGTCAAATAGGATATAGAGAAGAACAAAAACATTAAATATTATTTTAAATCAGCTTCCAAAAGAATAAAAATATCTGGGGATTTTTGAAACTTTGATTTGAATTTAGAATTGGTGACAAGATCTCTCTGATCTCAAGACACAGATAGTGATACCAGTTAGCACGTGAGTTATTTTTCTCTGACAGTTAATGAATTAAAAGATGGGAAAAGGTCTCAGTGCAAAGCAATGGAGAGAAATTTATCAGCACTATAAGCTTCTGAGTTAGAGAAAGGACCTTCTGGTCCGAGTTGACTCCGACACTCAGAGGAAGTTTGGATTTCTGTTTGGGTTGAGAGTGGCCCACTCAGGAATTCCTCTGTCCTTTCATTGATTTAAAAGGGGTCTAAGTGCCTCTTCTTGTAGTAGTGACTGCCACAGACTCTGCCCATGAGTGCTGGGGAACACTAAATCTGCTCTTTGTGCTATAACAGGTTCAAGAGGATCCACTGCATTCGAGGGTAAATGCCCTATGTTTTGGAGAAATGAAATTTTATTGCTGGAAATAAAATGTCTAACCACCAATTGATGCTTTTTGCCTATTATTTGGAGCAAAGGTCATAAAAGTCCTCCAACTGGGATTTTTCTTTCCTATTTTCACACCCTCATGGCACAGAAATTCTAAATAGTAGCAAGACCTAGACCCATTATTGAAACATATGAGGCAGCAGAAATTGAATATTAAAACGACATGATCCCTATGTATCCAGTTTTTCTTGTATCAACTTCTTTGCATGTTTCTCAAGAGGATGCTAAGAGATGGATTCAGTAGATGATACAATCTCTGCGGACTTTAGGGGCATCCAATTACACTGTGGCGCCCCTTCACCATCATCCTATATATTTCACTGTTTGTCTGAGCATCCTTTGCAGCTTAGTTGGTTACATGCAGAGCTTTATCTCAAGAGAGGGGCATCTCAGTTGCAGGGTTCAAGATGAGAGCAGACTTGTTACTAAGATCAAACAAGTCATTAAAGGCCAGGTTAATGACTAAGGTTGGCAAAAGACTTTGCAAAAGAAAATTACTAGCTAATTAGCATAGCTGGCTCTATCCTTACCACTTCTTCATTTCTTATTGAAGTCACTGAAAATCTGAATGAAATCATATTCAGCCAAAAATGAAGATAATTAGTTATGTTTCCTGCTTGGAACATGACTGTGTCCTACCCACTTAAATCCCAGTAGGGATTATCTTTGGTGGAAAACTTCCTGAAAAATGTCACTGCATAATTCAAAATACTGCCCTTTGTTTAGGTTTACAAAAAAAATCATTCTGTGAGGAATTAAATCTCTATCATATATCCAACCTTTGGGCATTTTGACATGATACTGTCATCTGCAAAGTCCTTGATAGGAATCACACAATAAAGTTACATAGAAAACTCAGAAAACCAAACCAAACCAAACCTCCTCTACTGTTTTCAGTAAATTCATGATTCTCATTGGGTCAGACTCATAGCTACTGTATTATTGATGTAATCCATAAGCTACAAATCGGACACACCAGCTTTAAAATATCTCGTTTTAGTGTTTATAAAAATTGGCCTTGTCATTTCTCAAACCATAGTTAATTATCTAGTCTAGTCCAAATTTTGCTGCAGAATGTGAGTTTCAGCTGTTGCAGACCTACCTTAAAATATCCAAGATACACCATAATAATGTGTCTTTCTCTGAATTTAAATGATAATAGTGAAGACCAAATGTTAGAAGTGAATTTTAGAACCATTTTAAAACTTATCTCTCCAAGATACACCTGCATTGGTAAGGAAAAACATGAGGATTTAAGAATGATGTGCTTTGGATATGCGTCTGAATACCTGATAACTGTTTTGGAACATGTGACCTAGCTTATAGATAATAACAAAAAGGGTTAGAGAGACTGCCAGACTGTCTGCCCTAGATCTGGTCATATTCTTCTCAGATTTGAGCTATCCTCTGCTAGTATTCTCCTGATGCCTTGAGCCATTTCCTTCCATGCCTTCCCTGTAGCTGGATCCCTCAAACCAAATTAAACCAATCTAGGAAAAGCAATGCTATGGGTTTACCTACTAGTTTCCCCTAGATTTTATGCAGATTTACAAAAAGTATATGACATTAAAATAAAGGTAGAATAAAGGAAGAGAATAGGTGGTAAAAGAAAAGGTAGAGTTTGGCCAGTGCATGACCAGCATACAATTTATATCTGTACAACAACTTAAAATATATCTTTATCAGGCAATGGTGGTGCATGGTATCAGCACTCAAGAAGCAGAGGCAGGTGGATCTCATTGAGTTTGAGGCCATGTTGGTCTACAGAGTGAGTTCCATGTTTGGTATATCTATCTATCTATCTATCTATCTATCTATCTATCTATCTATCTATCTATCTATCTATCTATCTATCTATCTCTATATCTATATCTATATAGATATAGATATCTCCCCTCTCAAGAATCCACTAATTAATTAACTAGTTAATTAATTAATTAGGTAAATAAAAATTTGAAAGTCTCTCTAGTTATTACCTAGTAATGTTCTCTATCCCTTTACTTGCATTAGGCACAAACATTAACTGGGAGAAAAGTCAGTTTTCTAAGTCCAAGGCTTGCCTTGGGTAGTGATTTTGTTATTTTAAAATAAGTTGCACACTTCAATTACTCCAGCTGTGATTGAATTATGAGTTTTCTTTAAAAGTAATTTTACTGGAGAAACATTTATTAATTGAGAGTTATCACAAAGTTCACCACTTTTTCTTACAATGTCTAAATATTTCTATATTATCAGCAAAATAGATTGGTCACATTCTATATGTATGTGTTTATTTCTTTCTCATCTAAAATAAACTATATGTCTCAAAATACTTTCTCTCTCAACTTTACTGTACACTTTCTAGAGCTAGAGGTAATTTTAAGACTAACACAATTATTAACATTTTTATATCATAGTGATATTCAAAACTACCCAAATGTACTACTGCATCCATAGCTAGAGTTTATTTATTAATTAACATCCCACCTGGCTTAAATGTTTGTAACCATGTTTCTTTCATCCCTCTTTTACTCCAGAATATCCCCTTCATTGCTTTTGTCTATCGGAACCTTGGAAAGGAGCTGTGTTTTCAGAGACTGATATACTGATTAAACTGCAATGATATGGAGAGATTGGATGATCGGTTCAGAGACTAATTGCCTTACCTTGAGTTAGCTTAAGTTCCTTAATAGGCATTCGTTACCCACTTCTATTTCAGAATTAACATCCTATGCCTAATAGATCAAAACCTTCCAGAATCTATAACTTAGCAGATCACTAGTTTCCCCCAACTCAAAAGCTAAATATGTCATCTGATAGCATCTAAGAAAAAGAAAAGCTTCTTCTATCTTGCTGAGATTGTCTCTCTAATGTTTACAACATTGAAAAATGTCATGATTTATGGCTTTCTTTGTCCCATTACTATACAATCTTCATAAAACAACTTCCCAGTCTAAATATGGAATTTGGGATGACCTAAATCTATATTTACAGGCCATGAACACTCAAACTTGACTCTAGGATAAATTATTATATATTCGCATTGAGCTGAGAACTGTGTTGTTTGTGTTGCTCCTCTAGTGACTACATCTCTTTTCCATGGGTAATGAGTTTTTTGTTTTGTTTTGTTTTTTACTTGATCATAGGCAACTCAACAGTGTCTACACCACTGGAGAAAAGTGGAAGATTGTAGTTCATTGCCTAGTAGCCTCCAAGTGCATACAGTTCCACAGACAGGAATCAGGCATGATCCCCCTCCTGGCCTGTGCTGGATGATTAGATGGCCCAATCTTGTGTAGGTCTTGCAGGTATCTCCAGATTCTATACAGTCAGTGTGCTATATCTTGTACCTCTTCATTGCTTGTTCATTCAATGAAGACTCCAGATATTGTTTCTACAAAACATCTCACAATCTACAGTTTTTACATTTTGGCCTTCTTAATGTTTAACATTTTCCTTTATTCTGTATACTTACTATAAGGTGAAATCATTTCATTTGAGGCTAACACTTTCTGCCTTTCATGCGATATCAGATCACTCTGACATGAAAGATCTGAACACGTACACTTGTCTGATAGTGTGTTACTTTTGTACCTTCCCTTTATAATTATGAGAAATCTTCATGAGTACTCTGTGCCTCACCTGCTTTTCCACTAATAGATTTTCACATTCATTAGCAACTTGGCCCTTAAAAATTAAAGTCATGTAAGCTTGCAAAGTGGCCATGTATTCTTCCTTTTTTATTTATTACACAAATACTCTAGAAGGAAAATTTTTTCTCACTCTCTTTTTCTTTTGTTAGAACATAATTACAAACCAAGATAGTAGAAGGGACTTTTTTATTGTGTGTGTGTGGGCAGTGCAAGCACATGTGTCTGTGCATACATATGAAGGCAAGGGGAGATCCTTATGATTTCTAAGATGCTATCTACCTTGGTTTTTGAGAGAAGGTCTATATTTGGCCTGTAACACTGTCTTTATGCTAGTCTGGCTGACCAGCAAGTACATGATATGCATTTGCCTTCCTTCCTCTCCAGAAATGGCATTATAAGCACTCACTACTTCACCCAACTTTCATACATGTGTTCTTGGGATCAAATTCCAGCCCTTGTGCTTGCAAGGCTAGCTCTCTGCCAAATAAGCAACAAATTGAGTTCTGTTTTATGACTAGTTTTGGAGTCAAACTCAACATATATGCTTGACAATATACATTCTTTCAAGATGGCACTATTAGACATTTTGAAAAGATATCAGTAAGAATTTCTTTGGGTCCTTTGTCAGTCTCCCAGGTACTGTGTAAATAAGATTTAGAGTCACCTATTTTTGAAATGGTCCAGGGTTCTTTCCACAGGAAACAGGATTTAGACATCAAAAGCTTGGGGCTGGAGAGATGCCTCAGTAGTTAAGAGCACTGAATTCTCTTCCAGAGGTCTTGAGTTCAAATTTCAGCAACCACATGGTGGCTCACAACCATTTGTAATGAGATCTGATGCTCTCGTCTGGTGTGTCTGAAGATAGCTACAGTGTACTTATATATAATAAATGCATCTTAAAAGATAAAAAATGAAATCAAAAGCTCATGATTGAGTGTGCTCAAAGAAATTGAGTCTGGTGTGCTTCCCCCAACCCCAGATAAGCAAATATTCATTGCAATGAGTCATTGATCTTGTTCAAGGTTTCTAGTTTATGAAGCAATATGAATACTGGACCATTTGTGGAACTGGTTTCAGATTTCTTGCTGTGCCAGAGTCATGGTGATCCTCCAGTTCTAGTTCTGCAGGACAGGCTACTTCATGCTCTTCAGCATAGATATTGTGAGGGACTAATTCAAATTGCTGGATCTGGGCCCAAATTGTAGCTGAACTTTGTCAGCAGGCAGTAGGGGTTGGATTGGATTGGGGGTCAGGGGAATACAAACTCTGGTCCTCTGCAGTAGCAGTACATAGCTTTAACCACTGTATTACATTGGAAATTTTGGCTTTTAACTATCACTGTTAACTTATGTGAATGGATTATATTTTTCTCTATTCTAGTTGATTTAATTTGTATATTATGGTTAATTTTATTGAGACTAATTTAGATAAGACATTGTCTTTAGAGGTATATTATATATGAATATATATGGATATGTTTCAAAAGATAGTCCCAATAATATAAAATAAATATTATGTTCAATATGTATTTAAAAGAATTACTGTATTTTCATTTAAACAAGATTTATTTTCAATTATGTATGTATCTAAGGCCTGGTATGTGTGCATGAGGGCAGATAGCTTTGCAGGCTAGAGCACTGAATCCCTGGAGCTGGGTTACTGGTGTTTGTGAACAGCCCAGGATGTGTATAAGAAACTAAACTCAGATACTCTAAGGGAACAGCTCTTAATCACTAGATTCCAGTATTAACTTATTTTGTTAAATTAAATTTATTTCTACTTGTCTTCCTCTCATCCATCCTGTTTCCTTCCCTCATGTGGTTCTGTTTCTTTTTAGGCTTCCTTCAGTCATTCAGAGACAGGAAACATTTATTTTTAAATCTACCTGACTACAGTGTGTTGGTTCCTTATTTAAACTTGGAGATGCAGAGGCCATAGCTACCCTTGAAGTTGCTACTGCAGAATCAGTCCAAGACCCTGGAGAAAACAAAATATAAAAACTATGTAATCAGTAGGTTTTGTTCTCTAAGGCCTTTGAAGAAAATCATTTAATGTCCTGGTGCTTTTTCCTCCTCAGTTATGAATTAGGGATAAAAACACCCACTTCTCAAAACTCTAGCCAGAAAAAGAGGTAGTTTGCGCAGAATAAGTCACAGATTGCTAGCTACATTGCAATTGCTGACTGTGTGTTACCCATTATTGTAAGTACTAAAATTATAGTGATCAAAAAAAGTACTTAAATCATTCTATTTGAGTGCGATTGAGTTGATTCTATTTAATACAATTATAATTTCCAAAGAATTGGTTAACTTAAATCAGTAGCCATAAGAAAGTAAATGAGCCTTGGCAGGGTCACTCATGGCTCCCAAAGGGCTGTGGTAACATAATTATTACTGCTTCTTAAATGTGTTTTTAGTTTCTAATTGAATATTTAATTGTATTATTTAGTTTGTTCATGTTTAGTTTCTTGATGTCTTTATATATTTTGAATATTAGCCCTCTGTCAGATGTGGAGTTGGCAAAGATCTTTTTCCAGTCTGTATGCTGCCATTTGGTCGTATTGGTGGTATCCTTTACTCTGTGAAAGCCTTTTAGTTTTATGAGGTCTCATTTACTAATTGTTGATCTTACTACCTGAGCTGTTGTTTGTCCTGTTCAGGAAATTATCTTCTGTGCCAATTCATTCAAGACTATTCTCCCCATGCTCTTCTATCAGATAGTATACCTGTTTTATGTTGAAGTCTTAGCTCTCCTGGGTTTTTGTTTGTTTGTTTGTCTATATGAATTTGGGTATTGTTCTATCAATCTTTGATCATGGCAAATCTTTCCATCTTTTGAGGTCTCTTTTAATTTCCTTCTTCAACACTTGAAGTTCCTGTCATATTTCTCTTTCACTCATTTGGTTATAGCTGCCCCAAGATATTTTATATTATTTGTGGCTATTGTGAACGATGTTGTCACCATGATTCTTTCTCAGCTGGCTTGTCATTTGTATATAGGAGAGCTACTGATTTTTTTAATCTTGTATCCTACAACTTCACTGAACTTATTAGCTGTAGGAGTTTTCTGGTAGAAATCTAACATGTTTACTATCATATCATTTGCAAATAGAAACTCTTTGAATTCTTCCATTCCAGTTTTTCTCCTTGATATCCTTTAGTTATTTTATCATTTTAGCTAGAACTTCAAGTACTATATTGAAGAGATAGCAAGAGAGTGGACAACTTTGTCTTTACTGGCATTTCTGTAAGTTTCTCTCCATTGAGAGAGGCTTGCTTGAAATTGCCTTTATGATGTTTAGATATGTCTCTTGTATCCTTGATCTCTCCAAGACTTTTATCATGAAGAGGTGTTAGATTTTGTCAAAGATTTTTTTTCAGCATCTCATGAGATGATCTCATTTTTTTCAGTTTATATGGTGAATTACATTGGCAGATTTTCATATGTTGAACAATACCAGCATCTCTGAGGTAAAGTGGACTTGATAATGGTGTATGATCTTTTAAATGTGTTTTTGGATTCAGTGTACAGTATTCTATTGCATATTTTATATCAATGTTCATAAGGAGAATCAGCATGTCTCTTTCTTTGTTGAATCTTTATGTGGTTTGGGTATCAGGGAGAGGGTGGCCTCATAGAATGAGTTTGGTAATATTCCCTTTGTTTCTATTTTGTGGAGTAATTTGAGAACTATTATATAGAATTAGGTCTTCTTTGGCAGTCTGGTATAGATCGAAACAGAATTCTCATCAGAGGAATCTCAAGTGACCAGGAAACAGGTAAAGAAATGTTCAACATCTTTATCCATCAGAAAAATGTAAACCAAAATATCTTTCAGATTTCAAATCATACCTGTCAGAATGCCTAGATCCAAAACACCAATGATAGCTTATGCTGCCAAGGGTATGGAGCAAAAGAAACATTCCTCTACCGTTGGTGGGATTGCAAACTTGTACAGACACTTTGGAACTCAATATGGCAGTTTCTCAAAAAATTGGAAATTGAGCTACATCAAGACCCAGCTATACCACTCTTGAGCATATAACAAAAGGACACTTCATCCTATACCAGGGATATGCACTCAGTTTTGTTCATAGTAGCTATATATATCATAGCCAGAAACTAAAACCACCAAGATTTCCCTCAACTGAAGAATGGATTAGGAATATGTGGCACATTTGCATAATGGAGTATCACTCAGCTGTTAAAAGCAAGGACGTCGAGATATTTTCCAGCAAATAGATAGAACTAGAAAACACCATCCTGACTGAAGTAATCCAGATCCAGAAAGACAAACACAGTATGTGGCCACTTATAAATGGATATTAGTGGTAAAAGTAAAACGCAATCTTGCTGTAGTCCACAGACCCAGAGAGGCTAAGCAAGCTTTAGAGCTTGAAGGAGTGGTACAAGGTTATCCCAGAAAAGGGGAAATAAAATAGATTTTGCAGGTGGACTGGAGACTGTTGGGGTTGGGAACAGAAAAGATCAGAGAGGAGAAAGAGAGAAAATACGGGGAGAAATAAGTGAAACAGAATGGCTTGGTTGGTGAGGTTGAAATCTAATACAATGGAAAATCCATGGAATCTACAATAACAACCCTAGCAGAGATTCCTAGTAATGAGCAACGCAGAGCCTGAACTGTCTGTATCTATAGCCAGACAAGGCCTGAAGTGCAAAGATTTTGACACCAACCCAGTCACAAAAACCTCTGACTCAGAGATTGTCCTGCTTGTAAAGTGTGTTCCAGGGCCGGAACAGAGCAGAATCATCACCAAAGATATCAGAGAGACTTCATCCAGGAACTGACGGGAACAGATGCAGAATCCTACAGGCAAGCATTAGTTGATGCTCAGAAGCACTATGCAAGATAGGGAGGAAGGATCGGAAGAACCAGATGGCTCAGGGATGCACCAGGGTAACTTGGCCCAGGAATCAACTGACCAGAACTCATGGGCACTTGCAGAGATCAGGGAGCCTGTAGGAGTCCTCTGTATGGCTGAGTAGCTTGGTGTATATATGTGAATTCTAACAGTCTGAGCAGAGGCTGTCCCTGACTCCTTTGCCTACTTGTGGGACCTTTTTTCTCCTACTGGATTGCCTTGTCCAGCCTTTATATGGTAGTATTTGCCTGGTATTATTGTAGCTTGTTATACTGTGTTTGGTTTGTGCTCCTCAGAGGCCTGTTTTTGTCTGAAAGAAGGAAGAGAGTAGATGTAGTGGAGAGAGGAGGCACAGGGTAGAGTGAGCCTGAGAGGAGGGAGAGAAATGCAATGCAATATGAGAAAAGAATTAAGAAATGTTAAGTGCTCTGTTTTGTTTTATTCTAGGTTTTTGTTTTTATTTTAAGAGTTAATGAGTTTTATTAGGGTTAATTTCTCAAGATCATGGGTAAGGAGTTATTTACCGGAGCATGAGTAACTAACCAGTGGCTACACCACCAATTAAATATATCTCTGGCTCCTTCAGCAACCACCAAATGCCCAAATATCCACAGGAAGAGATAGGGCCCCACCAGCTCCTCTCTGAGAGATGCATTGCTGGAGGCCCAGCATCCTCTGGATCCTGTGGAGCTAATCACTGCTGTTGTCCAGATATATTCGGAGGCAAAGGAGAGCTGATTGGGGAGAGGAAAGGGATCAACAGGAAATGGCATGCACAACGGGAGATAAAGGGATGAAAATGATCAAAATATATTGCATACATGTAAAAAGATACCATAATGAAATCTGTTATATAATGTATGCTACTGGAAAAAATTTAAAAGAAATTTTACACTTCCCTGAAATCATGGAGAAACAGTTAAATAATTTCATGCTGAAGTGAATTGTGCCTTAAATTTAGTTTTGCTTTTTTCTGTGTTAGTTTAATTTTTTCTCGTGTTTTATTTTTATGTAAAATATAAGTTATGTTTCTTAAAATTTAAAATATTTTTTCAGCCTGTGTTTTACTCAAAGAAAGATGACCCATGCAGAGGTGGATTTTAATTTGTATAAACTGCTCTTAGTAGCATGGTCTAATTAAGATACCCATTAAATTCTTGTAATGCTAATTTAATTTGAAGGCAATTGTAATTGAGCTCCATTGAATTTCTTTGTACATAAAATTAGCCCAGTGGACATAAAATGGATGTAATAATTGGATATTGTTATCAGAAATATTATGTAAATGAAAAATCATGACTTCTGTCATGATAATTGATATGACGTTTTGCAGAATAAGGAACTCTGAGATTCCCAGATTTACTAATGTAATTCACACGAAACTCTATATTTGAGACCGCTGTGACTTGAACTGAAGACAAAGGTCAAACAGTTTGATTCCCGCATTAATAAATGCCTTGCCCAGACTTGGGAAAATTTATACTGCTGAAAATTTTAATGATAGATTGAGTGTGATAACTTAGGTAAAATTTCCATGTATTTCAATCTTAGATCTCTTAAAATTGCTCTTTAGGTCCGTAATGGTATCCTCATGGTATTGGTACATGTCTTTAATCACTTGGGAGACAGACAGAGGCAGGAAGATCTCTGTGAATTTGGGGCCAGACTGATCTACAGAGCTAATTCCAGGACAGTCAGGGCTACAGAGAGAAACTATGTCTAGAAAAACTAAAATAATATTCATGATAAAACAACAGCACTTAGAAGGCTGGAGAGATGCTCGACTATTAAGAGCTTGCTGTTTTGCACAGCGGCTGAGTTTGGTTCTGGGTATCTGCTACCCCGGTGAGTCATTTACCATCTATAACTCTAGCTCCAGGGGACCTGAGGTCCTTTTCTGGCCTCCTCAGAGGTTGCATGTACAACCTCCAACACACACACACTTGAACGTAAACTAAATAAAAATATTTCTGTAAAATATGCTGTGCTCATCAGAAAAGTCTATAACATGATAAGCCTTCTGTATCTATACTCCATATCTACAAATATATGTATATATCAGAATTTAATTTATGTTCATGAGTTGGAGCTTATTTTCTTTGAATTGACATTTTTTCTAATTTATTGTGAGAGTGGCTGTGGAGGTCAGACTGGATAGTCAGAGCTATCAAATTTTCAAAAAACTCTAACTCAACAGGAAATTGGTCACGTGGAAAAGTGGAAGTTTCAGGTGCTGCCTTGGGTCCCACTTCCTTCCCAAATTTCTTCACAATGGTTCATTCTGCTCTTACTAAAATTTTGAATTTCAAACACAAATTATGTTATTAGCAAAACAGAGAGAGAGAGAGAGAGAGAGAATAAAATAGCTACTTCAACCCCAAACTCAAAAACAGAAGAGTAAATTGACTTGAACTTTCTTGAAATATCATTATGCCTCACTAAACAGAAAATTTTAGTATACATTTCCCAATCTGTCAGAAAATATTAAAAAGTTGTATATCTAAAAGTTTATATGTAAATAAAATTATTACAGTGTACAGCAATAAGAATGCTCTTAAATAAAATTTGTATTCCTTTCACCCTCATCAGTTAATGACCTCATAAAATGCATTGCTCTCTGAAACAATCTGGTGCTGTTTAATTGTCCTAAGGTAGCACAATTTTTTATCCATGATTGCTTTTGCTTCATTAGTATAAATGTCAACATGGTCCAAACATCAAAGAATCTTATGATTATTATGAAAAGAGTTCTGACCTTGTAGAACATGAGAGTGTCTTCCCAATCCCCAGGGATCATCCAATCATTCTTTGAAAATGTTATAATAAATCAGCAAAGACAACATGGACAGAGAAAGCTGGGTTTATTCCTACTATGCCATCTGTTACATGTGACTCTATAAAATTTAAGAATACCCCCTGCCTGTTCTCTCCATTCCTTTTTCCCCAGCCTGTCTGCACACCTCAACTACCCTAACATGGAACAAAGAATATCTAAGTAAGAGGTTTGCAGCCTTGAGTTTGGACCTGAGCAGGTTGGCTCAGTGGCTAAATACACTTGCTGCTCAGTTATGAAGACCAGTGTTCAGAAACTAGCACCAAGACAAAGGCCTGTAACTCCAGCAAACTATGTTTTGCTTACATAACTTTTGATAGGGTATTTCATCATGGTATAAGGGAAACTGAAAGTAAGAACTGGCTGCATGTAGTTCAGGTGAATGATAGCTTGTTTACTCACACATGATTTCTTACATGTATCCTGAAAAAAAAAAGGCAGAGTACAATGTTGGCAAGAGAAAGTCATGTAGCTACTCTGTGATAGAACCTTACAAGTATGCATGACCCGATTCCGACATTATTTTTCCATGTTTTATAAGATGCCAACCAGTTTGGCATCTTTGTGTGCCTGGTTGTGTGGTATATGTATGTGCACATGGGTGTGGATGTGCTAACCTGCATATGACATATATGTCAGAGGTTTCCTTTATTGTTTTATCTTAATTTGGGGGGATTTTTGTTTTTGTTTATTTGGTTGTATTGGGGTAGGGTCTTTTCATTGGACCTCCTGCTTATGATTCTAGCTAGGGTGGTTGGCCAAGTGTTCCAGAAATTCACTTATCTCTACGTCCACAGCATCGTGATTACAGATAAGCACTGCTGCATCTGCCTTTTCTGTCTGTGCTAGGTAGAGTAACTCCAGCCTTCCTTCATACTCAGCAGGAACTTTACCCATTTAGATACCTCCCAGCTCTTGGTATGAAGTTCTCTTAAGTAAATATCTACTTCCTTTGATTCAGAAATAACTTTCTGGCTTGAGTGTGTGCCCCTTATCTCAGCTTTTCTGCCCAAGATTGAACCCTAGTGGTCCCATTTCACTCAGACAAGATGAAAGAAACAATACTGAACCAGAAAAATCTTGTCAAACTTCAAGCACAAACACACATTGATAAGAAAGGAACTGCTCATAGCAAAAAGAAGGTGATACACAGAACAGCCACAGCAGAAAATAATAATAAAAAAAGCCCGGTACTTTCTCCTTAGAGAAGTTAAGGGTAAATAATACCTCTGGTATTGAAGAGGTGAACATGTGTTCAAACTAAGGAATAGTGATCCATTTTAACAACTCTAAAGTTCAAGTGTCTCTGGCAGCAAACACCTACACCATTACAGCCTACTCAGATTCAAAACAGCTGACAGAAATGCTTCCCAGCATCCTAAATCAGCTTGGTGCGGACCGTCTGACTAGTTTAAGGAGACAAAAATAAGTTTCTTCAACCACTCTATTGTTTTGTGTGTCTGATTCCACTGTACTATAAAGAGAAATAAATAGTACAGACCCAGACACCCTTCACTCCAGCCACCCATGCCTGACTGTGCTTGACTGTGTTGATCTTTTTTTTTTTTTCCCCCCGGAGCTGGGGACCGAACCCAGGACCTTGCGCTCCCTAGGCAAGCGCTCTACCACTGAGCTAAATCCCCAACCCCCCTTGATCTTCTTTCTTGAACCTTTGTGTTCTAATCCTTCTCTCCCTTTACCATCATGGTGGGCTCTAAACCATGACATCTGTGTCATCCTCACCCTGAAATGTTTGGCTACAAGTCATCAGAATAAAATAATAAGAGATCTATTGGAGCGGTTTCTTGCACAATGAGCCAGTTGTTATTATTTATTTACCTAAACTTTCCTTTCCTGGTGCTCCATAGGAAAGTGGAAACATCAGACAAGATGGTGATGTATCACATTAACTTGACCTGAAAATGCAGGGCATATGGGTAGCCAGGATTCATGGATGGATTTAAAGCCTCTCATGACAGCATAGAAACAAATAATCAGGAGAGATCAGTAGGTTCTGCATTGCATGGATTCAAGGTCATCCCCAGCCACATACCAGTCTGGACTTCATGAAACCCTGTCTCTAAAACAAAGACATCGATAAGCAATTACCACCAAATCATAAGAATATAAGAACACTCAATGACCAGCAAGAAAGTAAAATCCAAATAATAATGCATCCATATAACTATAAGTTTTTAATTACTTTTTTATTATTTACCTCTCTGTCTCTCTCTCTCTCTCTCTCTGTGTGTGTGTGTGTGTGTGTGTGTGTGTGTGTGTGTGTGTGCATGCCCATAGACAGCAGAATAGAGTAACAAATTAATTATTGCTGAAGTTGCAGGAGAACATGAATTGCCCAGCATTGGATCTGCGTCTTCTGAAAGAACAGTCAGATTTCTTAATTGCTGAACCATCTCTTCAACCCCAAAGTATTCAGTGGCAGAGCAGTATCTGCTTTGTCATCTGAAAGGAAAAAGAGAATGTATTGTCAGTATTGTTCAGACATGTTGAGTGATGAGGTAAGGTCTGTGCTTATGAGCCATTGCAATTAAATTATGATTCATGAGCTACACCCCCAAATAAATTTTGATCCCTTTTAATCTGTAATTTTATTTATTCCTTCTCTAATCATATGCTTCACTGAGCATTTACATGGTTAATTTCACTAAATTACCCCAACTACAGAAAAGTGGGGTTTTATTTGGACTTTTAAAAGTTCCTCATTAGAAAACACTTGTAAGATTAAGATAGACGTTTGCTGTGAACGGTCAGCTGGCTTCGTCTCAGGAAACGGACAACAAACCAGACATTAAGGGACCTTTACTGTTAGTCAGGAGACCCTGAAGTCTTTTATAATTTAGGGCAATAATTCAACAGGTGTATTGAAATTGGTGGCCATTTTGCCAATATCCACTGGATCATTTTATCAGCTATTAGAGATGCTTATATCTTTTGGAGGGGGCCATTGATGGAATTTCTACTGATCCACAAGTCCCTTCTTATTTCACACACCAGAAAATGTGTTCCCAGACAGACATATGGGAAGTTGTACAGAGGATGGTGTGAAATGTCAGGGAGAAAGAAATGTCTGAACCGAATAAAAGTAATTGTGAAAGATCTGAAGTGCTGACTCTGGGGTTAAGAGTACTTGTCACTTTTCTACCTACATCATGGCTCACAATTACCTTTGGTTCTATTTCAGGAGATGAGAGTCCATCTTCTGATCTGTGCAGGAATCATACATGTGTATGGTACACAGAATGCATGCACACGAAACACTCATACACATAACACAAAATAGGTAAACATACAATAAAATAATGAAAGTGATTATGAAACAAAAAAATCTAGCCTTTATATAGTTGTGATCTATGAAAAGAGAAAAGGCTTAGATAGATTTATTAGAAATGGTAGATTTTTCTCCCAGCCAAAGTTTTGTTATTGTAAATGAAAATAACCAACAGACTTCTACCAGACTCCTATGAAATTATTAATAAACGTGCTGGGATGATCAATGTAATACATGCTTAACCTGTATTTCATCCTTTGTGTCCTGCTTACCATTATTCGTCAATTGGACCCAGCCCAGAATCCTCTGAAAGGAGAGGCTTCAATTGAGGGATTGCTTATGTCAGGTTGGTCGGTGGACATGTCAGTGAGAGATTGTCTTGAGTATTAGTGGTGGAGAGAAGGTCAGCCCACTATGGGTGACATCATTATCTGAGTAGGTGGTCCTGGGTCATGTAAGAAAGCTAAATATGATCCTGTAAGCCAGGTACAGAGTAAGTCAGCAAGCAGTTTCCTTTCTTGAGTTCCTGCCCTGACGTCCCTCAGAGAAGGGACTGTGACCATAATGTGTAAGCCAAACACACTTTTTCTCCCAAGTTGCTTTTGGTCAGTGTATTTTATCATAGCAAAATAATGAAACTGGAACACCTCAATGTTATTATCTTTTCTCAAGATAGACAGAAAATTCAGCCATATAATGAAAATAAAACAGTTGATGGTATAGAACATTCCAAACTGAGTATGCTGCATGTATTGGCTGAGAGTCATACACAGAAACATGCACTTGTATTATAGCTTATAGCTTCCAGGAGCAATGCTTTATCCTAGAGGCTCAGGGGTCACAACTGCTTCACTGTCTTCGTTACCCATTTAGCCACCCTCATGAACGGTCATTCAAATTCCTGGAAGCAGGAAGAACATACATGGATGCCGGGTTACAAAAGCTATTAATCTAGCACTTATGAGGCAGTGCTACCTGGAAGAACAAATCACCCTGGGTAGATGCAACCCTGAGTGTATTTATCTTGATCCATAATTGTCACTGATGAGGAAGAGTGCTGCTATCTCCAAGACTCTGAAGCATGCAGCGTGCTGCCATGTTTTCCAGGTGTGATGCAAAGTTGACTCTATGAAGCTTAAACTTTGCCTTATCCAAACCTTGTAGAGTTCCAACACTAATCCCCTTGAATATGACCTTGCCAGATGACTCCCATTGCTTCCCATACTACTGTTTCTTTCCTTGATGTGGTATCTCTGAGTATTATTGATGTGTAATGTGTCACTTGTACCTGAAAGAGTTAGTGAGGACTAAATCGTTTCTCTGTTGTTGTCATTTAGGTTTATGTATTTATGGCTCTTTTCTCTTTGTGAAAGATATTTTTACTTGGATGTAAGTGTATCTCTTCTGTATATGTGTATGTTAGTGCATTACCTACAAAATCCAGAAATCATAGTTAGATTCCCTAGAGTGAAGGTATTAGCAGTTGTGAGCTACCCCGTGTGGATGTTAAGAACCAAATTCAGGTCCTTTGTGAAAGAAGTGAAAACTCTTAACTTTAGAGTCCTTTCTCCAGCCTGGCCTGTCTCCTGTATGGAAGATCCCTGTCTTTGTGCACCTTTCCTTACTCTCTGGACCATAGCTTACTGGCCAGCACCAATTATTCTCACTTCACTTATTTATTATATTTTAATTCCACTAATACTTAACAAAAAATTCTGCTATATAAATAACAATTAAATCATGCTTCTAGACAGCTTGAACATGAAACATATGTGACTTCCTATGAGCTTCCCGTCTTGTAGACTTGTTCTCTGAACTGAAACACGTTTGGAGAGAGGACTATTAATATTCAGGGAGTAAACAACTCACAAAAGATAGCTTATTTCTTGAAACTTATGGGAATCACAAAGTTATCATCATCCCCAAGATTATACAGGTGGTGAGGCCTGAGAGGGAGATGAGACTTTCAGACTTCTAGATCTGCCTGAAAGTCATTTAGGGAACTCCCCTCATGCTGTGATGGATGATTCAGTGATACACATGTGCCTGAGTTAGACATCACACTGTAAGAAATGTCTGCAAACCAACGGTTCACCAAGTTGAACTTGGTCCTGCTTGTTACTCTGGTCTGTCATTAGTTCTCTATCTGCAGAGGGTACACTTTTGTTTATGTACTTCTGGGAAAAGTCACAGCATGATTATGTGTGTTTTATATTTTAAAACTCCAGGTAACCCTAAGTTTAGCTGCTAATCTGACGAGTCTATAACCTTGTCAGAATCTCTGGCTATAGAGCCCAGGAGCCACAAATTGATGAAAGCTATTCACTGATTTTAGCATGAAATCATGTTGGGAAATTTTGTTAATATGACACAGGGAATATTGATTCAAACCTCAAAACTGCCTGTTTTACTCTTCCTTTATTCACTGAATATAAATGACCTAGAATTTCCCAATAAGCCACTCAAATCAAATATCAGGCTAATGTAGTATTAGCTTTGAAAGTACAGAACTTGGTAGTATCTTTTATTGTTGTTGCTGATCTTTCTGATTGACTGGATGAATAAACATGTCACCATTTCAGTTACTATTTTACATATTTTCTGAAGACAAGGGTATAGTGTAAGAATCTTCAATTCAACTTGCATCATTTCATCTAAAAGTGAAACTGATGCCAAGAAAAGGAGTGGAAATATTCTGGGTGAACTCCTCAGGTAAACTAGTCAAAGCAGAAACAGACTGCACCTTGACAAATTAAAAGATGTAAGATATAGCTGTCTCTGGAGAGGCTCTGCCAGAGACCGATAACTACTGACATGGAGGCTTGTAGCCAATGATTAGACTGAGTATGGGTACCCCAATGGAGGAGTTAGGGAAAGAACTGAGGAGCTGAAGGAGCTGAAAGAGCTTGTAACCCCATAGGAAGAACAACAATATCAACCAACCAGCCCTCCGAGAGCTCCCAGGGAGGGACTAAACCACTAACCAAAGAGTTCACATGGAGTGACCCATGGCTCCAGATGCATATGTAGCAAAGGATGGCCTGATCTGGCATCAATGGGAGGAGATGTCCTTGGTCCTGTGAAGGCTTAATGTCTCAAGGTAGGGGAGTGCCAGGGCGGTGAGGTGGAAGTAGGTGGGAGGGGGAACACCCTTATAGAAGTAGGGGGACTAGAATGGAATGGGGGTTTATGGAGGGGAAACTGGCAAAGGGGATAGTATTTGAAATGTAAACAAATCAAATATCCATAAAAGGGTCTGGGATGGGGGGAGCCAGTGATGTGGATTGGTTGGTAGAATGTACTATAAGATTAATTAAATAAATTGTTGGTGGTGCGTTTTTTACTTCCTTCCTCAATGTTCTTGGTTCCCAAACGAAAGACACAGACAGACTTTATTTTTTGATATGCCTTAAGCACCACAATAACGTGGCTACTTCCTAACCTCCAAGCAGTTAATTCACTACCTGCAGATAATCCAGAGCTATCACTTACTAAATTCTATATTCTACCCTGGACCCAGTTGAGCAGCCCACTGGGCCACACTCTCCCAGGTATTTCACATAGAGGCTATGCATGCCTGTTCTCTACTCTTCTCAGGTTTGGTGTGTCCTTTCCTCCATTCTCTCCTGCCATGGCGGATCTCCTTTTCTTTCCTCCTCCTCCTCCTCTCTCTGTCCCAATCCAGGGAACCCTAAAACTCCTGCCGTTGTTTGCCCTGCCCAGCCATTGGCTGCTGGCATCTTTACTTACCAATCAGAACCAACTGTGGGAAGGTTCCCGAAGTTATGTGCCCTCTAGAAAAACAGTTTTGGGGAAGGATGATTAGCATTCGTAATACAAGCAGCTACAGTAGAGTGCTTGCCTACTATGCACAAAGCCTCTGGTCCCATCTTTGGCACTGCATAAACTAGGCAAGGTGCTACACTCTCATAATCTCAGCACTTGGGAGGCAGGAGGATCGAGTAGTTCAACATTATCTTTGGATACACAGAAGTTTGAAGGGAGCATGAGACACTTGAGATACTGATTCAATCAGAAAAGGAGACAGACAGACAGGCAGACAGACAAAATGTAGTTTGTGAAGAAGTAGGAAGATTCCCTCTCACAGATAAACTAAACAGATTCATCATCTGAAAATCCTATTCCTGTTTCCTCCTATGGGAATAATTTTAAACTGCATTTATTTAAAAAAAAAAAAACCCTTCAGGGCTTGGGGAAAGCAGTTAGTCTGTAAATTGCCTACTGAAACAACATGGGAACCAGAGCTAATCTCCAGCACCCTCATAAAAAGCTGGGAATTATGTTATAACACTTGGAATCCCAGTGGTGGGGAAGTGGAAGTGGAAGGAACCCTGAATCTCACTGAATGACCTGCCTAGATTAATTGGCAAGCTCCAAGTCAATTAGAGATCTTATATCAAAGAAAGCAAAAATTAATGTACAGCACACACCCACACGTACACATAAACACACACACACACACACACACACACACACACACACACACACACGGAAGACCATGCCTAAACAATGACACTCAAAGTTGCGTGTGCATACTCATGCCCACACATATATAAAGATGAAAAGAATTATGTAATGTTCCCTAAGTGAAGTATTCTGTTTTCTCCATATCCATCCCCTTCACACTAATAATAATTTTGACTAAGGCTTTACAAAGAATGAGCTGATCCTTCTCAGTCCAAGAAGGTTGATGATGGCTTTAGGTAGCAAGACATAGTTGAGCAAGACATGCTTTAGTTTTAAGTAAATTCTTCCTTGAAATTTATTTCATAGTATTTCTCCCCTGAACAATTCTTGCCCTGTTTATGCCTGAGAACAGATAGCATGGCATTCCATCATTTAGAGAGGCTTAGCATGGCAAAGTCTTTCCCTTTAGAAAACATTTTCTCTGGCTCAAAGCTGCTGAAGATATTTCCAAATTAATGTTAAGGTAACTTTTTGCATTTTGGATATATTTCTATAACCACTTGCCCCTTAGTTCTATATCCTCACAAGTCTACTATAAGAGGAACTGACTACTCTGCCTTGTGTGTGCTTTTAGCTATCTGCCCTGGGACTTTTGATAGCCTATTTGGCAAGCTTTTGGCCAAAATCTTGTCTCTAACAAACAAACAGGCAGGCACTGCATGCATTCAAGGCAATGGAAGACAGACAGACAGACAGACAGACACACACACACACACACACACACGCACCATAGCACACATATACACACACACCAAAGCAAGGACACTCAAAGTTGCAGTTCTCCACAGCAGAGTTCTGAATATGGGCATTCATTTCTTTCCAGTGCCCGGAGCATTTCTAGCTCAAGGGTTACCTGTCAATCAAATTAAAGTAACATCTCAACTCCAAATGAAATGCAGACTTTCTAACAGAAGCTGATGAAAGGATTAACGGAAAGTGAAAACCACTGATTGGCATTTGCTCAGAGCTATGTGTGACAGTGGGGTAGATGTCCTAATTTTGCTTTTGTTGTTAAAAAAAGAAACTTAGAGAAAAAAGGATCTATTGTAGCTCACAGATCCAGGTTTTAGTCCATCACTGCAGGGAAGCCAGAAGAGCACGAGAGTGAGTCCTTGGGTCACATTGCTTCCGTAGTCAAGAAACAGAGAGGAAGAGACCACATGTGCATGCTAGTTCTCAGCTCACTCTCCTTTTCAGTCTCGCCAGAGATCAGTTCATAAAACAGTCGTGTCCATATTCAATGTGGTTCTTTGCAACTCAACCAACATATTCCTCAAAAGCATGCCCACAGGCCAACATGATCTAGACAATCTATCACTTAAGACACTCTCTCTGAATGATTTTAGACTATATAAAATGACAGTTAAAACTGACCATCAAGAAACTCCAGCCACCTTGAAGGGCAACAGGTTTTATACTAATTCTATCAAAAATGTTCCTAATTCCCTTCATTTCATGGATATAAAGAATATGAAGAGAAAGCACTTTAAGTGAAGTTTTACAGCAGTGGCCATAATAGAAGTGGGGCTAGAGAGATGGCTCAGTGGGTCAAGTTCTCTCCAAGCAAGCCTGAGGCCCTGAGTTCTATTTCCAGAGTAAATATAAAATCCAGATTTAGCATGCATACTGTTTTCTATCCCTAAATCCCTTGCAAAAGAGCTAAGTAAAAAGGAGACAATGCTGCATCATATTTGCTTCAATTATGGCATATTTATGCCTCTTCCCAGCATTCTTTGGGGGTTTCCCTCTGGAAACTCTGTATCTGAATCTACATATGAAGCCCACTTGTTCCCCCAAGAGAGTTTGCTGTTATGGTTGAGCAGAAAGCTGATGCTTAGCTTCCTGTGCCTTTTCTCCAACCATCACCCTAACTTTTCTTAGGCTGTCTATAAAGATTCTCTTTAGGGTTGTACATGTTCCAAAATATATATTTTTCGTGTAGTAGAACTTTTGAGTCTCTGCACATTGTATCATGGGAAAACTGACATTCAAAGCAGGGGAAAGCCTGCTTTCCCTGGTGAAAGCCAGTGGACAATGTAGTTCATGCGTCAGAACCTCAAGGTCACTGTGATTTCTGCTACCATTTGATGTTTGGCATGGCCTCATCTTTCAAACAGTGGTGGCCACTGCACCACATATGTCTTAAGTGGTATCCAGTAGAGAGAAAAGTGTGGGTTAGGGAGATGAGGATCCTAGTTCAGATCTTCAGAGCTTAGATAAAAATGCCTAGTGCAGTGGTGGCGCATGCCTGCTATGCCAGCACCAAGAAGGCAGAGATGAGAGGATCATGAGGCTTCCTGGCAGTGAATGGACTTGGACTTATGAGCTCTTTATGCAACTGTCTCAAAAAACAAGGTGGACAAAGATTGAAGAAGGCACCCAATATTGACTTTTTCATTCTGTATATGTGAAAACTTGTGAAACACATGCACACACAGACACACAGACACACACACACACACACACACACACACACACACACAGAGAGAGAGAGAGAGAGAGAAAGAGAGAGAGAGAGATGAGAGAGAAGAGAGATGGAGAGGAGGAGGAAGAGAGGAAGGGGTAGAGGGAGGGGAGGGAGGGAGGGAGAGGGAGGGGAGGGAGGGGAGGAGGGAGGGAGAGAGACAGAGACAGAGACAGAGAAAAAAGAATACAATCTGCTAAACATGTTTCCAAATAGCATGAACATCTCTGGGAAAGAGAAAAGAAAGTTTAATTTTGGAGAATGGCTTCAGGTGTCCTTCCCTCTTCCTTCACTATTGCTTTTTTCATCCTCAAGGGTAGAGGCCATACCCCACTGGCTGCCCTTGGGGTGAGCAGGAGTTGAGTGCATTCAATTTAGATTTTCCTCAGGTTTCTGACTGGCAATCAGTGCATCTCTTTATCTTTACGTCTCCAGCTGTTCTCTGTGTGGAACAGAGGAAGCAAGTCTGAAGGAAATGCCAGAGCCCGTCACTGTCAGGAAATTTCCCTAACTGTTTTGGCATTCTTAAAGGGTAATAATGATATCTGTTGGCAACTTTCTTAGTGAGTTGTGCACCTAGAATGATAATTGTAAAAGAAAATAAAATAGAAGCTCATTTGTGGGCAAAACAATATAATTTGCAAAGCTACACATAAAAATGCGAACTACGAGATGGCTCAGTGGGTAGAGTGTTTGCTGCACAAACCTAGTGACCTGAGGTCAGATCCTACAACATGGTGAAGCCAGACATCAAGCCACAAGTATCTGTAACCCCAGTCTTCCTAGTTGGATTGGGTGGGCAAGAGAATTTCTCAAAGCTCTAACTCTAGCTGGTTTGGAGTACACAAGTTAGGAGAAAAGGATCCTGCCTGAAATAAATAAAATGGGAGGCAAGAACTGACAACCAAGTTGTCCTTTCATTTTTATGCCTCCACATACACACACAAACACCATATTTTGGAATTCTTTAACTTTAGCTTTACCATGTGGCGCTAAAATCCCTTCCCAGAGTAATACATAAACAAGTAAAGTCCCAGTGACAAACTGACTTGTGAATCCAAAAGTTCATCAGTAACCTATGAGTCTATTGCTCATTTACAAAGCAATGGGTGAGGGGTTAAAGTCAGGAACATAGATGACAGTAAAGTACCTATATTGGGAGATCTTTAACCCCAAAGGGATGATGACTTCACTATGACTGTGTAGATGAAAAAACTCTCCCATCATCTTTCCCTAGATAAATCTTGTACCACCTCACCAAAACCATGTGCAATTCTGGCAGAATTGCAGCCAATTGGTATTGAGAGTGGATTAATGCTTAGGTGATGGCCCCATACCCCTTCCCAGCCTCTCCTACGATGGATGGTAAAGAGTCAACAAGCCCAACTATGATGGTATTTCATGAGCAGGGCAAGCACAACTCCTAAAGATGGTGGTAGTTTTGCCTGGAGGATGATAGTCCTGAAATTCACCTTTGAACAGCTCCAACGAATCTGGGCGATGAGTGTAGCAGTTAGATTATCAAAGAGATAATCCCCTGGCATCCAAGGTTCACACAATATCCAGTTTATTAACCACCTGTCTTGAAAAAAACAAGAATTCTAATACTGACTGATGTTTCATTTAACTTTCTGTTTTCTGTCATTATTCCTACTTTGTTCTGGTATTGTGACTGCCATTTCCTGTTGGTTCTGTTTGGAACTTGTAAGCCACGACAGTTATGTAGTCCTATAGACTGCATCATACATGTATGAATGTATCGAACATGTTTCAAATACAGAAATTTGTCTCTTGGGGCTATAGAGATGGACCAGTAGGTGAAGTGCTTGCCATACATGCATGAAAACCTAACATTGGAACCCCAGAGTCCATACAAAGTCAGATATGGCAGCTGTAATTCTACTCCTCCTATCATGAGATTGAAGGTAAGGATAGAAAGATGCCCTGAAACTCACAGGCCAAACAGCCTTGCATCAGTGAATGACAAAAGACCCTGTCCCAAGTGGGGGCGAAGATAAGGATGGACACCTCAAGTTGTCTCTGACATTTACATACATGTACATGCACTCATGGACACACACATACACAGACATCCTACATACAGAATAAGATCAGGAAGAGAAGGAAGGGATGCAAGGATGAGGAGGATCCTTCCTCCACAGCAGAGGGCAACATAATACTGTTTCCAAAGATTAGCCAAGTTTGCTTCAACATCCTGTCTTACTTCCATTTTCAGATTGAGTGGCTTATTATGGTTCCTCTGTTTTGGTGTAAACCTACAGTATGTATAGCCTTACAACGTGTAATAGACTTAGCAGTTGTCCACTATGGTAGTGAGAAAAGAATTGGTGGCCAGACACTGCATTCACCCATCATATCAAGATTGAATATTCAAAGGAGTACATCTCCGGAGGGCCACAGAGAGAGCTATATCTGGAGTGTCACCTGCTGAGGAGGAGCATGACCTTGAGAATGATTTCTTCATTTATGGGATCCACTTGTTCACTCATGCCAAAGCAAGTTGCTTTAGGTATAATTCCCTCACATATGATCTGTTTTAAGTAAAGGAGGACAGCGACCTGTGTGTCCTTCTGTGATGTTAGCACTGAGATGCTGTCTGTGAATGTAATTTGCAGTTGCACAATCTCTGTCATGTAAGTCAGGGTCATGCAAGTCAGGTTTATACAAAACATGGCTGTCTTGCTTCATTAAAGGCCAGTCCAGGTCAAAGGCTGAGATCACACGGTGGCAGGCTACAGTGCCGTGGCACTAGGTTACAGCATCCAAAGCTGGGATTCTCAGGTCATACGTGAGTGGTGCTGATGAACTTCTAAGTGAGTGTGTATTAACACATGAGCATGACCATGTCAAAATCCCAAGTGCCTCAGAACTGCAAAAGCTCAGGAGCACAAATGCTGGCAAAGAGTTGAACTTCAGCTAAAAACACTGTGTGTATAAAGAATCAATTGCATCTTCCTCATCCAGGAAGTTAACAGTGTGTGCAGAAACAATGAGCTGTAGCTCCCTCCTCTGTGTTGCTCTACTACAGAGACATCCTAAGGAAATCAGCTGCCCTTTCCTGTTGTATATAACTAATGCACAGAGCTTCTGTGTTCCTTCTCGGTGTCTCATCAGAGTGAGTGACTCACCTATCCCAGCTCGAACCTATAGGTGCCTGTTATTTATTCATTCTCTGTCACCCCAGTCAAGTCAGTTCCTACACCATGCAGATCATGGCACATGCTAGTGAAGACTTCTTAGAAGAGACTAGTTTTCTGGTCTGTTAGTGGTCTTCTTAGTTTCTTTTCCACTGCTGTGATAAAATAGCATTATGAATCCCACTTAAGGGAGAAAGCATTTACTCTGGCGCACTGTTCAGGGGTATAGTGCATCATAGTGCAGACCTGAATGCAGTATTGCAGCTGCTTAAAACAGCTGATCGTAAATCATCCACAGTCAGAACAGAGAACTGGGAGTGAATGCTGCTGCCCAGCTCCCTCTCTCCACTTATATTCCAGGATCCTAGCCACTGAGGCCCGACAAGGTGTCCCAGTTAAGGCAGCAGGAATCACAGTCACAGAAAAGATTCAGGAATAGTTTCCATGCCAGCTATTTGGAGACCTAGGCCTTGCTAACTTTTTGGTCTATGGTTCAGTCTCTGGGAGCGAGCCTCCAAGGGTCCAGGTTAGTTGACTCTGTTGATCTCTATGTGGATTCCCTGTTCTCTTTAGGTTCCTCAATCCTTCCCCACAACTTCCACAAGACTCCCGAGCTTCATCTAATGTTTGACTGTGGGTCTCTGCATCTGTTTCCATTGGCTGCTAGGTGAAACCTCTGGGAAGACAGTTATGCTAGGCTCCTGTAGCTTGCCTATGGATTCTGTTCCTCTGACTGGACAGCCTTGTCTAACCTCAGTGGAAGAGGATGCTCCTAGTCCTGCAGTGACTTGATTTGCCACATGGGGTTGATGTATAGGGCTCCCTCTTCTCAGAGGAGAAGGGGAAGTGAGGGGAATGGGACTGGGGAGAGGAGAATCTGTGTGAGGGGAAATGGCAGGAGGTGGGGGATGGTATTGGGATGTAAAGTTAATAAATAACAGAATCATTAGTAGTGTCAGGGATTGGTTCTTGCCCGTGGTATGGGTCTCAACTTGAGGCAGTCATTGATTGGCCATTCCATCTGTCTTTGTTCTATCTTTGTCCCTGCACATCTTGTAGGCAGGACACTGGGTCAAAAGATTTGTGGGTGGTTTGCTGAACTTATCCCTTCACTAGGAGTCCTACCTGGCTCCTTCAAGTGTCCATTTTAGATTCTGTATATCCCACTGCTAAGAATCTCAGCTAGAGACATAGACACCCTGAAGCCCCCATAGGCATCCTGGGGTCGCCACTCATCCCAGGTCTCTGGCAGTCTTAGAGATACTCCCCACCCCAAGTCTTCACAATTCTTGATGTCTGTTTTCATATTTCTGGAGTTTCAGCCTTTGATCTGAACTGTTCATTACCACCACATCCTCTACATCCTAGACACATTCCATTTCATGGGCTCAGCCCTCAATCCTGTTTCCAAGAGATGAAATACTAAGGTGGCTTTCCTTCTGTGATCACAGAAAAATAAAGAATTCTTTCATGGATGTGTGTGGGGAACAGGCAAGAGGGATGTATTCGACTTACATCATGGTTCTCATTATTTGATGGTGAATGATAATACAGATCTTATAGTAAAAAGATTCAAAAGTATGTCTAAATTCAGGGTTAACAATTTGAACTATCCATAGGTATGTAGAAGAAATAGTATAGATGTTAGAAATCTAAAACATCTACTTCCATGGCATCAAGATCAGGCATACTCCGTACTCAGATGATAGAACAGTTCATAGACACAAGTACAAATAGGGAGGTGTGTGTGTGTGTGTGTGTGTGTGTGTGTGTGTGTGTGTGTGTGTGTGTGTGTGTGTGGAGAGAGAGAGAGAGAGAGAGAGAGAGAGAGAGAGAGAGTGTATAGGTACATATGCAGTGTGTGTGTTTGTGTGTGTGTGTGTGTGTGTGTGTGTGTGGTTGGAAGTTTAGAAAACATACATTTATTTGTATATTGTGTACATGTGAGCACATTTAAGAGTGAGTGTGTGTATATATATACATGTGCTATGATTTCTGTGTCTGTGCATGAGCCATAGCACACATGTGTAGCTCAGAAAACAATGTGTAAAAGTTGGTCTTCTCCTTTCAGCATGTGGGTCCTGGGAAACAGGCTCAGGTCATGAGCATTTGCAGCCAGCTCCCTTACTTCCTAAGCCACATTGCCCATCCCTGATATATTTAGTTACTATCATTTATCCAAAGTTTTCACTTTCACATAACAATATCATCATCTCTGGCTAATATGTTCTATGCTACTGTTATTTAGAAGCCAGACTCAAATTTTGGTATGGACTGGATTGTTCATGAAACCTTGATGCTACTAGTGAATACTTTTTAAAATGATGATTCCTATGTTCTATTATGCCTAGTCCATTCTATTGGTTTGTAATGTTTTCTAGTATTTTTTAAAGCTTGCTACTTTATAACATGAGGCACTAACTCACAATTTTCATAAGATTTATAGATTTAATATTTCAAATCCATAGAATTCAATTTTGGACTAGTATACACAGAAACTCTAAACTTTCCCAAGAATATAGCAAAGTTTTCTAACACCACTTAGGGAATCTTCTATTTCTTTACCTCATTTTGCTTTCTTCCCTGATATTTAAATGTTGTCCTTCTACATATTAATGCTTTATGTCTGGCTGTGTCCTACTCTCCCTCTGTTGTCACACTATTTGAGTTTCAACGAGTGTATAGATGTTAGCAATGACCAGGCCTGTTTCACAAGGTTTCTGGCTATGATTATTTTTCCTCTCCAGAAATGTTCTAGAACATGTTCTTCAGTTTCTGTTATCTGGAGAGCTGGGCCATACAGAGCCTGCCCTTCTGGGTATAGAAAACAGTGTTCTTGCTCTCCAGACTTGATTCAACCTTCGAATCCTCAATTTCAGTTCAGATGACTTAATTAGAGATCTAGGAAGGGGAATTGAAGGGTGTAGACAGATAAAAGATAGGAAGAAAGTAGGATATTTTTAATTCAAAATGCAACAGTTGCTATCTATGCAATTTTCTACACTCAGAATCTGGGAACTATCTCTAAATTGTAGCCTCTAGGAACTTAGCTTAGTGGCTAACAGAGTCCAGTGCACTTGCAGAGGACCTGGGTTCCATTCCTGGCCCCAAAGCAGGAAGCTCCCAATTGCCTGCAAATTCAACCTCAGATCATTGAGTGCCCTCTTGTGGATTCCCTGGAGGCCTGCACTCACATGTGCCCATGTACACATGAATGTATACACACACACACACACACACACACACACACACAATTAAAATTAAAAATAAATCTTTAAAAATGGTAATATTCAAGACAGAAACTCTAGTTACAAATAAACTTCTTCACATGCCACTTTGCTGTAAGTCATCTATAATTGCACTGTATAATAAAATTTCTTTACTGACCACATCTTAGTTATGTAAAGAACTATTAATTTATAGTGAAATGATATAGATTTAAAGTAAAAAGTAAGTTTCAAAATTCACAGACTCAGGGCTAAACAACTGTGGAAGGCAAGTCCAGGCATGACAGGGCCCGCCCTGCCCAAAGACTAAGAGACCGTAAAGATAAAAGAAAAGGAATGCAGAAACCAGACTGAGTTATCAGGACTGACTCATAAACCATCTGGCAGGAGGGCATCTCCTCCAGCTTACTCAGAGTCACACTTTAACCAGATGTCCTTCAAACCCTGATAAGCCCCTGGCTTCTAAAATCCTGTACACTCCAGTCAGCATGTACTCTTCTGCTGTGCTGTAATCTCACTGCCATGTTTGAATGAGCCAATCACTTACAGCCGTGCCAGAAATTAGCCAATTGTGTGTAACCGTGCCAACCCCCCTAACTTTCCCTATATAAACCCCTGACTTTTGAATTTCGGGGTCGACTCCTCTGTCTCCTGCGTGAGATACGTGTTGGCCCGGAGCTCCGTTTTTATTAAACGGCCTCTTGCTTTTACATCAAGATTGGGCTCTCGTGTTTTCTGGGGCACGCCATCCCGAGACTTGAGCGAGGTTCTTTCAATAGAAGGAACAAAAGTAATCACAGAGCAATGTGAAATACAGTGATACAAATTTTCATTTGTAGATTGAAAATTCTCTTTAACGATTTATTTATTCTCTTGGATGATTTTATTTATATTTGTATAAGTAATTGCTTGTAAGTTTGTGCATGTTTATGGTCCACAGAAGACAGAAAGGGGTACCAAATCCATTGGAACAGGAGTTGTAGATGGTTGTGATTTGCCAGATAGGGTCTTGGAACCAAACCTGGGCCTTTTGCAACACTATTAAGAGCTGTCAAATGCTTAGCTATTTCTCCATCTCTGAAAATTCTATTAAGGGGCTAAAAACTTGGAGAAAGAACACTTACATTGAACTGGAATTTCAAGACCCCAAGGATTCTATTCTTGGAGAATACCCACCTCATCTTATTTACATATGAGCCCATGGATCACACAATCTAAGTAACTACTTCATAGAACCTGGTTTGGGGTTAGAATAACAATAAATGAGTTTTCTAGATCAGCCCCTTCATGCAGTTTCATTTTTACCACCCTCAAATTTATTCAACTTCTTTATCAAGTCTATCTACTTGACTACAATTTATATGCTATTTTCTGACCTTCTTCTGTTTAGAAATATTGAATGGATTAGAGTGATCATTTATGGCTTTCCATAGTTTGTATGCCACCTATTTCTTAAAACACACACACTATATATAGTACTACTTGTAGAACCTAAATGAGTGACTAGAAGTCTGTCAGTGCCAGCACCGACACGGTACTGAGAATCGGGCGAAAGCCTGTGGGATTAAAGAGACACACACACACACAGGTTATTCGTGTCAAGCCAGAAGAGGAAAAGGCCTCTGGTTTCTTTATTGACCAAACTATATATCCCAAGTACACCACTTAGCAGGTATCTGCAAAGCACAGTGGGAAACCCTGGCTCAAGACCCAACTAGGAGACCTGAATAAATTAGGGAAATAACCAGGAAGGCCAGCCTAATTCTGACTCATGTGAGAAGTACCAGGCCAGGGTTGGTGATTTAGCTCAGTGGTAGAGCGCTTGCCTAGCAAACGCAAGGCCCTGGGTTCGGTCCCCAGCTCTGGAAAAAAAATAAAAATAAAAAAGAAAAAGAAAAAGAGAAGTACCAGGCCAGACTGCTCCTAGTAGGAACAGAAGGCTTCAGCAGGGCTCAGCAGGGGTCAAACCCTGCAGGAGCCCCAGAAGGATGAAGGCATTCTGTGATTGTAATCTTTTTGTGCTGTAAATTCATGGGAGAGGTTTTAGTCCAACAATCTAACAGGCGACCAGGCCCAAATCCAATCCCTACAGAAGTCCTTGAGGACTGTGCTTCTCAAACTTTGGTCCCAAATGTCACCTGGAACAGTCACTAAAGTGCAGATTTCCACCCCCCTCCCCCAATCCTGGTTCAGAAGCTCTCAGATGGAGAAATTTTCATTTCTACTAAGTACAGAGGTTATAGATTTGAATCAGGTAGTGTGCTGTGAGAAACAGTTCTGCAATAGCTTTCATACACACTTCTACATGAGATTCACCTGAAGATTTTATGTGTATGCAATCATGTGTGTGTGTATCTATGTATATAGGAGAAGTGTACCTTTATATACATACATCCATGTGGAGGCCACAGGCCAGGTACTTTTCTCAATTACTTCTCCACTCTATTTTGTAAGACAGGTTCTCCCATTGAACCTGGGACTCATTGATTCTTTGCCTCCCTAGTTCTGGAATAACAGGCAGGCATGTGCAGACTGAGCCATCTTCCTGGCTTTTGTTGTTTCTGAAGATCACAGTTGGGCTCCTCATTAGACTGAATCAGGATCTTTGACTTGTGGAGTGTTTCTGATAAAACAGACATAATCAGCAGCCACAACTCAGGATGATTAGACAGCACAGGTGGGGATGGAATCTCATTCTGTAAAAACAGGAGACAGAGAGGCAGAGTCCTGGCCAGAGAGTGAATGGGGATGGAGAGGGCAGAAGGTCAGAGCCTGCACAATAACCTTGGGAGCAGGTCAACTTAGACCTGAGTGAATCTCACAAATTTTTCAGTTTTTCAGGTAAGCAATTTGAGTACCAAGGTGGTGACAGAATCAAAGATGCTGCTACGCTTACAACCTCCCAGCTGCTTCAGGTCATGTGTCACACTGGTCCCCAAAGTGTTGGAGTATCTATGAAGACACAGGCTTGGGCTAATTGAAGCATACGAAAAAAAAAGAGGATGTGAATCATGATAGAAGGGACGTGGGAAGGGAAAGATGCCCTCAACTTTAGACTATTTTACCTTTCTTATTGGCCAAGAGTCCAGAAACTTCAATATAAAAGATAAAGGGAAGGTTGCCTAAAAAGAAAGCATATGTTCCTGAACACACCGCCAACAAATGTTTAAAACTGCATTAAATTCTGCTTGCTCCACGCCTGAATATTGTGACCTTTACTTTAACTGCTTTTCTTTCTTCTCTTATCCTTAAATCCAGACACTCCATCTCATAAAAACCTCCTTACAATTCACATTTAAAAGGGAGAATTGTTCAAGATAAACAACTAAAATAGGGAACGCCCTTATACTCTTTTAAACTTTATTTAATTTAAAACTTTGCTTAAACTTTAAACTTCGTTGTGCATTGTTTGAATAATGTAACTTAAATTGTGTGGGTGTCTGCGCATGTGTGCATGTGCACATGTTTGTGCATGTGCATGTATGTATGTGTGCACTCAGAGTTTACTTATTTGGCTAGAGGAACTGGATTTAAAAAACCTAAAGGCTCCCCTTTACTTCCTCGAGTTGAGAGTCCAGGTGAGCTTTGCTGTGCCCGACATTTTTAATGGGTTCTGAGGGTCTGAATTCAGATACTGATGTTTGTGGGACAATCATGTTACTGACTGAGCCACATTCCATGTTTCTGTCCTTTTGTCATGTGATCTTCTTGCTAAATGCTTAATCTCACATGTGTGACATTGTTAATCCCCACGTAAGAAATTCATCAGCATTGGTTCATCCTGACTCATTTTAGAGTCCTTTTCTGGAGTGTCATCATGGATGTGACTTTAATTGTGCTGAGGTTCCTATGTGTGGAACTCTACAAGCTACTGGCAATTAATGTTGGTTCATGTCTCCTAACAACCATTAAAAGATCTATGAATTCAACTAAGTGAACTACGGCATGGGCTAATATCCAACAATCCCTTAGGAATTCAAACATATGAGGGACTATTTATTTATCTCTATCTCTCTATCTCTCTATTTCTCTATCTATCTATCTATCTATCTATCTATCTATCTATCATCTTATCTATCTATGTTAGAGAAATTTCCTTATAGTCAATAGATTTAAGAGATTTTTCTGAAATTTTAGAGAACACATGAGCATGCTGTCTTGTGAAGACTGACCTAAATGGCGTACGTCATTTCCACATGATTGAAAAGGAAGCTTGTGAGAAGAAAGAAAAATGCATTTTGTAGAGACATCCTAATGGAACCCCAGAGAGCTTCCATAAAAGCCTATGAGCTTCCACCTTTTTCTTGATTGTCTTAATTGAGAACATTTATATAGTCTTCAGCCCTCATTAAAAAGGTGTCTAATGGACAGCTGTTAACTCGGAAACTCACAATTTGTCAATGTGCAGAGAATAAGCACCCATGTGGTGTTCATCTATAAATGGGGCATCTGTGTCACATCCTTTCCCCCAGGGACTGGGGATCGCAAGGAAGAAGGGGGAGAAAGATTTTGAAAAGACAGGTGGGAAATGCCAGAGTGAAATAGTGTCTTCTGGAAGTAACCGGGATGTCGCACTTAGTTATCTGCTACAGCTGTGGCTACCTGCACTAGATGTACACAAAACCACTTAATTAGATGCTCCACTGTAGAGGGAGCTTGAAGAACTCATCCCCAGGTGAGAAGCTATGGACAGTCCGTGGTCTTTTGGGGAGAGTCAGGTTTCATCGGAGGTGTGACAATTGGTAGATTGCTTATGTACAGTGAGCATATTGCCCATGTCCATGATCATATAGGCAGCATCTCCTCAACTCTTCAAAAGAAGACACAAGCCTGGGAAGTTGGGCATGGGTCTGGGAGGAGATGGAGGAGGCAGGGAGGAGAATTAATCATGTTATATATTTTTATAAAATTATAATAATAGCATTTGCTTTATTCTCAAGATCTGGAATTACATTCGTCCTGTAGGACATGTCTTGTGAGCATGTTGGTGGTCAGTGAGAGGCACCAGCTTCACTTAATCACCTAACCATATGCTTCACACATATTCCAGCTCTCATAGTTGGGCTGACTTACTTACAAAGCACCAGTCTGCAGGTGTGTGTTTAGGTGACGGTGTCCATCACATTCTTTTCTCTATAAATACCAAGGGCATTTTTGCCACACATGCTCTCCTAGGCCCGTTACTCCAAAGTGAGCATGTGACAATGTTTACAGTCTCTAGAGAGTTCAGGCACGCAGGGATCACTTTCTTGCTGCTAGTTTTACAGCTCTGCTTCATAGCGTATTTCCTAGGCATTGTGGCACAATAGTTCCCTAGACTTGGGATAAATTAACTATTCCTGGGAATGTTGCTGAGAAGAGCTCGTTGCATAAGTTAGATCCTCCTCTTTGTTTCACTGTTCAAGTCACTGCTTATGTCATCCTGATAGTATGGGGAGGCATTACTATTTCTGATTTGAACAATATAGCTGTTAAGGTTAAGATTGATTGTTAACTTGATAGGTCTAGAAGAATTTTGCATACAAATCTTTAGATATGTCTATAATAGCTTCTAAATTGGATTTACCGAGGTGAGAAGACCCTATTCCATGCAGGAACTAAACCCTGCATTAATTTCCCGTTGCTTCCTGAAAGTGTTTGTATTATGACCAGGTGCTTTTGCCACGTGTTTCCCCACTATGATAGACTACTAGCCACAATAAACCTTTTCACCCTCAAGTTGTAAGATATTTCGTCACAGCAGTGAAAAAGCAACTAGACGAAATAGTGACTTCAAAGTAATAAGGACACCTGTATTGGAACTTGTGTTGAGTCTTATGGTGTTTTGAATGAAAATGTTCTACATTCACTTTACTGAGTGGTAAGCCCTTTTACCTTATCTTTAACTGCTTATGTATCCCTTGGAGGGGAGGGGACACATTACCCTCCCCTTCAGCCTTGATAGAGTTAATTGTATCTGCTTGGAGTTGAAAAGTTCCGTGTCCATGTCATACCCAGAGGACAACATTCCACAGTGCACTTCCATGGCTGTCTGCCCCAGCTGGAATTCAGTCCTTCTAAGTTAAGAAAAAATAAGCTTTGTTTCTAAAGCATTGAGACTGTGGAAATTTGTCTTAGCAGTCCCCACTTGTCCAATAAACATGGCCTAGGAGAATATAGAAGAGAGTGGAGAATAGCATGTCTTGAAACTTTTCTAAAGACCCTCATGCATATATATATATATATATATATATATATATATATATATATCCATCTATCTGTCTGTCTATCTATCTATCTATCTATCTATCTATCTATCTATCTATCTATCTATCTATCTATCTATCTATCTATCTATCTATCTTCCTTCTGTTTTGCCAAGGAGACTTATGTGAATAGGTTCTGAACCACAGTTCAACCCTTACATATATCAGAGACTTTTGTCACCTCTCTCTGAACTGTGAGTAGAAATGAGTCGGTAGAGCTTGGAGCCAGGGGATTTCTCCCTGGTCCGATTGATGAGGAGTTGTGTCGGTCTGTATCTCTGCAGTCAAGTCTTTAAATTAAAACAAGCCCCTGTGGACTTCATGGAATGTTAGACATTGCAAAGGACATTTGAACTGGGAATCACTGTACACTGGCCTTTCTGTGTAGTGAATAATGTCAATTTCTTATCTCTTAAAACAGGTACCAGGAAAGACTGGGTCTCTTGGGGAGGAATCCCAAGGCCTCTGATTTCATTTCCAGAGGTTGATGTTACAACAGTTAACATGTGTTAACTGCCTGCTACCCACACTCGCTGTTTTAGTTAGGTTCAATATTTCAATGACAAAAATACCTGAGGAGAAGAGGAGACTTAAGGAAGGAAGACTTGAGCACAGTGAGGGGGGCACAGACCACCATTCTGGAAGCTATGACATCCAGAGCATGAGGCAGCTGGTCACAGCGCATCCACAACCTGGAAGCAAAAGACACAAATGCCTGTGCGCAACTCACTTTCTCCTTTGTATTTATCCCAGGACCCTCACCTATAGAATTGTGCTGCCCACATTTAGAAGTTTGTTTTCCCAACTCAGTTAACTCTGTCTGGATAGTTGCTCACAGACAAGCCCAGAGGGACAGCCAGTGACTCTAGACCCTCTTAAACTGACATTAAATCAAATACACTATGAGATAATTAATTTCCCCTCTTTCAAATATTATTAAGTAAAAAATTGAGAGACAGCACAGGTTTGCATGTTTCCCCCTCCCTAATACACAGTGCTATTCAGATGCAGGCCTGTCTCTTCTGTAAACACAAATGTCTCTTAAGTTCAACATGAGATTCCATTTCTGCATTTACCTAGGTTACAGGCAGGTGAGCAGCCTAACCATGTGACAGACAGGTGGGTCCCCTGAGGGTTAGTGATTCAACGAAGTATACAGTATTTGACCCCTACTGTACTCTCACACATGAGGAAATATTCACAACTAGGAGTTGCAAAGAGGGAAAACCCCAAGCTACTGCAAAACATCTTTAACTACTTGAAATGGAGAAAGAAAGAAAAATCAGTGTAAAATCCTACAAAGAGAAGGAAACTTGCCTGAGAAGTTCTGGAGCCCAGAATACAGAGGACGCACCTGAGAAATCACTGTCCTAACATAGTTTAGAAGGTAAAACCTGACAAGCTTGGGGCTAGCTCCAATGTCACGGTATGCTAAAAAAGATTTCACCAATCTTTAAAAGTCAGATTATTTCAGCGAGACTATGATTGTTTTTGTTTTCATCTTGAATAGAATTTGGAAGTTCTAACAGCATTTAGCCTGCATTCATATATTTCTTGAACCTGGATCATAGCTTCCTCATCTCAGTGGAGGAGAACTGTCTAGCAGTGGGTGTTTCAGGGGGTGAAGGTTATGGGGAACATTTATATTTAGGTGAGTTAACACTTCAGGGATGAAAAGGAGGGAATGGTAGAAGTTCTATGTCCTGAGAAATGGATGCAATGTACTGAAATTAAGGTTAATTTTGGCTCTATTTTGTTCTCCCGTTCTGTACCTTACTCTAATTACTAACTTTGAGTTAGACCCTGCACTGTTAGCTTGTTAACATAATGCCCCTTCTGACTCACATTCAACCTCTTTGTATTAGTTTCTGTGTTGCAGCAACAAAATGTGTGACAAGAAGCAACTTATGGAAGGAAAGTGTTATTTTGGTGTGTGTAGAGTTGGGATAAGTGTAACACTTGCTCCTAAGGATTTAAAGACAGTAGATGATAACTGCATAGCACAATGCCTGGCATATAATGCTCACTTACATAGTCACTGATACTGTGGTTATTATGACTCTGAAAGGCTTTTTGGCTTGTTACCCATGAGATTTTCTATTGGAAGATTCTATCAAAGAACAAGTGACTGGGTGACCAAAATGATGGGAAACAATGGAAAAGTTTCTTACTGCTTACCACAGTAACCATTGGGGAAAATGGCGAGTGTTTAAAGAAATTGCTTGCTAAACTTCTGTATGGCTTCGGGAAAAAAAATATGTTCTATTTTCCAGTAGAGAAGTGGCAGTTAAGGAGAGTAAAGAGCGGTAGGGAGTTTAAACAGTGCACTTGTCTGATCGGCCCAGAAATAAGGGTAACCCTTCAGTCGATGCTGCTATTGGCCATTGGATATAATTTTTTTCTTTAAGGAAAGCCAAAATGGCTCATAGGGGGCTGGGAATATGGCTCCATGATTAAGAGCACTTCTGCTCTCGCCGAACATAGAATTTCTATAATTAACATCCACGTGTGGTAGTTCTTTACTCACTTATAACATGCATATAAGTACATACACCTAAATTTAAACATAATTGAAAATAAAATTTGAAAAGATGCTGAATAGAAGCAAAAACAGTATTCTGTCTTCTTTGTGCTCCTTGCCATTTGCCCCTAGGTTCATTTCCTCATCAGATGTAACTTCTTTCTCCCACTAGCCTACCATTTAGCAAAGCCATTCTTCATATATTTCATTTACACAATTAAGTATGTTCTGCGGTTACTTTTTACATCTCAAGGTGAGGCCCTCCATAGGATCTAATTTTTTTTTCTCGCTGCAAACAAGATGTTTCACAGAAGCTATAGATCAAGACTCATTACAAAGGCATCTCATTATTTTTAATGAGTAATTCCATTATTTCTGGTTCTACTGAGAGCAGGACATAATTCTGTCAAAGAGAAAATGCTTGTTAAACTTTGGTGGCCAGAAACATGACTTTCAGTCAAATTTAGCTGCACTGCTTATTAAGTTTAATGACACAATCTCCTGGGTTTATGAGGGCTTCGCAAGGGTGCCTTGATGCAAGATGCATTCTTCTATCCAAAGAATAATTAGGTATGTGGTAATCCACTGTTATTTGCATACTTGTGCCTCTGAATATGAGTTAGCTTTACTAACTATTGTCATTTTGAATGAACTAGTGAGAGTTTCTACTGTTAAAAGTCTTAGTGAAATCCAAAAACAGTACTAGAACTTGGGGGAGACTTTGAATCCTATTTCTTTATGAGCTCTGTGACACATCTACTTTTGACATTTAGACAGTTTGTCCAAAATGTCATGAGAATAAGATTAAGGGAATAGAAATAAAGCAAGGGTGTTACCTGTCTGTTTATAGAGAAGAGAGAAAGAAACTTGCAGAAGATATCAAAGAAGGGAGATAGAAAAGGAAAGAAGGGGATAGTCCACAGGCGTCTCCTAGCACTAGATCATAGGTTTCAAGCAACTGTGGCTGTAACTCCAAGTCATACAGACTTCCGGGAGTGAAAGATGTACCATACAAAATAGAGCAGGAAATTAGTCACTGAATCACCTTGCCCTATTTCACAATTTCACAGATAGATGTTTTATTCATAGAGCAGTTGCTATGTATAGTGTGTTTCTTGGTAAGGATTGGTAAAGAATAAAGAAAAATGTGCTAACAATGACAGAACGTGGGCGATGGCTCAGTTGGTAGATGGCTTGCTGAGATGCCATGGAGTTGATGACAAAACCAGGTGTGGTGGTCCAAAGTTTTAGTCCCATCACCACGGAGGAAAGATTAAGAGACATTCAAAGCTACTCACCACTGTATAACAAGTTTGTGGCCAGACTGACTGACATGATACTCTTTTAAATAAAAGTGAATCCGTGTCTGTGCGTTGTGTATCTTTGGAGGGTATTGATCCTTAAACTTCAGGTCAGCTCATATTTCTATTCTTTTAGTATGTCATAACAAAGTATGGTACCTACCCCTATAATTTTAAAACAATTACTTTAGATTAATTCATGGTATATTTTTATGTATTCAGGCATGCAGAGGACAGTTTTCAAGAGCCTGTTCTCTTCTTCCACCAAGTGGACTCTGGAGATGAAACTTAGCTCATCAACATTAGCAGCAAGTCCTTTTGCCCACTGAATTATCTTTCCAGCATCCTTGTAGGGTTGTCTATAAAGCCTGAATCAAAGAGTGGATGGAACCCCAACACCATGTGTGTTGAGTGGTGTCTGAGAATTCTGTACATAGCAGAATGACAGAGAATGAGGAAAGGAGAAAGTAGACAATTGTAAGAGAGGTCACCTTAGTACAGGGAATATGAGGGTGCTTCCTCATAGAGAATAATACACTAAAAAGGAACAAAGAATCATTCAGCTTAAGGTATCAAATACATTTCAAAGAAAATAGGAACAAAACAATTATGGACTCTAGAGACAAGAACACTTAAGTACCCCTTTTCCAAAGATATGAATCAGTCTATCTATCTATCTATCTATCTATCTATCTATCTATCTATCTATCTATCTATCTATTTATCTCTATCATGTCTTTATCTCTCTGTTTCTATTATCTATCATCTATTTATCATCTATCTCTCATTTATCTATGATTTTATCTATCATGTGTGTGTGTGCACAGGGGAGTTTGTTTGTGTGTGATTAGTTGAATGTGTACATGCATGCAGAGGCCAGAGTAGAGTACTGTATGCTCTCCTCCATCACTCTCCACCTTTCAGCTTTTTCTTTGAGGGAAGGCCTCTCTCTCTCTGAATCTAAGGTTCACATATTCTCAGATATGCTGGAAGTCAGAAATTCCCAGATGTCATCTTCTCTCCACTCTCCTTGGATTGTCTGCTAAGCATAATTTTTGTCTTAAAACTTTGTGGGAAATGTGGGGAAACAGAATTTTTTTCATGTAGTCAATACATCAAGGCCTTCTAGGGATCAGAAGTGCACAAAATTATTGGGTAGAAGATAGTTAAAGATTAATAAATATAACAGATTAATAAGAACAAGATTAATAAGTAGAAGATTGGTGGTTATTCTTTATGTATATACACTTGCACACTTTTTGAAAATGTATTTTATTTTTCTTTAGATGCGTATGGCATATTTATGTGTGGGGGTATGTTTTCTTGAGTGCAGGGTTCCCCAAAGAAGAAAGGGAAGCCAGATCCCCTAGGGTTTGTTGTACAGGTGTTGTGAACCTCCAGAAATGAAGACTGGGAAATACAGTCCACTACTCTGCAGGAGCAGTAAACCCTCTTACGTGCTAAGCCATTCTTCAGCCCTGAGACTGCATTTATTAAGGTAAAGATGATGATAAAAAGTTTCTTAGAAAAAGATTGTAGTTTATGTAATTTATGTTTCAATTTCACTCTATGTCCATTAACAGATATTTAAATAGATTTGAATTTTCATCAGCTTTTAGAAATTTAAACTCAAATAACACAAAATGGGCATTTTTCTTAGTTATATGTAAAATTAGTATTTTCCATTCCACTATATCTAATGAGCCATAATTCAGCTTTGCTGTTTAAAATATTAATATGTTGGTCATTAGTTGGTATTATTTCAACTTTTTAAATTGCTTAAATAAATCCAAGCTGTCAACTCTATATACTAATTATTTTCAGTGTTTTTTCTCTTCTCTATAATTTAAAGTCATAAAGTAAAAATAATTTAGTTCTTTATGCATAGTTTGAGAGTAACCAAATGTTACAAGGCAAGGTGTAATTAGTACTTATTGCTTTTGCCAAATAACATGTTTCTAAATCTGATAAAGCTTCTTTGTGTGTTGCATGTGAGATCAACACATTGAACAATGCCTTGATCAGACATGGCAACATGTACCAAGCGGCTAAGCTTCTCAAGGCTTTATGACACCCAAGTATAGTTTTATTCATGTGGAATGAATTTTGGCTAAAGAGCTCACCCATTAATTTTCTCTGTGAATAGTCTTAAAATCTCTGCTAATTTCAAAACAGTACATTAATTTTACAAGGTTTATAACTATGTGCAGCATTTCGATTATTTGTCCTTTAAAAAATTTGTTATTTAAAAATTTTCATATCTGTATACAACGTGTCTTGTGTATATCTGGCCCCATTCCCTCCCTCCAATTCTCACTTAGTACTTCCAATGCATGTAGCTCTCTACTTTATGTCATTTTTGATGTTGTTTGTTGTTTGTTTCTTCCTAACACACTGTATAGTTAGTACATTGGTATGGGTCATCCCTCGAGACATGGCAATCCTCCAGTAGCCACATTCACAAGGAAAAGTTATTCTTCCCCATCAACCAAGGAGCACCAAAATGGAACTTCAAATTATTTTTAGAAATTTTGAGATCGAAAGACAATTACATTACTTTCCTACTTCACATTTCTTCCCCTAACTGCTCTCTTTTTCTCTGCCTCTTGCTCTCTCTAAAATTCATGGCCTCTTTCCTTTTTCTCCTTAATTGGTAGGCATGAGGGGTGTGTGTGTGTGTGTGTGTGTGTGTGTGTGTGTGTGCGTGTGATGTGTGTTCATGTGTTCTTATTAAACACCTGCTCAGTCCTTTTAATGTTATGTGAATGTATGTGATTTCAGGGTGATCATTTGATATTTTATTACTAATTTTGTGTCTCTACCCTGGTGACCCTGGTGAGGATCATTTCTCCTGCTTTTATCATTTCTTAGATGCCTGTAGTTATTTGTCTAGTGATGGGGTCCCTTGAGATATATGAATTACCACCAGTACCTAAATAGTCTTCTAAGTGGTGCATTTTTAATGGAAGATATATGTAGTATATATGAGTGCTTGTTGTTTGTGTATTAAGTTCATTTTATACATGTGTGCCATATACAAATATGTGCCAGCTAAAAATTGTATGTATGTTATTCAACTTTCTATCTAAAATACCAGAGACAATCAACTTTAAAAGATACAAATATTATTTTGGTACACTTTCTATAAATGTTTGATTGCACTGCTTTGAGAATCTGTAACAGGGCAGCACCAGATGGTAATGGTATATGGCAAAGGGAATATATTCATTTCATGGCTGAGAACTTAATGTGAACAATAGGAGAGGGTTAAAGTTCCAGTGTCCCCTTCAAAGGCATGTCTCACACTAGTGTCACTTCATGAAATGTTCCATTAAACAGTAATTCTACAGGCTCAACCTTTGGGGACAGTTGTTTGAAATAGAGCTCTCTCTCTCTCTCTCTCTCTCTCTCTCTCTCTCTCCTGTGTGTGTGTGTGTGTGTGTGTGTGTGTGTGTGTGTGTGTGTGTGTTTGTAGAGTGCTTGGGAGAATGGTGGAGTGTACCCACAAAGCCTTGAATCTGGGAGGCAAATGAGCTGAGGTCTCTTAGGAGCATTGAAAGGTGTGAAAAATCAAAATATATAATTATATAAGGATTTCACAGAATTAGTAAATTATTTTAAAAAGAAAGGATTTGGACCATGTAAAAACAATTCATGGATGTATAACTGCCATATAACTACCATATATCCATGTGGTAGGCTATCAAAGTAACAGTCTATAGAACATGTTTGGATAGAGGATGTGGTCCTTGAGGAAAAGAAGTGGAAAATAAGACTTTTTTCATAGTATTTGTAACTGCACTTCACAGGCAGTGAAGTTTGAGAAGGAAGAGGAAGAAAGGGCTATTTAAGCTAAAACAGTTTAGCTAAGGGAATGATCAAGTTGGATGCATAGGGACTGTAATGCATGCTGAGTTTTTCAGCTTAGTCATTATTTTCTTTACTGTGTAAAGAAGTAATGGAGCCTACACATAGGTAGTTATAAAAGTGAAGATGAATTATAGAATTTCACACCATAAGATGGATAAATCAAGCATCACTTTTCCTATATATCTCATAGGTTTTACCATAAATATACTATTGAGTGGAATTATCACTCCTTTTAGAATTTGTCAACATACTAATGGGTGTCAGGGATTAGAATGCCTCTGTACAGGGAACATGTCTTAAAGCTTTGAAATACTTCTTACATAAATACATAGAGGAGAAACACAATTTCTTGAAACTCATAGGGAAATAAGAATTAAAACTGTTAAGTTCAAATTCAGTAAGAAACAGTTGATTGGGGAAGCTGCCGGATCCTTGTATGGATTGTTGTCTGGCATATCTAAAGCAGAGTCTGTCCCCAACTTTTAGAAATATTGTTCATACTAAGATCCATAATAGGGTGTGGAATTGGACTGATTATTGTATGTTTATTTACCAAATATTCATCATAGTCATTGTACAATTTTTATAAAGTCAATGTGATGTTATATTGAATGTGACTGGTTTATTGTCCCAAACCCAGGGCCTTGCGCTTGCCAACAAGCAATGACTGGTTTATTTTTAAATAAAGGAAAATTGAAAAGGATAGATAGATAGATAGATAGATAGATAGATAGATAGATGATAGCATATGAAGACAGAACAGAATGGCATTGACCCATGAAGCCTAATAGAGTCAAATATTAGCTGAGTTATGCCTCCAAGTATCATAACAATAAATATGATCTAGAATAGAACCTTCCTTAGAGCATGGCTCTGTATCCACTATGTGTCCTGACTTTCATCCTTTGGAACTCTGAATGAGGTACTGGAATTCTAAGCTGGACCATCTATGGTCCTTTTGTAGAGCTGTCTGGGGAGGCAGCTAAAGTAACTGATGCATAGGGCAGGAAATGGATGAGACCCTGTGTGATTATCTCTGTGCATCCACCACCAATAAATGTGTAGTATTTGTATTAAGAACATTTTTCTCAAATGTTTTTAATATTTTCAAATTGCATCTTCCAATTGGGGACAGCTATAACTTTTTTTTAGAAATATGTTCTGCTATTGATCTATACTTCCTTATATCACAAGGAAAGAAATCTGTGGAAAAATCTAACTTAGTGTCAGTGGTGGTCTCATATTGCCTACAACTTTGGCTTGAAGCTTTAGATAAGGAACCCTATCTGGATCACAGACATGGAATGTTTGTTCAATATCTGGCATGGAATAGCTAAGTTTATTATTGTAGGGGTTTATAAGTGGTAGGCTTGAACTTGATTCATAACCCTGTGCCTTCCTAGAAAATTACCGGTATTTGCAGGAGAACGTCTGTGTTTTGGGTAGGTAACAAGGTTTTGTAGGCACTGAGCTTGAACTTTACTGCTCCTCTTAGTGCTGTGAACCAGTGACTCAGCCGATGAATAACTTCCTTAAAATAGATTGTAAGGACTCCGAGTTATGCAACTGTCATTTGTACTTTATTCACTTGAAAGTAGCAAGTTTCAAATAATTTTAATTATGAAGTTTATTCTATTTGTGTTTTGTGATAAATGACCTGTAACTTTAACTACTAGATGATATTCTAAGAAATAAGGGAAAGGAAGTCATTTGAATTTTAAATTTCTATCCCATCACATAGGTAATGAATATTTAAAGATGAACAATACGATGAAGTTACACTTTTGAAAACTACTTCTGCTTATTAGAATCAGAATTATAGAGATTTGACCTTTAAGAGTTCCAGATAAGGTTGTAGTTGTACAATATAGTTTCTGGAAATTTCAGCCCAAATGATATATACCCATTCTTCATTCCTTTGAAAACCCAGCAGCTAAATCTGTAAGTCCAATGAGCGCTCTGCAATGATTTCATGGTGTGGGTGGCTCTTTCCCATCCATGTCGAATCCCCCGAAGGTGTGTAATCTCTGACCGTCAGCAATGCTTGGCTTGGCATTTCAAATTTATCCACTCAGAATATGATTAACTACCAGGGACTCTGGAAAGACTCTGGGCTGCTTAGTTTTGCTTTCTCCAGGTCACAAGCTTTGTTGAGCACTGTGTACAGAAAGAAGACAAATACAGGGTATGCTTCTTTTATTGAGTTCTATTTTCCTTGAGATGCCTTATTGCAGATACATGATATACATGGCAGTTTGTTCCACATTGACGTATGTGTCAATGTCATAGCAACATCTATGTAAAAACATGAAATTTTGTACTACAATAGATTGCCATGGTACAATCATCATATAATTTATAGACGATAGGAAAAAGAAGGGCGGGGAAGGGTGAGTGAGTGAGGTCTCAGACAATAGAAGTCAAAATAGAGGTTGTGAATTCACTCATTGCTCTTCAGCTCATCCCTGACATGGAGTAGCTAAGTAACTCGGGGCTCCCAGTTTCCTTGATATGCATATTTCATTCCTTCTGCCCCAAAGTGGTGTCAATCAATCTCTGATGATATAATAAAAGTAGGATAGAGAAGATAGAAGGACAGCTCAGTGATTGAGAGCATATGACACTTGCAGAAAGCCTGCATTTGTTTCCCAGAACACACGCTCGGCAGCTCGCACTGCCTGTTTCTCAGCTCTAGAGCATATGATGTCTCCCTGTGGCCTCCACAAGCACATGGACACATATTCTGCATTTGACATAATTAAAAACAATAAACTAAATCTTTCTTTAAGTAGGCTAGAACTATGAGGGCATGTACAAGTCAACCTTTAACAAATAAGGGGCAGAGAGGATTTTTCAGCCCTTTACATGAAGGCACACCATGAAAAGGTTTTGCTTATCTGGTAACATTAAGTAAACACTTTTTACTCAACAAAATTATAACTCAGAGTGAAAGAGAACTGACGCCCAATGAACCCAAGAGTTATAAAGGGGGCTTAATCACAAAGAACTTGGCTTTCCATTGGATAACTCTCAATTACACTTGTTAACTTCTTAGTTGACTGGGCTAAGTCTTGCCAAAACAGAGAATAGAGCCCTTAACAAAAGAGGCTCCGATAAGCCATAACAGTTATTATTAATGAGAGCTTACAGGAGGATAGCTTAAAGAGGCAGTTAGGTGACAGGGGTACATCCTAATTTGCTTTCCTGTTACTGTGAGGAAATACTTATCAAAAACAACTTAAGGAAGGAAGATTTTATTTGACTTCCGTTCCCTGGAGTCAAGAGTCAATCAGATATTGACATCATTAAATTTCTCCACCAGTATATAGAATTATAGTTATAGGGGATCTTAGTAAAATTCTACAACAGATTTCAAAGCTTTTGTGAAGGAAAAATGTTTTCATATTTTGAATGACTAAGCAGTTAGGATTAACATTTATGCACTTCTTATTCTCCAAATTAAAATTTGAGAACCTGAGAGACATAGCACTGCCTCTAGTCAGTGGAACTGAGAGGTGGGGATTCTCTCCTCACGTGTGCAAAGCCTCCACTCTCATTCCCTGCACAATAGATAAGCAAATATTCACTCAAAATTTTTGTCTTTTCCCATGTAACTACAGAAGAATATACTCATGGAGAAAACAATTATTTCTACAAAGTGGAAAGCTTGCAGAAATAACAGTGGGGACATCAGCATTTCCCTCCCAAGTAGCAGATATGAAGGTGTTCGCTCATTCAGTCTCCTCTGGTCTGTACTCCAGAGAGCTCTGAGGACCAGACTGGAACACAGAGCAGAGAGCACAGGCTGCCCTGTACCTGTTCTTATGTGTTACACCTCCGCAGTCCCCCATCCTCATCTGTAAATAAGGCTTCAGTCTGCCTCTTCTTTAAAAATGTACGTATTAGCATATATTAATTATGCAAAGTGTGGGTTTCATTATGACATTTTCACATGTGTATACCATGTACTTTGATTATATTCACTCCCATAACCCCTTCTTATGTCCCCTCATGTCCATTATCTTCCTTTTCCCACCCAGCCTCCCAGTTTTCTTTTATGATTTTTGTATATGACCCAATGAGTTTAATGATGGTAACTTGTAGGAACATGGGCACCTTGCCAGGGGATACGGAATCATACACACACACACACACACACACACACACACACACACCACACACACACACCTACCTATATTTTATAACTTCCAAGAAACATTTTACTCAAAGGATAGCTACTTATTTCTTAAACTTTTGTATGCTAGCGGACTATATATCCTACTTCTGAGGTCCCAAAGTAGTCACATATGTTAACAAGGGAAAGCAAGACAAAATCTCTGTTCATCATCTCAGGAAAATGGGGAATGGGCTGAGGGTGTAGTTGAGCAGAAAATATTTGCCTAACATATATCAGGATATAGGTTTGATCTCCATACAGTTTTTTTAAATCCCCCAAAGTCTACTCTTTATGTTCAGTTAGGTCATGGTCCAAATTATAGTTACAGCTTATCGTGGTTAGTTTGACTGACACAACTTAGAAGCATACAGGAAAGAGTCTTAATGAAGAATTACCTAGGAAACTTGAGGATGTAGGAAAGTATGTGGGAAGTTGTCTTGATTATTGTTTGCGTAGGATGTAAGATCTACCTTGAACTGTGATGGCACCATTTCATGGAGTAAGCCCCTGCATAAGACTAGAGAAGTATAGATGAGAAACAAACAAGCAGTTAGGAAAGGAGCCTATTTCTCTCTCTTCCTGAGTATGAATGTGATGTGACTAGCTGCTTGAGTTCCTGCCTTCACTTCCCCACTATGAAGGACTGTAACTCAGAACTGTAAGTAGAATAAACCCTTTGCTCCTTATGCTGCGTATGGTTAGGAGGCTTTATTACAGCAACAGAGAGACGTTAGGGCACAGCCTATCTGTGAATCATTTTCCTTGTATATTGTTGATGTCTTTGTACTGGCAGATAAGCTACTTCAACTTTTCCTAGGAATGAATGGAGGCAGGAGATGTAATGAATAAAGCAAGCTTTGAAATTGTGCCTAACTCACCCTCAGTGCATGGGGCTTAGCTCTTCAAAAGAAGGAGCAAACCTAGTATGGATATGGAAACTTCCCTTCAAAGACAATGCAGTCAGTGAACTATGGAATGCTCAGGGCCCCTTATGGAACATTCATGCTTGGCAGACCCTGTACTAAATGGAGCTAGGGGAATACTGAGAGAATGCTGCTACAGAGGCAATAAGTTCTCAGAAAAAGGAAGAACACAAACAAAAATGTATTCTTTTACAAAGAACTAAATTTCAGCACTGCTGTTAAGAATGCAATCTAAGTTTAATCAGGAGTGCTTTAAAGTGGAGGGTGAGTCCAAGCCTGAAGCATTCTCCTGGCTCTCAGAAAGGATGTTCAACATGGCAGAAATCAAGCAGAATTCTTATGGACTGAGACAGTATTATGAAGTTTTAAGCTTGTTCAGGTAGTATACACCTGTTACCCTTTTGTTGTTAAGACACAGCCATTTGGCTGTACATAAGAAATACTCAAGTTAATAAAAAAAAAAAAAAAAAAAAAAAAAAAAAAAAAGTTTTTCCTTTTTAAAATAAGTTCCCAAATTTTTATTTTTTTTTTTGATGGTTTAATTTTAAATTTTTTTTTTTTATAGGATTTCAAAAAAAAAAAAAAAAAAGACACAGCCATATGTGTGTCACAAGGTGGCCCCTAACTTGATGTATAGCCAAGGGTAAACTTGGAAGTCAGATCCACCTTCCTCCCCTTCCTGAGTGATGGAGATAGAGGCTTATACCACTATGCCTGATTTATATGATTCTGGACACTGAACCAAGTGCTTCATGCGTGCTGGACAGACACTCTACCAACTAAACTACAGTCTTAATCCCTGTGTTTTTGTGTCTTTAAGTCAGTATTCTCAGGAGACAGAAAACATACATTGTGTTTGAGACTAAGACAGCACCAGCAATTAGCATTCTAACTCTTAGAGTATTGCCTGTGAGTTCTTTAGGAAAAGGGGACCAGCAATTTACATGTAAATATAAAAGGAGAGTTGTTATAAGAATTGAATCTCATGACAATGGACTCTGAGAAGTCACATGATCTTTTATGAATAGATGGAAAAGCAGGGGAGCCAATGTGAATTCAAAAGCTAAGAAAGTTTGGAGGGTTTCTTAATATCTTATTGCTATGATAAAGTATTCTTAAAAAAGAAACTTAAAAGTGAATGGTACAGTTTATCACGGAGAAGAAGTCAGGGCAGTAAAGGATTGAAGCAGCCGTTCCCATAGCATCTATTAGAAATAGAAAACAGTAATTGATTAATGAATTCTCAGCTTGATTTTTTTATTATAGCCATTCCAGAAATGCCCAGAGAATGGTCCCAAACTTAATCAAATTGGTACTTCCCATTCTAATTAATATTGCCAAGGTAATCCCTCACAGGCATGCCCAGAGTGACTCTAGGTCCTATCAGGATACACGGAAGACACGAAGAGGACATCTAAAAGAACTGGTGTGCAGTGGTTTAAATAATAATGTCCCTTCTTGGGTTCATATGTTTGAATACTTGGCTCTCAACTAGAGGTACTGTTTTGGGAGGTTGAGGAGGTGTGCCTTGTTGACTGAAACATGTCACTAGAAGTAGGCTTTGGGGATGTAAGGAAGCCAAGCCACGTCCAAGCCTCTCTGCCTGTGACTGAGGTTGTAAGCTCTGTTTCCTGCTTCACTCTCATGTCTACTGCTTGCTGCCACACTGCCTTGCTATTGTGAGCTTTTTTCCCTCTGGACTTTGGAACATAAACATACTCTTCCTTCCATAAGTTGTTTTAGCCATGGTGTTTCATCACAGTCACAAATGAAGAGAGCAAGTCTCAGGAACCAAAATTTTAACAACTATAACCAAGGAAAGCTGAGGATCTGCCATAGAAAGAGAGGGAGAATTCACCCTTTCTTCTTTGTCCTTTAGAGGATCTGAAGGTTGGGTGATGTCACTATCATTGCTAGTGGGACTTCTTTCCTCTATGAACTGAATCAAATGCTATTAATCTCTCTTCTGAATAACCAAGAATGATACTTGACTAGCAATCCCGGCATTCTTTAGTCTATTCAAATTGTGCATAAATTGAACCAACATATTATATACAACTGTAGGGAGAGGATCTGATAACCAAAATCAGGTTCCCTAATTTTTTCCTGATTGGGTCAATAAAGATGACTAATCGCTGTGTGGGGCGGTGCAGTCTCAGGAGGAAGAGAAGGGGCACCGAGAGATTTGGGATTAGACTTGACAGGAAGGACAGATATATAGGTCTCTGGAACTGATCGTTTCTATCCTTCGCAGCTGGCAGAGGTTAAGGAGGATGGGGCAGGATACTTTTCACCCAGCAGTTGTGATATCTGGCTCTTTATTTTAATTTTATTTTTTGACATTTTAAGTATTTATATTTCAGATGTTATCCCCTTTTCCCCCTCAACCTTACTCCCTCTGTCTTCCCCTGTTTCCATGAGGATGCTCCTACTCCTAGCCACCCACTCCCACCTCAGTGCCCTGGCATTCCTCTACTTTGGGAAAACTAACCTTCACTGGAGCAAGGACCTGTCCTCCTACTGATGCTAGACAATGCCATCTTCTGCTACACAGTCTGGCTGGTTTTAAAATATTAAGGTAGTCCGGTGTTTTCCATCCACGGTGACTCAGGGGGGCAAGAGAAAGGGCACAGCAATGAGTGGGGTGGTTGTTAGAGGTTTGGTGGAGTTAGCTGTCAGAACTGGGTAGACTGGAAGTTGCTGGCACCAGGCAAGAAACAAGCATGTGCCCTGGTAGAAGTTGGTGGATAGGTGATGGAGAGCCCTCATAGAAGCAGGGGAAGGGGAGATGGAATAGTGAGGGGATTGGCAGAGGGGAAACCAGGAAGAGCAATAACATTTGAAGTGTAAATAAATAAAATAACCAATATATTTTTTTTTAAAAAGTGAGGAATAGAAATAATTGAAATTACAAAGAGACTAAAACAAACACAAAAATAAAAAAAAATGCACACAACATAAATTTATGGGTTTTACTTTTTATTTACAGTTCTGGGTTCATATTGAGACCCTTGCTAGGCAAGGACTGTCTGAATTCAGTAGACAAAGGAAACAAACTAAGGTTAAACTGGGTACTTATCATTTGTTCTTGCCAAGCATTTCTGATGAGAGAGGAACTAAATAATTTTGGAATAGAGAGCAGCAGTGTGTGTGTGTGTGTGTGTGTGTGTGTGTGTGTGTGTGTGTGTGTGTGTGTGTGTGTGCATGCATTCATGTATGTTTATGTGAAGGCAGAGTCCAGAAGTCACTGCCAGTTATCTTTGTCATTCTGTCCATTTTATTCTCTCACTGAGGTCTCTCACTGAACTTGGAGGTCATCACTTTGGCTGTTCTGGCTAGCCTATAAGCTCTGTGTTTCCTCTGTTGTCTTATCTCTACACGGAAACTACAGATACTACCATAACACAAAACTTTATGAATATACTGAGGCATTCATGCTTGCCTATCAGTTGCTAACTGAGCCAACACTCCAGGCCCCCCATCACATATTTATTTACATTCATTAAAGCCAAGAAATATTTAATGCATCAAAAGAAAAATTTATCTGAATAATGTTGAGTAGGCTCTGCTAAAAACCCAGTCCACGAAAAGCCACATAAAGCCAAGGGAGAAATAAAATGGCATCATGCAGTTATTGTATTCTGGTTCTCTCTTCATATACAAGCTAGTGCCAGAGTCCATTGCAAGCTGAAGGACCATTGAGCATTTCCTTCTTCACTAAATAAGCTTTCCTCTCTCTTCTGGTTGGAGAATACATCAAGTTTCATAGTCCATGGTATTTACTGTAGTCTACTCCATGTAGTGTCTTCTTTCTCTCTTCCTGACTTTCTTTGTCTCTTAGTAGGGGTTTTGGTAAGGTCTCATTCTGTAGTCCTGGGCTGGAACTCCTAAGAATATTCCTTCCTCAGTTTTCTGATAGCTGAGGTTGAGATGGTCATGTAGCTTTTTCATCTCATCCCATGTACCTGTAGGCTCCTTTATCTCTCATGGTCTTTAGCCAGGGATGTATGATCTTTTCTTCCATAAGAACACCAAGAACACAGGCCACATTTAAATAGTGGTGGTTTTTGAAATATGCATAGTATTATTTTAAATTTGTAGTTAGCTCACTTATGTTATTTCAAGATATCATCTTTTTTCTTCTGTCTTTTTTGATGTATATATGTGAGAGGTCATGGGGTTCATGATGCACTTATGAATGTTTATGTAAATGCATGTAGACATCATAAGACAACCCATGCTTTGTTCCTTAGGAACCTCACCTTTTGTTAGAGATAGGGTTTCTCATTGGCCTGGAACTTTGCCAAGTAGGCTAAGCTAGTGAGCCAATAAGCTTATAGGGATCTGTCCATCTCCCCCTACCATTTCAACATTGTTGGCATTTCAGGTAATGCGGGTAATATACACACTCCTCAGCTTTTCACATGCGTGCAAAGTACCTGAATCATCATCTCCCAAGTCCTACACTATTTCTTCTTCTCCTTAGCTGTCTGCCATTTGCTTCATTTTAAAAAGAACTATTTTAAATTATATGCCAGTATGTATAGCCGTGCATAGATGTGCACATGTGGTGCAGGTGCCCACTGAGGCCACCTGTCAGATATGCGGGAATCAGCTGTAAACCACGTGGCAGGTGTGCTGCTAATTGAAATCCAGCGCTTCAACTGAGCTGCGCATGCTCTTAACCTCCCTATGTGCTGCGAGTTTAAGTCCAATGCTTCGATAGAGCTGCGCATGCTCTTAACCTCCATGTCCTCTGCTCAGTCTCCACTTGTTCCTTTCTTAATAATTGATTCAAAATGCTGATTATTTCATGATGTCAGAGGTTTTACCTTGATTCTCGCAACACTTGGCATATGCTGCTCGTGGCTTATCCTCACAGGCATAATGACTCTGACACCTTTATTTCATTAGTCAACTCATCTGCAAATTTTTGTTTTTAAATATGTAAACATTGCATTGTGTTAATTTTATATTCATGTGTGAGTGTGGGTACACCTACCCTTGTGAGTGTATTGGTCATATGACATCCTGTGGGAGTCAGTTCTCTCCTTTTAGCATGTGGGTTCTGAGGACTGAACTTGGGCCCAAGGACATTGCAGAAGGTGCCTCATCCCCTGAGCCATTTCAACAGTCCCTAAAATTGTGTTTGCCTAATTTTCCTAAGCAGCTACTGCATGCATAAGTAAGACTGGCTAACCCACCACATTAGCATACGTATATCTTCCTAGAGGTATGGTAGTAAAGTGATGGCTCGTCTGAGGGGCTTGGGTATGCGATGGCTATGTGCAGCGCCGGAGACCCGCAGCTCTTCAAATGTTTCCTTCCTTACCTCAGAATGACGGAATTGGGTTGAAGAGAATTTAATCAGAAACTGCAATTTTCACATAAAACAACTGTCTACAATGCAGTCTCCCTTCCTGCCTCCCCCATGTACAAGATAACATGTCAATTCCAGTACTTCACGTGACATATTTAAATCTATTTAATTATTTATCATTTAGGCTCCCTTCAAACTGCCAACATGGGCTTTTTCTGTTAAAATAACTACTTTATACAACTTTGAAAGTAGTATATCTTGAGAAGAAAATAGACTTTAATTGTTTCCTTCATTAACACTAGGATTTTCCAAATCACAACCTCCCCTCCCACTTCATGTCTAGCAGAACTTGAAAACTGTCTTTCTTTTAAGCATAAAAACTCCACACGCCAACATACAGAACACACGGAGCAGGTTGTGTTTACATCCAGTGGAAAATTATGTGTCTGCCATGAACTGCTGTTGTAATATCTGTCGGAATTGTGCTTGGGAGTCATTCATCATGCCAGAAGTAAATAATTTTCTTGATGTGTTGTAGAAAAACACATCAGCTTGGAGAAACACGACAGCGTGATTATAGTAATTATCAGAGGGAGCCCAGAGAGGTCCTACCATTGAATTCTGTTCTGAGTCATCACCAAATCACATGGTGGAGAAGACCCAAGACGAACAACCCAGAAGACATCTTTTCCACTGGTCATGAGCAGAAGGAGGGCCTTTGAAACAGATCTGATTGACAAATCTATTCTGGCTGAACCGGGGGGGGGGGCAAATTATAACCGCAGATTTTGAGTTTGAATGGGGATTATAAATGATCTCATAAAATATGAAATATAAAAGAAATTTTACTTTTTTTCTCCTGACATATGAGCATATTCCCCTGTGTCCCACATTATCCCTTTTCCTGTCTCCTTCCATTCATCTTCTTTGTCCCTTTGACAGTTTTATTTCCACTTTCATGCCATATGTATGGATATGATTTTTATGTGTCTGTATAAAAGCCTAGGAACCACACATAAGATTAAACATGCTATCTGTCTGTCTGAGACAAGTTGTCTAATATGACCATCTCCAGTGGCAGTCACTTTCCTACAAATAACACAGCTTGATTTTTTTGTGTGTGTGTGAATGAGAAAAATTCTTTACTGTATATACACCACATGCTCTTTATCCATGCCTTTCTTGTTGTAACTTAGTTTCGTTCTCTAGCAAAGCAATTGTGAATGATGCTGCAATTACCATTAGTATGAAAGCAGCTGTGAGATGTGGCGGTCTGGAGTCTTTTAGGGCAGACCTACAGCCTGCCACTTACCCAGCCACAGCATGGGGCAACATGGTCAACTCTCACATCCTGTTTCCCTGAGCAGCCTAGCCCCGTGTCAGAGCAGATGTGGGGTCCACAACCTTACAGGGTGGTGTATGTGTGTTTGTCATTCTAATCCTGGAAAGGAAGAGACAGGTGGGTCACTGACTAACCAGCCTGGCCTTCTAGTCAAGTTCCTGGTCAGTGACATACCCTGTTATTTCAACAAGCGACGTAGATGGTTCTTGAACACTAACGGCTAATGTTGACCCCAGACTCTACAAAAGCATACATATGTTTATGTATATGTACACTTGAAGACAGATAGACAGAGAGACAGACAGACAGGCAGACACACACACACATATTAATAGTAATGAGGCATCGTATTAAACCATATGGAAAATAAATATACTAATTGCTGAAATCTGTTAGATGAATCATCAGGGAACCGATTATTATACCTCATAAGCAAAAAATCAATCCCTTCACCTGACTCCACCTTAGCTGTAGAAGCAATGTTTGCATGGGAAAAAGAGGAAAGAACTAGAACATTTGAGAAAGGATATCAAAGAGAGTGTGATTTCATTCCATTAGATAAGCTCTCTAAAGCTCAGAGACTTCCTGCCTGGACTTTGAGTTCACTAGTTGGTGACATAAGAAATAGACACTCAGATTCTTTCACTTTGTCCGGATGCCTTGATGCCTGCAGAGCAGCTTTCTGAACTCTGAGAACTGAGCTCACTGTGACTTAAGTGTTCACTGGCTCTGCTACACTAAAACCTTTTGAAGATAGGAACTCATTTTGATTGTATTTTTGAGGCCAAGCTAGTTAAACACGCTAAATTTTTTGATGTATCTAGGTAGTTGAGATTTTTTAAAAAGTAGTTCATGCCTTTTTATAAAAAAATAAGAGTATTAGTAAAGTTTAATATACATGTATGTCAAAACAGAACATATTGCTATCAGAACACATAATAGACCATCTCACCTATTTTGTTTAGCAGTTTGCTCTTTAAGTTATCTGAAAAGCTACTGACATCTTTTTGAGTAGATGTACTCTGTCTTATTGTACAGATGACTCAACACAGGGGCCAGGGAGCTCTTTGATATGGAGAAGTGCTCGTTGCAAAACCATGAAGATCAGAGTGGTCATTTATCCATGTAAAAGTCCAGAGCTGGCAGAGCGTACCTGTGAACCAAGTACTGGAAACGGAGAGATAGACCAGGCTCCCGGGTCATCCAGTTCAGCTGAAATGGAGTCTCAGGTTTTACAAAGGTCCTGTGTCAACAAAAATACATATTAAATAAGGTGGAAGATGATTAAAACTTCCAATATCAACATTTGGTTTCCATGTACACCCATATGGCTAAGAAGCACATATACACCCAACAGAAACACACACACACATGCACACACACACACACACACACACACACACAATTGCACACAATTGCATACTTTTTAATTTTGGCAGTCATAAACAATTTGTGATAAACATATATCTGTAAATATCATATTTATGTACATATGTGATTAGAGCTGAGAAAAATGTTAGAGTTATCAAATTACTTGTAAAGGCAAAGATTGTTATAAAAAACAAAGATAAATAAGTACTTTTATATGATAAGCTCTTAGAGTTGGAATTGTCAGACAACCAAGATTTTCAATTTAAATCTGAACAGGTGTGATGAAGTTGTTCTCCAAAGACATTCTCCAAAAGTGTAAGAGTATCTTTGATTCATATTTTCAAAAACACTTTACAAATCATCTCTGAAATATTTGCCTGTATAGTATGCAAATGATCCCTTAACATTTTGCATTGACTATTAATGATACTGATCATCTCCATCCATTTGTTTTTAACATATTTTTCTAAATTAATTTTTCACAGTGCTACTCGGCATCCCTTGGCTTATAAGTGTTCTGCCAGTATATTCCTGACACTGCCCATAACCTATACTGGTCCTTACACTTTTATATGTTGCTTTATGTTGTTCAGATGAAGTGGTTTTCTATGCAATGAAATCTGTAATTTTTTTTGCAAGTTTCTTGAAAATATGCACAAATTTTCACATTTCCAATGTCTACATGGGCAAATGTATACATCACTGGTACTTACATATGTGATCCCAATCTTATACATACTCAGTGTACTAGCTACTGAGTGACCTTATCACATTCCCCTTCCATTCAAACAACTTGCTATCACATATCCTGATTATCAGTGTGTCGCCTAGATACTTATATCTCATATTTTATTTAACTTTTAAAAATATTTCCAGTTATTAATTCAGTTGCAAGCCTTTAGCACATATCCTAAGTTTTGACTTTTTATATTTTTAAACATATTTAGGGTAAATTCTGTTTTATTACACTTTGGTACAATTTATTTGAATAGTCTCAAATTTTCTTTTATATAAATTAATTTTTTTCATCTTTTACATTAAATACAAACTGACTACAGAGATTACTCAGTGGGTAAAGGCACTTCCTTCTTTCCCAGAGAATGAGGATTTGGTTCCCAGAACTAACTGTTAGTTACCTATTTTCTAGAAGTAACATACAGGTGGATATGGAGTGGAGTGGATATTACAATGCCCTGGTGGTCTATGCAGAAACTGCACACAAAATATATACATGTAGGCAGAACTCCCACACACAAATAAAAGTAAATATATATAATTATAGTACTATAAAAAACATAAATTAGAATTATTAGGCATATACTAAATTTATTGATGAGGTTGAGGGAGCTATTAAGATGCAAAATTACATTTATTCATTGCAAGTCAAAGTACCTTTCTATTTACTTCAAAGTTTTTTTTAACTCCTATTTATTTATTTATTTATTTATTTATTTATTTATTTCACGTTATTTTTTGAAACAAGGTCTCTCTGTGTAGAATTGATTGTATTGGAACTCCCTGTATAGACTAGACTGGTCTCAAACTCATAGAGGTCCACCTATCTTTGCTTGCCTCTTGCCCACTCCTCAAGTTTTAGGATTAAAGGGGTTTGCCACAACTGCTCTGGTATTCCTATTTATTTAAAGTTCTTGTTTGGGTAGAGTTTTATAGCTTCATACATAAGGGTCCTGAACATTTTTAGTAAAGTTATTTTCAAGGTACCTTTTGGTCTTGGTATTGTGAGTATATTTTTTGAATTACAATTTTCTACTTTGGTATTATTTCCATAATGGAAAACACTGTGTATATTTATTTTAAACTTTATCAGTACTTTGAAATTCTTTAACATTTACAGTGTCTTTCTTAGTGGGCTCATGGTTGGATTGTTTTTCATCTTTGCTTATTGTTTTCTTTTTATTCTGCATTAACTATTTCTGTCTCTCTCCAGTCCTCTGGCATCAAGTTGGCAAACAATTTAACTCTCCTAGGTGGAGAGGTAGGCACCTGTGTCATGATTTTTCTTTTGCTGTCAAGCCTTTCCGGATTTGTTATGTCACCTTTTCTGTAGAGATTTGAACAAAAGGTCTCTTCATGGAGAGTTAAAGGAAAAATGGATGGGATCAAAACACATTGTATGCATATATGAAACTCTCAAAGAGTAAATTGAAAAAAATTGGTAGCAAACAGTATTGGGAAGAATTACTTTGTAGTTTCTATATATGGCTCCTGACCCTGACTACACATCAAAGTTTAAAAGCTAGGAACTTATAAACATTGTTAATTCTGGAGTCCTACACTAGATCAATTGTATGAGAATAGGGTATTTTCAATGTGACATCGTGCAGTCTCACAGTTTTTCGTCGTTACCTTTTCGATTAAGATACAGCAAAGCAGAGTCCTTTTAAGAAAAACAAACACAATGAAAGTCTATTTATCACATTGGTGTGTGTGTGTGTGTGTGTGTGTGTGTGCGCGCGTGCGTTGAATAACTCTGTATTTATCAGATGCATGGGAGCAATCACCTATGTATTCATGCAGAGGCTAGAGGTCAATGTTAGTTGTCTTGCTTATTAGATTTCTCCACCTTCTTTGTTAAATACAGATTATTTCATTGAACTGGGACTCCTGTTCAAGCTGAAATGACTGGCTATTAGCTTGAGAAATCTGCTTATCCTTTTCTCCTAACTTGCAGCACTGGTGTTAAAGTTATACAGACATGCGAACTTTTACAGAGGTTCAGAGGATTTAAATGCAGTCCTCATGTTTGTGCAGAAAAAAGTTTGCTGAGGTTCTTGCAAAATCTAATTATCATGAATTTTTGTCTGTCTCTTTTCTCTCTCTCTCTCTCTCTCTCTCTCTCTCTTTTGTCTCTCTCTCTCTCTCTCTCTCTCTCTCTCTCTCTCTCTCTCTCTCTCTCTCTCTCTCTCTCTCTCTCTCTCTCTCTCTCTCTCTCTCTCTCTCTGTCTCTCTCTCTCTCTCTCTCTCTCCTCTTCCTCTCCTTTTGCTACTAACTCTCCCTACATAGAAATATTTGGTCAATAAATTAGGTGAGGCTTCTGTGTATGAGTGAATTGTGTACACCGATAATCAGTGGTTACATATTTATGTCAAAATTTTCTGATTATGTTCCATCTGTGAAATTTGAAATCACAAACTCAATCCTAGCTACAGGAGATAACAGATGAAATATGAAGCAAGGAATGGGGAGGATGTGGTACTGATTGCTTTCTGGAAGACTCAATTTGTAAGCTAGAGGGAACCCATATCTTTCCCAGATGACCTTTCTTGTTACATTTTCTGTATTTTTTTTTCTACTGGCAAAGAAATTATCATGAAAGTTCGTGGGAGACTGTCTGATTCTTGGAACTGCATATGTTACACAGTGCAATTTATAGCAGCTTTCTGCAAATAATTTATCAGTGCTGTTGTTTAATGTCCTATAAAAGAAATACCAGTTATGCTCCTTGAAGAATATTGAGTACCTTTCTCCACATGCAATTCTGTCCTGATGACATTTAATTCAGATACTAGGCTGCTCCTAATAGTTATGTCAAAGAGGGTGGTGTGGGGCCTCCTCCAGGTTTCTAAGTCCTTTGGCACCCATCACATCTTCTCCTTTTACTACCTGCTGTTTAGTGGATTCTTAGCCATCTGCTTCTAGCATAGTGCTGAAATTCAAGCGTTGTATCTCATGAGTGCAGGGGTGAGAGATAGATGTTCAACATCCTTGTTCTCAGTGTGCTCCTTAATTTTCTTGACATATGACATCTTGTAAGTAGTTGTGTCTCTGTTTAAATATTGGGGTGGGGAGAGGAAGAAATGGCTCAGTAGTTAAGAGTGATTGTGGATCTTGCAGAGGACTAAAGTTCAGGTCCTAGCACCCATGTCAAGTGACTCACAAGTATCCATAACTCTACCTCAAGGGGATGGGTTGCCTCACTCTGGTCTCTGTATACAATTATTCTGAGGTATGCAAAGGCACACATAGATACACACACATACACAGTTTATTTTTTAAATTTTGTATTATATATTTCTTTACTTATATTTCAAAGGTTATTCCCCATCCCTGTTTCCTGTCCATAAGCCCCCTTTCCATCCACTCCCTGTCCCCCATATGGGTGTTCCCCCTATACATCCCCCTTATCGCCCTCTCCCATATTCCCCTGCACCAACAAGGCAACATATGGAGCCCTGGGTCAGTCCATGTATAGTCTTTTGGTAGTGGTTTAGTCCCTGGACACTCTAGTTGGTTGGCATTGTTGCTTTTATGGGGTTACAAGCTCCTTCAACTCTTTCAATCCTTCTTCTAATTCCCCCCAAGGGGGTCCTATTCTCAGTTCAGTGGTTTGTTGCTAGCATTGACCTCTGTATTGGACATGCTCTGGATGTGTCTCTCAAGAGAGATCTATATCCAGTCCCTTTCTGCATGCATTTTTTAGCTTCATCGATCTTATCTAGTTTTGGTGGCTGTATAGATATGAAACACATGTGTTTTAGGCTCTGTTTGGCCATTGCTTGAGCCACTGCTCTAAACCTTGCTTTCATATCCCCTCCTATGAATATTTTTCCCCCTTTTAAGAAGGAGTAGGATCATTTGCATTTTGGTCATCCTTCTTCTTGAGCTTCCAGTGGTCTGTAGATTGCATCTTGGGTAATTTGAGCTTTTTAGCTAATATCCACTTATCAATGAGTGCATACCAAGTGTGTTTTTCTGTGATCGAGTAACCTTACTCAGGATGATATTTTCTAGTTCATTCCATTTGCCTATGAATTTCATGAAGTCATTGTTTTTGATAGCTGAGTAGTACTCCATTGTGTATATGTACCATATTGTTTGAATCCATTCCTCTGTTGAAGGGCATCTGGGTTCTTTCCAGCTTCTGGCTATTCTATTATAAATAAGGCTGCTATGAAAGTAGTGCAGCATATACCATTGTTGTATGTTGGAGCATCTTTTGGGTATATGCCCAAGAGAGTTATAGCTGTGTCCTCAAGTAATGTAATGTCTAGTTTTCTGAGGAATCTACAGACTGATTTCCAGAGTGGTTGTACCAGTTTGCAATTCCAACAACAATGGAGGAATGTTCCTCTTTCTCCACATCCTTGCCAGCATCTGCTGTCACCTGAGTTTTTTATCATAGCCATTCTGACTGGTGTGAGGTGGAAACTCAGAGTTGTTTTGATTTGCATTTCCCTGATGACTAAGGATGTTGAACATTTCTTTAGGTGCTTTTTGGTCATTCGATAATCCTCAGCTGAGAATGTTTCATTTAGCTCTGTACCCCATTTTTGAATAGGGTGATTTGGCTCTCTGGAGTCTAACTTCTTGATGTGTTTGTATATTCAATCTCTGTGCATGGGTGCATGATTTTGAATACAGAAGCCAAACATAGAAGTCAGATGGCTTTCTATATCACACTGTCTTATATTTTGACACAGAGATCATGGAATATGGAGCTCACCAGTTGATCTAAGGGGGCTAGCCAAGGACCTTAAAGAATCCTTTCTCTCTCCCTTCAGCACAAGACTTATAAGCAAGCTCACCATATCCAGATTTTTATGTGGGTCCTGGGAATTCAAATTCAGGACTGTTTTTTAAATTGAAAAACAATTATATATTATCCCCTTACTCTCTAACTTATGGCATCTTTAATTGTTGCTGGTACACACACAAACACACACACACACACACACACACACACACGTATGGATACAACCAGCTTTGTCTGTTTGGTACTGTTTTTTGTATGTATATAACTTCACCACTTGATATTGGCTATAGGAGGCATGTCTCTGGGAAAGACTCCTTCTTCTTCTTCTTCTTCTTCTTCTTCTTCTTCTTCTTCTTCTTCTTCTTCTTCTTCTTCTTCTTCTTCTTCTTCTTCCTTCTCCTCCTCCTCTCCTCTTCTTCTTCTTCTTCTTTCTCCCTCCCTCCTCCCTCCTCTCTCTCTCCCCCCACCAGGAGTGATTAATTTCTCCCTAAGTCTTTAATTAGGAATGGAGCCTCTTGAGATTTCTCATTGCACATTAGCATGTCTATTGTCCTTGTTCAAGCTACCTTTTAGCTGCTGCATACTGATGTCGTATCTTGGGTGAAGATTTCCTGTCATTTTTAGGACAGACAATCTCATCACAGATTTTCTCTTTCTCTGGTGCCCACAATCTTTCCAGTCCACCATTTTTTGAAGTTTTCTAAATCTTAGTAATATTTGCCCTGAATACTTGGGTCTTTATTTATTTATTTATTTTTTGGTTCTTTTTTTCGGAGCTGGGGATCGAACCCAGGGCCTTGCGCTTCCTAGGCAAGCGCTCTACCACTGAGCTAAATCCCCAACCCGACTTGGGTCTTTATAATGAAAGAATGTAGATGTGTGTGTGTGTGTGTGTGTGTGTGTGTGTGTGTGTGTGTGTGTGTTGGGGAAACATCTGTATGTGTGTATGTCTAAACTACAGGAAGATGTTGTCCATCAGGTTGGTACTCTCCATTTTACCCCCTTGGCACAGGGTCGCACAGGCTGGCAGCCAGCAAATCGCAGTAATCCTCCTCCCTTTGTGCTCAGACTGCTGGGATTACAGATCTGTGACCACACCTGCTGTTTTGCATGGTTGCTAGGGAGTAAACTCAGGTCCTTCTGCTTGAACAATAATAACTTGCTGATCTATCTCTCTTGCCTCAAGTCTGGAGTTTTGAAGAGGAAAATGAGGATCGAAACCTCCATTTTTGTGTGAAAATAGAGAACATGGAAGACCAATTAACTGATGTTGAAATGGATACCACATGTCTCCATTAAAGGAAAAAAATAATAGCTAACTCATTGACTCCTTACTCTATCTTGGTTTAGGGTGGGTCGCTTACTCATAGATTACAGCACTCTGCAAATACTGAATTACTGAAAAGAATTGCCAAATTCTTTGTATGTATGGTATGCATGCAGACATGAAGAGGCCATCAGATACTCTGACCCATCACTCTGCACCTATTCCTTTGAGGCAGGGTCGCTCACTCCATCTGGAACTGGGTTGTCTGCTATTCTTTGGTCCCTGCTCCTTTTAGCACTGGAGTTAGAGGAATGTGAGTAACTCCACTTAGCCTTTTATGTATGTGCTATGTTCTAACCTTCCAGTCCTGGTTGTGCAGCAAGTACTCTTACAACTGAGCCATCTCCCCAGCCCCCTACTGCATTATTGTCGTGCATTTTCTTTGCAAATGAAGAAACTGACAGTCAAGTTAAAACTTACCTGCCATCAGCAGCTGCTAAGTGATAGGGGCAGTGACTGTCTTTTTAGAGAATCAATATAGTTAAAGCTTATTCCTCTATGAAGCACAGATAGCAGTTTGGAATGCACTTGCCGCATTTGTGATCTATCCTGTGGAAATGGATCTGTTTTTATTTTAGAACAAATGAAAGCACATTTAATCTGATGATCGCTGCCATAACTCTTTCCTGATTGAGATTCATGAGGACACAGTTATTTATGCGAGGAAGATAAAGCAGCATTTTGGAAAAGGCCCACCCAGCCACCGATATTTTTCACATGTGATTTATACAGTGAATTCTTCGTGAAGGAAAAGATGTGGAGTGTTTCATTACTCGTGTTTTAACATTTGTAATATAGCACAGCATGATAAATGAATCAGGTTATATTGATTAGGTTTTTGCTGCACTCAGTAATCATTTTGGTTTCTAATCACTTGTGCCTGGGAGCAGGCATTAAACAAATGGCTTAATTACAATGAGAGGAAATGTCTTTTTTAGTTTCAAGTAGTAGCTATGAAGATAAAAGCAGACATATTTCACTGGTGTCTCACTTCTAATTGATGATAAAGTCATGTATGCATGGAGAGCTTATATTTGTCTTGCTGTTTCTGGATTTGGTCACTTTTGCAAAAACTTCAGTAGACATTTCTTTAGTTATTACCATTGCTTTGATTTCATTAACATCGTTTCCCATATTCCTACATTTATATAAAAGGGGATTTTTAAGTGTAGGGGATTCCAAGCTTCTTCCTCTTTACTGCTGGCTTTTTTTTAAAATTCAAAATTTGTGAAGACAACGTTAAGTTGCTATAATTCCTGAGTGGAACAGTGCCCAGTGACTTCAGACTCAGGCTTCTGTGACTTATCTCCTATGATGCACTGCAATCTTGAACTTTGAGCTGAAACAACCACCTTACTTACCTGTCTCAGTCACTGTTTTTTGCTGTGAAAGTTACCATGATTACAGAACCTCTTTGGGGCTGGTAACAGATTCATAGATTTAATACATTTTCCATCTTTAAAAAATGTTTATTTTAGTTATTTACATTTCAAATATTATTCCCTTTTCCAATTTCCCCTCTGCAAACCCACTATCTCGTTCCCCCTCCCCTTGCCTCTGAGAGTGCTCCCCCATCCACCCAGTCCCTTCTCACTGCCATAACATCCCCTTAATCCCCCTGCACTGGGGCACTGAGTCTCCACAGGACCAAGGGCCTCTCCTCCCATTAATGCCAGCTAAGATAATAATACTCTACTACTTGTGCAGCTAGAGTATGGGATCTAAAAATCAAAATAGAAACAATAAAGGAATCACAAAGGGAGAAACCCTGGAGATGGAAAACCCAGGAAAAAAATCAGGAGTTATAGATACAAGCATCACCAACAGAATACAAGAGATAGAATAGAGAATCTCAGGTATAGAAAATACAATAGAAAACATTTACACAACAGTCAAAGAAAAGGCAAAATGTAAAAAGCTCCTAACCCAAAACATCTAGGAAATCCAGGACACATGAAAAGACCGTAGGACACAATGAAAAGACCAAATCCAAGAATAACAGGTATAGAAGAGAGTGGTTTCCCAACTTAAAATACCAGTAAACATCTTCAACAATATTATAGAAGAAGACGTCCTTAACCTAACGAAAGAGATTTAGTACATTTTCATGGTGGTGGGACGCATGGCAACTTGCAAGGAGACATGATGCTGAAAAAGGATTTACAGTTCCATGCTCAGAACCACAAGCTGGGGGTGGGGAGGAGAGAGAGAGAGAGAGAGAGAGGAGAGAGAGAGAGAGAGAGAGAGAGAGACTCTGGGATTGACTTGGGCTTTTTTAAACCCTAAAGCCAACCCCAGTAACAGAAGCCCTCCAACAATGCCATACCTACTCCAATAAGAACATAGCTACATGAACAAGACCACACCTCCTAATCCCTCTCAAGTAATGCCACTCTCTGGTGACCAAGCATTCAAATATATGAGCCTAAGGGGTCATTATTATTCAAACTTCTACATTCCCTGTTTATTTTTGTTAGAATATTTTACCAAAGTGATAGAAATGAAGATAGAGTAATTCCTAACAATTATTTTTGTAAAGGGCCTTTCTTATTGTCCTCTTCTCCTGTTTTTTAATTCTGATTGTGCATCATACTTACTTCTTATAGAATTTTCTACTAGCTACATGCTTTCAGGACAACACCGTTCAGAATGAAAATAATCACTGCAATTCCAGTTGTAACAATGCTCAGTACTTAATAAGCACAATACCTACCAGAATAAATAACTGTGAAATGTAGGTCCAGAATAATATTTGATTAAATGTCACTAATAAACATTTTATACTTTACTCTAGATAATAGTAAAATTCCAATTTCCTTTCCTTCACTACTTTAAAGAACATTGGATTATTTTTGTTTTATGTGTGTATTTTATAGTGTGTGTGTGTGTGTGTGTGTGTGTGTGTGTGTGTGTGAAGGTACATTTGTAGGCTATAAAAGGCTGTTGTGTCCCCTGAAACTAGAGTGATAGGTAGTTGTAAGCCTGGATTCTGTGAATAGAACCATGATTCTCTGTAAGAATAGTACATGGTCTTAACCCCTGAGCAATCTTTCCAGTCCCATCTTCATTCCTCTTCAGTGATGTGTGTGTGTGTGTGTGTGTGTGTGTGTGTGCGTGCGTGCGTGCGTTTTGTTTGTCGTCAAGTGCGTGCGTGCGTGCGTCATCTGTGCGTGTCTGTCAATGTGTGTGTGTGTGTGTTAGGAGATCAGAGGACAATCTTAATGTACTACCCAGGTGTCTTACTTTTGTTTGAATCAAGCACTGTAGCTCACGAAGCGATCTTTGTGGATAGTAAGTGTACTTTCAGAGATCCACCTATTTCTGCCTTCAATTTTGCCAGGGCTGGGACTGTAAGCATGTACCACCACACCCATATCTTTACATGGGTCTTCAGGATCTTCCTTAGTTAGGGTTTCTATTACTGCAACAGAGCACCATGAGCAAAAGCAAGTAGGGGATGAAATGGTTTATGCAGCTTGTATTTCCACAATACTGTTCATCACCAAAGGAAGTCAGGACAAGAACTGAAGCAGGACAAGATCCTGTCGGCAGCAGCTGATGCAGAGGCTGTGGAGGAGTGCTGCTAACTGGCCTGCTATCCCTGGCTTGCTCAACATTCTTCCTTATAGAACCCAGGACCAGGGATGTCACCACCCACAATGTGCTTGGCCCTCCCCCATTAATCACTATGAAAATGCCATGCTGCTGGTTCTTAGGGTGGCATTTTCTCAGGTGAAGCTCCTTCCTCTCCAATGACTATAGCTTATGTCAAATTGACATAGAATGATACTACAGTACTAAATCCAAATTCTGGTTCTCCCAAAACTGTCAGGCAGGAAGTTCCCACAGCCATTTCCACTCCTGTTGCTCTTAGATTTGACATCATAGTGACATGGTTTTTAAGAAAATTGTCCTCACTTGATAAAGCAGTCACTTAAAGTGCTTTTCTCCTATCTTCATTTGTAACAGCCACTTGGATGCAACTTTCCTAGGACAATCTCCCTTTGTCACTATGCTGTTTCTGACTAGAAGGAATCCATTTGTGTCCTTTATCAACCAGAAATCTTCAGTGCTTTAAAACATAGTTTCTGAATAACAGTGGCTATCCTAATGGACTCAGCACTTGGAACAAGCATCTCAGACAAGGTCTGATGATGCCTGCATTGTCCCAGAAATTTAAATGTGTGATGGTTGCCTCAAAGCATTTTGTTGGAGAATGGCTTGAATGAGATTTTGAAATTTTATTTGCATTGTGAAGAGATTGTGAGACACACACACACACACACACACACACACACAGAGAGAGAGAGAGAGAGAGAGAGAGAGAGAGAGAGAGAGAGAGAGAGAGAGAGAGCCTAGCCACCTATTAGTGGTACATCCTTAGGTGATTTTTGATTTTTACAAACAGTTTGGGCTTCTGTTTTCTAATCATTAAATTGGAAATGGCAGTAGTTCACTATGTGTGTGTGAAGATTAAAACAAGCCATATCCTTCCAAATAGTCTGTCTATGCCTGGAATATTGAAGAATCCTAATAAACAGGACTTTCTCTACTATGCCCAAATGTAATGAGTGGTGATAGAATATTAAGGGTGTGTAATAAAACTTGCTGCCAAAATTAGCTTAAATTTAAAATTCTAAACTTGGCTATCTTTGTAACTAATGAGCACTAAGTTTAGCCCCATAGAAAATAAGAGAGCAGGGATTCCATAGGCCTCATCACACTTAGACTGTAGATCAGTGGCCAGTGAACTTTATCTGCGATGATGCTGACAGTAAATATTTAAATATTTGTTTCATATACATATATATATATGTATATATATGTGTGTGTGTGTATGTGTGTGTGTGTGTGTGTGTGTGCATGTCTGTGAATTAATGTAGCCATGTGCATACAAGAATCCATGCAAGGCAAAAGAAGGTGTAGGATTCCCTGGAGTTGGAGGTATTAAGCAGTTGCGAGCAGTCCAGTGTGTGCTAGGAAGAGATTGTGGGTCCCCTCCAAGAGCAGTAAGTGCTATTTAACTGCCATCTCTCCATTCCCCATTCTATGAGTCTTAAGAAAGCAATAATCTTTTCTATTATAATACTTCTTATGGAGAGCAGACTCTTTAAACAACCTCTATCAAAATGTCAACGTATTCAAATATGTTGATAAGTTTAAGATGCAGAAAAAAAATAACTGCTATTCATGACATGGTCCCCAAAGACTTTTTAAAATCTAGGTATATCCTGAAGGACATTTATAATATGATGTAGTTGGTGGGAGTTAGTTTGCAAAAACATATCTAGAACACACCTGTGGGCATGCAAGAATTTGATATTCACATGGAACTTATCTCTTGGGGTTTATCTATTGGAAGAAAATTTCTATGTTCTATAACAGTGTTCAGGCTGAAAATGTTATGGATTTAATCTCAATTTCAAATGAGGGAGATTGCTAATGCACAGGTTTTAATAAAAATGGATGTTTCCGTAGCTAATGTCCCCTCTGGGAAACTCTGTAGCCTGCCGTCATTGGTATCATCTTTATAACCCTCAGATTTATTTTCTCACTTTCCTGGTCGCCTATGTGTTTATTGTCAAAATCACATTAGCCCAGCCTTGACAAGTGTGGGTTCTGTATTATAAGAGCTTCCAGAATAGATTATAATAATGAGCTCTAACACTCTTTGTAAATTTCATTCTTTTATTGTTTGAATATATAATTATATCACTTACCCTTCCCTTTCCTCTCTCTATCCCTCTTATAACCCCTTTTATCTCTTAAATTAAGGAGCGTGCGCGTGTGTGTGTTTGTATTTGTGTGCATATGTGTGTGCATGCATGTATGTGTATGTTTATATGCATACATAGGTATACATATGTAAATACAGTTTGGTCAATTTAGTTACAGTTTGTATATGACTTAAGGGCTGACCAATTGGTATGTATAATAAACTAGGAGGCTCATCCCTTAGAAGGTGTATTCTTACAGTCTCAGGATTTGTTAGTTGTCTGTAGTTCTTTGTTTATGTGTGGACCTGTTTTCCTTCTCCCACATTAGCTTGTCTATTGATACTGTATTCTATTTCAATATCACATGTTCTGTCTCAGACTGCAGTTTTCTTATGACCCCCTTTTACATTTTCCTTTTCTTTTCTTTTCCTTTATTTTGCATTCCTTTTTGTTTATAAGACAGGGACTTTTGTAGCCAAGGTTGGCACCAAACTCCCTGTGTAGCTGAGGGTGCCTTTGAAGTCTGGGTTCACGCACTCTGTGCTAAGAGGACAGGCATGTACCACCGTACGTAATTTATGTGGCCGCAATGGAACACAGGACTCTAGGCCAACTGTCCCAACTGAAACACATCTCAAGCCTTTCCTTCATTGTTAAGAAATGGGGAAGGAGAAAACAAATAAAGGGCAAACACTACCAAAGTCTAACAAATGAAAGCTAAAAATGCCATCATGAAACTACAATGTGTTCAAATAATATGCGGTAAAAATAAAAGATACATACAATGAATAAAAGTGTTTTGTTTTAGTAGAAACTAATTTCACATCTCTTTAGGTACTATGGCGTGACAATTTGAATAAACATACATGTTACATGTTTATGCAGATTCTATGACATACGGTATTTGCCAATGAGTATGACGACAAATGGCCCAGTAAACAGTCTTTCAGAAAATGTAAGTTTTCATTTTTTAGCCAATTGATTTCATCCCTTTACAGATTTCTCTCATAACCTATTCAAGAATCATTCAACCACTAAACTGACATTGAACTACAAGTATGGATTAGGCTTTAGAAAAACATACCCCCAAGGCCTGATCTCATATTTAAACAGAGTTCTATGGAGAAGAGGTGAATTTGTCTCCTACAGTGAATTTTCCCATAAGGGGATAGCTACTCCTTATTTTTTGCTTTTATGACTTGATTCCCTCCTACAGTGTTCCGACCATAAATTATCTTCTGCTCTGTTCCTAGTTCATCATAGTTGCCTTTAAAGTAAGTTAATCTAGTCTGACATACTTACCAGGTACAGATTAAAGCTATATGTGAGTGCAAGCACACATGCATTTGTGTGCAATTTTAGAGTGTATTCAAGTGCATATAGAGGACAGTGATCAACTCTGAGTGTTGCTCCTTGCAACACTGTTTGCTCTTCCTTCCTCATTCTTTTCCTTCTCCTTCCCTTTCCCCCTCCCCTTCCCTTTTCCCCTCCCCTTCCCTTTTCCCCTCCCCTCCCCTTCCCTTTCCCCCTCCTCTTCTTTTCCTTTCCTTCCCTTCCCTTCCCTTTCCTTTCCTTTCCTTCCCTTCCTTTCCTTTCCTCTCCTTTCCTTTCCTTTCCTTTCCTTTCCTTTCCTTTCCTTTCCTGGATTGGTACTGAGGCTGTGTGGTTAGGCTAAGCCTCAGTCTCTATGTCCTCAAGGCTGGCTTCACAGGTGTGCTCCGCTACACCTGGTTTTTACATGGGTTCTGAGGATCAAATTTGAGATTAGATCTGTCTCATTTTACCTAGGATTACTTTGATATTTTGCGTGATTGTGTTTCATTTTTCCAGAAGTACATAAGCAGTAGGAACTATGCATCTCTATATTCCTGTCTAACACTCAAACTCTACTTGTTTGTCTTGTGGATATATTGAAGTCTTTTCTGTTTTGGTTGCTGTACTTGTATTTTAAGGTGGAGAGGTAGTTCTGGAATAGAGCTCAGAAAAATCACAAAATAGTCATGTACCACACCATAAGCTACATGTCCAGGGTTGGTTATCTCATTGAAAAGTAATATTAATTATATTATGGGAACTCATAAGTTTAAATGAAGAGTAAAATAAGTTTATGTGCCTATATTTCCAAGTCAAAGACCACTTACAGGTACTTGTTATAATGGTAGTTCTGATCAGCAGAAGTTCTCTTAAAATAAATGCCATTGTGACAAATGGATGTTTCATGTAGGGTGACTCCATTATTCAACAGTAGGGGATAGATGTGCATTAGAGCAATACTTTAGATATATTTTACAGATCGTAGAGTAGACCAGAATAGACTAAGCATGGCTCTAAACTAGTTTTAAAATTACTTTAGTGGGGGAAAGCCTGTCATTATTTCTTTGTATGTAACATTGCTATTATCAGAAACAGTTAATATTTCATATATTTTATTTTTTATTTCTATTTATGTTGGGGCTGAAGATAAAGGTTCTGTACTCTGAACAGAAAAGGCAGACAGATCACCTGCAGCTGGACCTACAAACAGTTCGGAGTCATCTGACATAGGTGCTAAGGACTTACTTCACTCAGGCCTTTTGCAAGAACAGCATGTTCCTGTAACCTCCTTGCTATCTCTCTACCTCAATGTGTTTGTTATATCTTATGTCTTCACTAACATCTGGCTGTGAATCACACCAGTGGCATTTGTTTGCAATGATCAGAGGGAGGAAACACCACTTTGCGAGTAGCGTCCATTCCTTTCACTTATGGATGTTCTGTGAAGCTGGCAACTGGCTAGCCGAGGTGTTGGAACGTAAAATAGCCTGAAAAAGCCATAAAGCAATGTGACTTGACCTGTTGCAGGCTTTCAGGGAACAGGCTGAAACTGTTCATGCCCTTTGTTCTTATGTCCTTCACTACTTGACATGATTTTCAGATCTAGGCTAGGTGCCTCTTTTGTTCTTTGAAAAATTGTATTGTTGCCATTGTCTTTAAATTTCAGAAAAAATAAAACAACTTTCGTTTTACTTGAGGTGAATCTGTAGAGTCAAGTAACAAGTGTGTGCACTCAGTTCTCTCCTTCCACATTTTCCTAGGTCCTAAGTGATTAAATGTATGTTGTGAGGCTTGGAAGAAAACCCCATGAGCATCTGAGCCATCTTGTGGCCTCCCTACTTTGCTTTTGAACTCTCCTAAGGGCTAAGACACTTTAGCAGGTGCTCTGGATTGTCAAGCCCAGGTTATTCTTAAAGACTGTAGACTGAGTGTTGGGAAGATGACTCTAGGTGGTGTCTCCACCTCCTGCTGTGTATCCAAAGCTATTTGATCCTGGATCCCTGAGAACTGGGCACGGTGGTGTTCACTTGTGAGCCTAGCCCTAGGGATGTGGAAACAGGGGGGAGTTCATGGTCATCCACAGAAACTACTAAGCACAGTCTAGGTTAACGGAAGACCCTTTATCATAAACCAAAGCAGATATCACTAAAGAATGACAGGTAAGGAGGGTAAACCTCTGGCCTACACACATATGCAAATGCCTGCTTCCACTCAAACCTGTACAGGCATGAGAATGAAGACCAAAAACATCATTTCAAGTTCCAGCTAAAACTGAGCCATTTTAGAGATTCCTTCAAATGAGATTCTCTGGCTTTACACTCTTCTAGCTTACAGTATATTTTAACCTTTAATTTTAAATTCAGTCACATTTTTCCTTTACGATAAGCCCAGACATTGCTTTACAATAAGTTCAGACAGTGATTTAATTTTAAAATGTGTACAGAAGCCTACAAATAGAGGTGTTCTTCCAGAGGTTTCCATGGGATGTGACTTGATTATATTCATGCGACAGTCATAAGACTTTGGGTAGCACTGGTTATATCGTCCACATGAGAAAATTTTCTACTTTTTATTAGTGTGTGTGTGTGTGTGTGTGTGTGTGTCTGTGTGTGTGTGTTCTTGTGTTTGTGTGTATGCCTGTGCCTGTGCCTGTGCATGTGCATGTGCATGTGCATGTGCATGTGTTTGCACACATGAGAGTGTCATGGTGCATATGTGAAGTTCAGAAGACAACCTTCAAACTGTCTTCCCTGTTTATCTAAGACTATATGACTCACAGTTTTCAGGCATTCTCCTGTCTGCCTCTAGGTTCCTACTGGAGTGCTAGGATTTCTAGTGCTCTGCTATATCCTTCTTCTATGTGAGTTTTGGAGATTAAAACTTAGATCCTCCTAGTAAGTGTTCTACCCACTGAGCTGCCTTTCTAGTATGCTCCCATTTTTAAACATGTTAGTAGATGTTAAACTTGTCAACATATCCAATCTTCTTTTCCTTATAAATCTTCTTTTCAGGAGACAGAAGAATATGAAATTTTAATAAATGTCTTAATATTAAAATATTAATATGGGTGCTGGAAAGGTGTCTCAGTAGTTAAGAGTGCACACTGCTTTTCCAGAAGGTCTGGGTTTGATTGCTGACATACATATCACGTAGCATCTATGTGCTTGTAACTCCAGTTTAAGGAGATCTGATGCCTCCTTCTGGCCTCTATAGCCAACTACACACCCATGAATGCACATAGCCACTCAAAAAAAAACACCGAATTCAAAAGAAAAATAAACCTAAAAATATCAACACACACTTTTTTATTTTCTTTGTTAAGGCTCTGCCTCTATGAAACCATCCCCCCTATTTTAGGGAGAGGCACTGTTTCCAGTTTGTACTGGATTTTATATGCTTTATTCTTAGGATAATCCTGAGTCAGGTCCCTGGGAGCTAGAATTCAGGAGCACCTGTCTGACTTTTATGTGGAAATATCTCTGAGAAACCTTCGACTGTGCTATCTGACCATTGTTTGGCCAAGAGCAGTTAGAGGACTTGGTTCCCCCCACTGTGGCATCATACAGTTCCCCTTGTACCATGCTCACAGGGTGTTCACAGGATTCAAAGAGGGAACCTTTCAGTAAAGAGAGAAATGCAAAAACGAAGAGTCAAAGGGAAAGAAGAAGGGGAAAACCGAGATGAGTTTAGCATGAAAGTCTTTTTCTCTCCCCTCTGTGCCTTTTCCACAATGGAAGTTCCAGGGCAACTGAGGTCTTTAATACTTTGTTAAGGGTCTATGAATGCCAAGGATCTTGACAGTAACGGGAGACATCAAACACCCAGAAAGCCTTTGGTCTAACTCAGCCTCCAACTGTGCTTCTTCTTCTTCTTCTTCTTCTTCTTTTTTTTTTTTTTTTCTTCTTCTTCTTCTTCTTCTTCTTCTTCTTTTTTTTTACCACATTTTTTGCCAAAGAAGTCTGGCTTGCCTCAGACACATAGTCACTCTTTTCACAAGGGAAAAAGGTTTGTATACTGAAAGCAGACATCCATTTTATCTGGTGAACACAGGTCTTGTTCTCTCACCCACAGTGAGATGTGCATGCAGATGTATTTGATTCATGGATGTTGGTCTAGTTTTGACTAAACCCCATTGCATCCTTACACTAGTTGAACCATTGTTTGAATAGCACAGAGATCTCTCCTTAAAGTATGAAACAATTCAGGGGCACCTGTCTGACCTTTATGTAGAAATATCTCTGAGAAACTTTCGACTGTGCTATTTGACCATTTTTTGGCCAAGAGCAGTTAGAGGTCTTGGTTCCCCCCACTGTCACATCATACAGTTCTCTTTGTACCATGCTCACAGGGTGTTTTGTACTCAGAGAGCTACAAAAGTGGTTGTGGCTGTTACCAAATTCTTAACTATTAAATTAGCATCTCCTAAGTAACACAATGTTGTTGAAGTCCACAAGAGAGCAAGGAACTTGGTTCCCAGAAATCACATTATAAAAGAGTCAAGGAAGAAAACAGACAAGGACAGGCATGGTGGCACAAGTCTGTAGTACTAGCACTGAGATAAGCCAAGCAGGTCAGTTTCTGGGTCTCGGTGTCTAGCCAGCTTACCGTCCTTGGTGAGTTCCATGTTAGTAAGGAACTCTGTCTTTTAGGCATCTTCCAATAATTCACCAAAATAACAACCACAGAGGGAAAGAGGGGAGGCACCTGCCATATGTTCACTAGCCCTTTTAGATGATTGACTTGTTCTTTGTGGGCCTATAATAAGATGGTTGATGAGATCATCAAGGGAATGGGTACTATTATACAAAGACTGCCCAGCAAATGTTACCTTGGCAGAACTAAAATCTCTACACTGTCACTCAGCATGCTGTTGACATTGTTGTAAATAATCAAGTTCAGAGCAAACATCTCCCAAGAGAATGAATGTACACACTGAGCGTATCATATACTCTAAGGGCCAAAGAAGATCCCTGAAATGGGTGAAGCGAAAATTAGCAGAAGCAAAGGAAGCCAAAGAGAAAAGTCACCAGAATCACTAGAAACAGAAACGTCAGCCTGGCTCACTCAGAGAAACCCATGTTGTAAAAACTAACTGGAGAGAGGCTGAGCTGCTGGAGCCCTTCCTTATGAATTCATGGCTTGCTTAGTAGTTGTACAAAAAACAACGGAAGACCTAGGATGTAACATCAATAATAAAAAGCCCCAAACCAACAAAGTATAAAGAACTCGAAGAACAGCAGCTGAGGTTGACCTCTGGTCTCGTCATGTGGGTATATGTGCAGGGAGAGAGAGAGAGAGAGAGAGAGAGAGAGAGAGAGAGAGAGAGAGAGAGAGAGAGAGAGAGAGAGAGAGAGAGAGATATGTGGCTGAATTTATATTTGATTCAATTAATTTTAACAATTGTATCTTTGAAATATGTTACTTCTTCATAATACAATGACTCCAGAGTCAAGCTGACAACCCAGTTTGACTATTTTCAGTTTGGAATGGTCTTTCTTGCTTAAAACATATAATTTGATCACTATATGCAACTGTAATCTTTGTATGTGGATCTAGCTCCAGCGTGTTTCTTTCATGTATGTGTTTATTGTGGATAAGTACATTTAAATGCAGGTATCCGTGGCAACTGAAAGGTGGCATCAGATCCCATGGAGCTGGCAGGTGGCTTGAGTTAAACTCTGTGAGCGCTGGGAACCAAACTCACGTCTTCGCGAATGAGCAGTGAGGAGTTTTCAACTGCAGAGCCATATTTGCCACCTTTGAATTTGATATTTAATAATAGTCTGTAGGTTTGATCCATTCCTATACGTTTCCACCAAACCTGTGCCTCAGAGCCCTACATTTGATACTAAGAAAGGATTAGCAACTGGCCTGGGCCCAGCTGGAGTCCTTGAGAAGCTTTACAGTTGAAGAAACTCTAATCTCTTTCAGATAAGGCATGTGCTAGGCAGTGATAACAGGGAGCCTAGGGTAGCACGTTTCCTCATTTCTCCGGATGCTTCCATGTGAATATTCTACTATATCTTCCATATGGTTCTTAGAGAGCATCCCTACAGCCTCACATGAAATGCACAGTTCCCCTACCTCCTGGAATGTTCTGCTCTCTTTAATTACAATCTGTCATGAAGATAGTCTACATAAACCTTTCTCTTTTTTCAATGATCTAAAGTTTCTCTTCTAATTCTAAGATAGAGTTTTTCTCTAGTGCTCTATGTAACTCTTATACAGTATCTGAAGATACTCTGTTCCTAAGTTTTTCACGCTATTTTCAAGCAATTGACAGGGAGAGGTATTTTATACATTTCTACTTTGTTTGCTTTAGAAACTAGGTTCAGGATAAATATTCATTCACTCACACTATTAGTGATCTACTAGGAATGATATAATACACACACACACACACACACACACACAGATGTTTTTGGATTCAAACGTTTTACGACTAAGTCGGAGGGACAGATAATAGTTTAGACAAACAGGGTGAAATGTATGCTGGGTAGCTTGTCAGTGTCAGATAATTTGGAAAATCCCAAGAAGCTTATGGTAGGCAAGGATCTGGTATTTCTGAGGAGAAAAATGGCATATAAATTAGGAAGTGAAGTCTAATAGGGATTGCCCCAGTGACAAGGAGGGTAGGGTCAGTGCTCAGGCAGCTAGGCAGACAGTCTACTTAAGAGATCCACATGCATTTCTGCAGATTAAGTTCTATGATTATATATAATTGTCTACCAAATTAGGTCTTAGGACTACAGTTTTCTTGACTTGCACAATGGTTTAGCCAGCAAGGAATTAATCCAAGAGACATGGAGAAAACTAAATTATGTTGCAGAGAAACTAAATTATGCTGAAATAGCCCCTCTGGGGATGCTGATATCAGCTGATTACAGTAAACAGTACCTTGCCCTTTTATTTGAGAACTACTAATTTAAATGAGTGGATTGGTGTGGAGATCCAAAGGGCTGGTCATCTGTGTTCTAGCAGTATGACAATAAGTATGGTCTAGAATCTTCAAGTGAGGGGTACATAGCTCATGTGACAAAGAGTGCTGCATGGGTGGTAAAACCCAGGTAGGTGTAGATACAGAATGTTGTGTATTAGGAAGAAGAATTAGGTAGATCTGTCTAAAGCAGGTTGTGGATTGGCTATTGTTCTCATTACTGTGATCAAATACTCAAGACATTTCAGGAAGGCGTGAAGGCACAGCAGCAGGAGTCACAGGCCGCACTGCATTCACAGTCAGAAAGCAGAAAGATGGTGTGCTCATGCCCCATTTTCTTCAGTTCAGGACGCAGTCCATGGCGTGGTACCACTCACAATTGGGGTCCATTTCCCCACATCAATTAACCCAGTCTCAAAACTCATGCATAGAAAGACGTAGAGTTTCATTTTTCAGGAAATTCTAGATGCTATAAAGTTAAAAATCAATACTAGCCATCTCTGGATGCTTAATATTTTTCTATTATTGCAAAAGTGAAAATGTTGTATTATACAAAGAAATGTTTTGTTATTATCCTTGGTCACAATAACTTAAAAATATTTTATCAAATTGTTTTCATCCTAAGTGCCTTAGTTTGATTTATGTAATTTAATTTTATCTAGCCCCCTTGTGAAAGAATGGACTTTGAGGTAATCAAATGTGTCATGGTGATGGGAACAAGATTAGCTCTGGATGATAATGAGGGTCAACTCAGCATGGTTTAGGGATACGAAATGAACTTCACTTAATCTGTTTCTCCAGAGGATGGGCATTAAGGCATGGATAATGGTTCATTAGAAGTAGGAAATGTATGTGTGTGTGTGTGTGTGTGTGTGTGTGTGTGTGTATGTATACTAACATTGCATGTTTGTATGGTTATATTTGAGTGCAAACATTTTTGTGTGCATATGTATACATGTGTATATGTTTCCATGCATGTATGCGTTTCATTGTATGTATTATGAGGGACTAGGCTAAGTCCAAGCTGGAGAGTTCAGCTGCAAATATTTGCAAAAATATCATCACATCTGGGATTATTGACTATGTAAGCACCTTCATGGAAGGGTGGAGAGGGTCATCGAATCATCACTCCCTAGCATCTGCTTAGAGGATATCTACGTATCCTTGAAGAGAGGTTGGAGTATATTGGTCAGGGTAGGAATCTTCATCTATGTAGCTACAGGGAAGCCCTCATCCTTGTGGGCTAAGGCTTTTCAAGTTCGCCTCTTGTTGGTACTGCCAACACTGCTATAAGTAATTCTTGATCTATACTTTAAAAAGAATCCCAATAAGTTCATTGATTCCCCAGAGTGAACTTTAATGGAATTGTGCCCAAGTTTATCTTTTGATGTTTAGGAAAATGGGTTGATAAGGCTTATATCTCCCCTGGGAAGGAGTTTATATATATATATATATATATATATATATATATATACACACACATATATATATGTGTGTGTATACATATGTGTATATGTCAGTATTTGTATGTATAAGTATATATGTATATACTTGTAAGTCCATATATTTATGTGTTTATATATCTGTATATATGTGCACATGTACATATTTTTATGTTTGTATTCATGTATACATGTCTGTATTTTGTTGTATATGGATTTATCACTATATATAGGTATATGTTTGTATATGGATATATCTCTGTATATGGGTATATGTTTGTATACATGTATGCATATGTGTTTACAAACAAGTGAAGCACATTTGTCCATTTAGAAGGATAAAAATAATAAGTTTTTACCTAATGTCAGAGGCCAGATCATATTGCCCTCTAATAAGGTCAAGTAGGGAAAGTAAAATTAGTTTTCTATCCCACTTAATGTGTTGATTTCAACATTTCCCTTCATTCAATTTCCTCACAACATCTTGAAATCTGGAATGTTTGTATTATCTATATCTCAGTACTTGGGAAGGCTTATTTTCTTCTTGCATCTAAAAGTGTAAAATATTTATATAGCATATTTGTCGTGGGAGGGCTGGCACGTGGCAGGTATTTGCCCTCCCTTAAATAAGGCCAGTATGCCTCCCTCCAAAGCATCATCAACAGTTTGAGTTTGCACGTAGTCCTCAGTAGAGCTCACCCTTAACTTTTATTGATTGAAGTGCCATTATCCTTTTTTCTACAAGGTATTTTATGAATTACATGAACAACAATTATTAAAATGCTTAGTCAATATCATTAAAAGCATCCACAGCACATGTTTAAAGTGCTGTTTATTTGTTTGTATACATGTCTGTGTGTGATGGAGCAAAGGACTTATATGATAAAATGGGGAGTTCAGCATATTTCTTTTCTGATTTTTCTCTCAGTGCCGAGCCCGGTGAGGAATACCATGAATATTTCAGACAGTGGAATACGACAAAGTTCTGAATCCTAGCGTCGCCTCCCACAGTCTGACCTAACTGTGACAAACTTACTTGCTGTATTTGAATTTGGTTTATTAATTTTAAATGGGAATAATGGAAATACCCCATCACAGGACTTTTGTGAGGATTGGCAGAATTAGTGAATATAAAATACATCTTAAGGCCAAGCATAATCTAGTCCTTAAAGAGTTTTATTTCACTGCTTCTAGGACTCACATATCCTTGTATTTTTACTTTTTATGCAGAAGCTATGCATTACAATTAATGGAAACGTTAAATTTGTCTTAAAGTTACTCAGGCAAAACTCTTTTATTTACATATATGATTAATAATTGAAACAGAGGGCTAGAGAGTGACTCAATTGTTGAACCTTTTTTGCTCTTATAGATGAGTGGATTCTGCTTCCCAACACCCATGTTAGGTGCCTTTAGTCCCATGTAATACAAGCTTTATAAGTTTCAATGCTGTTTTTCTAGCCTCTGAGAACATTACATTAACCTACATATACTCACACACATAGATATAATTAAAATAAATCTTAAAATTGAAACAGAATTTAAAAATATCTTAGAAACAGTAAAAAAATCAAAAGACAAGACAGAAACAGATAACCAGTTTCTCAGTGGAAGTATTTTGCAGTAGGGAAAACATTAGACTCATAAATTAGGACAGGATTTGTGCATATGCTCAACATTAGAATTTATTCATGTGTTTCCCATCAGATATTTCTTTGTGCTACCAGACTATTCTGTGCCAAATTGTTTGTTGTACCAAGACCTAAATAATGTGTAAAATTTTATCATCTTTATATATCTAGCAGCAGATGCTTGTGGATATGATAGGATGCCTGGACTTGAGAAACTGGTGGCCTCTAGGACCAGGTGAATTGAGGGATGCCAAACAGAGGTAGCATTTTACATTGTAATTAGCATATATCTATTCATATGAGAGTCAGCCCTGGACCAGGGTAGGGTGTTGTGTCCACACTATTTCTTTGTTTCCATGGGACAAATACAGTGATGAATCCATAGTCAATACTCTGCTGACCATTGCTTTTGGCCCATTCCCACTATCTGGGAATCATGTATTTTGTATAATTTGTACATTTCATAGGTAATGAATGACAGTGTGTCAATACATTATTATTAAGAAAGCAAATATCACCGAGCCAACATTCCAGTGTCTGCATGGATTCTCTCATAGTCTTTTCTATAACAACTGGATAACTGGGAATACAACATGACACCAAGAAATAGAAAAATAAAAAGGGTCTTTGAAGCAGTTACTTTTTATCTTGCTTTATTCTTAACAGCGTTTCTCTGGTCTAATTCTTTTATGGTTCCGGGGAGAATTACATTTCAAATTCTATAATTGCACAGGAGAATTGGAGTCTTGTAAAAATTTAGAGTACTCTGTTCAAAGGCAATTTTTATTATCCACCTAGGCTGTGATGCAGCCACAGAGATTGTTTAGAGCCTCATTAAAAGAACCCCTTTTTAATATGACCACTTTCTCTTGACACAATGTAGCACAATCTTATTTAATATGACCATATTACTACAATTGACTATGTATGTTGAATGACTTAAAGTGCTATATTTAGGGTATTGAACCAGCACAAAATATACATTAACTTTATCAGTTTTCATTTTCCATTTACATATCAAGGACAATACTAAATGACATTTTATGACATTTGATAAGTGTTTAAAATGTGCTATTGCCACTGTTCAGTGAACCATGAAACACAAGTGGAATGGTATAGCTGTGTTTTCCTGTGAGAAAATACAAGCCAGAAGCACTTAAGTGGGAATCTTACAACGCATGAGCATCTTCGTCAATGTCTTACCCTGACTCTCTGCCAAGTTCATTATCTCCTCTGTGCCTAAATGTATCCAAATGAAAAATGAGGAGAAAAGACAGACTCAATTAAGATTTGCCTTCAAACATATCTCAAATTCCTGTATGAAAAATTCTCACACAAGTTTCAAGGACCAATCTATTCACTCCTGGTCCCATTTGTCTAAACACACTACAGTGTTCTAGGGGAAGGTAGCTGAGAGACTGAAGCAGTAATCCTTTTCACACCTTCCATCTACAAAGATAGTTCTTTTATTTGCTGCTACAGCTATTATATCCACAGCCCATGGCCATTTGGAGGTTTTAAAGATGGAAATTTTAAAGAAGAAGCAGCAAGCAAGACATGAAAATGTCCCCTGGGATGTTATTTTATTGCTACCTATCCCTTATTATTTAGAAAAGTAGATGTGATATCAAAACAGTCAGTCAACTTCTTTGGTGATTGCTTGGCTAAGAATGAAATGAAAGGTACTAAAGGGAAATAATGTTCGGCTAACCAAGCTGTGTATGGGGGCTGTGTGCATGTGCATGACACAAATCAAGTGGAATGGGTCAGCAATACACGTGTGTGGGACCACGAAAGGTAGCTTTCTTCCTGGTTGAGCTAAGGTTTGAAGTCCCAGAGACTCTGAAGGGATAATAGGTGCTTTGTCTGTTCCTGGGCACCAGGTCTCTGTCACTAGCTGCACCCCCCCCTATAGATTTGTGGCCATCTGTCACGTCATGGCAATACTCCACGTAGAAGGCATGGCCTGTGGTCACATGGGCTCAAGACAGATCTCCAGTTTAATGAGGTACCTAGAGGCCTGGAGGACTTAGCCAATAAGCTTTCCTTCCCAGATATTCCTCCCTGCAAAAGGTATTTAATCTCAGGATCACCTTGAGAAGTGGGGTAGAGTTTTACTCATCCACTTTCCGCCATGACAATACATGACTTAAAACCATGGACTGCCTCTTTTCATTGGGATCCACCATGGGGAGCCATGGAAAAGGCTTTCACCCATAGAACGGCCTTCTAGTCTCCTGTAGGTCTCTTTGCGCTCCCAGTCATGGCCTCCACCAAGCCCAAGATCAAGCCTGTCTCCTGTCAAGCCAAGGACTCCCCCATGGGACCAGCTGGAGCTCCCTTTTTCCCTCAGGTGCTGGGTTAGATCCAGTCAGCGGGCCCTCACTCAATTCTCATTTCTTCCGTGGCTTCCAGGGGACCTTTGGAGTCCAAGAGCCTGAGAACCAGATAGTTCCAGCTTTGTCACAGGTCGGGGGACACCCTGAAACCAGCTCCAGCTGTCCCACACCTCAGACTGTGCTTCCCCACACCTGAGAGTGTCCTGGAGCTTCCCTATAGGACAATACCTGCCTGGGCACAGTGTGAGGCAAGCCCCGTCAACTTCCTTCCTACGTCCTGCCTTCAAGAGCATCCGAGCCCTGTGACGGAGAAGGTGCAGGGCCCACAACCCTACACATGCACGCAGAGGAGGAGATAATAAAATCTATTCAAAAATACCATAGTGTCCAGGAGTGGAATGGATGTGGGGGAATCACACGTGGATTTTAATTATGGCATTTCAGTGTTTTTTATCAAATGTAACCATCTAGTTACCTTTGATTGTTAGACTGTCAATTGAAGGGATACTGAATCACCATGGAAACAAACTTCCAAACCTGTGAGGGGAGTGGGATTTGGTTGGGTTTGTCCGGGTGATTATTATACCCATCCTAACTGTGGCAGCAGCACTGGCCCGTAGGCTGGGACTCTGAACTAAATAAAGAAGAGGAATCAAGCTGAACATCAGTGCTCTCTCTCTCTGCTTTCACACTGCATCTTTGCATCCGTGGGTGCAATGTGACCAGTTGTGATCTGCCTTCCGGGTTTACGGTTTTGCTGTCTTTGGATTTGCTACTTAAGTAACTAATTCCAAGCAGTGTATATTTTATGTTCTGCTGTATTTCAAAGATTTATAAAAGATATAACCTTTCTAGGCAGGGATATCTGTACTCCACGCTGAATTTAATGGGAAGAATTTTTGGTGTAAATATCAATGTGCTTTGTAAATTGTAAATTGTTGACCTGCAGAGAGAATTAAACTCCAGGGGCCCTTTGTTAAATCATGATTAATATAACCACGAAAAATTTAATGATAAGAAATAATGAGGCAGGTGATGTGGCTCAGCTAGCGCAGTGCTTGCCCTGCCAGCCTAAAGCCCTGAGTTCCATCCCTAGAAACACTCATACTGGGTCCTCTCAGTTGGACGATGAATGCAAGAGAATAAAAATTCAAGACCATTCATTGTCTTCTACATGGGGAGAGTTTCAAGACCAAACCAGAACACATAAGACACTATCCCAAAAGTAAGACAACAACAGTAGCAGCAGCAGCAGAAACAACAACAACAATAATAGTCATAATTGCAACTCAACGTCATCAGTTCAAATCCCTTTACAGAAACTTGTGCTTGCCGTCCTCAATCTGATCTATTCTCCTTAAGAACTATGATCTTCATTCTGTCAACAAAATGACTTCAGAAAGATTTTAAACCCTAGAAAACAGTAAATAGACTATCAGTACTGCTAAGCATGCTGGGATTTGACAAAGCATCTTAATAAAGGCGGTAAATGACTTCTTATTTTCACCAACATAAATTGGTTTGTAGACTTTCCCAAGTGAATTGATGGACTTGTTTGAATGTGATTTCCTTTTTACCTTTATATTAAAACTGAGCGGAAGTGAAAAGGTCAAGTTTAGAAAATTGTTAGCTATCTTTGGGAAGAAAAATAATTTAGCATGTGTGACTTTAATCAATTTCCATTCATTGTTAAGGTTACCCGAAGTTGAGCCTGATATCCGTGAGAGATGGAAATGTTGACTGGTGTTACAGGCACAATAAATATACCTGAATCTAAAGTCCTCCAGACAATAGGGTTAATAAAACATATTTGTCTGCTTCCATAAGTTAGAAATGTTTAAATGAGAAAAGCTGCTTGCTTAGATGCTGGGTTAATAAAAGCATTTTCAATTCTCAATCTTCACCGTTCTGAATGTCAAGAGGCAAAGCTGACTTAAACACACAGTCTATGCTGTGTATCGGAGTGGCAGCATGATGTCTGAGCATTGGCAGGAGGAAGGCACTGGCAATAAAAGATGTGGATGGGGCCATACACATACGGAAGGGGGTTTCTTTTTGTTTGGAGGATTTTATTTGTATGTTTGTTTTTGTTGTTTGTTTCTTGTCTGAAGCTATCCACAGAGCAGAGCTATACCACATCTTTCCTCCTAATTTATGTCTCTACATTTGTCTAGGACCATGGGGACACAGGGCACAGCTAGTCTTCTTGATGATGTGACGGGAATGAGGGAAGACTTTAAGAGTCAGAATGGAGTATTTGAGAAAAGAATCCATGCCCATTATCACAAAGCAGATAAAGACTTGATTCACTGAGAGTTGTTACAGTGTTAGTGATGGTTATGCTGGTGACAGAGTAGTTAGTGTTGGTGAAGAAAATGCAAGAGGGGACAATCTGTGTGTCCTGGGGTAGGACAAGAATTCAGGTCTTACCCTGAGCTGCAAATGGAGAGATTAATCTGAGTAGGCAGATGGAGCAGGACTGGTCATTTTGGGCCTGGGAGAACATGAATCTGACTAAAACAGTGGGAGTGGGGTGCTGGCATGGAACTGTCCAGGTAGCAGCTTGTGTTGCAGTGGTCAGTGTATCCATGTCCAGATATTTCATTAGCAAAGGTGATTTGCACCAGACTACATAAACCAGATAATGATTGGCTATCCCAAAATTAGATCTTGATAGGTATTAATAATCTGCCAGATCATAATCCAGACCATAGGGAATTGGTATGAATACCACTCAGTTGCAAATATACTCTAATAAGCACCCCTTGTTAGATAATTGTGTATGGCTTTGTTGTGCATTTGAAATCCACAACATGCTACAAGGTGAACAAAGAAAGCTCACACCAAGGGATCATAAATCAAATAGGACTTATGTCTTAATGTCTCTAGTCTCAAGCATTACTTCATTTGGAGATAATGTCATTATTAAGTTAATTAAGCTTAGAGAAGATCATAATAGTCATGCTCTGAGAAAAAGACACAGGTGCCCATGGGGTCAGAAGGGAGGGTCGTATCTGCTGGAATTGAAGTCACAAGTGGTTGGTAGCCACCTGACTTGAGTACTGGGACCTAAGCTCAGGTTCTCTTCAAGTGTAAAAAGTGTTCTTAAGCATGAAGCTATTTTACTAGCCCCATCTTTCTGAGCATGTGAAGAAATCTTAGATGGAAGGAGGCATGAACGAATAGCCTCTGACAAGTCAGTCAGTTACAGCCAAGAGAATGTCTTCTAGAATTCCAACTCGCCATCAACTTGTAAAAATTAATTTCTGTTGTTTAAGCTACCCAATGGGTGACATATTCTTGCATAAGTTCAAGTTACTTCATGCAAAGGATTATGGTCAAGTAGAAGTTCTCCTCTAGGAGAAAAGCAGAGGACAAGTTGGAGTTCAATGTGAAGTGTCCCCAAATGCTCATGTGTTTGAACATTTGATACCCAGATGGTAGATCTATTTGGAAGCATGGAGAACCTTTAGGAGGTAGAACCTTGCTGGAGAAAGTGAGTTACTAGAGCTGAGCCTTCCAACTTGACAACCTAGCCACACTTTCTCTCTGATCATATCTTGACTGCAGACACAATGTAGCCAGCTCTGTCTTCCTCCTGCCCCCATTCCTTTTCTGCTAGATGGACTGTATTCCTTCTTTTTTTTATTAGATATATTTCTTTACTTACATTTCAAATGTTATTCCCTTTCCCGGTTTCCTAATCCATTATCTATAATAGTCTTTTCTTCCTTAAGTAGCTTCCTGTCAGATATCAAGACACAGAATCAAGTAGCTAACAGAGATTCTTTTGAGGACTTAACTGAAGAATACTTTTTCGGCCAAAGAAAGAAGCTCTCAGTTGGTATAATTGTATTTACCAGGACATTTTAAATAGTCCTGTTATACTCAAACAATGTAAGTATATATTAAATTAGCCATGTTGTGCAAAACTATCCTGTCATTATCCTGTACTTTTATATTTTTGTGAGAGTGTCAGAGGAATAGGTAACAAATATATAGACATAACTTGACCTTATGATAGCCTCTCAAAAACGATGTGAAGCTCACAAACAGATTCTTGCTTTTCCTCAATTACAATAATGTCATTAGTTGGCAAGATGAGATAAAATGCACTAAGTAGTCTTGCTATGCTAGCTTATACTGAGAAATTTTTGTTAACAATAGAGTAGAAACAAAGCAGCCACAGTAGGGCACATCAAGTTCTAAGATTCTGATTTACAATGCTTAGATTTATAAGTGAGGAGGAGAAAAATAGAAAGGATAAATTACAGAAAACCAAGTTCCTCAGCTAGAATGCTTTCAATGGCACATGAAAAAAATACTATATGATATGTATTTTGTGGTGATGGAGGTTCCAGTGCACTTCAAATGGAAATTGATCAGCCTGCCATCTATATTTCAATGGTTTTGATTTGGTCTAAATGTGCAGGGATGAGTCTGTTAGACAGTTACAAGTGTTACTAGGGATATTGGGGAGACCTTGAAGAGTGACCATATGACACCAGGGGAATTAATTTCTGCTTTTGGGGTTCTTAGTCTTTTTAATTAAAAGAGCAACTTTTAGGAAATGACTCAAATAGAAGCTCAAGGACTTTGTATTAGAGTTATGAGAAAAACCCCAGGGCAAGCAAGCTATGAATCTTGCAAGTGTTCTACAGAAGAGTGAAGAAGGATAAAAGGCTGTGCTATTTGAGATCAGCCACATGGTGAGGAAGGGAAATTTAGAGGAAGGGTAAGGAATCCCGAAGTCCAGGGAAAGAACGTTTAGGTTCTCACCAACATCTGGCTGAACAAGACAGAGAAGAAATGGGAAGTGACACATCCTTGAGAGTCATGAGTCAAGTGGGCAGACACTACTGTGTCTTATGAACTACATGCTGTCCCACAGATATTGCACAGGGGCATGGATTAGATCTACGTTGGGGAGGATGACAGTGCCAAGTCACAGATGGAAATATTGCTCTAAGGAAACCTGCTTGATTGCTCCCACCTCTTATTGCACATGTACCACCCATTTCTCTGCTTTAAGTACTGTATTGTGGGAATTCAGCCCACTTCTGACTTTCTAACAATGCTTATTTCCTTTCTTACCCCTTCTGCCATGTCCAAATGGCTGCACAGTCAGAATCTATTGTGCTGCCTGTACTTCTGTATTAGAAATAATACTCTCACGTTTTCACACTCATGTCCCAAAATAACAGAACCAACCAGTATTATCTAACTTTCTGGCAATAGGGACCTAATTGGCTGTTTGGGATCTGAATATTCTAGAAAAGTGGAGAAAAGCAGATCTCCGTCATTTCTTGGGTGCTTCACCTTGAGTTGGGAACTGACACATTTCCAACTTCATGACACATCCCAGAAGTTGCTACACTAGCAACAGCCTGGCTGCTTCCTTTAAGAGTCAGTCCTGTTCTTTCTAAGTTGGTCCAGGCCCAAAGGTTCAAGTGAGAGCTGAAAGTTTTAGGAGAGGGAAGTGTAATGAGCAGGGTTCTTGTTTGAGGTCCTGCTACTAAAGTGTTCACTCATTTATTCCTTTTGGGAGAGGGTGAGAGGTACTGTGGGAGTGAAGCGGGTTGGCGGATGACTGAGTGTTTTGTACCAGCAGTAGAGGGAGTCAAATGCAGCCTGTGGTGTTTGGTTTTGAGGTCTGTTCCCCTTCACAAAGGTTTTACTCACTGTTGATTTCCCCTCCTGTGGATGAAATAACTGAAGCCTAGAGACAAGAGCTAGTGCTCCTGAACCTTTTAAATTATTTTTGTGGTAATAGTACACTTTGAGTGTCTTTTTCCACAGTTAAAAAGAACTTTCCGAATGATAAATGTTTTCCTTACGTTATTTAACAATGCACACTGTTTAAAACTGAATTCAAACCTTGGGGTTTCTCAGCAGCCGTTAGTTAACTGTATATTTTGCACTAACTCCGGGTGTTGCGCTCCTTGTAAGATTGCGCTTCTCTTACGGTGAAGCTACCTTTCTAGAAGTGGTATCTTAGCCAGGTCCTCGGCTTGGACAACTAACTAATTCCTATGGAGGGAAGAATGGCTTGCCTCCATCTTAAGGTAGATTCTCTTCTTTCCTGGAACAGCTTTTCGTCAGTCCGGGTGTCAGCCCCATCCGAACGTTCCTGTTTCTCTAAAATCATCACAGAGCCTGTATTATCCCCAAGGCTTCACGTGAGAATTCTGCCCTAAGTGCTATGTGTGAGAAAGGAGGCATCGCTGCTCTAGAGGCTTGCATAGCTATTCATGATGCATCCGCGGGTGTTCTTCAGCTTCCCGGAGAACCTCAAATGTTTTGGGAGTGCCTTGAGGTCATGTGACCATTTAAGTCTGTTTGCTACAGTAACTGTACTGTGGGGAGGAAGAGAGACAGTCTGACCTTATATGAGCTCTGAATGCTACGGAAATAAATCACCATCAGATTAGTTATTTGCAGTAATATTCATGCATATTCTTCCTGTTACAGAACCAGAATAAAAAAATGTCATGTCATATTGGTAGGTTTTATTCTCTGGATCCTCTGAAGAAGACAGTGTAACGCACCGCTCATCTGGTGTCCTCTGGTTATTAGAATCTTTAGTATGCTTTGCATATAGCCACATGAATCAAACCCCTAACTCACAGTCATACAACCTCCTTTCTGACTGTATAGGTCATGCCTTTCTGCCTGTCATGTGAACATTATGAACTTCATTCCAAGATCCCTTGTTGCTCACAATAGTATTAATATAATATTAATAATTATACCTGGAAAAGTCCTACTCCTGAGCCAGCACCTGTTGCAATCAACAGGATTTAGTGAGTTGAATTTACCTCCCCAATGCAAGCTTGCAAAGAACCAGTTGTGTGAATCTTCGGAAGATATGAGCTGCATCTCTAGACACAGCTTAATTCTGGTCAGGAGTGAGCTGTCTTTTAAGGCAGTGTGATCCCCCAAATTGTGAGATGTGAGAATACATTGGAGCTTCTTTTATAAATGAGTGAGAAGGCAATGAAGTTTTTCTACACCAGGGATTTAGACAGGTGGGATGACTCTCATGTATCTATGGGTCTGAGGAGTCATTCTGCATGGGAAATGGGCCTACACACTGACAAGGGGCTGAGAGTCAAGCCTTCCTGAGATCACTTGCTTTCTACATGTTTCAGTTCCCTATATGTTGCTGTTCCCTTGAATCCCACCGAGTGGCATTATCGATATCATGTAGCATTAACAGAGAACAATGGCAGATGGTAGCAAATGTTGCTTCTAATCAAAATTAGCATTGGGTTAGCAAAATGCCTCAGTGGGTAGGGTTGCTTACTCCTAAGGCATATAGAACCTCACTTTGGGGAAGAAGAGAACTGACTTCCAAAAGTTATTTTATAACTTCCTCATATACACTTGCTTCCCAAATAAAGGTAGTGAACATACCTGACTAATTTTGGACATGCCAATAACCTATGCTAAAATGTTGACCTTAAGTTTTCTCTGTTTAAATTCAAGTACTGATTTCTGTTTTTCTGATTCAATATAAATACCCCTAAAAGCAGAAGGAGGTGGTGATGCTCATTTAAATACACATCTCACATTAATTGCATAGTTTTTTGCAGCTGCCTAAGCTATTATATTTTTTTAGCCAAGATATTTTCTAGATACTTGTTCACTTTTGCCTTAAGAAAGTGCCTGGAACTAATTTCATTTCTAGTCTAAGAGGATGTTATAAGAAATGAGAAAAGGTTGATTGATAAAGCAAAAAATTCAAATTTCATAATTGGTGAATTGCAGATCAAGCTAGATGATGGAGAGAGGTCCTAATAAGATTATTTTGTCTTGTTTTATCTCTGCAAATGGATCCCTAGAATCCCATTACCTTTAATCAGGAAATCTTGCTTATTATTATCTTTTAAGGTTTGGAAGGATGAGAGCTTTAAGGGAAATTGAGATTCTTGTGTAGTTGGAAAAGATTTCAGAAAGCCAGAGTGAGATGCAAAACAAACTATAGTATCAAATTTGCATATGCAAATAAAACTTTTGACCTGCTCTCAGGAGAGTGTCCTAGCTTTAAGTTATAAAGAAGGTTTCTTCATAATTCTCTTCTTTCTCCCTCATTCTCTCTGTCTATCCATAGGACATAGGATAAAGTAGGCCAGCAACTAGGTGTGGGAAACAAATACAGTCAGTATGCTATACTAATCTTCTTTGAATATACAGTTTCATAAGCATGTAGCTATGTTCACTGATTTATTCCCTACTACTACATACTTCCTACAAAAGTTGACTAGTCATAGTAATGGCAGAATACGTTTCTTCTATTTATATTCTGTTCCTGTGATGAGGCACTATGACCAAAAGCAATTTAGGGGTGGAAAGGATTTATTTGGTTTGTGATTATGGCTCAAGTCTATCACTGACAGGAGTAGAGACAGGAATTTAAGCAAGGACTTGGAGCAGAAACCATGCAGAAATGCTATTTGCTGATTAGCTAGCATTCTTATGCAGCTGAGGTCCAACTGTACATGGTAGTGTACAGTCCACATACATAGGCTTGTTCTTCTATATCAATTAATAATCAATACATTTCTCCACAGGCATGCTCATAGGCCAATCAGATCTGACTTATTCCTTGTCCTGATTAGTTTTCTCAACTTCATACAATCTAGAGTTATCTGGAAAGAGGGACCATCAGCTGAGAAATAACTCTAACAGATTTGCCTGTATGCAAGCTTGTGTGTAACTTTTTTTTTTTTTTGATTAATGATTTAGGTGGGAAGACCCAGATCACTATAGACAGTGCCACCCCTGAGCAGGTGGTTCTGGGCGATATAGGAAAGTATGCTGAGTAAGCCATGGGGAGCAAACCAGTAAGCAGTACTCCCCTATGCTCTTTGCCCCAGTTACTTGCCTTGAGTTCCTGCCCTTACATCATTTCACTATGGCTGTCACTGTGATGAAAATTTGTAAAACAAATAAAGTCTTTCCTTCCCAAGTTGCTCTTTGCCACAATGCTTTGTCACAGCAATAGAATGTTAGCTAGGGTATCCCTCAATAAGACTCCCTTCTTAGGGACTCTAGGCTCTGTCAAGTTGATAGATAAAGCTAAAAAGGACTGCATCCAAATATTTTCCATCTGGTTCTTTATGAAAATTTTTGCTGAGCCCTGTAATAAAATGAGTTTCTTATCCATAGGAGGGTCACCTTACATACTTTAGACAAATCATTCTAAAATCTCTATGTGACTAGTAAAATGCTAGGTGCTATAGAGACATAGATAGGATTTACAGTTTAGAGTTTCTTTATGAGATCAAACTCTGACTATCCATGATACGGAGACTCCAATGGCAAGGCCAGTGTTTTACATTTTGTTTAAGTGAGTAAAAACCGAACCAAACCAAACAAAATATAAAAAAAAAAACCAGACAAATAAAAACCAATAACAACAGCAACAAAAACTATTTTTACCAGTTAATGCAAATAGAAATAACAAAGGTTATTATGAATTATGAATAGTTAATTAGGTTTCAAGTTTCTCCTGTTGGGCTTCATGAAATTTACCTCCCAGGAAAGCAGAGTTTAAAGAGACTAAAATCAAACAAAAGCAATTTATTCACTGTACCTTCTCATCTGTATTTTAATCCCTTCTCCACTGGGCCTTTATTATATGCTGACTATATATAGGAAAGCGGGCAGCTAGTGTCCTGTCCCATGGAGCTTGTAGGTTGATAGTTTGCCAGAAGATGTACATTGCAGACAGGTAAGGATTTATTTATTTATTTGTGAGTCTGTATTTTACTCTCTCTCTCTCTCTCTCTCTGCCTCTCTCTGTCTCTCTGTCTCTCTGTCTCTGTCTCTGTCTCTCTGTCTCTGTCTCTCTCTCTGTGTATGTGTATGCATGTGTTTTATATGCATGTGCATACCTGTTCGTAGACGTGTGGGTGCACATTCACATGCATGTACCTACATGTAGAGAATGTTGAGTTTAATAAGAGAATCACCGTTAATCCCTCTACCATCTTATTCAGTGAGTCAGTGTCTCGTAATCAACCGCAAAGTTTATTGCATGCCTAATCTCACTAGCTAGAATAATCTGGTTATCTCCTATCCCTGAGCATGGTATACTTCAGGTGGGCTCACACACACACACACACACACACACACACACCAGACATTTATTTGAGTTCTTGTGATCTGAATTCTGGTCCTCAATTTACATGGGAAGCACTTAACTACTGGGCTGTTCATCCATGCTTCACCCTATCTTTGTGATGCAGAGGCTCTCATGGTCCTGAAACTCATCATGTAGGCTTGGCTGGCTGCTCAGTGACCTGCTGAGCTTTCCTGCCTCTACATTCCAAGTGCTAGTACTAAAGTACCTATTTTCAGGCTTAATTTTTTTTCTTAGTACGCAGGTCCTCGTGCACTCTAAGTAAGTACGTTATCAATGGAGCTTTTGCCCAACTCCTTGTAAATATTTCTTCATGTATCAGGTAGAGGCTTCAGCAATACCTTTCAATCAAGACCACAAAAGATGCAAAATGCTAGTGAAGACTGAAGATAGCTTAGAATTGAGAATACAGCTTCAAGATTCCCCTAACTGGTCGCTTCACCTTTTACCTTTATCAAGCATGTGACCTTGGGAAAGTTGAAACTTCTGCTTCATGAGTTCTTCTCCTTGTGGCAGATCATAATACAGCCTGCCACCCACCTCTGTTGTTGAGGACTAAATTCCACCTAATCCACAATTGCTCAGGGTTGTATATCTTACGTAAGAAGCTAGCTCTATGCAGTGTTTAAGCTGGAGAGATAGTTCAGTGTTAAGAGTCCTTGCTGCTTGCAGTGGGTTGACTGAGAAGGCCTTTCATAGGCTCATTTGTTTGCCTTCTTTGTTCCAAGCTGATGGAATTGTTTAGGAAGGAGTAGGGAGTGTGGCCTTGTTTGATAAGGTATTTCACTGCAAGTTGACTTTGAGAATTCACAAAACTTTCTTTGCCTAGTAGTTGTAGATCAAGATGTAAGCTTTCCACTCTTTCTTCTCTCTGCCTTCATTGACTTTAATATTTTGGAACCCCCAAACAAAAGTAAATGCCTTGGTCACACAATTATTTTTAAATTTTTGTACAGCAATATAAAAGAAACTAAAACACCACTTATGCAGAAGACATGACTTCTGTTTGTAGTACCCTGGCAGGCTGGGCATCTCACAACCACCTGTATTTTCAGTTTAAAGGTTATAATATTCTCCTTTAGCCTTCACAAACTCATCATCCAGGCTTGACATTTTCTTTTCGAGGCATGATCTCTCATAGTCCTGAAACTCACCTTAAAATCATGTGTATAAACCCACAAGAGACACAATTCATACACATAATTAAAAAAAAAAAACCTCAAAAAGCACTGACATTTATTTTGATGTAAAATTGTTTACATCTTGTCTCATAAACACAGAAATACAGGCATTATTTTAAATAATATTGAATGTATTATTTGAAAATTATGTATATTTTTCATGTGGAAAGATCTGTAATATTTTCTTTTAAAAATGTAACTTCCTACTCAAACTTGAAGAACCACCAAAACAAATTGTATTTATCACCATTTAATATTTATTTCATGATCATTTTATACTGGTCATATTATTGGTTTTTAACTTATTATTAAACAGCTTTAAAGTTGATATTTTAATTCTATGTCTCATATGAGAACAGGCGTGCTGGCAAATAGCTAAGGTGATATTCCCAGGTCTCTCATGTGAGCAGGCGGAGGAAGGACCAGGTTAGGATTATTAATGTGATTCCAAAGCCTATGATCTCTCCTCCAGAGTAAGAAGTATGCTTTTAAGAACATGTGATTTGAAAGGATAAAACCTGAGCATCAGCCATATCTCATCACAATAATACACCGAAAAACAGATAATTTTGATATCAATTTATCAGTTGTAGAAATCCTTGTGTACTTACTTGCCCATTGTGCAAGTTTCTATGTATTTTAGACATGTGTCAAGTATAGCCTTATACTAAAAACACTATAATATGGTATATATGTTATCATAATTTGATTGATTGGTAGATTTTGTACTTTTGATACAGGGTATCACTCAGTAAATCAAATGACCTGGATCATATTATATAACTCAAATTGCACTCTGATTGTTAGCAGTTCTCCTGCCTTTATTTCCTGGTGGGTTGTGTTAGCAGTATCCTCTCATACTTGGAATCTACTTTTCTGTATATATATATATATATATATATATATATATATATATATACATATATATATATATAAATAATATCTATTCTGTCATATATTAATTAATACTTTTTACTAAAAATGTTATTGAAAATGTTGTGTCATTTATTTTACATGATGTTATCCAAAATCTGTACAGTGTACTGGTATAACCATAACACAATAACATTTAATTTAATCTGTTGAATACTTTAAATATTTTATAATTCTAAGTATTTTGGTAATGAAATTCCATATATCTGAAGTTTCTGATTATTAGAATAGTTTCTTATAAGTAAATGGACATATCAAAGGTAAAATTATTTCAAGACTAGTGACATGTATGGACAAATTGCCTTAGAGATAGCACACAGATATGTAAAGATTATTTTTATTAATGTTTCTTTGGAAGTAGAAGCATTCATACAGTTTTTGTACCTTTATTATCAGATAGCTCATTATTTTTTTTTATACTTGACACAGACTGAACAATGCAAAAATATCTTGGTCAGCTTGCTCCCAACCTCACAGCTTCTGTTGATATATAATTCAAGATAGAGCCATTCAACCTGTCATCCTTTCAGTCAACAAATATATGTGAAGTGCTACTACTTACAGAAATAAAGGTGATAAGTATGTGAGTTAAAAAAAATAGGAACTGGGAGTAGTGAGATGACTGAGTTGAAAAACTGTTTTCTGTTCAAGTGTAAGACCCTAGGTTTAGATCCCTCATACTCAGTTAAAATCTAGCCAAGAACTGTGGAAGAACAGAGGAACCAGAGAAGTATGGATTTCTGAGACTTACTTGCCATCTAGCCTAAGTGAATTCCTGAGTTTCAGGATATTGAGAAGAACCTACCTCAAAAAATAATGTGAAGAATAACCAAAGACGACACATAGTATCATCCTTTGACTCCAAATATACTTACACACGCATGGGCACACAATAACACTAAAATAAGCACAAATTGGAGTCCTGCAAAATATTGTGAGTGCATGTGTGTGCATATATGTGAGCATGTGTTTGAGTGTCTGTGTGAGTAAGTGTATTTGAGTGTACGTGTGTAAAGTGATATATTAATCTAGAGTGTCAAGATTTTTAGTATAAAATCTATGAGGTATGACAAATTTTCACAATGTGTACTCCCAATAATGTGATGTATAAAAATAAAATGTGATAGACTTAAAGAGAAAAAATTCTACATTGTAAAATAATGAACAACATTTTACAATTTTACATTTGATGAGATTAATACATACCCAGGAATTGCATAAGCAATTGTGTTCCACTTTGTCTGGAATTGCTTGTTAAAGCTTGTGAGATGCAAGATGGGTCTGTAATTCTTTGACAGCTGGAGCAGTCACATGCACAGATACAATGGAGATGATAAGAGTTACCCAGCCATGTTGATGATGCTTTGGGAAGTGTCAGTATTCTTAAGACAGAAAGGATTGAACACCTTGTTGGCCTATGACAGTTCTTAAGCTGTGCTGTGTTTTCTGAAAAGCTCATGTATATTTGGGGTTATAAACTGGAGACATTTATAACCTTTTCTTTGATTTTACACTATGCAAAACTCTATTACTTGATGCAACCCGAGATTGACTATGTCTCTTTTTGCATAAACAATCTACTAAGGCAGTAATATTTAGGGGGTCTGAAATATCCAAGTTTCATATGTCCTATGATGTCATTCATCATTGGGTGATAAAAGAGAAATAGAGAGGTGAAAGGAGAAATTAAATGAATGAAAGGGGCAAGAAGGGAGCAAGACAAGAGGAAGGAAGGACAAAAGAGAGAGAACAGTGAGGAAGAAGTGAAGGTTAGAAAAAGTCCCAGAAGCTAAATAGGAAGAGAAAGTAATCATGTTTTATTTTTACATAATGATAACTCCCACCAACTTCCAGAAATGTAAACCTCAAATATTTCTTTACATTTAATAATAATAAATGCTAATATACAGTAATTATTCCCTTAGCTACAGAAAAAAAATATGTCTGGATTTGATTGAAGAAAAACGAAATGCTGATAAGTACTCTGTAATCCATGAGCATGGAATAGGCTGTTTGACAAGACACACTGAGACCACTTGAAATTAAGACCATAATTTAGGCCTGAAATAAAGGTAACAGCTAAAATAAAAATGTCCTCTTGTGGAAAATTATCAGTAATTCACTTTATATTGATATAAATAATGTTCTTCCACTTTGTTTTGAATGATGTATAATCACATAATGGCCATGTTGTCAGTTGGAAGAAAATTAATGTTTTATTCATTGAAGATCCTCAATAGGAAAGGGTCATCCTTCTAAGCTGAAAAATGAAAAAAAATTCAATAGTGTTGTGTTGAAGATTACTTTTTATTTTTCTTTGAAATAACTTAGAATGCCTTGTGAAAGACAAACATTTTATTCTGCCAGCAAGAATTTTTAAAATCATGAACTACAAGTAATCTAAAAATTATGAAAAACTTTAAACCCCTGTCTTATACTGAATGTCTTAGTAACAATAATATTCATGCTATGAATAAATTTAAGTTGATTACTAAAATAGCTTATTAAATTTTTTAAAAAATTAAAATCAATGCCATGTACCTAATGATCATTTTTAGTTAGTTTAGTAAATTGTTTCAGTCTAGTACTTAGAAGCAAAATATGGTCACCCAGAGCATCCTTTCTCTACATCCTATACATACATGGAAAAAGGCTATGTTTTTAAACATAGGTGTGAGCTAAACATCACACCTTGCTGTGATTTGAATTTGAAATGCTTTGTATGTGTTGTATGAGTTTGAACTCATGCTTTCCAGCTGGAACGAATGCTGTTCAGGACGGTTTTGAAGCCTGGAAGGGGTAGAGTAGTGCGGAAGGAAGTTCATTGCTTGGGGAAGTGCTTTGATGTTAGATAGCCTGACCCCATGTCCTGCTCTCCATCTCCTGTGTGCCGGTGGAGTTTGATTGGCTAGCCTCATAGTCTTCTCATACTTTTGGTGTATGATGGATTACATCCCCTCTAGAACTTTAAGCAAAAATAAATCCCTTCTCTTACAATTTCTTCTTTGCCAGGGTATTCTATCAGAGCAATGGCTATGAACCCGATCCACACGTATTGTTAAGTATCCAAATACTGTTTGAATTTGAGTGACATCTGAATTATGAAGCATCTTCAAGATGATAAATATGAATAAAAGCAGAGAAAACAACTCAAGATACAGAGAGGTTATCAAAGACGTAGTGTAAATGTTTGATGTTCATACTGGAGTTGAATAGCATAATAAAATTGGGTATTAATATTTACAAGATTATTTTAAAAATATTTAATCACTATTAGTAGGGTGCATATATGTGGCTTCATGATGTATGATTCTACATGCATTCAGCAGCTCAAGGAAACTAGAAGAGAGCATTGGAGGTAGTGACAAGCCACCGTGTAGGTGCTTAAAATTGAACCTAGGACTTCTGCAAGTGTAATAAACACTCCTACCTACCAAGCAATCTTTCCAGTCAAGATTATGAATGAAAAGTATTGGCTTTCAAACAGGACTTATGATACTTAATCATTTTGTTATTTTTCTAAAAAAAAAACCCTGAGACTTCATGATTCATAAAGGTTATCTCTTATGAATTTCAAGTTTTTGAGGCTGAGATGTCAAAGAATATGGGTCTGTACCTTCTGAGAATCTTCCTGTTGCATCAAATATGACAGAGGAATTCATTTTCATAATCATCTCAATTAACCATAGCCTAATTGCACTGGATTGAATGAGAATGCCCTCCATACACTGATGTATCTGAATACCTGATCCCAAGGTGGGAAAACTCTTTGCAAAAAATTAGGATGTTTGGCCTTGTTGAAAGAAGCATATTACTGGAGGGCCACTTTGAGGTGTCAAAAGACTCAAGCCAACCAACCAAAGAGACTACATGGAATGATCCAATCCCCCTACTCCCTCTCCGCCTCTGTGTAGCAGAGGGCTTCCACATCTGGCCTCTTTGGGAGCCGATGCACCTAATCCTGGAGAGACTTGATGCACCAGGTTTGGGGGGGATACAAAGGCTGTGGGGAGAATGCCTTCTCAAGGAGGAAGAGAAGGGGAGATTGGGGGAGGAACTCTGCAAGGAGGAACTGAGAGGGGGCAATTTGGGATGTACCTAAGTACATAAGTAAATAATTAACTAATTAGTTAAAAAAAAGGCTCAGGCCATTTTGAGTCTTCCTCTCTGCCTCATGGTTGTCTTAAGACGTAAGCTCTTAGCTCCTGCCCCAGGAATATGCCCATCTGCCTGTCTGCCTGCTGCTGTGTTCCCAGCCATGGATTCTAACTCTCTAAAACCATGAGTCCCAAGTAAACTCTCCTCTTATGAGTTGACTTCATCATAATATCTTAAAACCCTAATAGAAAATAAGTAAGAAACTGATTGTGTGTCTAATTTATTTTCCCTCTTTGAATGATAATGCATAAAATAACATAGCTATGTACTTCTTCAAATGTGAAACATGCATAGATTTAAAAAGATTATTAATGATTAAAAACCAGAGGATGACTATGACAGGCATCAGAGAACCATTCCCATCTTAGTCAACTGAGGTTTTAATGTTCATCTTTAATTAATATTGTAAAGTCCCCTACAAACAATTCTAGCTTAAGTTAGGTTATTTTTAAATACAAAATTTTATTAAGATTACTTTGAAATTGTTTTATTAGGAGACTAATTTTGAATAAAATGTCACTGTTTGGGGCTAGACTGTGTGAAATTACAGCCAATTCTAGGCAATGGGCAATAGGTGAGCTAGGGAATTGTGCTGTTACCAACAAACACTTTGCTGTCCTACAGTTATTAAGTGCATGCTGAATCTTAAACAAAATTGGAATTCAAATAGAAAATGTCATCAATGACTAGAAATAATAGGTCTAATTTTTGAATTGAGTAAACTTCTAAAGATTAAAAAAATCTACTCATATGATTTGGTTGGCTTTTGTAAAGAATCTTAGCTGAATAATTTATACTTCTCATGAAATATAGAATAAAAGACTGTATTAGTTGTGACAAAACAAAACATAAAGCACATGACATGTTAAACATCAGGAAGGAAAGGTAGGTTTTTTGTTTTGTTTTGTTATGTTTTGTTTTTATTTTATTTTGTTTTGTTTGGCTCAACATATAGAAAGCATTGGTGCTAGGAATGGGAGGTAGCTGGTCGCATTGTAGCTGCTATCAAGAAGCAGAAAGAGGCTAATACTGGAGATCAGCATACACTACTGTTTTTATTCAGCTCTACAGCTCATCTTGTAAAATGTTACCGCCCACATTTAAGATTGACCTTCCTACTTCAATTAACCCCATATAGAAACTCCCTCAGAGTTACTGCCAGACATTTGTCTTCTTGTTGACTCAAGATCCTGTTAAATTGAAGTCCATGTAAACCTCACAGAGATCATGGTTATTTTTTCAACATATTTGTCTGTTTGTTTAGTTGTGCTCATTACTGTTCTGCCAATCAGATTCACCATATAAACCTCTTTCCATCTCGATTTTTTTTCTAAAGAATTCTGTTACCTAAAATCTGAAGACAAACCATGCAGTTCCATGTGAAAAATAGAAACCAGTGATTTCCAAATATTAGTTCTTGTTGGATCTTGTATCATCCACTCATTTCCATTCACATAGTATAATTCTGCACCCCTTCTTTATGTGAGTCACTAGCCACAGATGGCTATTTACATGGTATTACTAAAAGTAAAAGTTGAGTTTCTTGGTTGTACTAATAGATGCAGTTTAAGTGTTCAATTGTTATAGGTGGCTAGAGGCTATTTCTTGAGACAGATATAGACATTTTTATTTTATTCAAGAAATTCTACTGGGCATTGTAGCAGTCTAGTTCAAAACAATATCTGGTGAAGGATTCTTGGATGCTATTTAAAATGAACGTTGAAGAAAATGATTTTGCCTTAGGTTGTAATCAGGAGACAGAGGAGCTTGAATGCTAAATTTAAAATGTGAGCTAGTCAGAGACTCTTAAGGCTAGAAAGACACTACATGGTCTTATTTCCTTATTTTATTGCTGTGGAAATTGAGATCTAGAAAGTCTAAATGTTCTACATAATGTCACCAAGGATTTTGTGACAAAGTTTTATCAAAGAAATATGCATTCACAAATTTTGAAATAAGGGATATAAAATTAATTATTGCACTAAACTCAGACAGAGTTCCCACTAGAACACATCCAACCTGGCTTATCTTTCCCCAAAGACCAAACTCAAATTTGTAGTCTGAGAGCCATTGATGTAGTGTTTTCCTTTAGTTACTCTTTATTACTGTTCCTTTGTGTTGCTGATTCAATTAAGAATATTCTCTAAAGACTCCATTAAAAACTGAAGCCAGCTTTAAGAAAACATTTTAATATCTTGAGGTGTCTGTTGGATAGATTTCAGAGTGACTGTTGGCTGAGAGTATACAGAGGCAAAGGTAGTTCAAGACACAGCTAGATTTTCTGCCTAAGGATTCCTTGGGCATTATTCTTATCAGCTTGGTATTGAAGAATCAGATAGTTTTACATTCATGCCCCTCTTGACATTATTACATAATGACCTTGCAAAGGAGAGGTCAGAAATAGACTTTACTGCCTTCCGCTTCCCTTTTTGTAGACCGCTATCCTGTTTTTATGCTTGTTGAAGAATTAGTGTCTCTGTGTTTTCCGATTTTTTCCCCCCAGGACCAACATGGTTTTCTCAGAGACATAGGTCAATTAATCCATCAGTGGGTCATGATCTACTAGTTGTATGGCCTGGTTCATAGCATTGGCCTTATGAAGGTGCTTTGAAATTCATAACTAGCATGCATGGAGATATGGAGTGAGTTGAGGTTTGCTATAGAGAGGATTGGTAGAACTTTGAAGGGGTAGGACTGGGTTGATGGCTCAGTCAGTACAGTATTAGGCATAAGCATGTGGTCCTAGATTTCGATAATCAACAATCATGTAAAAAATGTGGGTTGGCAGGGCTTATTTGTCACAATCCATGTACTTGGGAGATGGAGATAGGAAGATAACTTGGGTCTTGTTAGCCAAGTAATCTAGCTAAGCAGGTAAGCTCCTGATTCATAGAGAAAATTCATCTGAAAAATATAAAGTGGAGAATGGTTGAAGGTGACACCCAGTGTAGATTTCTGACCTCAACAATCACATGCATACATATTCATATTCACCTGAATAGACATATGCAACCATGCCCATGAGCTCTTTCTCTCCACACAAACACAAACGTGCATGAATTCTCAAGTACCTGGACTTAAGTAAGTGTGTACATGAACATATACACTTAAAAATTATAAAGCCTTGAAAGTGAGAGCATAAAGATTGGACAAGCGTCAGGAATGCAGAGACAGACACTGAACATCTAGCAATGAATGTCTGAAAAGCAAGTAGATGCTGAAGAGGAACAAGCTACCTTGAATGAGAAGTTGTGAATCCTCAATAAGACCAACCCTAGTTCCTCAGCACATTGGGCTTATTAATTAATTCTACTTGATTTCATTTGGTTTTTAAGTGTCTTTCATATAATTCTTTCTTTTAAACTTTAAAAGAATATTTGAGTGGATTTATTAATTTTAATAATAAGTATCTAAAATTCCCATGAAAATAGAAGTTAATCTATTCTTATCAATATTTTGGGATTAAAAATACAAGCAAAGAAGTTAGAATGGTCACAGCACTTATACTCAATTATACTGAGAAAGTTCTTATTTTCCTCAAATTAATGAAAAGAAAAACTTGTGGTGAGGTGAAACAGTCACATTTTATGAAATCATCTAAGTTGACTGGTTTTCTCCAATTTCTATCACTTATTATCATCAGTGTCCGAAAGCCTCAATCTAGTTGACAGAATTATGGCTCAACAATTAATGTTACAGTCTGTCTTGTCAGTAAAGTCATGACAGAACTCGAACAGCTGGTCACATGACATCCATACTCAAGAAAAATAGATCCTTGCTGGCTTGTTCTTAGATAGTTTTCTCTTCACTTATACTGTTCAGGACTCTTTGCTTAAGAGATGGTGCCACCCACAATGGACTAGATGTTCTAATATCAATTAGCAACCAAAGCAATTCCCCCAAATGATGCCTATATACCAACCTGATCTAGATATTTCCTCTTGAAATCCCTTTTCTCAGGGGATTCTAGAATGCATTAAATGGACAGTTAAAACCAACATAAGAAGTTTATTTAGCTTGCAGTTTGAGGAGGTATAGTCCATCATAGCAGGGAAAGTCTAATTGTGGGTGGCTCCATGGAGTCATAAGTATGCTTCTGGGACTTTATTTTTTCATATTTTTTGCAGAAAAGGACACAGCAAACAGACAAGAAGTAGGCTCTGACTATAAGATCTCAAGGCTTGTTGCCTTTTAGTAAGGCTCTAGATACTAGTGATTCTAGAACTACCCCCAAAACAGTGCTACCAGCTGGAGAGCAAGTTTTCAGATACATGAGTCATATTCAAATCCATCACTTCTATGGCAGATGACCTCTGTTCAGCTGTTCACTCATATCTGCCTTCCTCTGTTTTATAAATATGTAAAATACCAAATGACTGAGATCCTTGCTTACAATATACCCCTATTTCTGCTATGGCATAAGAATTATTTCCAGCTGTCATTTTTGTTGCAGAATCCACGATGATCCCTGCTAATTTATCCACAACTTTCATACAATCAATTGACTTAAAAGGTACAATTGAGATAATAAAATCACAAGATGAAAACTATGAATGTCTACAAAGCCTTGACCATGGAAGTCATAGGCCATGGAAACTTCTTCCACTACAACAAAAACGCTAAGTGCCTGAACCAAGCACTGCCAGAGCAGACATATTATAGAGCATCATCTGTTCCATCCCAATGTCACCATTTTGTAAAACTTTTTTATGTGCAACTTTCTTCCACATACAAACAAAGAAGTTGTACTCCATTACTTCCAATGATTTTAGTAAGCTCTGTACTATTCTATAGTTCCCTCTATGCCTGCCCTACTTATCTGGCAGATATAAGGAGAGGATACTTTGAAATGCACCAGGGGCCCTCCCAGTGCATTCTCATAAACAAAAGATGTCGCTGTCAATGCTGACAACTTCTGAAAGAGATCTTGCTATTTCTGAATTAAGCATTTGGAATGAGGTCAATTTTAATTTCTAATTTGGCTTTGTTCAAGCTTTTATCCTTTTCATTGGGAATGTTTGAATAGACTTTTCCCTTGTTCTGCCAGTATTTGAAAGCACAATTTTGAGAGTGCACAGAACCATAGCTGACTGAGAAAAATTCTGTGAGCTATGCAATTGCTCTTCTTGACCTGTTATTCTGTGTCATTCAATCGTGAATCTCACTTCTAATGTCTTTAGCTAAGGGTCTTATACTATAGACCAACCTTCAGCAAAGGACCTCAGAGTCACTGTTGTGACCTGCAAAGCAGGCTTAAGGGGTCATGCATGCATGGAATCTGTTTTTAAGTAATGTTGTTTTGAGATTATAGTATAATTACATTATTTCCCCTTCCTTTTCCTTTCTCCAACACCTCCAATGTATACTTTTCTTGCTTACATGCAAATATGTGTCCTCCTTTTAAAATTGCTATTACACACACAAATAAATACACACACACACACACACACACACACACACACACATTGTAACCTGCTCCATTGGTCCATACAATGTTACTTGTATGTATATATTTTCAGGGCTCTCCTTTCGGTATTTCATAACCAATTGGTGTGCTCATCTCTGAGGAAGACAATTTGTCCTGTTTTCAGCATTCCTCAGTTGTGTGTAGTTCTTTGACTAGATTTGAGGTCTTGTGAATTTACTTTCCCCCTTTCACATTAGTATGTATACTGTTGTTTTCTTTGCTCAGCTTGTTTATACAGCCATGTTGGTAAGACTTTATTGGTGCGGTTTCTTTTACATTTTTAGGAGACAAACTATCACAGAAATTTTTCTGTAGCTCTTCCAAATTTTTTGCCCTGCTCTTCCAAAGTGATTGTTGAAGCCTTCATATTCAGTCATTGTGCTGTAAATGTACTGGACTTTGGACTGGGCTCCACAAATCTGCATTTGGATTGGTTGTGATTCTCAGTAATGATCTCTTTTGCAAAGAGAAATTTACTTATGGAAAACATACCTGACACTGTCTAGGTAGCCAAGAACCTGAGGCTAGATATGCCAGGGACCTAGGACAAATCCAAATACTATTATTCTGCCAGAGAACCACAGCAGTAAATGACTCTTAATGACATTCTGCCATACTAATAGATCAGTGCCTGGTTCAGCCATCATCAGAGAAGCTTCCTCCTGTAATATAAGAGAACGAATACAGAGATAACAGCCAGACATTATTCAGAGAGTGAGAGACCTTGGAAAACTCAGTCTTTTTGTAAATTTAATTTTATATTTATTTACTGTGTATCCCTCTCATTGTCTCCTCCTGATCACCCCCTCTCACAATCCTTCCTCCATCCCTCATCTCCCCTTCTTCTTTGAGTGCGTGGAAGCCTCTGGATATTTCCCCATGCTGAGATATCAAGTCATGGAGAGGTTAGGCACATCTTCTTCCACTGAGGTCAGACAAGCCAGCCCAGCTAGAAGAACATAGGCCACATACAAGCAACAGGTTTCAGAACAGTACTACTCAGGTTGTTCGGGACCCATGAACACCAAGTTGCACATCTGCTACATATCTGCATGTGGCCTAGGTCCAGCCAGTGTGTGCTCTTTGGTTCACACTCTGAAAGTCTCAAGGGCCCAGGTTAGTTGACTGTTGGTTTTACTGTGGAGTTCATATCTCCTTTGCAGGCCACAATCCTTCCTCCTATATTCCAATAAGAATCCCCAAGCTCTGCCACTGTTTGGCTGTCAGTGTTTATATCTGTCTGAGTTAGCTGCTGGGTGGAGTCTCTCAGAGCTATTAAAAACAAAGACATCATGAATTTTGCAGGCAAATAGATAGAACTTGAGGATATTCTGACTGAGGTAACCCAGTCCCCAGTGACATGCATGGTTTTACCGTATTATAAGTGGATATTAGCGATAAAATCCAGGTACCATGTTACACTCCACAGACCTAGAGAAGCTAAATAAGAAGGAAAGACCAATAGAGGAGGCTTGAATCTCACTTAGAAGGGGGAATAAAATTTCATAAGAGGCAGACAAGGGAGGGAGAAACTGGGAGGGAGAAGAGTATGGGGAGGTAAATTGGGGAGAGTTAGGATCAGGTGTGGGGAGTGACAGGAGAGATGGCAAACTGAGTAGAAATCTGCAACTGATGGTGGTAGGGAGGTAGGGGGCATCTCCTGGAATAGGCAGAGACTTGGGATCGGGGAGGTACCCAAGAATCAATGGGGACCTTAGATGTGACTCACAACATTGGGGATATGGAATCTAAAGAGGCCACATCCTATAGCCAGACAGGAACTCAGTGGAGCCATAGAGACACTAACCCACCCACAAAACTTTCAACCTGATATTTGTCCTGTCTACAAGAAACACAGGCGTGGAGGATGGAGCAGAGATTGAGAGAATGACTAACCAATACCAAGTTCAACTTGAGATCCATGGATGGGCAAGCATCAATTACCACACATTATTAATGATAGTCTATTGTAATTGCAGAAAGGAACAGTAGTTTTAAATGGATTGCCTCCATCAAATTCCTTCACTTAAAACCTAGGGAAGTCTGCAGAAGAAGCTACATAAAACTTTAAGAGCCAAAGTGTATGTAGGGCACTAAAGAATCGAAGACAAGCACACATGTAAATTCAGAGCCTGTAGAAGCATAGACGGTGTCCGTCCACATATGATATGCACCAGGTAGAGTCCCAGTGCTGACAGAAGTAGGTATACGACCCTACCCCTAAACCAGAACTAATCTGTAATTTATAAGCATTAGCAAATGTAAAAATTCATGTTCTCCAATGAAGCCTCACTGGGGATACAAACCACTCTTAAGGGCAGGCCTCCTGCTTAGCAGTAGATGGTAAACAACAACAACAACAACAACAACAACAACAACAACAACAAATGCAATGGTATCTCTTGAGCTTCCTTGTCTCCTAATGTGTTAGAGCACTTTTTAGATAACATGTATGGGATTCCTGTGTGTGTGTGTGTGTGTGTGTGTGTGTGTGTGTGTGTGTGTGTGAATGTATATGTCTCTGACTCTATATGTGTTTGTAATACTTTTTCCTTGGCTCTTCTTCTTCTGCTTGTTTTGTTCTATTCTGATTTGTTTGCCTTTTGGCAAGAAGTTGAAACAGAATCCATAGGATAATGTTGCTCAATGGTTCATTCACAGACCCATGTTTAGGTAGCTTTTTTGTATAGTCTAAGTCTACCTGCCAGCAATGATGTCTAGGCCAATTTTATCAGGTCAATCTTTCAAGTGAGACTGTACCAAATGACTCTAGCTGTAGTTACTTTATCATATAAGTGATTCTTTCCAAGGTCTATGTATATAGAGGCATAGCTCCAACCACATAGTGACTCCTGGCACTATATCAGAATATTGGCACAATATATGTGGAAACAAGGTGCATTTTTATATGTGTGGATGAATGGCTGTACTCTCTTCTGTTACATCATCTCTGGTGGGAAGCCAAACTATGCCTGTCTACCTTACTGTCTAAATTCAGACTTTTATCAATTTCCTCTAATTTTTATTCTGAAGTACCTCTTGTATTTGCCTCCCTGTCCTCCTAAAACTCCCGGTTTCCACCCAGCTCATTGCCATTCAAATGAGTGGAAGTGCACTCCCATGATCCTCCTCCACCCGCTCTCCAACCCTGAGTTTTCTCCTCCCTACATGTCACCACGCAGCATCTTCTCAGTGTCTCCACATCTTATCTACCCAGGATTTCTACTTCCTCTCTATTGGATCCAAAGCATTTGATAAGAGGGTTATGATGAAATGACTGATATTCCATGAGCATCCTTATTTATCAGATGTATTGCAATAAGTCTTTAAGTGTTTTGAAACCATCCCTTTCAATAGCATTCCAGAATAGACATTGCTATTATTCTTTTATAAGAGAAAATATTTTAATCTGTGCATGGTTGGTAATAAGTGTTAAAGAACATAGCTCAATCATTCTCCTGAGTGTGCACTTTAAACTGCATTGTACTTTCCACCCTTTGTGTGTGTGTGTGTGTGTTTGTGTGTGTGTGTGTGTGTGTGTGTGTGTGCGTGTGTGTTTATGGGTATATGTGGGACCAAAGGTTGACATCAGGAGAAGTCACAATTCGTTCTTCATCTTAAATATTTGAGGCAGAATCTCTCACCATACCTGGTGTTCACTGCTTTGCCTAGGTTAGATGCACAGGGAGCCAGAGTTCTTGCCTCCTACTAATCAGGATACAGGTGCTCATCAACATGTTGGGTTTTAATCAGCAGCTGCTGGGATCAGGAGTTAGATGTTCATGTGTGCACAGCTGTCGATTTACACAGTACTTCCAACCATTTTCTAAACCAACATGAGAAGCATGAAAAATAATTGCTTTTCTTTTTGAAGAAAATTTAGGTTCATAGGATCAATTTTCATGTCAGTGGGAGGGTTGAGAGGGAGGCAATGGGAAGGAACAAGTGATGTAGTTGAATTATAATCTCACAATATAAAATAATAAAACATACTAATATATAACGATATTTGCTTATTTATTTGGTTATTTAATTTGTACTGAAGTTCTGTCTGCATGTATGGTTGTGCTCCAAGTTCATTCCTGGTGTTGATGGAGGTTTTCATTGTCCCACTGAATTATGGACAATTGTGAACCACCACGCCAGTGCTGGAAATTGAACCTTGGTCATGTATAAGAGCAGCAAGTGCCCTTCTCCAGTCATCTTTCCTGCTCCCTTCTTTTCTTTTGGTTTTCTTTCATTTTTCTTTTTTCTGTTGTTTTTGCTAATAACCTTTTAAGATAGCTAGTGCACAAAAAAAGATTAAATAAAACTGATTTGAATAAATGCTTCTGCAGAGCAGTTAGGCAAAGCTGAACCAGCTTGCCAATGTCTGAGGAGAACCTGTAGCCCTAGGCTGATGTTTAGTTTCCCCAAAGCAAGTAACACTGGAGAAAATGTGTGCTCTTAAATACCACTTCCATCCATTTTCTGTGTACCTCATACTTTGTACTGTGTTGCACTTTTAACCACCTATCATAGAGATAATTCAGTTTTCCATTGAGCCACTGAGTGATCAGCACGTTCAGCATATCCCAGTAGGATGTACCAGTAGGCAGTTCGACAACTTCAGCATTTCCATTTTTATGTAGATATATCGGTTTCTGTGACATTTGGAAATGTTTACTTCATTTTTCTACTTAAATAGTATTTTTATTTCAATTATGGAAAAATAGAAAAGTGAAAGTCTTAAAATCAAGGTAAAAAAGGCAAGAAATAAAGTCATGGACATGCCACTTCACTGTCATTCTGGAAGTATTAGTCTCTCTGTGTGTGCGTGTAATTGTGCATGTGTGTGCATGTGCGTGTGTGTGTATGCATGCTTGTTCTTATGTGTGAATATGTCCTGAACAGCAGGTCATTTCAGCTGTAGATGCTCATGGTCTATCTTGTTTGAGACACAGTCTCCCTGTTGCTTGCTTTTACAAGATCCAGGACAGCTGACCTATGAGTTTCCAGGCAATCTTGCATCTAGCCACAGAGTACTGTGCATGAACTGCTGGGGCTGGCTTTATGTGATGCTGGGGTATCTGAACTAAGGTCCATGCTTTCATGGCAAATGGCTTTACCCACTGAGTCATCTGTCCAGTTTCTGTGTGTACCATCGTAATTTAGCTCATTCACCAGTATTTTCAGTTGTAATGACAAAAGAAAATTCAAGAATACGTCAAGTCCTGTAAATATTTTTTGAAAAGTTATACTCAAAATCAAAGTATGACTGGGCGTTCTTCAATAAGAAACTCTGATAAAGGAAACTTTTCTTTCATATATTCACATACAGTTTGAATAATGCAGTATCTCTTAATTTGTCTTTCCACGTGCTTTTATTCTTTGTGTGTGCATGTATGTGGTGTATGTGCATGTTCGTGTGGGTGTATAACATGCATTCATGTAGAAACCAGAAGCCAAATTCAGGTGTCTTCCTTAATTGGTTCCCACTTACTTCTTTAGAGATAGGGTCTATCATTAAAAATTATGCTCATTTGTTTGACAAGGTTAGCCAGCGCGTTCCAGGGATCTCTTCTCCAAAACTAGTGTTAGAGACGAGGGTCACTTTTTGCATGGTATTTTTACATAACTGAAAGAACATCCAAAGTGAGTTCCTCACAGGGCAAACTAAACAAATCCTTGAGTCCTTTGCATGTCTTTTGCCTGTTTGTTTGGTGTGGTATTTGTTTTTACAATGACTATTATGACTATTTCTCAAAGCAAAAAAAAAATGTGTGTGTGTGTGTGTGTGTGTGTCTTTCTCTGTTTTCTATACACAAAAATGTAAAACGTCTGAGTCCCATGAATCCCATTTCCATCATGCTTTTCAAGGTTTTGAAAACTCATCCAGAGGATTTTGGTTTTTCTTTTGTATAGCAACAGTATGCGATTGGCTTGGTTTGATATGGAGCCAGGGTGTGGAAGCCTCTAGGGGGAACATTGATTTAGCAGGGACTGGGGAGCAGGTGGGTGTCTGGGAGATCTTCTAGAAGCAAGCCTGCAAGGAAAGTAGCAGCAATAAACAGAAGCATAGCCTGGCTCTGGTGATGAGGTCTTCAGAGAGTCTTCCTCAAGGCTGGGTGTGCAGCTGGGAACATCAATCTCCCTCCTGACCAGGGCCCTATTAACATTCAGAGTATCACTTTCAATTAAATTTCTGGAATGCTCATTTAGTTTCTAGTTAATAAGGCAGGATTGGATGTCATATATGATCCAGAAGGCTTTTTTTAGATGGGTAAAAATAAAAAGAGCCTTGGGATGAGCTGACTGGCAGGTCCACTTCCAATGCCAACATGGTCTCCAAACCAGCAGCCACTGTTGGTTTTGCAGATGTATGTGAGCAATTTTTGAGATACTTTTTCTTAATGGATGCTTTAAAATTCATAATCATTCTTAAGAAAATCAACATATAGTTCCCTCATGGCTTCAAAAATTTAATAAGCTTTTATAGTTGCAAGTGCTTTGGGATTTGTGTATTTTTTAAAAAGTCATACAAATATAGAATGTAGATTGTGTTAAGAGGGTCATATTGATAGGCTCTGTAAGCCTTTGAACCGTTATGGAGGTGATGTTGTCAATGGTATATTGATCACTATGGCAGTCACTATTGATTAAGTGCCTATTTTCTGTTTGTCACTGTGATCAACGCATCAGTTAAAACCTACCTTTTAACTATTAAAACTAATCATAAAAGGGAAGACACAATCTTCTATTTTACCTGGTAACATTGGGACACAGAGCTTAATGTACCCATGAACAAGATCTACTTGATGCTACCAGAGAAGTAATGAATGAGGTCCTAGGAATTAATCTCCTCTGTCTGGTCTCTACCACCTTCTCCACCTTCTCCACCTTCCTCTTGAAAGTCTGAGATAACCCTATGAAAAAGTCTTGATTTCAAAAAAAATTCCTCAATGGCATCTTGCCTAACAGTTTGTAATGTGAAAATTATAGTGATTGTAAGTTGATAGGACTTAGAATTACCAAGAGAATATATGAGAGTGTTTCCAGATGGGTTAATTGAGGCCAAAAGACTCACCCTAAATATGAATAGCACAATTGCATAGGCTGAGGTCCAGAGCTGTATTGAAAGGGAAGAAAGCATTAATATCCTGCTCTCTGTTTCCTGACTGTGTCACACACCTGCCTCCATGCCCGCCCCACCACAGTGGACTTTATTCCCTTGAAAATATTATGTTCTTTTTAAGTTGCTCCTTGCCAGGTGTTTTGTCGCGTCAGAGAAGAAAAGTAGCTAAAATTCTTCCATTAGCTTTAAAGACTTGACTCTGCCAGACCTGGGCAGACATCTTGACCCTAGTCACAGAAATTGGCACTTAAACCAGACTTGGATAATCACAGAGTTCCATTCCAGTGACCACAGAAGTGATCCAGAGGTGGACGTTAGACTACTGCAGGCCAGAGCTGTCCAGAGAAGTGGCCTGAGCTTGAAGAGGGCTCCAGCTGTTTCACTTGAATAGGTAAGATCACGAAAAGGCTTTCAGCTTTCCTCCCTGGGGTAAAAGAGTAGGGACACATTTGACTACCTTCTAGCTACATCTATCAGGCTCTAACACTGTATTGTTCCACCCGAAGGGAAATGAACATGCGTTATTTCAGTCTGTGTTACTGGGTTCTATAAAGTAACTGACACAGAGGGAGTTTCCGAGGCACAGGGATAGCTAAAACAAAGAAATTTTCTAAATAAGTTTTACACAAAGACTTGGAGCACTAGGTTTTTGGAACCCCCCTTTGAACTAGTCTTTGAGAACCAACCCACTCACCAGAAAACATTGCAATCTTAGACATTTTTCTTTGGCTCATGACTCTGGATACATGAAGAGAGGGCGGTTTAACTAGGACAGAGCATATAAAATGCTGAGGCCTGTGATTAGTGCACAAGAGCTCTGTATAGAAATGTGCAAACAGGAAACAATAGGCAACATTTGAAAGGAGAGGCCCAAGGGAGAAAAAGAAGTCACGGAGAAAAGAATGCTAAAATAAATGCTTAAAACCTACATAATACATTCTTCCCAAAGTGAAGGTTTAAATACACACTTTCAATCTGAGTCAGAAGGTGGCAGCACCAGTTACTAAATAGAATCAGACAGAGAAGCCAAGAAAAGCTGCAAAGAATAAGCCATTTTGTAGGTAGGAAGCAGCCGCCTGGAGTTTATAGTTAAAAATAAAAAACGCCACTGATAAAAGGCACTCCTGCAGCTTCTGAGCGTCTTTGGGGGTCTTAGTGTGCACTCACTGTTACAAGATGTTTGCCTCAGTGCATGCAACAATTGTAAACAAAAACATTTGGAGAAAAAATCGGGCACAAAGATCCACACACAGCTTTTTCCAATAGCCCACAAACAATAAACATATGTAGAGTGCTTATTTTGTATTAGCTATGCTGCATCATATAAAATTCATATTTGAGTTTATAACAAAATAAGCATAGGTTATATGCCAATTTTAAACTATTTTCATGAATGGATTTCATTTATGGATTTATGGATTTTGTTGCACATGAAGAAGTTCCTGTACCAGATTCACACAGTATGCAATAGAATGAGTGGGGAGAGTGGAATAAGATGGGTGCAATTCATGGGTGGAAATAACGGACAGGTTTGGTTAGGATCATATGCTATCCTGGCTAGCCTTACTTGTCAACTTGACACAACCTAGAGTCATCTAATAGTACAATTGGGGGAACTTCTAGATGAGATTCATCTCAGGGCATTGCTCTGGGAGGTTGTATTCATTGTTCATTGGTGTAGGAGGGCTCAGGCCACTGTGATTTGCATCGTTCCTTTGGCAGGTGGTTCTGAACTAAAGAACAAAACCAGCTAAGGATGAGGCCCCAGAGCTTGAGCCAGCAGTCCATTCTTCCATGGCTTTTGATTTCACGTCCCCGTCTTGAGTTTCTGACATGACTATAGTTGAGGATGGATTATGACCTGGAAGTATAAGAGGGAAAAATGATTTCTTTTCCTAAATTGGTTTTGGTAAAAGTGTTTTGCCACAGCAATGGAAAAAAATAACTAGAAGAGCTGGGATAATTTTGAATGGTTACCATGGGACGGTGTTGTATGAAAAATCATGCAGTAATATAGTATGCATTTGGTCAAGTGGGATGGCATAGGATGGGATGGGTTACCTTGTATTGACTGAGGCAGGGGGTGGGTGGGTCCTGACAGCAGTCCAGTGAATCTGTAAACTTCCTAGAATGGAATGAGGATCTTGGCAGTGTTTGTCCTCTGACAAAATTTCACTGGAAATAAGAAGTAAAAGTCTTAAAGACTTTTGTACTTGTACAAAAACTGAAGTGTCAAAAATATGGTATTTACAAAAAAGTTAAATTTCAAAATATCATTACTGCCACATTCATTTTACAACATTTTAATTAGACACCAACTAAGAATCATTAAATTTCATTTGTACTTAGAAAAAAAAGAGAGGAAACACCAGTTTTCTAGATCTACTTCAAAACTACTGTATCAGGAAATCTGGATGTTGAGCCCAGTACTTTGCTTTCTAGCTTTCTCCAGTATTGGCTGAGCTCTGCAACCACTAGTTCCTAGGCAGTCATTGTATGTCCTCTGGTGATTTCAAAATGTGGGTTGAGTCCCCAAACAGTATTTTGCTGTAGGCTTTATCCAGTGTATTGTTTTATCTATAGCCCCAAGCATCTTGAAAAGCAAGTGTGGGAACAAAAGAATAATCTTCCAGAAAGAAATATCTTAAGAATGGACCAGACACATAAAAAAATAACACCAGAACTTCACCACCAAATTGTTTAAATTGTGCTTATTGTCAAATACATATAGATTTTTAGGAAACAATAGCTTCAGTTTGAAGTACTTTTGGTCAGAAATGTTGATAAACCATTCCTTTTTAAAAGGCTGTGCAAAATTTTCTAATTGTTATCAGAATAATTGTATAATAAAAATAAAATTGAAGCTAATTGTCCAAACATAATCAGAAGAAATGCTGGAGATTAAAAAGCCAATTGCACTCAAAAAGCATGAAGAATTTTGAAAGAAGTAATTTTACTATTGTAGAAGTCTTTGACTAAGGTTTAGTGTAGAAAAACATCATTCTTGTATTATTAATTATGAAGTTACACCATACCCAGTGAATAATAGCACCATTATGCCCATTAAAGAAAAGAACAAGGACCAAAGAGAAAATGTCATAAACAAAAGGTAGTTAGATACTCTCAGATGACTTTAGGGAAGTTCATTTCCTTTGTGTGCTCTCAAATTCCTAATGTACCCTCTTAGTTTGGCATGTCTATGGTATTCATTCTGCCTTGACCTCCTAAACTGATCATCCCCCTTTTGCAGTACCACGACCATCATTGTCATTGTCATCATCATCCTCCTTTTACTAAGCAAACCCACAAACAACTTTTATCTGCATTATATAACTTTTGTTAAACTTGTTACAAAGATGGACTTCTTGGAAAATCTAAATGAATTGTCAAATCAAATTTAAATTGTGTTGGATAAGCATCAAACATCAGAAAATATTACCCAGGTCAGCTTTCAATATTTTAATGTACCCATCTTCATTATGGGCAAGACTTAGCCAACAAAGCTCTCTGAGTTCATAAGTTTAGGCACTTGTGTATTAAACTTCCTCTGTCAGTTGATAGTTTTTTAAGGTATATTAATTCACTACCGAGACTGGATTGCATGTGTGTATACATGCTTACAGATATGAAAGAACGCCAAAAGAAGGTGTCAAATCTTCTGAATATTGAATTTCAAACAGTTGTGGGCTATCCACTTGAGTTCTGGGAAATACACTCTGAACCTCTGAAAGAGCACCAACCATCCTTAACCATTGAGACATCTCTTGAGTGCCTGACTCTTTTCTTTTCCTTAAAAATATGCTAATACCATTCACCAAGGTTAAATTGTATATATTCAAATTCCCAAGAATTGCTTTGTTCCTTGAAAACGTTTTATCTTTCTTGTCATTTAGTAACATAACTGCTCTGTCACTCTTTCCAAATGTGGTGTTACTTTTATTTGTTCTGGTCTTGATGCCCAGACAAAAGCTGTGAGCTCTAGTTCTGATCTGCTGGGGCTCCAGTTGATATTTATGTAGATGTTTCTTCACTACAAAGAATATTTATACTTTTCCAGGATTTTTTCCTTGGTTGCTAGCATAAAGTCCAGTGTCTAACTGATAGCTAATGTCCATCTTACAATGAATTTGCTTATTCTGGTCAATGCTCTATAGATAATATCTCACCTTTATCAGCCCCTACCTACCAAGATGGTTTTGATCTCCAGAAGAGCTTTTCCCCAATAGTTAAACACAAAATGCATCTCTCAGACGGAACTTAGAAGGGGCAGCTCAGTAAAATACATTAAATAATAGGTTCAGTGCATTGCTCTTGCACAACAGATGAGGGATACCAAAGGAGACAGTGAGAAGATGGTAATTATAGTGCACTAACCCAGTGAAGTCAGAGAAAAGAGGAGAGAGGGAGGGAGGAAGGGAGGGAGGGAGGGAGAGACAGGGGAGAAAGCAGAGAGGCAGATAGTGGGGACTGTAGTGCAGAGTAAGAAAATGAAACCTACGTGTGTGTGTGTGTGTGTGTGTGTGTGTGTGTGTGAGAGAGAGAGAGAGAGAGAGAGAGAGAGAGAGAGAGAGAGAGAGAGAGAGAGAGAGAGAGAGAGTTCATCTGGTCACTGGATACATTTTGATATCTATACTTGCCTTCACCTCTCCCACTCCTGTTTGCGGCTATGCATGCCAGGTTAGCGATCTCACAAGCTTCCAAGGTCTATCCCATTTCTACTTCCCATCTTGCCATGGAGCAATGGGATTACAAGCACAGGTTACTCTGCCCAACTTCCATATACATTCTAGATATTTGAACTCATCTCCTCATGTTTGTATGCAAGTACTTTATCTACTGAGCCATCTCATAGCCTTGATTAAGATGTGTAAGAATTGTCACAAGCAAGAAATAAAGCAAAAGTATTGTCGACATCTCTTCATAGTTATAACTAGAATTTGTGCTTAAATTGTATTAAATACTAGCTGTTGCCAGCATGTACTACATTATATTAACTTTGTAGAGTTTAATCAGTCAGTTAGAAAAATACTTCACATAACTCATCTTCCTTTGCACCGAAAAAGGGTCTGGAGCTATGGCCTGAACTTGTATCTGATTGAAGAAGGCATTTGAATGCATTGAAGAAGGTAGAGACCTCTACATCTATTACTGTGGTGTAGACATTTTCAGATTTACTATACATTTTGAAGAGGAGGCAGTGGTCTGTGAAAAGGCTAACATTTCTCTAGGAGACAAAAATCTGTCTGACAGTGAAACATCCCTCTAGCCATTCCCAAGCCCTGCTTATACAGAAAGCTTGATGGAAGAGAGAATCTATAAGACTTCAAGGAGACACAGTGGAGAGATAGAATCAATAGGAAGCATCTGTATTCCTGTCTTGGACAATCCAGAGGTCAGTATTTGGTTATTTCAGCAGGATGAAATCCAAGTAGATTACATGGTGATGGGGGCTGATACCAAAATCCAGAAGGCAATGATCTCATGTGACACAGCTAGTCTCAGGTCTCAGTCCTGTCAAGGACTGTACATGATCTTCAACACTACACATAAGCCTGTTTCCTGGGCTATAAAATGCAGGCTATTTTATGCCCTTTTCTTCTTCTTCTAGAATTATAAGGAAAAAGAATATAAGAGGAAAACCATTTATCACCAGCATGGAATATGCCTAAAAGGACAGCTGGAACTGGACATCTATGCCCCCAGGAGCAAGCTGCTTGCAGAAGAGCTGGACACTCTTTACCTGTTCCTTTCATTGTTATGGGACTCCACCAAAATCTCTAACACTTTTAGAGGACTGCTACCTCTAATGGAGAAAAAGCCAAGACTGGAAACAATAGCTAGCATGTAGAGTGCATAACTGGAGATTCTAAGGCCAAATACCTGTCCCAGTATTTTACAGGTCTTGTAGATTTTTTTTAGAATGAGTTAATATTTTGGACCATAACTTCACTATGTATAAAATGAGAAGGTAGCAAATTCCAACAGAATATTTGAGTCGGATTAAGATGGAAATAGATAATAGGTCAATATGCTATTGATCTCATACCCTTTCCAATGGTCAAGTGACCTTGAACTCCATATTCATCACCTCTGCAGGGAAGGTACAAGCTTGGTAGTGCTTATGATAACTACCTAGAATCCCCTAGGCTTCCTTTCTCTCCCCACTTCCCAATCATTTTTCTCTTTCCAAGTATGAGGACTGCTCAGAGAGTCCTGTGGAAACCCATGTTCTCACCATACTTCTCTCTCTCATCTTAAGCAGAGCAGCGGTTCACCCCAGCCAGCCTCAGAAAAGCTGTGTGTCCTACAGCTCACCCCAGTTCTGCCTGGTTTTCAGGTATAGATTTGCTCAAACAATGACACTATCAAGAGGTTAGGCCAATATTTGATAAATGCTTGATATGATAGAAAATATTCTGGGCATTAGGCAAATGTCACCAGTGCTACTAACACAACACAAAGGAACCCTGGGAGAGACCCTTCGAGATATTTGTCTACAGAACAGCTCGGCAACCCTTGTCAACCTTGTCTAAGCAAGCGAAGTCATCGTTCTCTCAGCTTGTACATTTGATTAATTGTACAAACAGCAGAAAGCCCAGGGAAATTACTAACACAGAGTATATGCTCGTAAAACGACAACACCGTCAACATCTGTCAATTTTACCTGCCTGTCATTCATTTGCATTCTGCCAATGGCAGTCTTTGATTGTCCTTTCAGGGAACTTGCCCTATTGAGACTGTCAAATTCTAGACTTATCATGTCAAGACAAAGAGCGAGAAGTCATTCAACCTAACTCAATCATGCCATCTCTTCTTAAATACTCATTTTCAGTCAAATGGCACAAAACAGTATCAGGTCACCCATTTGTCACAAAGCTTGAAAAATCCACCTGTCTTCAATCCATAAGTATTTAGAGAAGTCTTATTCCCAAGTACCTGTCGTCCAGCAGTTCTTCTAGTTCTAAAACAACATATTCCCTTCAGGCAAACTTCTCAATCTAAGCCAGACTTCTCTTTATATCCTGAAATCATACAGCAGAAATAATGAGACTAAGAAAGGCAGCATATTTTTGAAGGTGAAATGTTATGGGTAGTAATGAAATGTGGCAGTGGTTCTCCTGTAAATGAATCAGACTCATTGTCAAGGATACTGTTTGGTTGCTTTCTAAAAGTCTATTCTCAAAAACAGTTGTCTAAGTTTGGGGTCTAACAAACTCAGAAGAAAACAAAACACACATAATCTCCATCATGTGTAGATCTTAGCCTACAATATTGGCCTGTACATGTGTAATCAGGTGAACATGTGATAAGTGTGGGTTTCGGATAATATTTAAAAGAAGACCAAGAGAGGGTAATGAAGAGGGACAAAATGCTGGCAAAAGAATTGTCATACAAAATGAGAATACATAGCTTCTTTGTTCTGTTTCAGTTCCATCATAGTTTCTATTTAACTTGTGTTTAAATGAGTAAAAATATAATTGAAAGTGAAGTTTCATGGTTTCAGAGTGGCCATTCTAACTGTATAGGAGTTCATGAAGAGGGATAGCATTTCGATAAGTATTTGACTGGCTTCCTTATACAAGTCCTGTGATGATTTTATTTGTGAATTAATTAGAATAAAGAGAATTTAAATAAAATTAGCTTTTTCTTGTTAACCAATTAAATAATTAATGTAGGTCCATTTTTTTCATACTAGGGTTTTATGCAGAATACTACATCTAAATTATAGATTTGATGATGTATACAATCAGGTCATTTTGCATAATATTTCTTTATGAAAATTGTTCAGAGACATAGGTCTTACATGAGTTTGTAAGACTATACTTAGATACTTGATATATGGGTACACACACACACACACACACACACACACACACACTGGCAGATACATGCATATGTATGTTGACTACAAGAAAACAGAAACTATGTTGAAAAAGAGTGATTAAATTATAATTTCAGCTCTTAAAAATCTCAGTACATTCCAGTAGACTGTTGGATGGGTAGGAAAATACAGAAGGACAGACCAACTTTAAAGCAATTTGCAACAGAGATGAGAGGCAGAATCAGTGAAGACTGAATAGTCACTGAATTTGATACTAAGAAGAAATAATGAGTCATAGAAGCAGGAGTGACCTGTATTCACATAAGGACATCAGGATGAGGATGGGACAGTTTTGAGTAAGGTGGAGGACCCAATCATAACTGAAGTAAGTTGTGTACAGTGGAAAAAATTCTTGAAACTGAGACATTTATGCAGGTGGGTAGTACATGTTGGACTACACTAAAAGCCATTCTCTATTCTCCACCATCAGGCATGGACAAAGAGATGCATGGAGATACACACATAAAATAATAATAATAATAATAATAATAATAATAATAATAATAATAATAATAATAATAATAGTGATGATGATGGTGGTGGTGGTTCCGCCCTAATAATTATAGTCAGGATCAGAAATGGAATTAGCTACTGTACCCAACTTATTACTTCTTTTCAAAGTAAGTTACAAACAGTGCTTTAAAGTTCAAAGACTTTAGCTGGCAGTGTTAGAGATGGGTAGCTTTTATAAAGGGCTATTTGGACGATGTATTTCTTTATCCTGTTATGGTAACACACTGCATGAGCACATGCAATAGGAGGTTTTGTTCTATTGCATTTGTAAGTAGGCAATGAAGAGAAGAAAATACATTGCCAGATAAATTTTCATTAAAGTATACAAGTTTTTTAATTGAACCCTATTTCTAGAGTATGCCAAGAGTATAATGGGCACATGAACAAATACACAGCTGGCCATCTGACCTTTAAGAATTTGCAATTTCCCATAAACGAAGGTCCAAGAAATTACAAACGAAAAGACACCATAAGGCAAAATTAAGTATGCCAAAAGAGATTTAATGGGAGAATTGACATTTATTTCTTCTTTCAGATATTCTTAGAGTTAATGACAAAGATGGCCCCAACATAGCCAATTTTGACACTTAGGATATTTTAATTTTCTGAGGAACCTCCAGACTGATTTCCAGGGTGGTTATACCAGTTTGTAATCCCACTAACAATGGAGGAGTGTTCCTCTTTCTCCACATCCTCGCCAGCATCTGCTGTCACCTGAGTTTTTGATCTTAGCCATTCTCACTGGTGTGAGGTGAAATCTCAGGTTGTTTTGATTTGCATTTTCCTGGTGACTAAGGATGTTGAACATTTCTTTAGGTGCTTTTCAGCCATTCGATATTTCTCACCTGAGAATGTTTTGTTTAGCTATCAAAAATGTACCACATTTTTGATAGGTTTATTTGGCTCTCTTGAGTTCTTTGTATATTTTGAATATTAGCCTTCTATCAGTTGTAGGATTGGTAAAGATCTTTTTCCAATCTGTTGGTTGCCATTTTGTCCTAACAACAGTGTCTTTTGCATTACAGAAGCTTTGCAGTTTTATGAGATCCCATTTGTCGATTCTTGATCTTAGAGCATAAGCCATTGGTGTTTTGTTCAGGAAATTTTCCCCTGTGCCCATGTGTTCAAGATTCTTCCCCACTTTTTCTTCTATTAGTTTGAGTGTATCTGGTTTTATGTGGTGGTCCTTTATCCACTTCGACTTAAGCTTTGTACGTGTGTAATGGTGATTTGCATTCTTCTACATGCTGACCTCCAGTTGAACCAGCACCATTTGCTGAAAATGCTATCTTTCTTCCATTGGATCGTTTTAGCTCCTTTGTCAAAGATCAAGTGACCATAGGTGTGTGGGTTCATTTCTGGGTTTTCAATTCTGTTTCACTGATCTATCTGCCTGTCTCTGTACCAATACCATACAGTTTTTATGACTATTGCTCTGTCATACTGCTGAAAGTCATGGGATGGTTATTCCCCCAGAAGTTCTTTTAGTTTTGATTAGTTAAGAATTTCTTTTTAAATATCACAAGATCCTGTGAGGCTGGGCCTGTGTAAGTTAGAGTATGGGGGATGCTTGGGGCTGGCAGTGGAGAGTCACTGGAAGTGGAACATGACTGACTCAACAAAGGCAATCATTTCTTCCAAACATTTCTTCTTTCTTTCTGGGGCAACTTCCTCCCTACTTCTATTGTTCATATTTAGAGATTTGTTTTATTATTTTTATTTATGTGTATATGTGAACCCATGTATTATGTACACGAGAATATAAATGCCCACCAAGGTCAGAGGGTACCATCAGGAACTGAAGTACAGGCAGTTGTGAACCTCTTATATGGGTGCTGGGACCAAACTCTGGCCCTCCCAGGCGATAAGATTGTTATATACTCTTCACCCCTGAGCCATTTCTCTGGCTACTCTGTCACACCCTCGTTCACCCCTGATTCTTTTAAAGAAATTGACCTGTATTGTTCACTTAAAATAACATTTGCTTTATTTGCCTGAGTTTGTTTAGTGATGTGGAAATGTTGATATCTGTAGGTTGATGTGATTATGCAGGTGAATGCAGGTACAGGATAGAACTAGGCCTGTCATTGGATGAGAAGGAACGATGGGCCGGAGAAAAGTTTTATAGAGGAGAGGAGACAGGATTGAGGGAGAGGGAGCAACCAGGAGAACATGGCAGTGGATGTTAAGAATTCTCTCTGCACATCTACAGGCTGTTATGACTATTCTTAAGGGATGGATGTATACAGGATTTTGTATGTCTAAATGAACAAAATATATCTTATCTGGGTGGGTGGTTTAGATCATTATCAATTGGTTGTAAGTTAATTGTGTGAATGTATTATATATTGAGCATATAACATATAAATCTGGTTGTTGGGTTATAGTCTGTTGAGTTATGTCTTTACTAATTGTAGGGAGTGTGAACAGAGTCTGTGATAGGAAGCCGTGCTAGGCTATAGTATGCCCAGGGCTAGCGTGGCATGTGGGCTATGCTAGCACAACCCATGGAACATGATGGTAACTGGTGTGGTAACAACCTGCGCAGGGACAGTGTGTGAAAGTGGCTGACAGAGAAACAACAAGAGCACGTGGTTCCTGAGTGAATGCTGCATGGAGTGGAAACTTGTGGGAACCAGGATGTGTGCTTTTTTAAATATCCCGCAACAGATATCTATGGGCATACAGTTGCACATGAATATATATGTACATGTATGTGGAGGCCAGAGCTTAAGCCTGAGTGCTGATCCTCAGGACACCATCCAATTTGATTTTGGAGACAAGGTCTCTCACTACCTAAAGCTACTTTACCTAATTTGGCTAAATTAGTTGGCCAGCAGTCCCAGGATCTACCTGTCTCTATTTCTCTAGAACTGGGAGTACAGTTTCATGCCACTATACCCAGATTTTCACGTATGTATTGTGCATCAAACTCAGATCCTCATGTGTGTACAGCAAGTACTTTTCTGCCTGACTCATCTCCCCATCCCTGATTGTTGTGAATTTCTTACCAGCTCCTTATACAGCCTACCTGGAAGTGCACCCTTCTGTGTACCTTTTTGCTACATTTGGCTATTTCCATATTCATTTACATCTTGACCCATTCTGTCTCTTTTTATACCCATTGTTTTTTACTAACAGGAATTGCACCAGCTCCTTCCACTTTCTGTTTCTCTCATACTAATTCGTTTTATTCCAATTCTTTCCCAAACACAAAATGCCAATAAAAGCATGAGAATAGTGACACTGAGCTCAATAGATGTCCAGAGGTTCAAAGTGCAGAGCTCTCTTTACCCCCTCCCCACATCGAGGACTGTTTCTGCTGAGCCAAGTACATTTAATTAACTCATTCATTTGCTCTGACCCCATTATCAGTCTCAATTTTTCTTGCCTTCCTCTGATCTAGGGCAGAAAAATCAATTGTTTCAAATCAATTAAAAGAAAAAAAGAATTTAATAATCAGCCAGAGAAATGACAGACAAAAAACCCCACCACTACCCCCCTAGTTACTGGCTAAGGGATCTGCTCTTGGTGCAGAATCCTGCCAGATCTAATGGCTGCTTGGGAGACAGAAACTTGAAAGTGTTTTCTCTGAAGTATTTGATTTCGGAGGGGGGGAGCAAAGACCTCCAGAAGACATGGGAGGAGGATAGACCCAAGAATCATCAAAGACCTCCAGAAGACATGGGAGGAGGATAGACCCAAGAATCATCTTAGAAAAAACTCCAGAGCATTTTCCTTCCTTGCATTTGATGAGCCAACTCCAAAGGAACCCACTGAGAAACTGTTTAGACCTCTAATTAAAGAAATGAAGCCAACTCCTTTAGGTACTATCTAGAGATGAACAGAAATAGAAATGGAAGCAAACAATCCCCCAAACAAGGGGCCTTTATGTTCACCCAGCAGTCTCGCACCATCTCATTTAAGCATGGAAAGCAAAGCATCAGGCAGGAGACTTGGTTCAGCAGTTAAGAATGCATGCTTCGGAGGGACAGGAGAGATGGCCAGATGGCCATGAGAATGATTGGAAATCTGCAACTTACAGGGCTGGGGAGGTGGGGGGAGCATACCTAGGACTAGACAGGGACCTGGGATAAGGGAGATGCTCAAGAATCAGTGGGGGTGACCTAAGCTGTGACTCACAGCATTGGGGATATAGTACCTGAAGAGGCTACCTCCTGTAGCCAGGAAGGAGTGCTAGGGGACAACAGAGACACCAACCCACCCACAAAATGTTCAATTCAATATTTATGCAGGCACATGGGGTGGAACAGAGATTGAGCGAATGGCTAACCAAATCAGGTCCAAATTGAGAACCATCCTATGGGCAACTTCCAATCCTTGACACTGTTAATGATACTGTTATGCTTGTACACAGGAGTCTAGCATGGCTGTTCTCTAAGAAGCTCTACCCAGCAGCTGACTCAGACAGAATCAGGCCCCCACAGGGCAAACAGTGGGTGGAAGTTGGAATCTTTATGAAAGAGTTAGGGGAATGATTGTGGGTCTTGAGGGGGAAAGAAACTCCACAGGAAGATCAACAAACCTGCACCCTGGGGGCTCTCAGAGCCTGAACCACCAACTAAAAAGCATACACAGGCTAGACCTAGACTCTATGAAGAGATGTAGTAGATGTTCAGTTTAGTCTAAATGTGGGTCCGGAACAACTGGAGGAAGGCTATCTCAGAAGCTATTGCCTGTCTGTAGGATATGTTCTTCTAGCTGGGCTGCCTTGTCTTGTCTTAGTGGGAGAGGATGCTCATAGCTTTGCAGAAACTTGATAACGAGGGTGGGGGATCCTTGTGGGCTCCCAGTTGCTCAGAGAAAAGGGGGATAGGGTGAGGGAATGGTTGTGGGAGGGAAGAAATGGGGGGAGGCAGTGAGCATGATACAAAGTGAATAAGTTAAAGAAGAAGAGGAGGAAGAGGAAAAGCAGAAGAGGAAGAAGCAGAAGAAGAAGGAGCAGCAGCAGCAACAGAAGCAGAAAGTGAAGCAGAAGCAGGAGCAGGAGGAGGAGCAGGAGGAGGAGCAGGAGGAGGAGATGGAGGAGGAGGAGATGGAGGAGGAGGAGATGGAGGAGGAGGAGATGGAAGAGGAGGAGGAATAGGAGGAGGAGGAGGAGGAATAGGAGGAGGAGGAGATGGAGGAGGAGGAGATGGAGGAGGAGGAGATGGAAGAGGAGGAGGAATAGGAGGAGGAGGAGGAGGAATAGGAGGAGGAGGAGATGGAGGAGGAGGAGATGGAGGAGGAGGAGGAGGAGGAGATGGAGGAGGAGGAGGAGGAGGAGGAGGAGGGAGGAGGAGGAGGAGGAGGAGGAGAAGAAGAAGAAGAAGAAGAAGAAGAAGAAGAAGAAGAAGAAGAAGAAGAAGAAGAAGAAGAAGAAGAAGAAGAAGAAGAAGAAGAAGGAAAAAAGGAAGAGGCAGAGGAGGAAGAGGAAGAGGAAGAGGAAGAGGAAGAGGAGGAGGAGGAGGATGGGGGGCAGGAGGAGGAGGAATTCATATTACACTTGTAAAAGACCTGAGTATGGTCCCCAGCATGGAGTCATAGAATGATGGGCAGGTCACACACACCTGTATCCACAGCTGGAGGATCTGATGCACTGTTCTGCTCTCCATAGGCATTAGCATGCTTACAGGTACACGCAACCAGACACACACACAGACACACACACACACACACACAAAGATACACACACACACTCACACACATATGCACACCTGCACACATGCACACACACACATGTGTGTGCACACACACATAATTGAAATAAATGTTTAGAAAAATTTAAGAACTGAAGCTTGCAGTGAAACTTTATGAGATCCAGGCTGCTGTGTGAGTTTCCTGGTTACATACTTGGTTGTGCATCCATTCTAGCAAGAATAAATTCTGTCATTTAGTCAGTCCTGAGTGGCTTGCTCTGCCTTCCTAAAGGTTAAGGGAAGGAATGATGGAGTATTCCTTCCTTCTTTCATTAAAGGACTGTGGATTAGTAGGTGAGAAATGGAGGGGTGGGAGGATCTCCCTTTCCCACTCCTGTTTCTTGGTACATTGATGTTAATCACACGGCATTAGTCCTTTTGGGTGCCAGCCACCTGACAACTCTCCTTTAAGAATAACAAATTGTGTCCTTCACCAGTATGAATAAGACTTTGTTCTGTCTTCATTTTTTATCAGTCTTTTACCCTCTGTAAATGCGATAAGTATTAAAGATTTTTTTAAGGGCTGCTGAGGAGATTTTAGACAGAAATACTGTACTTTCCAACATGAATGAGGCAAAGTCACCTCCAAGGTAGATCTCCCATCGCTCACTTGAGTCCAGCTGTGTAGACGTAGATACATCTGTCACAGCCCTCAAAAGGGTCAAAACCCAGGAGACTAGTGTCTTAAACATCTGGAGTTTGTGTAAATACATAAAACTTAAGAGAATGTTTATGCATCTATTTTATGTCCTTAAACAAACTGATATGTTTTATTCTCTGAAACTTCCAGGCATTTTTACAATGCACATCAAACATATTCATCCACCACTAACTTTCTCCACACATCCCCAAGTAGTCCTCTCCAACTGCCTTACGGGTCCATGTCCTTTTATTTGTTTATTTTTGCTATTAATACCCCTGAGTTTAGTGAGTGCTGACCATATTGCATACAGCCGTGTAGCCATCCACTGGTGTGCGAATAACCTACAGTAGCTGTAGGAGAGTGATGCTTCCTCCCTTAACAGTTCTCTCTATAGGGGTGGTGCCTTGGAGGTGCCTGCTCATCCTGGCTGAAATTTTATTGGCTTTATCTTGTGCAGGCAGGACAGTTGCTATGAGTTGACACCTGCAAGAGTCAGACCATGTCCAGAAATCTCTATTTCACAGCTTCTCCTTTCTATATTTTTCCTACATTTTTCCCAAACCCTCATCTGTAAGGTTTCCTGAGTCCAGGATGGTAGGAGGTTAATGTAGATTGTCCATGCATAGCTAAGCTCTCTGGGTAATTCATGAATGATGCTTTGAGTAGGTATGAGTTTCTTCATTAACCATTATCCACTGCAAATCTAAAACAAAGAAAACTTATTTTTAGACCAAAGCTAAGAGTAACAATAGTCTCCTTGGGTCCCCAGCTTCCAATACCCGAAATTTAGAATTCATGTGCTATGTGCCCTACTAATCTCTGATCCTCTTCCTGAGTGGACAACGTTTACTTGGATGAGCACATTTTAGTAAACGACTGAAAGAGAAAACATCTTTTAAACCAATAAATTGTAATAGTTTTATGAGTTTCCACTTTTTTCTCCACTCCACCTTCCTGAATCCTTTATCCCACGGCTGCTTTGAATTTTCTTAGTATTTCCTAATCCTCCTCCACCTCCCCAGTGCTGAGGTTACAGGCATGAAACACCACACCCACTTTTCTGGGATGTGGAACCTGGGATCCAGGGCTTGGTGCTTTGAGCCGATCGAGCCACATTCCCAGATACTTATGTAGTTCTGATGCAGTGTGTACTATTATTTTTCCGGATCTTTCCAATTCTGTGTCATGTCTGTTCCATCTTCCTGTGTCTATAATATCATTGTTTGCCACAGACTCACTTGGTTATTTCAGTTAATTGCCAAAAATACTTTTTATGACTTTGCACAAATGTGATATTCACATGTGTGTGGGCACATGTTTGTAGGTGTTTATGAATATGTGTGTGGAGGTCAAAGGTTGACCTCAAGTGTCGCTCTCTGTTTTCATCTTATCTCAGGGTTCCCATTGATCCCTGAGCTTGTTAGCTTGTTGTGGTAAAAATAAAAGAACGTTTCCTTTTATCCTGCTCTAATGCTGGCACTGTGTGTAGGGCCACATGGCATCTGCAGGATATTTTTTATCTCAGTCAGCAAAGCATCTCACCTGCTAAGCTCCGTCCCATATCACACTGCAGACTAGACTGGCAGCAATCTCTCCACCCATCTACTTCCCAAGGTGGGTCGCTGCCATGCCAGTTTCATACAGAGACCACCTATCTCACAGATCTCTTACTGTCCACTCAAGTCACCACATGAAAGAACACACATCACAATACCCTCTGATCCAATTGATAAGATATAATTTACCCTTCTACACAGCACAAAATCTGGTACACTCCCATCCCTTAAAAATTGTCATAAAAAACCTGTATCTATGAGCAGAGAAGAATCTTAACATCTGCCCTATATTCTCCCAGCTCCTCTTCCTTGATCTGTCCCTTCTCTTTTTTCTAAAACTTCTCTCCTGCCTACCCTTCCTTCTTGTCCAATGACAGGCCACACTCTATCCTGTACCTGCTTTCCTGCATAATGACATCAATCTACATTGACTTGCTGATTGTAGATGACCAGTTTGTACCTGATTCTCTGGCTCTACACTCTAAACATTGGGACTATAGGAGGGTTCCCATTCTCAACCACCCAGGTTGACCTGAGTGATGATCACCCCAGGTATCGTCAGTGCTTCTCCAGCAAGTTCCATTTCCACTGGGCCATCTTCCCAATCCCCTGACTTTCCAGTCCTATAACAGCTTTGTAAGGAACTTTGTTTCCATGAAAACACTACCATCTTATGTAGCTGCTACATTTATTTGAGAATAGGTTCTAAAGCAGCACTATTCAGATTATGGTCCACCAGCGCAGAGCTGTAAAGTATTAGTTACTGGCCCATCATGAAAAATTGAGTGGAGAGATTGAGAGTACACTCTTAAAATATTTATAGCAATTTGTCAAAGAAATTTTATGACTCTTGAATCTAGTAATAAAAAACACTGGCTTGTATAGTGTATATCATTTTTATTTTATTTTTTCTATGCATTCATTTTATACTATTTTACAAAAGTATATATCCATGAAAAATTGGAAGGATGTCAAAATGAAACAAGCAAAAATCTGGTCATTGGCCAAGATAGTATGAGAAATATTGTTTGAAGACTGTATCACACTTACTGTTTCCTCAGAGAAATAGACACATTGAACTCCATTTTGAACATTACAGTCTTGGGAGAGTCAAGACGACTCAGTGGGTAAAAGATTCCCAAGACCTAAAAAAGGTGGAACTGGCTCATAGGATTACACTTTGACTATCACATGTGCACTGGCATGCATTCCTCCCCTATATATCATACATCAGCATACATTGCACACACATACATAAAAACCATACAGTGGTAACATATGTACACACTACACAAACAACTTCACACTACATACAGAGAGATCACACATACATCACATAGAGACATATATACCACATATCTCACACTCATATATCACGTTCATACCACATACATCTACAAACATCATACATGTAGATACCATACAAATACCTCAGAACTGCACAAATACATACCATACATACCATATCAACACCATATGCACACATCGTACACAAGATATATACCACAAATATACAGGCATGTTATATATATATATATATATATATATATATATATATATCTCACACCACATACATACCACCTACTACATATGATACACCCATCAAATATAACATATAGACATTATACACATATACACCTCCCACACATATTTCATATATATATATATATATATATCATACCCACATTTGCACACCATACACACCGCAGATACAGATGTCCGTCTCCACTCCTCCCCATAGACAAACACACAACTTTAAGAAAAGTCATGTTTCTTTAAAACCTGACTGACTGATTTACTTGCATTATTTCCCGTACTGTCTATTACCACCAACCTATTGCTGTAGACTTCTTGTCTTGCTTATGAACATTAATGAAAAGGCATTAGCCTTACAAAGACATATAAACATGAACATTGGTCTTTGCTTATTTTGTTAAAAAGAAAAAATACACCCCAAACAAGTAATAGTAAATTAATGCTAGAGTATAGGCCATCAGGTACCCTCACATCCACTATGAGTGTGGTTCTAAGGAATCATAGTCTAAGTGTGGATGAGGCTTCATCAAGACAATGACTACTCTATAGGCATGCAGGCCTAAGTTGGAATCCTTGTAGCTGGCTTCTAAAACAAGGATGGAGTGAGACAGTGAAGGTCTGTAATCCCAGTGTAAGAGAGGAGGACAAAGGAGGCATGTGGGTCAGTCGGGGTGACATAGTGTCACTAGTCAGCCATTTTCTCTAAATTAGTGAACTCCAGGTCTAATGAAAGACACTGCCTTAAAAAATAAGGTGGGGGGCCTCAAGAGATGATTCAGGGGGGTAAGAGCAGTTTCTTCATTTGCAGAGAACTGAGGTTCAGCTCCAAGTTCCCACAACTTCCTATAAGTCTTGTTTCACTTTTGGCTGTTGTGGGCACTGCATGCATATGGTGTGAATAGACTCACATAGGATCATACATCCACATACAAAATTACATCTTTAAAACCCAATAATAGGGTGAAGAGTAACAACAGAGAGCATGCAGTGCTGGCTGCTTGCCTTCTTATGTATGTATACACACATACACATGAGCAAGCATACATGTACAAGACTACACAGAAACTCACCAAATGGTCATTATCTTCTGCAGATACTTTACAGGACAGTGGTCAAAGGTAAACATTTTGGCTTCAAAGAATATCCCTAGCAAAATGTATTTGGGGAGAAATAATATGTGTATTTGTATGTATAGAAGGAGACATAAAATATTCTCTGGAATTATTCTTGTGTGCTAAGATTATTTGCAGCTTTTCAGTTTTTCCCTTCATGCTTTTTTGGGCTTTGTATCCAGTTCATGATGCCTTTCTAATTTTAGTCTAAAGTGTTTGAATTAAATTTGAAAGGTAAGGAAGCTTATTAAGAAAATCAACTTCCAGATTCTACTTTTATATCATTCAAGAATTAGCTTCTTCAGAGACAGGGAAATGGCTCAGTGCATTGAAAAATGCCTGCGAGCCTCTACCAAAAAGAGAATCATAAACACTAATCCAGCCACAAGCACTTTGATCTACGATTACGTTCTGCCTGCAAGATGTGCTAGGATAATTTTGACTCAAAGCTTGTGGGAGTAACTAACCAATATCTGATTTGACTTAAGGCCCACTAAAGGAGATGCAACCCATACCCGATGCTGACTGGATGACCAAGAATCAATCAAACAAACAAATCAAGCAACAGCAACAAAATATAATGATAAAATGACTCCTAATGCTATTCTGCTATACTCATGGATCAGTGACTTGTTCAGCCATCCTCAAAGAAGCTTCCCCCTGCAGTAGAAAAACTAATGTGTCAGAGATTCACAACTAGACCTTATGCAGAGAGTGAGAGACCTTGGAACAATCACCCTAAGTGGTGTGTCTTCATCAAATTCCTTCCCTCAGAACTCAGAAAACCTTGCAGAAAAGGAGGCAGCACGGGTGAGTAGAAGAGTTAGAGAGGTCAGGAAAACAAGATACTCTAAATCTGAATGATGGAAGTTTTTATGAATTCCTAGAGACTAAAGCAGCAAGCACAGGCTTGAGCAAGGTGCTTTATGTTAAATTATGACTTCTAGTTCATTGCTTTTATGAGATTCCAGAGTGTATGATCAAGCCTGTCTCTCATTCTTGTGCCTTCTCTTGGGCTCTTTTCTTTCTGTCGGTATGTCTTGTTCAAATTCAATGTCAAATGTTTCATTTTATCATACATTTTATCTTATTAAATTTTATCATAATCTCCTAGAAACCCGTTCTTTAACAATCAAAGACAGAAAAGGAGTGGATTCAGATGCTAGAGGAGGTGGGGAAGAACTAGGAGGGATAGAAAGAGAAAAAAAATTTTATGTGAGATAAGAGATCTATTTTTAATAGAATGAAAAGTATCTCCAGGTTCAAAAACACTGGTAAGCATTAGGATTTGAGTCCTGACTACAAGCATCCATATCAGAAGCTGTCACAGGGACCACATGGGCCCTTATGAAAGGTAGGGAACTGAAGAAACCAAGACTAGAAGACCTACTATGTGACGACTGCAAAGAGACAGAACAGTGACCCAGAAAATGGAAGTTATGAACCTCAGACCATGTTAACAAGTCTGTAGGCACAAAGAGTGGACTCAGCATAACCATCCCCTGAGCCACTTCCCTCCAGCCCTCATAGGTATTAAGAATGTGTACAAATCCATGTGTGCTGTCAAAATGGTTCCTGTGTGGCTGGCTTTTTATCCACAATTTCACTTTCTGTGGCTTCACCTAGAGTTCAAGGGAGATTCCAAGGATTGTTTGTGGAGTGGGGGAATCTGAAAATAAGCATTATGTAAGTTTTCAGTTATTCATGTCTCTGAGCAGCATGTTAGAACTGTTCTATCTAATCTACCCAGGATGCTGTGCGCCCTGCAATTTTCATGCTGTGGCCACTGCTTGAGGGTTAGCAATTAGCAGCTATTTCATCTATATGGATATTGTGATACTGTGCTTTCTGTGTCAAGGAATCTTTTACTTGATCATGGCGCCAAAACACATGAATAGGGTTAATGCTGTTGATAGATACAGAGAAGAAACTGTACAGCATGTTCTGCCTTGATTTACACGTGTTAATTATCCACATTCATGGGATCCCATAAAACATTGTTCTTTCGGCATTCTGGCTTTAAATAAAATGATGAAAGGTTAAAGATTAAGGGCACATTCATAACTTTTCTTATAATCCATTATAATTATTCTAGTTTAATATACCTTGTAAATTTCCTTCAGTGTCTAATTTGTGGATTTAACCTTATCACAAATATGCCTGCATGGAAAAAGAAACTGTGTACCTAGAGTTTAATATTATTTTGGACATCTATTGGGGGCTGCGGGACATTTTTGGTTAAGGGGAACTGCTGAATTCTCAACAGAGGGCAAAGGATCAAATATGAGCTATCCTTGTTCATAAAGGCACTTCCTTCACTCAGTGTTTCAGCCATGTCTAAGACTAGGAACTGTTTATGTATGATTTCAAGTGTAGAAGACACTAAACATTTTGAGATTTTAAGGTGAGTGTCTATGTGTTGCATGTAATAATGTTACCGGGCATGCCCATTTTTATGTATGTGAAGAGCTGAAAAATATTTCAGTCTCTTCTATCACTATCCACCTCATTCTCCTGAGACAGATGAACTGGAAGTTTGGCATTTCTGCTAGGCTGGCTGATCAACAGACTCCCAATTTCCACAATGTTAGAGTTACAGGTAGATGTTGCCATGCCTGGATTTCTACGTGGGTGTCAGGTATTTGAATCCAAGTCTTCGTGCTTGCACACTATGCACTTTTATTGCAACATCTCTTTAAGCCCAAGATGTGAATTCTTGAATGAGCTAAAACGGGAGTCTGAAAAAACTGCTTTTGGGGTATATAGAGCCATATGTAAGTCGCTCCTTTTGAAAATGTTAATTAGCTCTAAACGAAGAACAATGAAAGATGTCTGCTTTCTTCCTTAGAGACCAAGAATGGGACACGCCACTCTGCATGTGAACAGAATTCAGAAGGACAAAGATATTTAAATAAGGAATTTTAATAGATTTCATCCCACCGGGAGAGACATTTCTGATTATCTATGACCTAAACCAATTACCATGATTCTCCCCACCGGCCCACCACAATTTTCACAACTAATCAAACTAAGCCCGAAGGTTCTGTGAAACGCCAAATATATACAAAGATACCTTGCTGGTTACAGAGCTAGCAGTTGCCACCTGGCCTTTTAACAAATTCTCCAGCTACTTATTCACACACCCCTGCCACATGTTTAAATGCTCAGCATTGCACTGGCCTTATTGATCCAAGGCTCCTACATGTTTGGACTGAGAAATGACCTTCTGTGGACATCTAGAGAGGCCTGCCCTGCTGTGAGAAGAATTTCAAAAGGAGTTGGGTTATGGGATTTCATGTAGATCTCAGTTGCCAATGCAAACCGCGCATAATAGAATGAGATACAATATGCCCCAGGTGTATGTCTGGGCCCAGCCAGTGCCAGAACAGAACAGAGTTAACTGGTAAGCTGGTGTGAGGTTAATGAGAGCGGAGTGGGTAGAAGCAGGTGCTTCTGGCTCCTAGAGATTTCCATAGAACAACCGCTCTCTCCACATTTCAGGATCTGTCCTCTCTGCAGCCACACTCCCCAGGCATGTGTTGCTTAGGCTGCAAAGCTTATTAAAGCTTTGCCAGTTTCTCACGGCCCTAGGATTGGACTTTTATATCACTGTCTCTGAACCAGCACTTTAGCATCTTTGATTTTTTTTTCCTGTTTAAGTCCTTTGCAGGTAGCTCTCAAAGACAACATTTCATAGGACTGCTTTCTATCTGCCAGTTATTATAATCTGTTTTTGCATCCTTTCCAGGATGTTTCCTTGTCTTTGGTTTGGGTGGGGACACTGACATAGATCCAGGGCTGAGCAGTAACAGTCATTTATTCTTGGCATTTCAACTAGTTGTGAGTCTGTTTTAGTCATTGCCCCCTGCAAAATATATAAACAAACAAACAAACAAATAAAGCTTCTGTAGCCAAGTCAGGTAGCAGGATGAGTTTAAGGGTATAAATGTAAATGTGTAGACAGCATATTGGCTTAATATCCATTTAGCTTAATAGTAGGGAACTAGGAAGCTAACTATCTGGGAATCAAAAGGAGGTCTATAGGAATGAAGAGTATAAAAGAGAGTAATGAATGACATGTTCACAATACATTGTATAGATATATGGACTTGTCAAAACACAGGTTTAAAAAGTCTTTAATGTCCATACTGAGCCACTATGGAATTTGTTAAAATGCAAAGTGGGGATGGGGAAATCGGTTTGGTGTGTAGCATAAATTTAGAATTTTAAGCACTTGCCCAGGGATATGACTGAAATTGACTCTGGTTGTTTCTAAAATGGCAGCCAATATCAGAGTTAGTGAAGACTTATATGATTATCATTTCTGGGTCCTATGGTCAGGAAACAATTGGAGGTATTTCCAGTTGAGTTCAGAAGTACCTAACCAGTACCTAAGGCAGGATTAAAATACAGGTACTTTCACTGAGAAAGCCAGTATTGGAGAATATGACACCTATGGAAATTGATAGTAGCTTTAAAAGCATTATTTTTGAAATTTATATTATATTTTTATTCATGCATATGTGTCTACATATGTGCTAATACCCACAAAGGCCAGAAAAGGTATCAGATCCCCTGGAGCTGGAGTTATAAGTGGTTGTGTGTCTATGTAAGTGCAGGAAGTCAATGCTCTTGTACTCTACAAAATGGAAATTTCTCTTAAACACCAAGTCATCTCTGAAGACCAACGATAGCATTCTTAAGCATTTACCCCTAGAATTGGTTCTTGTGTACATTGGTTTTCAGGCAGTTCTTAACCTTAGAAGCATCCCCTTCTGGGTACCTCTCCCATTGAAGATAGTCATGGAAAGTGTCCAGGGAACCCATGTTGCCGCCAGCTTCTGCCTCATTCATTTCTTCCTTCATTCTCTCTGTGGGTACACATATCCCATCTTGCCTCTGCAGATGTGCTTTCTCTCAAAGCTAGGACTGAAGCCTCAAGCTTGCCTATCCAACTCACTACAAAAGCCAGTTCAGGTTTAGTTCTAGTGTAAATAAAGCATTTTTGATACAAATTGGATATGAATTTTTCTCTCACCTTAAGCTTCTAATTTTGCCCCTTTGCCAGATTTATTCTGTCCAGTGGAGCTAAGAAGTCAAATCTCCAATGATTGGGTGGGAAGTGAGTACCCCATTATGTCCAGGAGCACTCTGCTTAGCAGTTGTTCCTCCTTGCCACTCTTCATCCTATAGTCTTGCAACTCAATGCAACTTAGTAGAGCAAAATACTTCATACCTTTTCCTGAAGAATTTGAAATGTTGGGCAAACTCACAAGGATGAAAATGTTAAATGAGATTAAGGTGATACTTCGAAAGACTGAAAAGAGACTATTATGGAGACCTGAAATGCGTAATATGTAAAAATTACCTAATAAATAAGTGGTGTGAAGAATAAATTTAAGATGAAATCTTATATATGATGTGGGTGTGGAAATCACTCAAGAGTAGGAGATCTTTCTTCTCAAGATGAGGATTTGAGTTCATGTTCCATTACTTTTACAGGAACCCATGTGTAGCTCTACATATGACTAGTTCTAGCTCTGGAAGAGTACTACACACATGCACATACAAAGACACATAAAATATACTTGTGATATATATATTTGGAATTGAAAATTGGAGGGTTGTGGCCTTGCTGTGGACCCATCTGAGTACCATGCCTTTACATAGCTCAGAAGAAAGACAAAGTGCAGATGTTTAGGAGAGAAAAGGGAAGAGATTTTCACAGGTTGTCGTGGACAGATGAACGGCAGGGGCTTAGTACTAGACTCAGAGAGTCAGTGAGTCACACAAGGAGCCTTGGCTTAAGCAGCCATCTACTTTGTATCAGCCAGTCTTTAGCCAACATAGAAGACAAAATAGTTGCCCCAGTTTAAGATTTTAGTGTCTGCTTCTCCTTCAGGTGGCTGTGCCAAACTCTACAGGAGCTAATGCTCAGTCTTTCATGGGCCGTGACTCAACTAATCTGAAAGCTAGTGCCAACCTGCCAGCCAGAACAAGTGGACCTGACTCTGGTGGGGCACAGTTATTCGCACTTCTTTTGGTCAATGGTTCTCGACCTTGGCTATACACATTACAATCACCTAGGAACATTATATATACCAGTGGAAACATGGATCTCCCTAAAATCAATAAAATGTAAATTTGTGAAGGTGATGCCTGGCACCAAGTTTGTTTTAAAAATCTCTCGTGATGATTCTAATGCACAGCTTGGGTTAGGAAGGTCTATTTGAGGCCAAGGTATCTGTTCCCGTGAATGGAAATGACATTTCCCTCATTGATTTTCTTCACAAATGATTATGAAGCAATTAACAACAATGAACCAGAGTCTGAGTAACTGGTGGCTAAGCGCCAGATCTGCAAGGAGCTCTGAAACAAGATGATGAGCGAAAACGTGGCCTTGAAAAATGATGGCCACGTAGGTTTGCTTGCCAAGTACTCTAAAAAAGACAGTGGCTGCTTTTTAAGTTAGTGGTTGAATTTTAGCTGTGTTACTAAATTAGATAAGCTATTTTGTGAAAGAAAGAAAGAAAGAAAGAAAGAAAGAAAGAAAGAAAGAAAGAAAGAATACAAATATGCTAGAGTGACCTGCTGCATTTCAAAAGTCCACAAAGGCTGATGTGTCACTTTAAAGATTATTAAGAATCAGTATTGGATGTGGATTACAAATGGCTTTGGGTAGCAGGCATAAACTTGAGGAAAACAGTGAGTCACTTCTCCCCTCTCACAGGTGTTTCAGAATCAATGTGATGGGACAAGGCCACAGTGTCACCTCTTTCCTGAATGGGATTCTACTTAAAGAAACAGTTTAGAATCTCTCTCTCTCTCTCTCTCTCTCTCTCTCTCTCTCTCTCTCTCTCTCTCTGTACATGGTATATGTTCTTCTCGGTGTATACATGTGTGTGTAGGAGCAGTTGCACATATGAGATATGTGTTTGGAATCTAGTGATAGACATTAGGCATCTGTACTCTATACACATAGTTTAAGAGAGTATCTCACTCACTAACCGTGAAGCTCACTGAATGAGCTGTGCTGACTGGCCGGTGGGGTTTGTAGATCTCTATCTGCTTCCTTCACCCTTACCCCTGGTTGAAGTTACGGGCATGCTCAGATCCTTATACTTATGAAGCAAGCACCTTATCAACTGGGCCATCTTCCTAGTCCAGTTTGAATATGACTAAGTGGATGATTGATTCACATTACCAGAAAGAATTGTTTCTTCTTTACCAAGCTTTGAGGAAAGTTTTGTTGCTGTCCCTCCTGTACTGGAATTCAGAGGTGTCTAATATATATATATATATATATATATATATATATATATATATAGAGATAGAGAGAGAGAGAGAGAGAGAGAGAGAGCAAGTTCTTCAAGAGTTCATTTGCACTGACATGAAGTACTGGACTTGGTGCCTAAAGCACATAAAACAGTAAATTCATGTGTCATTGAGGAAAGAAAGAGAGAAAGACAGATGAAGAAAAGTGAAGAAATTTGTTTTGATAGTGGGGGAGGAGTACATTTGAGAGCTAGAGTGTTCATATGCCAGGAATCTCAATGAAAGTGAGCAAAAATGGAAAGAAACACGTGACAGAAATTTGCATATTCTAGAATCCAATACTTACCAGTTGATCTTTCTGGTTTTTGAACGCTTCAGATACACTCTGCTTTAGTGGTTCAAACTATGGGGTTAGGGTGAAAACTCAGCCAGTAAGATGCTTAGCATATGAGGTTGAAGATTCGAGTTTGATACTTAAAATCCATATCAAAATCTGAGCATGTGGCACATCATTAAATCTCAGCACATGGGAGGTAGAGAAAGCAGGTTTTCTCTGGTTTGCTGACAAGGCACACCAGCCAACTAGCTGAGGCATAGGTCCTAGTGTGACATCCTGCCTCAAAACAATAACAACAACAACAACAACAACAACAACAACAGCAATAACAACAATAACAACAACAACAACAGCAACAACAACAATAACAACAACAACAATAACAACAGCAGCAGCAGCAGCAACAACCTGAAAGAGATGAACAGGTACTAAAGAATTATACTAGGTCATCTTGTGGCATTCACATACATGTACATACATGTTCATGTGCGAAGAAAAGACTCTAACAGGCCCAAGTATGGACAACATGGCCCTAGAAGGCCTTGTACTTTCCCTCCTCCCTCTTCCCTGTGAAAAACCATTAGGGTATATTCCTAAAGCTAGCCACTGAGGACTATTTATTTATTTTGTCACTTCCTTCCCTTGAGGCTGACTACCAAGGTCCAACTATCAAGGTATTGAATGAGTCCAGCAATCAAAAGCCTCCTTTTGCCTGTCCTAATATAACCGGCCCAATCAAAAGAAACCAACTCATCCCAATACAAGGTTTCCTTCATCATTTACCTTTGTAAACTGCCGTTTGCTTCTGGACCATGTTCATTTCTTCTCTATGTACAAGCAGCACTTTGTCCATGGGGACCAATATCTCTTCTCTTTCCCCTTCTTCCATGTTCCTTTCTTTTTCTTCTTTGTCCCCCAGCTCCTGTCTTTATCTATTATTCCTTGTCCTTTGTCCCTTAGGGAAAAATAAGTCTCCTTAGTACTGAGAACTTGGTCTTGTGTGTTCTGTGTGTTGTGGGAACCAGTTCTATCAACATGTACATCTGTACACACTCCAAAATACGCACACATATGCTAGAGAGCATTCAGCATCTCTCAATGTGTCCTTGTTTGAACAACAGCAATGCAAGTTCTCACAGTGCATCAGACTTTCATTATGAGCAATTTCTGATTTGTGTGCAATTTTGAGAAACACCACTATTGAAGAAAGTATTGTTATGACAGTGAGAGTATGGCTGACCAGTACCTAACAACACAATTTTTCATCTTAGCTACACACAAAGGAAGTTTTGTGACTCCCCTCCAATGTTCTTTCTCTGTCTGTATTTGTATGTGTGTATCTGTGTGTGTGTGTGTGTGTGTGTGTGTGTGTGTGTGTGTGTGTGTGTGTGATTGCTCTCCATTTTTATTTTTCGAGGCAGAGTCTGTTACTGAACCTGGGCAAACTCTTTCAGCTCGGTTGGCTGGACATGGTGTCCCAGGGTTCTACCTACTTCTTACCACACATAACCAGGATTACAAAACTGCGCCACCTGTCCGGATTTTTGTTTAAACTGAAGTCCTCATGGCCTTCAAAGCAAACACTTTACCAGTGCAATCATCACTCATGCTCCCATGTAAGCATTCTTTTTGAGTCATTATTATGATTTTTAGGTCACTTTTGCAGATTTTTTCAACCTCATGTCTAACGATTGTCATACTTGTGCTTAAAAAAATAATGAGTTCCCACAATGGCTGCTTTGCCACATGTAGCCGTGTGCATAGTTCAACATTATATATGATCTACTGAGCACTTACTTTATAACAATTTTACTTTTTTACCCTATTCCAAAGGTACTGGAACTTCAATTGATATCAGCATTGCACATATTGAGTGGTTCCATGGGCTTTGAGTCCAACTAATCATAGTTTAGATAATTGGAATCTTTATTCTCAGAAGCAGTCTACTCTGAGGAATATTTCCCTCTTCTTCTCTACTTAAGAATTCATAGCTGTGTTAATTTAGCATCCTTCCTCATTATACAGCTTCTGAGTAAGTTATATAGACATGATGAACGATAAATCAGATGGCCAGGCCTATATTGCTCATGACATTTTAATAGTATTAATCTGGGATAGCTTTTAATTGTCCATTCTACAGCATTTAATGCTACAAAGATATAGATGTTTCCATTATTCTAATTGTATTTCAAATAAATGTATGGGCTTAAATTCTCCGCCTAACCCTCTTAAACAAGGCTAAATTAGAGATGTGTCTATGCATGAAAAATGAATTATATTACCAGCAAAAAATTGATTAATAGCATTGGGAAACAGCAGAAACCTCAACGAACTGTACATTGTCTGCACTTAGCTTGTCAGAGAATGACATGAAGAATTGGTGTGCATAGTCTCATCATGAAAGAAAACAAAACAACAACAAAAATAAAAAATAAACAAAGGATGCAAAACCAGCATTCAAAGCACCTCTTCTATCTTTTATTTCTGTTCTCTACTTAAGGGGACAATAGATGTTCAGATCGCTTTGCTGTCCTGTAAAATTTTTGGTTATAAAACAACTCAATAATCATTAAAGTGTCTACTTGCAGGACAAGAAATGCATTAATGTCCTTCCGAAGCACCTTCCCAAACATATGGAGTATAAGGACAAATTGAATTAATTTTGAACTGATCAAGTCAACTAATTTCTAAGGAGTATATGTAATCAACCTAATTCTAGCAATAACACATATTATCATTTATAATGGAAAGGGAAAATTCCAGTCATTGGTAACTTGCATAGTAAGCATCAAAATATGTTGATATGAACTATTTTAATGTAGTTCATCAATTTCTAATCTCTTTAAGCATTGGACCAAAAGTGTGGTTAGGTGTCTCCAGTAGTATTATCAGATGTAATCAATCATCTAAGTGGGGTGGTCACAGCAGTAACCAGGTCATAAAGCATTCTTATCTTTCTGACATGAGAACTCAGTATGTTTTTGTTTGAGCACTAAATAGTCTCCGAGAAAAGGTTGTAAATCTTCTCAAAAAAATCTAGAAAACTTTGTAGTTTTATCTTCCCATCTGACTGCCTATTCCTGAGACTTTGTCCTGTATCAAGACTTGATATCAAATTACTTGTGTCCAAGTTTGAAAAGAGTTCTGCCTGATGTACTTCACAGTCGAAAGCTTGAGGGGACAAGGCCAGTACTTTGCTCCAAAGAGGCAGATTGCAAAAGATTTACAAGTGTTTAGGCAGCAGTAGGTCATGGGCCCAGAGAATGAATTGAGATGAAGAGCTTGAAATTCAAGCTTCAAGGTCTAGAGCCCTAGACGAACACCTTCAAAGAACTGCCAGGTGGCTATAAACATTGGACCAAAAGTGTGGTTAGGTGTCTCCAGTAGTATGAAGTAGCAAGCCTCGAAGAGATTTCTGGAAACTGAAGTAGATGGAAGAATTTGAAAAGAGAGAAAGCACACTTCGAATTACATCATGGGAAAATACCAATAGAAAAGCGATTGATAGTTGACCTTTCACATTTGCAATCTTCTGGCCATCTATATATGTGTTCATTGCTAATCTGACTTACTGTGCCACTTCCATAAATCAGGATTGTTTGGAAGTCATCGTAATTAGTCTTCATATGTAGGAACATGTTTGTTTGTTTGTTTGTTTGTTTTGTTCAACCTAATACCCCTCAAAAGGCAATGGATCTAATGCTCCTTCACTAGTTTAAAACAGTATGTTGAGTAGAGTAGGCAATAACTTCTTCAAATTGTCCTGAGTGTGTACAGAGGTCCCTGGAATCATTGAAGCACTCCTTGAAAACATCACAGCCAGTACTTGATCACTGTAGAAATGTGCAAAGCCACCAAAATCTGTTTGGTTTTTATTGCATACAACAGAATTTGTGTCAGGTTCAAGATAAGAGATTGTACTGTAAGATTTTTTCTTAACTTGACACAAGCTAGACTCATTTAGCACACTTTTAGAAATCAATTTCAGACTATTAACTGAGAAAACGACTACATCAGATTGGCCTGAAAGCAAGTCTGAGGGTCATTTTCTTGGCTAATGATTGATTTGTGAGGGTACAGGCTCCTGTTACAGTGCCACCCCTGAACAGATAGCATTGGATGGTATAAAAATTCAGGCTAACGGTCTGGAGAGTGGATCAGTTCTATTTGCAGAGATCCTGAGTTCAATTCCCAGAAACCACATAGTGGTTCATCACCATCTGTAATGTAATCTTATGCCCTCTTCTAGTGTGTCTGAAGACAGCTACAGTGTACTCATATAAATAAAATAAATAAATCTTTTTTTTTTAAAATCAGGCTGAGCAAACCATGGGGAACAAGCCTTAAAAGGAACAATACTCCTTCATAGCCTTTGTTCCCATTCCTGCCTCCTTATTCTTGTCCTGATTGAGTTCCTGTCTGGCTTTCTTGAGTGATAGACTGTGATGTGATCCTTGTCAATTTGGGTTTGGTCAATGTGTTTATCTCAGAACTAGGAGGCAACTAAGCTAAGCTTAGTTGACGGTAGCTGTCAACTAAGCCAGTCCTCTATGAAACTTTTGCCTATAGAATTCCATGTTCCAAAGCTTGCTGCTCCTTTTCTCCTCCCTCCTTCCCCTCTTCATTTCTTTTCTCCTCTCCTCTTCTTTTCTTATTCTTACCCTACCTTTTTCATCTTCTCTTTCCTTTCTTTCTTTCCCCCCTCACTGTACCCTTTTCTCTGAGCCCTTTCCCACATTCTCGAGCACCTCTCTCTCATCTCCCTTTTTTCTATGCACAATAAAATATTCTAACTTCATTTGCTGCTCCAAAGCCCAAGTGAATGTAGTCATTTAACTTTGGAAAATGACACATGCTTTGCCAAAGTTGCATTTTAATTTCATTCTGGAATAAAGAAATTTTACATCATCCTAACAAATGAAACGATTATCGAAGACAGAATATGAGCAACCTCAGTTGGAAGTGTTTTAAGAATTTACTCTTGCAGTTATTTTTTTTTCATAAATTTGCTCAGAAAAAGAATGTTTGGGAGATCCTGAAAATGATCTTATTCAAAATAACTCTGAGGAAATTAACACACTTAGAAGCAGCAATCTTCATTTATAATTGTGACTTGACACAATCTAGAATCACGTGGGAATGATCTCAAGAAGGAATGTCCAGACCAGGTTGGCCTGCAGTCATGTCTGTGTCAGACTGTGTTGATGTTGTCCATTGTGCCTAAAACCAGAGAAGTTTCATTCTCTGAGTTTGGCTTAGACCAGAAATAAAAGGAAAAAGTGAGCTGAGCACAGTATGAATGTATTCACTTACTCCCTTGACTACATATTTATCTGACTAAGTGCTACACTAGCTTCCTGCTCAATGGACTATTACTGTCAACCATGAGACCAAATAAACCCTGTCCTTTCTAAGTTGATTTCATCTTGCTGCTTTCACAGCAACAGATATAAAATTATGGCACAAACAAACAAAATAATTTTATTTGGGGGCAAAGAATATATCATCGAAATTAGCATATCCTTTAGGTCACTTGTACTTTCCCTTAGTCTACCTCTGACCATTTCTAATTCTTCAATCAATTTCAGGTCATTTTTTTCCCATTGCAAAAGAAAAAGCAGTGTGATTGAGCAATTGATTATGCTTACACAAATTGATAATCAGCTTATTTTAGTCAAATTATCTGACTCTGAACATTGTTATTTTGCCATATCATTGGTATACTTCTGAAGAATTTCCAAGGGTCTCTAATTGGGCAAAATGCGAGACAGGAAGAAAAATAAGATGTCTTCGTAATGTAAGAATGTTTGGAAAATTGATAAATACTTTTTCTTTCCAAACATAATCTTCCCAGGTTCCTCATATTCTTATGCAGTGTGGTCTGAGAGAAAGCACATGTAGTCAATTTTAAGATGTTTGCATAAGAAGACATCCTAATAGAGTAAAGAATTGGGGCTTTGCTCTCTTCTGGGGAGATTGGCTTACTTTTCTAGGTGACACTGATCAAAGAGTCTTTCTGTCTGTGGCGACACATAGATAGATTTGCTTGCTGCATGTGTGTTGTTTCTTTCTCACTGCTACGACTAAGTAGCTGACAAGAGCAACTGAAAGGAAGAAGCAGGGAGGATTTATTTTGGCTTATGGTTTGAGGGGATCTATTGAATCATGACAGAAAAGACACTGTAGTAAGGAATAGGGCTGGTTTATGGCTTTGCAGATTATGAAAACTCAGCCTGACCTGCCTATGATTCATTTCCTCTGCCCTTTCCTTCTAAAGGAAACCATGGTTTCCCAAAGCAACAGGAACAGGGGGGGACCAAATGTTTAAATTCACCATTCCATGGGGAATGTGTTTACTTATAAACGATAGCAGACTACTCATATAATTATGATTTTTTTAATTTTATTTTTCTTGGATATTTTATGTATTTACATGTTTTCCTTTTTTAAGATTTATTAATTTATTTTATGTATATGAGTACACTGTAGCCATCTTCAGACACACCAGAAGAGGGCATCAGATCCCATTACAGATGGTTGTGAGCCACCATGTGTTTGCTGGGATTTGAACTCAGGACCTATGGAAGAGCAGTCAGTGCTCTTAACCACTGAGCCATCTCTCCAGCCCAATTATGATTTTTTTTTAAGCTAGGTTCCTTGCTTCCTGTCTTTTGAATGTCATCCTTATGGTACTCAGGAAGCAAGAGGAAATGTGACCCACAGTAAAAATAAGGGTAACTGTCTAAGAGCACTTGAGCTTATTAGATCCTTATCAGGCAATAATTTGTAATTATTGCCTAATATTTAAAGTATGAAAAATTCCTTAATATGACCTTGGACTTCTGATCTTCCTCCTTCTAGTTGCCAGTGCTCAAATCACAGATATGTATCACTATGCTCAGTTTATGTAGTGTTGGGCTATAACTCCGTTCTTAAGGCATGCTTGGCAATCATCCTAACAACTGAGCCACACTCCAAGCCTTAAAGTCAATCTGATGGCTGCTCTCCAAGCTGCTAATATCTTGGGCATGTGATTGTCCAATCTTCAGAATTCAGAATTAAAAGTACAGCTTCTAACAATTATTCAGACAAGCAAACACACACATTTGCTTTCCTTTTCTAATAGAATACATTTTCTCCTCTTGCACTCTGATCTGGAATAAGCCCAAAGAGGAAAAAACAGACAGCAGAGGGTGCTGTGGAAGACAGGCAATCTCAGGAACTGTGCTGGCTACAGCTTTGTCAGGCCTCATCTGAGGGCTGATTCTCCTCTTTGAAGCTCCAGGAGAACACATTCAGGAAGTAGATGCTGTGCTTCCTGTAAGTCTCTGCTTTTGTTTCCCTGTATCAACCACCTTCCTAGCTTTAATTACAAGGCTTTACACATCCTTGAAGCAAAGATATATTTCTCTTCATAAAAGAGATCTTTCTTTCCTTAAACAACAGCTCTGGAGGAAACCTTAAACATTAGATCAAGAGCCCGGCTTGGCTCTCTGCACAGGATTTTTACTCAGCTTCTACTTGTTCTAATTGCTATGTCGTACTAGCTAACCTTGCAAAGAGTCTGTCTTTCTTCTCTCTCCCACCGCATTACATGGAATAATGGCATAAACAGCTCAGCTGAAAAACTGGGATAATTTGATGTAAAGTCTTCTCAGCACTGGTTTGAGAATTCTCCAGGAGGAACTTCTGGGTAATAAAACAAAACTCAGCTGGAAATATACATTGGAGAAATAAATTGGAAGATGGCTTTAAATGTTTTTGAGTGGGTCCCAAGGAACAAAAAAGGAAGCACAATACAGAAAACAATAAACAAGACTTTCAAGGTTGATTCAATAAGAGCCTCTTAAAATAGCTCTGGGTTTCCCTCCCAACACCCAGTGGGCTGCCAATAGCTAGACAGACAAATCGAACAATTAAATGCTATGAGGCAGGATCCGAATAGATCTATAACATGGTATTCTGAGTGGAGACTTAACAATTGTCTGAATTGAATGATGCTCACAGCAAAGATTATGTCTGCCCTGGACAGTACAGCATCAAGTATCTGTGAAGGTACTTCTTAACGTGAGCATCTATGATGTGTCAGGTGGTGTGATGTACTCCAAGGATGCCAAGATGAGAGGCACAGCTTTTCCCAAAATATAAAGGAGCAAGGGCTGTGTGAAATAGCCAGCATTATACTCTTGGGAAAGTATTCTAAATGCAATATTCGTGTGCCATGGGGATATCCTGCTGGGCAACACGTTTGTACTAATGGGATACTGGAGAGACTAGGTACTGGGGGTCTTAGGAAATAAGTTGAAACTTCCAAGCTTGAAACAAAAGCAGTTGTTTGGAAGCATCTGGGGATAAGAGGGCTGTTGTATTTGGAAATAATGAAGGCCAGTCTGGCTGGAATGCTAAAAACCAGGAGGCCAGGAAGAAATGTTCCTGAGCTGGTGAAGAGGGACATATATTGAAAGGTTTTTGTGTTATGCTGAGAGATTTGCTCATTATCCTGAGAGCTAAGATGTCGCCGAGGATGTGGTTTATAGTTAGGTGTCATTCTTCATTTTCCTCCTTGTTTTTATGGTCTTTGAGCAACAGTAAAAGTGGTTAATTGTAAGACAAATTTATGGTGTCTGCTTTGTACCTTCAATTTATTGGTTGCACTGTATTTGATTTAAAATTAATTAATACATAAAATTTATATGTGTATATCACATATTGCTGTGTGAATGGCAACATGTGCAAAGGCCAGAGGACAGTGTTGGGTTCACTGGAACAAAAGTTACAGTTGGTTTGTGAGTTGCCTCATATGAGTACTGGAAACTGCAAGATCACTGTGTATTCTCCTGTCAACGCATCTCTCCAGCACTGGGTACACTTTTTATATCATCATAATTTAATTTTACCTTTTAAATATTTCTATTGTTTATAGAAATGAACAATAGGGTTTCATGTCTTACAAAGATGTTTTATACAACACACACACACACACACACACACACACACACACACAAAAACAAACACACACACACACACACACACACACACACACACACACACACACACACACACACACACACACACACACACACACACCCCACACACACACACACACACACACCCCCCACACACACACACACATGCACATCAATAAACGCGGGTGGGAGTATTTGTAAGAGAGAAGAGTCTATTCTCTCTCTCTCTCTCTCTCTCTCTCTCTCTCTCTCTCTCTCTCTCTCTCTCAACTCCACACACACACACACACACACACACACACTCACACCCCCAGGAATCTCAGGAGTCTTACTAAGGTTCCTCACGACTCGGTTGATAGTGTGAGGTTAGTGGTAGAGAGCTTCTCAGCATTGGTGAAACAGGGATTTGAACTCATCACTAGAAAAAAATAAGTTGTCAAATCCAAAATTGTGCTTACTTCTACCTTTGCTAATATCAGAAGTCCGAGTGGCAGTGAGGACAGGAAGTCAGCACTAGTCCCTTTATAGTTCAGTCCCTGTGGTGTCTATCCTAGCTCCCCTTCCTATTCCTCCTGTAGGAGGTTAGTCTTTCAAGCATCCCAGTGTGTCTGCTTTGCTTATTATTTCCTGACTACGGTTTGACTCCTAAGTATTCTTTATGTTATCTTCATAGATTTGGTTCCTTGCAAAGAAATGTTCATTTAATTTGAGATATCTCAAAGACCTTATCAAATATTGAAAACTAGGTTCCCAGGATCAAAGGCTTACTGCTTTATGCAACTACATGTGATAAATATTTCTTAAATAGTTTTTTGCTACCTCTGACTGTATGCCTAAATGGTATTGCAGTGACATCAAAAACAGGAAAATCATTCATTTAGTCAGAAAAGCTGCATATTTTTGTTTTATTTATGCTGAGGTACTCTGACAGATCTTTCTCTGTTTTTCATTTTCTGGCAATTGCTGCTCTTTTCAATTGCTATTTTAAAAATCATGTTTCTATTACTTTCAGGCTTCTTTTTAGCATAGTTATTGTGAAGGGATGAAAAAGGACAGAAAACAGTTTGATTTGAGTTTTACTAGCATTAAGATTCATTGACTCAATTAAAAATCACAAAATATGGGGGTTGGAGAGATAGCTCAGTGGTTAAGAACCATACTGTTCTTGCAGAGCTATTCTGTCCTGCAGGACAGTCAACCAGGGTGCAGAGGGTACCTGGAAGAGAATGGGGGACAAGAGACATGAAGGATGGAAAGACAAGAGTCCTTGCCTGGGCTGGGAGGAGATGTGTAGGTGAGCTTGGCCCTCATCAAAGGAATTCTCCATCGCTAGCCTATGATTATGTACCTGAATAGGTTTTGCTGCCATATCATCAACCTGTTGTTTAATAACTGGATAAACAATTAAATGTCAAGCACCAAAGGATATAGCAAAAGAAGGCCTTCTAGGGGGCATAACAGGGAGGGAAGCAGGGTGGACAACCAAGTGGAGGTGGAGAACCAGTTTTGATACCAGGTCTCAGCTTTTCTCTTTCTCGTTTTCTCCTTTCTAAGCCTTCTCTGACCCTTTTCATGCTCTCCTTAACCCTATTCTAAGACACAGGAAGTATCCAAGCACTGCCTTTCTCTCACAAACTAGAATTCACTATGATTGCTCAAAGTTAGGAAATTAAAGGTAAAAAGCCAATCAGAAATAAGTACATTTGTTAGCACGTATGGCTTATGTAAAAGAGGTGCAGACAATTGTTCTTTCTGATTAACCTCTGACTCTTAAAGACAGTGTGGGTCAAAATTAATAGTCAGATATAATATTAACATCATTTTGAATAGATGTGGAAGTTTAAAAATTGAATGAATTTATATGATTGTAAATGTTTACCATGAAATATCACAGAAGGGATGCCACCAGGCAGGGAATTACAATTTTAATTGATATTAACCATCTATAATAATTTGGAGAAACCTCAGCATTGAATTATAACCATCAGGAAAAAATAAAGACATAAATAAGTATCCTGTACATGTTATGTAAGAAATAAGCAAACCCCAAGTCAGTACAGTACAGTAGAGGATCAATGACTGAAAGTTAAACAATATGTTGGTACATAGAAGAAAAAAAATCACATGTTGACTGTCATTATTGAAATTCCCAAAATAAATCTAATAGGCAATTCAATTTGGGTTCCTGCAGCAATCATAATTGTGTTATCCAAAAAGCCAAACCCTACAAAAGGTATCGCATTGTGGAAGAATACATATCTCAGCTGTCCTGGAGCGGGCGGTAGAGCTTCCAATTTTTCTTGTAGGATGGCAATGGACTCAAAGTGGTGCAGTTATTTGAGCAAGCAGCTCTTCTCAGTGGAGTGCAGGCTGTAGATGAAGTTGCTTGCACCCTGCACGTTCAGCGCCTCCATGGGCTCCTTCTTGGGGTGGGTTCCCAGAAGCCGGGGAGTAGGAATGCGCAGGCTCTTTGAACAATTTTATGGTAAATATAATCCCTGTATCTGCACCTGATTGAAACATTCTAAGGCCCCAAGTATATCCACGTATCCAATCCTGGTTTTGACTCACGGTTTTAATATTTAGGGGGATGCACCATCCCCTTGTTTTAGAATTAGAACTTTCATAACAGGAATCTGGAACATGCATATTAGTAGGACAGGAAGTATTATAAGTCAAACAACAACGCAGTGTATTAGGTGATAAAATTCTTAAGAACAGGGGGAAGGGGCCATGCAAGAAAGCTAGGGGTTGGCCCGATGAGAGCTACTAGTGGAACAACCAGATCAGGTGTCAAATAGCGTTCAGTCACACAGCTGACCGAGAAAGCTTTCTTGGGACAAAAAGGCCAGTGCAAAAAAGAGCACAATTTTGTGCCTGTGAAACAGAAAGGCGAGCAGAGGGGCAGCTGGAGTCTGTTGCCGGCTGTCTCTCTGGACTTAGATTCTCCCTTAAGTAGTACCACCCTTCAGTGTCAGCTCAGTGACTCTGCCTCTCAAGAGACTCAGCCTCTAAACGACATTAGGCTTCCAGTAAGAACAAATAACAAAAGGATGGAAAGATGGTTAGGACCTGGGTGCTAGATTCCAAGTGGCTGACAAGAGAATTGTATGGCTCGTCAGCTCCCTGGAGCATCTTGGTGAACATGGAAGAAAAGCCAAATTTACAGGGGATATTTCTTCCAGGCTGTCAGACACACCTAGCAACTTTGAGCCAAGAGAACAGGAGAAAATAGCATCTGAATTTCTAGAGTATTGAAGGGAGGCTGGCCCAAGGGGTGTGTGATCCGATTGAAGCCTTGGGCATCAGAGGGTAAGCTATAGTCAGAGATAACTGGTTTGCCTGGGCCTATAAGGACTCTTTCCACTGTCATTCCTGAGGCAGGGGTCACAGTTGAGCTGGGCTTCCTGCCTTTTACATCCAACAAAGAGATTGCTAATACTGGAATACTGACCTTTAATAGAAATACAGCCCTCCCCGTGCCTCTGAGTCCCAGGATTTCCATAGCAGTCCTTCACCAAGCTATCTCACTGGGTAGAGTTCCATGGAAAAGGAAACATTGATCCTGACCTGGGCCACAGTCTCTAGTTGGAGTAAGCTGAAGAACCTGTGCCAAGACTTTCTCCTGATATCATCCTAGGGTAAACACAGCCAAAGCCTGTTTTGAATTCTGACTGGCAAAACAAAGTTCCTCTCAGTCTGCTGCAGATTTTCTCTGGAACTCCTTAAGGGCCCCCCTGTCCCCTAACCCAGGGCATTTTGACCACAGTGGCAAGAACTGGCTACTGCAGGGATAAGATCAGAGGCACTCTCCATGTTAATGATGACTGATAGAGAAGGTGACTTAAAGCCAGAGACTGACTCCTCTCCTGCAATAGGGTCAGCTGATAAGAGAAGGGAGGCATAGGACTGGAATCTTTTCAGGGCCAAAAGTCTCATAATAGTCTTTAAAAAAAAATCAATAACTCTGAGGCATTTTTTTGCATCAATTGTTCCCTCCTGGGGGAATCATGGACAAATATTTCTTACAAAGTCTAAGAATTTCTTTAAATCTTTTTTCTTAACACTATACTCTTGCGTCCTGAGTGACTCCCTGAGTCCTGTCACAAAAGGTGACTGTAGAATGCTTGTCCCATCACTTACCTCTGAGATCTGCATTGTCCAGGGAGAAACACACCAAGCAGGTGAACTGAGGTCCGTGGTAGCCAGAGGGGGGAGAGCAAAGGCTCTGAGGGGGTTGCAAAGGCTCTGAGGAAGAAGGTAGACAGGCCTGTCTGTTCACAGGGGACAACATTCCACCAGGAGACCCCCAAACAACCGTAATTGGGCTCCAGTTGTCCCATCCTGCTAGGAAAGTCAACAATAGTGCAGAGGGTATCTGGAAGAGAATGGGGGGCAAGAGACTGGAAGAAGGATGCTAAGACAAGAGTCCGACCAAGGCAACAATTTTATTTTTGCCCAAGGCTGAATTCATACCATAACAGGGGTAACAGAGGGAGGGGGGAAGTGGGAAACATTTACACAGGCCAAGGACACTGCTCCTGTGGTCAGGCAATCAGCTGACATCAACAGGATGTCAGAAAGGTCACAAGTTTGACATACCATTAGGCATCCTGACCACCAGATGTATTTCTCAGAATGGCCACAAGTTTGTCATATCACTAGGCATCCTGACCCAGATTTGTATTAGTCTTCTGCAGCTGCCTGGGGATTTTCCATGAACCCAATAATACTTAACTCTAACCATAATATTAACATCAATAATGGAGGGCTTTAGGGCATCACTCTCAACACATAGCAATCAAGTTTTGTTTGCAACCTTCAAATTGACTGAAGCTCCTGGAAATCCACCACTCTCTTCTGTCACCCATGGACTCCTGCATGCACATTTGCATATTCTACAAACATGCCCGATAGTAAAACAGAGACCATAAAACATATACTTGCAGAGGAGTGAGAATTTTTTCAGACTTTACCATGGCAACAAATTTCCTCCATGTTGACCATGACTTACATATGTCAGCAGCACCTAGGTGAAGTCAATGAGTATGTGTGTGTGGTTTTGTGTGTGTGTGTGTGTGTGTGTGTGTGTGTGTGTGTGTGCTGTATGTGTATGTGTGGTTGTAAGTATATGTGTATAGTGATTAATTTGACAGTCCAAAACCCACATAAAGAAGAAAACATTTTCTTTATCATCCCAATGAGAAGTTAATTTTACCCAAATAACTTCTCAATTTCTCCTGTAGAAAGAAAGTCTAATGATATCAGAATGAACATGCTGATGGACAATGGAAAAATGAATTTGTTCTGCATAAATCAAGAAGCAAAGAGGCTCATGTTGAAGATTCAGTTATGCATCATCATTTCCAGAAGCCAGCAAATGATATAGTGTCTCAACTGGAGATAAAATTCAGAGACTTGGCTGCCCAGGACATGGTGGCAGAGGAGGGTGTGGCGGACATGGGCCTGGTGGTTGTCCAAATGATGGTAGCAGGACTAATAAGTCAAGTGCTTCTGCGCCTGATGTAGATGACCCAGAGGCAGTCCCAACTCTGGCCTAACTGGATGACTTAAGACCACACTGGTTCCTTTGTGGATCTTCCTGTTCAAAGCTTTTGCATACTTAAGGTCCCAAACAACTAAGAATTAAAAAAGACTGACATTCATACTATTCCCATCTAAAGACTGAATTTTATCTGTTTTGAAAATGAACCTCTCTAGCTACACAGAAGTAATAAATATGTTAGTTAGGTTTGTACTTAGAAATGTATTGGTAGCAGTGGTGTTTTCATAATTTTCAGATTTTATGCATTTTCCATGAATACTTTTGTATTACTGCTTGCAAATATGCGTTTCCAAACTTGAAATATAGGTGTGAACAATGAAAACAAAAAAGAAACTCAGAAGACTTTGTATAAAATGAAGGCAGGAAAGTAGGAAAAGATTTGCTTGGAAGCAGGGCTCCAGTGAGAGATGAAGGGGGCAAAATATGAGAATTGGGGGAAATTACTAAAATTCTTAATGAAACTTCAATAAAATTTGTAAATCCAGGCAAGCAGGCATTCACTAGTAAACCCTGTCCTCCAAAGATAGTACTGAGGCTTACTAGTGATCCAATATGGCCAAAGCAATGGGCTGTGGGCTCAATGAGGAAAATGCTTGATGTTAATCTCTGGCCTCTACACTCGTGCACGTGCGCATGCATGCGCACGCACATACACACACACACACACACACACACACACACACACACACACACAAACACTTCACTTCCCCATACACACAATTACACACTTGCATATATTCCTGCATGCACCCACAAAAGTTAATTTATTTAGTTTGACATAGCAAGTATCATCTCATGCAAATAACATTTTCTTTCTGAGTTACAAATGAAAATAATTGTTAGTAAACCACCAACAGATTAAAATAGAAAAGAATTCATATTATAATCATACAATCCTTTTTAAACTTTGTGACAATTCCATCCATGTCTTCACTATATTTTGGCCATTTCTGTCCCTGGCAATGTGATTCTTTTTATTAAATTTGTGATTTATGAATATGATTTAAGAAGAGATTTTATTCATAGGAAAGCAGTAAAACTTTTAAAAGTGCTATGAAGTGTGACGTCAAGAAGTTTGGATTTTAGAATGTGACTGAGATACCTGTGGGAGAGGTCAGACTCCAGCTTCTCAGTGAACATGGTTTCTCTGATTTCTCTGTGTTGGTTCAGTCATTTCAATCAGGAGCCATCAACTCTGTCTACTCAGGAGGTTCGTGACTTGTGGCACTGCAAATTTTACTGTCTTTCGTTTGATTGTTATTATTTCAGAAATAAGCTAACCTCTGACCATCATCAACTTCTAAAGATTGAGCTTTACACTTTTGATCTGTGGTAATCATGTTGTCATGGTGGTAAATTGTGATCTCTGTATTAGGAAAAGTAGAAAAAACTGGATGATAAAAATGCCGAGGAGAGGATTCATTCAATCTTCTGAAATGAAACTTTCTCAGTCCAGGTCTTCCAGATATTTTTCTGATACATTCAGCAAGCTTATAAGTTGAGTAATGATTTTTACTAATTTTCTATAATGTATTTGTTGTAGTGCTCACTCGTTCACTGAGGATGATAGGAATTAGGAAGCACTAAACTTTGGGGGCATGGAGGGATTTCTCAGTGGATAGGAATATATGTTGTTTTTGCAGAGGAACAGGGTTTATTTCTGAGGACATGTTTGGTGGGTCAAAACCATCTGTAATTCCAGTTTCATGGGATTCAGTGTTGTCTCCTGGAATCCACAGAAACCGGGAGCAGGCATGACTGTGGTACATAGACATATATCAGGCAAAATACTAAAACACATGGAAAACAGATTTAAGACTAAAATTATGAGACAAGGACCAGATCAGCCATATTTGCTAAGAACGACATTACCGCTGTAGTTAAAAATGTTCTCAGATTTGAAGTTGTGGATTTACAATAGTAACCATCTCTACTGAGGAGGCTGAGGAAGGAACACCATGAGTTGTAAACTACTCTGGGTCGCTCCATGAAACAACTACCTCAATAAATAAATATATTTGAAAATTATACTTTTCTATGTAGCCCTTAAAATAAATTAGGAGTATCCTTTCAAACATGGGCACTGCAAAATATTTAGAAGAATAAACCCTATTACTTCCTTCTTCAGATTTTAAACAGTCTTAAGGAACAGAGCAACAGAGGGGAATAAAAGAGAGGTCAAAGGAATATGGGTTATGTCCCATGTGCAATGAATACTTGGATGAAGATATTTTTAGGTCACAAAATACCATATTAATGACTATACACAATGGAAAATTTTTAAAAGAATTTCATTACCTCTGACCTTTAAAGGATAACAAAAGGGTAATATACTGAATGCAAGGAAGATGGCAAATATAGTTAAAAGATTAAAGGCACTTGGTGATATCTAAAAACACCAATGTTGCCTGAGAGCAATGGGAGAGGAGGCCCTTGGTCCTGGGGGCTTAATACTCCAATGGCTGGAGCAGTTGGGTGGGTCAGGGGTACTCTCATACAGGCAAAGGGTACGGGGAGGGCACATGTGGGATTGGTGAAAGGGTAACTAGGAAGTAGGATATTATTGGATGGAGGGTTGGTGGAGGGAGTAACTAGGAAGTGGGATATCATTTGAGATGTAAACTAATGGAAGGATTAATAAAAATGATAAAAATACTGGAGTTTATTGTCTAAAATGCTGGTTGTGTGCCTCACTATTGCCTGTAATCCAATTCCAGGGAATGTAACACCCTCTTTTAGATTCCACAGGAAATGCAGCCATGAGCACCTACCCCTATACAGACACACACTTACTGTGGTTAAACATACAACAAACCTTAAAGCATACAATAAACACATATTTCACTACTTTTCCCAATGTCCCTAGCATTATCATCTAAGTGGAATTTTTCTGATGGAAAACACTCAATGACATATCACCAAATCTAAATGTAATAGTACTATTTAAAACCCAGAAATTGAAGCTTATGTTGGGGCACTCACTGCCACCAATGAGAAAATTGAGAAATCAAGCTGTCAGTATCTTTTCACAGGTTAGACGTGCAGTGGAACTTTTGCATTTGTCTCAAACCTTCGACAAGCACTAATGTGCCTGAACAATGACTTCCCTTCAGGTTTCAGCATGAGTGAATCAAAATACTGAGGGCTAAAACATGACCAAGTAGTTAAAAGTGTTTACTGTTCTTGCAGAGGACTTGAGTTCAGATCACAGTACTTACAATGGGTAGTTCTCCTGCCTTAACTCCATCTCCAGGCAATCTGAAGCCCTCTGCTGGACTCCAGGGGCACTATACTAGCATACACGTACACCCACACATACACATATACATACACATACACTTAGACATACAGAAACAGGACATGAATATCTAAACTAATGTTTTACATTGCTCTTTTTATTGAAAATAGATTCTTTACTCATACAATAAATTGTGATTATAGTTTCCCCCTCCTTCTATTCCCCTTAGTTTCTCCCCATTTTTCCTCCTCTCTAGATCCACTCCCTTTGTGTCTCTCATTAGAAAATAACCAACAAGCTTCTAAGAGATAACACACAAGCAGACAATAAAATATGAGATGAAACAAAACTTTGATATTGAAGATGGATATGGCAATCCAATAGGATGAAAAGAGTCCCATGAGCAGGCAAAACAGCCTGAGACTCACTTGCTCTTTTAGTCAGGAATCCCATAAAGCCTTTGCTCTAACTGCTATAATATGTATGTAGAGGACCTGGTGCTGATCCCTGTAGGCTCTGTACTTGCAGCTTTCATCTCTGTGAGCTCATATGTGCCTTGCTTAGTTGACTCAGGAGGGCTTTTTCTGCTAGTGTTTACTATTCCCTCTGGCTCTTACAATCTTTCCTCTTCCTCTTTCACAGGATTCCCTGAGCCTGGCAAGGGTGTGGAGACGTTAATGGAGATGTGCCATTTAGACTCTCTTTCCATGTAATATCAAGCTGTGGGTCTCTGCATCTCCTCCTATCTGCTGCCTGAGGAAATATCTCTGATGTTGACTGGCTAAGGCATTGATCTATGAGTATAGCAGAATGTCATTAGGAATCATTTTACTGATGTTTTCTTGTGACCAGTAGTGTTTGGTTTTACCCTAGGTCTCTGGGCTATCTAGTCTGTGGTGCTTGGTTATGCAAGCAATGGCTTGTATGAGTTTCTTCTCATGAAGTAGTTCTTAGTGGTTACTTTCACACCTTCCATGCTATTACCTTATCATAATTTGTAGGTTGGGCAGAATGCAGGTCAAGGTTTTGTGGCTGGGTCGGTGTCCATTTTTCTCTCTCAGTAACCTGAAAACTATGGTCTGTAGAATTTAGCTTGGTTATCAGTTACTTTACGGCTAATATCCACTTATAAGTGAATACATACTATATTTGCCATTTTGGGTCTCCTTTATCTTATGATATTTTTCTAATTCCATCCATTTGCTTACAAATTTTATGATATTTTAACAGCTGAAAAACACTTCATCGTGCAAATGTATGACATTTCTTTACTCCTTCTTCAGTAGGTTGTTTCCAGTTTCTGGCTAGGAGAAGGTCAGGAGGGGATGGTTTGTGGAATCCATAGGAGATGTAAGCAGGGCTGGAGGGAGGTTGTAGTTAGTGATCTGTTACAATGCTGGGGACTAGATTGAGGGAATGGGACTAGGTCTCAGAAGAAGGAAGAAGGTCTGCTTTGAAAAAAAATTCAGAAATTCTTCTAAAAATACTGACTGGAAGAAATTTCTACAAGTTTCAGCTCCCAAGGAACATGAAGATTAAATTCAAGCCAAATGTGACCTCAGAAAATCTGACACAAAAACAAACATAAAACAGAAATTTGTTATGACTAATTAGACAAACTTGTGGAAATCTCATGGAACTTTTAGAATCATTGCCATCGAAATAAAAATCATGAAAGTTCTTAGCCATCAATCAAAAGAGGAGAGAAATAGGTACACAAAATGCTTGTAAGGACATAGAGAAAATAGGTCGGTTTGTGTATATTTCTCATGGGATTTCTGAATGATTTTAATGCCAGGTCAGTCTGGGAGTGCATACTCCAATACTGATGAGAGAAAATGATCATGAATTCAACAATAGCATGGGCACATAATGTGACACTGTTTAAGCAAGGTGAGAAGCTTTGAGTTTAATTTTATCAATGTTGCTTTGGCTTGTAGATAGATAGATAGATAGATAGATAGATAGATAGATAGATAGATAGATAGATATATTTTCAACATGGGGCAGCTTGATTTTCACATAGAAAGGTACATGTGGTGTAGGCCATGGCAGAGCTCTCTCCAGAGCTCACATGTTCCCAGTGTTATATTCAGAATCCTTTGCAGATTGATAGACTCCACACACACATTCTCAGAGGTAGTTTCAACATGAAATGCCTTCCCAATTAGTGGCTGGAATGATCTGATGAGACAGATGGGCTGTCAAAGTGATTTTATTTCCCTCACAATTAATTTGAAGATTTCTAATGGGAAGAATATTTTTATGTAAAATGAGGAAACTGAGCTAGGCATGAAGTTGCACTCATGGAGTACCAGTAAGGCAAAGAGGAAGCAGAAGAGCAGTGACTTGGACATAATAAGCCTGAGCCACAGATTCAGTCCCTGTTTGAGACAAAACAAAGGCAAAATAAAATAGTGTAGTCACTGAAGAAAAATGTTCATTATCTTTTAGTGAAATTGAAAACACAACTACTATTTGACCAAGCTATCACAATATTGGAAATCTATCCAAGATAAAATTCACAAAATCCTGTATGCAGGCACAGATGGCTGCAACTGAAATCTTCTACCGAGCATAAATGATTGACCAGGTTCTATTACATCTCTTGGCAATAAAGAGAAAGACGTGTTATAAAATCTGTATGATACTGGGTCACATAGGTCATTTTCACACAAAATGATAAGGTACCTTCAGCAGAATTCTCCCACCCTTTGCTGCCTTACTTTTCTTTACCCCTTTGTTCCATCTAGAGTCACTGTTTTCTGGATAGTTCTGCTTTCATATTATTTGTATTTATGTGACTTTCTGTATTTTTTCCTTTTTTACTATATTATTTTATTTATTTTCATTTCAATGTTGCCTTCTTTCCCAGTCCCTTCTCTCAGAATTCTTCGCCTCATTCTCCCTCCCTTTACCTCTGAGAAGATGCTCCCCAACCTAAGACCCCCAGCTTCTCCCTTCCCTGGGGCATCCATAAGTTAAAGAAAATGAATGTATCTTTTTGAGACTAACTCAGTTCAATTAATGTGACAATCTCTGGTACATCATTTTTCTGTATAAAACATAATTTCATTTTGATCTCTGAAAAAAATCCTTAGTATATATATATTGCCATATTTTCTTTACCACCTTCTGATGATGGACACCTATGACTCCTAGTTATACATTTTGCAGGATTTTAATATCTAGAATGTATAGGGAAATCGAAAACTAGATAACAATTCAAATACCACAGGCAAGAAATGGGCCAGTAAAGTGAGCAGAGAGCTCTCAAAATATAAAGTAAAAATGGTCAATAAACCAGAAAAGAATGGTGTATTAATTTAAATAAACACCTAGATGGATTTGGAAGGCATTATTTATATTAGAAAAACAAGCACAAAAGACTAATATGTTATAGTTACCATTATGTAACATTTTATTATATATATATGTATGTTTTATCCTTTAATTTTATTTTACAGTCCCTTCCCAGTCCACCCTCTGACTGTTCCACGTCCCATATCTCCCTACTCCCACCCCAGTCTCCAAGAGGATGTCCCAACCTCCGCTCTCATCCCACCAGACCTCACCACTCCCTGGGGCTTCAAGTCTCTTGAGGATTATGTGACTCTTTTGTCACTAAATTCAGACCCATCAATCTTCTACTATATATGTGTTGGGAACCTCATATAAGCTGGTATATGCTGCCTGGTTGGTGGCTCAGTGTCTGTGCGATCTTGGAGTCTAGATTAATTGAGAGTGTTGATTTTCCTATAGGGTTACCTGCCTCTGTGGTTGAATTGCATATTTGAAAAGAAACAATTTAAAAACATAGAGACAGAGGAGCAACGGGTGAAAATAATGGAAGGATTTGTTATGCAGGAATGTTCTTGTTGATGCAATAGTCTGGTGTCTTGGTTAAGAAGACAATAGGATCTTTGAAAGTTTCATGACATCACATACATGTGCACCTGAACAGACATAAATTCCTTTAAAAATGAGAAGATCTTAACAATGTTAATTGTCTACTTAGGAGTATACAAATACCTGTTTCTGGAATCTGTTCTGATATTCTATATCAACATAAGATGATACTACTCTAGGATATCCATGAAAATTTCATGTGAGCATGCATACTTTGATGGTAACTTTCCTTATATTTAAAGCTATATCAACATATCTTTCAATGTAGAAATGGAAGACTTGCTAGTGTGGATGGAGGAAATCTCATGGGGCTCAACCCCAGACAAAGAACAGCTACTAAGAAAGGAAGAATTGGTCTTTCTCAGGGACAAGTCCATAATTTTGGTTATTTAGTAAAAAATATTCAGCTCTGAATCTGTAGACACACAAACAACACTATAAACAGACACAGAAGGTTGTATGTATACATTTAGGTTTGAGAGAAAGAGAGAGAGAGAGAGAGAGAGAGAGAGAGAGAGAGAGAGAGAGAGAGAGAGAGAATCATTTTTAGAGGAAGAGGGGAAGTGGAGGAGTTTGGGAGAGTTTGGGGGAAGAAAATGGAAAGGAGAAAGTGATATAATTGTATTTCAATTTAATATTTTAAATTAGAAATGTAAGAAAAAGCTGCAATTTAAAAGTCAGGAATTATCAGTATGCGATTCAGACATATTCTCTTCAACCAGAATAAAATCAGCCTCCAAGACAGTTTATACAAACTGAAAAGACTATAATAGTCTTAAAGAATGTAACAAAACTGAGATAAATCATATAAAATACATGGGTGATAAATTGAAATGGTCTGAGATAAGTTAAGCTGATTTCTTAGAGAAACACACAAGGAATAGAAAAAAAATATTACCATAAGCAATACACTAGGAATGGTAGGTGGTGTACACCCGTATCCCATCTTTGGGGAAGTGGAGGCAGGAATATGTGAAATTTGAGTTCAATGGTCATTTTCAGATCAGCATGAGCTAAGCAAACTTTGGTATAAAAGCTGAAATAGTAATGGAAAAATAATATGTGGTTAGAAACGTTCACTCAGGGTGCAAGGATGCTTGTTGCCAAAGCTGACAGTTATCAGGACCATATGTTAGATGGGGTGAACTGATGCCCACAAATAGTCCTCTGATCTGTACAAGTGTGTGCCCACTACCATTATAAATAAATATAATTTGAAAATAAAAAAATCAATAACAATCATAATATATGGTAATTTCCCTAAAATAGTGAGAAAGAAAAGAATGCTTAGATATAAGTGGAAAAAGGATGGTCCCCATGTAAGAATACACTGAACACAGATATACACACATTATAGAAAACATGATCATCTCTCTAAACAACCTATGCCTGTGTTTTTTTATAAGTATTTGCTGAGAGTAAATGCACGAACCATTGCTTTAACCTGAGAGTAAGCTTTTCCAAAATAGACAGGTTTCTTGGTGTCATTTACATTATCGTCATAACATATTCTGATGAGAATCACCTAAGGGAAAAATGGTACCATTAGGATCACCATTCTATGTTAAAGTCCTTCATTGTGGTGAAGTCAAGGCAATAGGTACTTGAAGCAGTGAGTCATTTCCACAGTCAACCGCAGAGAAAAATGAACTTCTGCATGCCTGCTATGTTCATCTTCTTCTTTATGCATATGAAGTCCCAAAAGTGATGCCACCCAATTGGCTGGGTGTTTCCCCTGCAACTAACATAATTAAGACAATTCCTCACAGGCCTACTTTGTCCAGATAATTCTTCACAGAGACTCTCTTCTTGAGTAAGTTTAGATTATGTTTATTTGGCAATGAAAACATCCATCATAACAGGCAAGTCAGAAGCCAAAAGAATATCCTTGTTAGTATACTTAGAGGTGGGGGCAAGAAGCAACTCACTCCAGAATTATAACCTGAGAAAAGTGACATAGAAACAAAGACATTTGCAAGAAGACAAAAGACATTTTAATAAAAAGGAGTTGCACTAAAGAAATTTCTAAAGGCTATTTTCCTCAAAGTCAAAAGATTTAATGGAAAATTGCATAAGAATGAAGAGCAAAAAGATGAGTTCATATGCAAGTAAATATGATAAATATTATCTTAAAAATAAATGACTCCAACAATGATAAACTCTGTATGATGTTTAACAAACCTCCTCCACGTTGCTTATGCAAGCAACTTTAAACTTATTTGGGGGGGGAAGAAAGGGATATATATGAATTAAACTGAAAATGAATACATAAAATAAAATCAAAGGAAGATAAAATCTATAAAGCTGATTAATATTTCTTGTATGTTAGAAGGAACTGATGAACATTAGCATATCTAAATATTCTTCAAGTACTCTGGATTTGAGCCAGAGTCAAGTGTGCCTGTGAAGCAAGAGAAAAATCATTCTGATTAACAGTAGAATAGGTTGAATGACAAATCCCTACTATATTAGTTTGCTTGATGCACAATAACACAATATCTGAGTCAGCATGAGAGAAAAGATAGAGTATTTTTCTTTTGTTCTGCAGTCAAGTCATCTGAGAACTGGGAATAAACATCATGATGCTCTCCCAAGAGCTCTGTGTGCCTTAGATAGCTGCCTGGTTGGCTACATCTCCCTGTGTGATCCTAGGACTCAGTGCACAGATGCTGAGAGAAAATAAGCAGGGAACAAATCCCATATCACTGTGTTCTTCTTACTAGGGCTTCAAGCAGGACCCAACCCTCATGACTTCAGTAACACTAATTATGTCCCAAGCCACCACAGCTCCATATACCATGTCATTGGAGGCCAGCTATTTAACATATGAATATTGACTGATGAAGCATAGATATCCAACCTACAACCCCTACTGAAGGGATCAAAATAAATATAAAATAATTTTCATCTTACAAGGCTACAATGTAATTCAAGACACCAAGAAACCAATGATGTGGAGATAGAGTTCAGGGGATAAGATCACTTGTTGGCCCTTCCAGAGAACTCATTTGGTTTCCAGAGAGTGGCCCATAATGGCCTATAAGTCCAGGTTCAGTGGAGCTGATATAACTGTTAGGACACTCATGCACAGGTGACATGTGCACATGCAGAACACATCCCAAACACATATTTAATAAAGATACAAGTAAACCTTTTTAAAAAGACAATAATCTCTTAGGACAGTGCTGAGGCCCTGGACTGGAAAATGAACGGGAAAATGAAGAAAGAGTTCATGTCATTGTGCAGAACTGATCACCAGCATGTGATGAAGGGACTGGAGGGTTATTCTTCTGATATTGTTAAGTTCAACCATCACATACTAAGTAACTCAAAGAACATAAATGTGCTCCTTATAGTTTTGCATGGCAGAAAGCCTCCTGAGTCAGTGCAGGTGGCAGTTAAGCTATCAACAGTCCTATGTTCTTTTCTAAAGGATCAGTAGGAAACTTCATTTCCTGTTCATCAGGGTTTGGGGAATAATTTGGTTCCCCATAGGTGTAGTTTTAATTTCCATTATCTCCTTATCGGCAAACTAAGTTTCCCCTCCTCTTCCATAAGGCTGCCCCATCAGGTAATCCCTAGGTCCCAGTCTTCTAATAGGGAAGCCAGTAGCTTTAGTTCTTCTCAATTAACATTAACCAGAATGTACTGGCCAGTTCTCTTAATTTAAAGCTTCATCAAATGAGACTTGTTTAAAATAGAGTAGAGATTCTTTCCCTATCTTAAGAAAGATACACATGATACAAAGTACCACTCACAGGTGGGGAAGCATATTTGGGGATAATTTCTTTCCCATTGCTGTCATAATGACAAAAATCAACCTGAAGGGGGAAGGGGTTGTGTTGACTCATAGTTCAATGGCAGTCATCAGAAGAAGAGAGTCACCAAAGCTTGCTGATGATCAAATTGCTTTCTATATTTTATGCTGTTCAGGATCAGTCAAGGGAGGTGCCCCTCATAGTGGGTAGGCCTTCTTACCTGTGGTGATTAGTTTTAATTGTCAACTTGATCCATCCTAGACTCACCTGTGATGAGAGTTTTAATTAGTGACAGGCTATGTTGGGTTGACCTGTGAGCATGCCTTTGGGAGTTTGTCTTAAGTCATATGGAAAAACCCAGTCTACACTGTTGTTTACTATGCTCTAGGCAGGGCTTTCTGAACACCTAAAAGTGGAGAGAGAAGCCGAGCTGCAGCAAGCAAGCTGTGTGCGTGCACTGATTTCTCTCTGCTCATGACTAAATGCGTCTGCCTGCTTCAAGCTCCTGCCCTTGTAGCTTACCTTTCCGAGACAGACTATAACATCCTCTTGTAATCTAAAATAGGTCTGTTCTCTCCTAAGTTACCCTTTATCCAGATATTTTATCAAAACAGCAGAAATGAAAACAAGAGACTAGCTCAACTACTGCAGTCAAAAGAAATTCGATGGGCATGCCCGGATCCTGAGCAGTCCCTTGGGTGTATGCTTAGTGGTTTGTCCCTTCTCTGACTCTTATCAAGCTCATAATTATCACAAACTACCATTTGGACCCAGCTTAAAGGAGAAAGAATATTTCAAGCTTACGTGAAGTTTATCAAAGGAGAGTTCCAAAATGTACAAGACTGTGATATATGTCAAATTTACGTAAAATCTCAAATATTCTATATTTTAATGACCAAATAAATTTCCCTCCGTCAAGCCACTTTCCTAGTAATGTGGGTGATTGGAGTGAAAGATCATATTCTAGGTCCTGAGGAGCATAAGAAATCATCTTCAAAATTAAGTGCATTCCTGAGGAAGTCAGTATCCTCTGACATTTTTGTTTTTGCAAAACTTAAGACACACATTAAGGGAATGGAGAGGTGTCTCAGTCAATAAAGGACTTGGTTTACAAGCCAACAGACATAAGTTTGATACCGATGAACCCACATTTCAAAGTGAGGGGCGTGGTGCCCTGTACCTGTAATACCAGACATGGAAAGGTAGAGTCAGGAGGATTTCTTTACCATGCTGGCCTGCAAGTGTAGAGGAGTTCCAGGTTCAAGGAGAGACTCCATATCAAAAACATGAGGTTGAAAATGATTGAGAGAAATACCCAATGTTAACTTTTCTTCTCCGTACACACATTCATGCACATGCATAATGTACAAACACTACCACATTTACATATAAACATGTGCACACACACACATACACACATACATACACACATTGCACAGTCATATAGTCATACATTAAGACCAACACTGTTTGCCCTTGAAAGTTAATCTAGAGGAGAGCATAGTAAAAAGTGAATTTAAAAGTGTAACAAAATTAAATAAAAGAGAGCAACGCCTAAAGATGCACAGCAATATGGCAAAATAAGCCCGAGTATTAGAACTGGAAAGTTAGCTTGGATCAGCGGTTCTGTGGACACCGTTACTGTTAAGTATTTAGAAACTCCGTTACAGCTGGTAGCTACACAATTGACATCTTGAAATCAGCTCTCCTGAGAGTATTTACCATAAGAGTCCCCAAATGTTTTCCTTGTCTCCCCCAAGTAGAATTTCATGATTTCAATGTTAGAGGGACATTGAGATACAGCACTTTGTAAAAGGGGAAGTGAGTATCCTGGCTATTCAGAGAACTACAAAATGAACCAGGTCACAGTGTATCTCAACATTTCCTGAGGTATCACATAGTCTGGATTCTGGTAATTAAATAAATTTCTCTCTTAAGCCAGATCAGTGATAAGGTGGTGACAAAGGATAGCATTAGAAGTCATTTAAGAAGTTGATTTCATTTTATGTTTAAGAATTTTTTTAATTTGAAATAGAATCACATCCCTTTGTTTCTATTTCTGCCCTCTAGTCTCTCCCGTTACTGTCTGAAACCTCTTATGTAGCCCTTCAACTTGATAGTCTCTTTACCTTTGATTATATCTGTGTGTGTGTGTGTGTATGTGTGTGTGTGTGTGTGTGTGTGTGTGTGTGTGTGCGCGCATGCGCATGCGCGCGCGCTCGAGTGCATGCGCATGTGTGCCTACAGTTAAGTGTAGTTCCCACCTCTCATCAAAGAAGCTTCTCTTTAGATTTTGAGAGTTTAAATGAAGGATTGGCAAGGGAGGTGAGCACAAAACATTGGCTGAATCTTGTTTGAAAGTTTTTGTAACCAAAGACAGGTATCATGGCTGCCACTAGGAGGGAAGCTAAAGTCTCAGTAACACTGTTCAGGAGCCCATAGTTGTTTTCAGCACCCGTACCTGACTCATTTTGATGGCTATAACCAGAAATGATGAGTAACTATTAAAAGAAAGCATGTTTCTCCTATTGAGAAGTGTGTGTGTACTCATGTTCCTGTATTCATGTGCATACACAGTCTCACTCACTTAGCAAGGGAAGGAGATATGCAGATTATCCATTACATGTGTTCTTAGACACTTTTGCACACAAGAATTCTTACGGTCCACCTCCCTGTCAACCCTGTCACTGCCCCTACCTCTCACAAATCTCTCTCACACATTTACATCTGCTCATCTTGTTTTGTGGCTCACTGAGATGAACCATAGTTCTCGGTGACCAGGACTTTGGCACTATCTGTTGGAGATTTGCAGGTTTCTTAGTGGGTATACATCTAAAGATAGTGGCTACCCCTTTTCCAGATTCTAGCACAAGTCAATACTTTAGGGAATAAAGGAAGAGTCCTGTAGTATATGCCCTTCTCCATTTGACCTTTGTGTTGATAGAACTGTTATTTTATCTCCCTATCCCAGGTAATTTATATTGTCCTAAGAGATGGGAGGGAAATATTCTTAGACATTCTGTTACACTGTTTGGAGAATGAGGTTGTAGATCACTGAACAAAGAGGCTTGCACATTCAGCCACTGAAACTCACCGACTCTCAATTTTTACAGTGTTGGACCATTTTAGCCCTCCTCAGCAAGAGTAAATTCTTCTCCAGTTGTAGAGTTGTATAGTCCTAAAATACACCAGCTATGCGTTGTAGCAGGATCTTATAAGTTGTCTAGTCTATCTCATGGTTTCTCACATCCTGACTCCCTGGCTTAGAGTTCCCTGAGAATGTGCTTTGACTTTGCTAGAATTTTCCCTATGAGATTAAAAAATTATACATACATACATACATACATACATACATACATACATAAAGGCAAAAGAGAGAGAGAGAGAGAGAGAGAGAGAGAGAGAGAGAGAGAGAGAGAGAGAGAGAGAGAGAGAGAGAGAGAAGTATTGAGGTACCTGTAAAGGCCAGAAGAGGTCACTGGGTCTCTTGGAGCTAGAGTTACAGGCAGCATTAGCTACCTGGCATGAGTGTTAGAAACTGAACTCCAGGTCTCTGGAAGAGTAGCAAGAATTCTCAACGTCTCCATATGACAAAGAGAAAACATTCACTTATCAGAGATTTCATGCTGGGTTCCTCCCCACTTCACATGGCTCCCAATAGTAGAAAAAAAAATAAGACCGTTAATATTATACAAACACACACAGAGAGAGAGAGAGAGAGAGAGAGAGAGAGAGACAGAGAGAGAGAGAGAGAGAGAGAGAGAGAGAGAGGCTGACTCCAGAGGCAGACACAGAAACAGACTTAAACATTTTAAAAGTTTGATGAATTAATTAAATTTATCTGCTCCTTGGCTCTCGCTTTCTCTCTCTCTCTTGCTTTCTCTCTCTCTCTCTCTCTGTGTGTGTATGTGTGTATGTGTGTATATGTGTGTGAGGACTTGTGATTACAGTTCTGATGTTATGGTTGTGACTTGGAATGGTTCTGACTAAGCTCCTTATTTAAATCTTCTAGCTAAGATTTTGGTAGGTCCAACAAGTATAGAAGTCCAGCCAATTCTTCTAATTTTTCAACTAAAGAGTATAAGTTGGTAAATTCTTCCAATGATATTCTGAATTTCAGTGAAACCTGTTGTAATAACAACTTTTACTTCTTTAATTTTGTTGATTTGGAAATTCTCCATTTTCCCTTCTGTCAGCTTATCTAAGGGTTTTGCCAATCTTATTAATATTGATGGAGATGGACTAGCTATTCAGATATACTTTGTTTGAAATAAGGATATATAATTCTTGTGCACTCATTTAAACAATAAAAAGATGCTTTAAAAATTCAACATGTTGTAGTTGATTAATTTTCAGAAATGGCATGTTTTTGTTGTTGTTGTTGTTGTTGTTGTTGTTGTTGTTATTGTTTTAGGATAGGGATCCTAATATATGCTAGGAAGACTCACACAATATATCCCCATGTAGGTATATTGGGAGATGGGGTGATTTGCACATTTTGTTAGCAAAGTGACCTAACTATTAAGAAAAATGAAAATGATTCCCTTTAACCTAAATGCTTCCCACATGTGCCTTCTCATTGGCTTGGTGACACTATTAGCGCCCCCAAGCATGTGTGTCTGGGAAGGGAGTAGTACTGTTCCAAGAGAAATCTTCCAGAGCTCTACTCTCAGTCCTGAGTCACCCTCCCCTGCAGGGTGCTTCTACAAAGAGGAGCCTGCAGAAGATGCTCCCAGCTTTACTGTCATTCTCAGGTCACTTTCATACATGAGTAATCAGGATTTCCAGGAACTGATCACATATTCAAAACTCTTGGAAAAGAAAGACAAAACAAAACAGAATTTGGCCAGATCTCCTCAAAGCTTTTAACAGGAAATACATGTTTATAAAATCAAGTGTGTCCAAAATAGGAAAGATGTAATATCAGGTATTCTGAAGGGCTTTGTTTTTTCTTCATTTTAACCACTTTTTGTATAATTTTTTATATTTGAGATTAAAACATAATTACATTTCTCCCTTCTTGTTCTTCCCTCCAAAAATCTCCTTTACTCCTCTTCCTGCTCACCTTCAAATTCGTGGTCTTTTTAGTCAATAATTGTCATTTCTTACGTGTGCGTGCGTGCGTGCGTGTGTGTGTGTGTGTGTACATATACATTCCCAAATATAACCTGCTCAGTCTGTATGCTATTACTTGTATGTATGTTTAGAGGGTTCACCATTTGGCAGTGGTCTATCAATTGGTGTTCTCTTCCCTGGAATTGTCTGTCTTTCCTGATTCCAGCATCCTCAGTTGCCTCTAATTCTTCAAGTATGTTTGAAAGCTTATGGACTGTTCCCCATCTAATTTGACACATCTGTTGTTGTCATTTTGCTTATTATACATTTGGGCAGCAATATCTTTATTTTATTTATTGATTTTACATCCCAATATCAGTGTCCCATTCACATAGGTTCTCTCCCTCTTTCCCCTTTCCTCTTTGTCTCTGAGAAGGGGGAGGACTACCCTGATATTACCCTTATCCTGGCAAACCACGTTACTGCAGGACTAGACACAACTTCTCTCACTGTAGCCAGACAAGGCAGCTTGGTTATAAGAATGGGTCTATAGGCAGGCAACAAAGTCATAGATAGTCTCTGCTCTAGGTGTTGGGAGGCACACATGAAGACTGAACTGCACATTTACTATGTGTAAAGAACCTAGGTCCTCTCTTTGGTTGGTGGTTCAGTCTCTGGGGGCCCACAGGGCTCCAGGCTAGTTGACTCTGTTGGTCTTCTTGTGGAGTCCCTATTCCCTCTTGGTTCCTTAATCCTTCCCCCAACTTTTTCACAATGTAGCCTGAGCTCCTTCTAATGTTTGGCTGTGGGTATCTGCATCTGTTTTTGTTGGTGGTTGAGTTATGCTAGGATTCTGTCTGGAAGCATAACAGAATATCAATAATAGTGTCACAGATTGGTTCTAGTCCCTCCATGTCTGCTCTATCTTTGTCCCTGCACATGTTATAGGCAGAATATATTTTGCATCAAAGGTTTTGTAGCTATACTGTTGTCCTTATCCATCTTCTGGAAGTCTGACATCAGTAGTAGCTACTTTTAAAGCATATATATATATATATATATATATATATATATATATGCATGCTTAACAAGGGATCCAAATACCTTCGATTATAAACACTCATATTCATATCCTCTCTATTTATTGTATGGAAAATAAATGTAGTGCTATTTAAGATAGTTTTATTCTAATATATTAGTTAAATATAATAAAATATTTCATTGACATGTTCATTTATACATAATATTATGATCATATTCTCATTCACTATACTCTCCTGTTCCCTCTCCTTTCACACCAATCACTTTTCCTTCCCAGTTAATGCTTTTCTCCTTACAATCCACTGTTAACTGCATAGGCTCAGACCCTGAGCCTTTCTAATAACATTTGATTAGTATTTTCATGAAAGTATTACTGCATTGAGCTTATGAATTGTTGGTCTTTTCATGACTCGAAGCTACTCTTTTAAACTCATATTGGCTCTTAATAATTTAATTGAAACATATGAATGAAATTATAGGTAAAATTGCTAGGTACTATACCATTTCTTTTATATAATGCTGCTAAAAGCGAGTATCTGTTGACACAAATCAAATCAATGCTCTCAAAGTACAAGAGACTAAAAAAGACAAAGGGACAGTTAGATATATTTTTTCTTTGTATACATTTTAAATAATAGACTGTTGCTTCCTAACAACTATATCTCAAAAACATTCAAAAATGAATTTACACCACAGGTTCTTCATACAACCCATCATGGAAAACCATTAGAATTTTTTTCCACTCATTTCCTCCCAAAAGAGCTATTTCAACTTCGTTTATATTACTGTGACAAATACACAGACCGAAAAGCAATATATGAGAAGAAAGGTTATATTTAGCTTCTGATTCAGTCCATCACTAAAGGAAAGTCAAGGCAGCAACTGAAAGCATCAGATCTATGATCAAGAGAAGAGAGAGGAAAGCACCCAAGCTGGCTGCTCGCTAGCACTGAGCTAGCTTGCCTCATGCTCGCATAGTTCAGTGTCCTCGCTTAGGCACTAAGGCTTACTGCTGTTCACACTGGACTGGGTCAGTTAACATTCAAGACAATCTCCTACAATCCTGGCCATAGGCTCAGCTGAGCTACGCCATCTTTCACAGACTATCTTCCTGATTGATTCTAGGTTGTGGCAAGTTGACAATATAAAATAAACAGTACCTTCACTAAGTATAATTGAGATTTAAATTAATATCCTTCATTTTGGGTTCCAAAACTGGAGACAAAACAATGATTTCATCTGTTTCTTCATATTTCTAAGACTTTCATTTCCATATAAAACGAAGTAGACTTGTGACCTGAATTTAGGAATATAAACTTACTAAATTCCCATGGGAGGGACCACAAATATCTTGATCTAAAATAGCCTGAGATTTGTATGTGCAGGCCACCCAAAGCCCTATTTGTGACCTTTGTAGATGCAACCAACTGGTATTTTCAGATACCCCTCTGAACAAACAAAAACTAAACTCAAGTAGGAAGTAAACACCAGGAACCTAAGGTCTGAGAAAGATCAGTGTTCCTGTGTATTAATTCAGCACATACCTGAGACAGGAATGATAGATCAGTAGTTATGAATACTTGCTCTACTTACAGAAGACCAGAGCTGTGCTCCCATTATCCACACCAGGCAGCTAACAAGCACATGTAACTAAGGGATGCACTCTTGTGGCCTCCATTGAATATACACTTGTATACACCTACTTATACACACGCATGCACACACACAAACACACACACACACACACAGAGAGAGAGAGAGAGAGAGAGAGAGAGAGAGAGAGAGAGAGATGATGGATGGATAGATAGATATGATAGATGATAGATAGATAGATAGATAGATAGATAGATAGACAGATAGATCAAGTGAAATCTGGTGATTCAACACATTCACTATGGGTCATGCTCTGTACCCAGAGCTATAACTCAGAGATGTGTAAGTACAATTTCTGTCTCCACAGGGCTCTTTCTTTAGAGTAATCAACAGACAAGAATAGTGAAATTGGTGCTTTACTGTGAGTCTGAACAATTTGTAGGCATAACAAACTTTACCTATCTGTGAGCAGCCTATTCAGGGACTGACTTTTGTCATGATGATTGGAATAAAATAGCTTGCTTAAGCACACTATGAAGCACTAACCTTAAGTCAAGCTTACTGATGAGTGAAAAAATAGGCTAAAAATGCAGAAGGCTTCTCACGGCTCTATTATAATATAATAAGCTATTTTCAAAAAAAACAAATGAATAACCTGGTACTTGCTTAAAACTCTTTAAAAATGTAAGAAATTTGTAGAAACTATTGAATATCTTTAAAGTTGTGAGTGTGTCCCAAGTTAACTGGTAACTAGAAATAATCACATATTTCATTACATATATATACATATATAATTGTATATATATAATTGTACACACAAACATACACTCTGACTGGAAGGTTTATCAATTTGTTATTAATTGATAAGCTGAAGAAATGATTGATTACCATTGGGAGAATCAAACCTTAAAGAAAAATAGAAAAAATGTGGTGTACTGCTAAATATTTTTACTGTGTGTATGTTTGTGTATATGTCTTGTGGTAGTGTGTATGATATATGTGCACATATGTGTGTGAAAGAGCATCCATGTACATATGTAGTCTACAGGAAGGAGCTGGTATCCCATTCTGTTCTATGTCTTATTACTCTGAAACAGGATTCTTCTCTGAGCTAGAATATTTCATATCTTGTGGTAACCAGCAATCTACAGGGATGTCCCTTTTTCTGCAACACTCATTGTGGAGGAATGAAGGGGCCATGCCATCTTGTTATATAGGTTCTGGTAGCAGAACTTGGGTCCTTGCGCTTGTACAACAAGTCTTCAACTGAATCTTCTCTCCAGCCACAATCTACCTAGTTTTCCTGAAACACTGAAATTCAATCACTTATTGGATGAAATGGCCTGATTGTCTACTTTATCTCTTATCAACTGTGGAACTGACTCTTTTAAACTTCTCATGGTGTATAATCTATGTCTCTCAAAAACATCTTTAGTGCTTATCACTATTTCCATTTTAGAGATAAAGAAATTTAAGACTGGCTGGACAAATTGATCTAAATACAACTACTAACAAGTGTAAGTGATATAATTAAATCTCAAGGAATTTGAGCTCACAATCCATAGGTGACTTATAGAACACAATTATACAATGAAATCATTTGTGGAGCACCAACCAAAGGGATTATCCCTGTACCATCTGGCTTGATCTTAAGAGTATCTAAAGCTTGATAAGCATCATTCTTGCTATTTTACTGAGATAGTAGCTAAATAGTTTAATATATTCAAGAAAATATCAGTAGACAATGGCAAGTTTCAGGAGATCTACCTCTCTCAAATCCCAGTAAACACATTGTTCAAGGAAGGTGTTTATGCCATGATCATTCAAGCAGCCTAATTAAATTTAGTGTCTAACAGAAAGGGGCAGGAGTGAGGACACTTGTTTGGAAAAAGAAATAATTCATCAGAAATAAGACAGAAGGTAAATTACCAAAATGGAGTATATGAATTTATAAAGTGATTATATAATAAATATATATATATATGTATATATATGAAAGTATTGAACAAAATGAGAGAAAAATAACTAACTGAAATAATTAGTGTGTGTGTATGTTTATGTATGTGCACGCTCATGCATGTGTATGTGTGTAGTGTATGTGTGTGTGTGATAGACACACAGAGAGAGTACATTTTTTCTCTGAAATTTATTAATTTCAAAATGAAATTTCTAGATTTTATAACTGACCAGGTAGGTCCACATAGTCTACTAAGTTCATAGAAACCAAGAAGCAGTGCATAATTCAAGAATAAATCTTTCCTTCACACTTCAGTACATCTTGAAAATCCTTCTGCTGACCACCTTGAGCTATACTTAATTAGACCTCACCCCGAATGGAAACTCCAGCAGAAAGAGATTGGGTAAATTTTCATTTTCTAAACAGTAGCAAAAGCAGCTACTAGAAAAGCTTTGCTGATCATTTATCTTTTTAAACTATAGTCAAGTGGTATCTCTAATTCAAACTAATTCATAAGTATATTTTGTAGATTATCCATATATTATGTAGTGTTTTAAGAACCATCAATATAAACATTGAAAGACAGATTTCCAAAAATTGTCACTGAATATCAGGGAGCATCATCTCAACACATAGATCTACAGTCTGTTGATAAAGTCACAGAAAGTGTGAGACAGTCCTGTAAGCAGGGTAAATTCACTGTGATTGGAGGTTTGAATCAGGAGGGGATGATTGTTAAGTAACTGGGAATGACTCTTACAGAGTAAAAACAAAACAAAGAGAGTTCTGAAGTTACGATACAAAGACATAGTTTTAGAAACAGCTTGAGGTAGAGGCAAAGAATTAGATAAAGTTTTAGAAATAGAACAAGATAACGAATGCATTGGTGAGTTTTAACTTTCAACTTGATATGGGGTAAATCACTTGGGAAGATGATTTAACAAGGAATTAGTTAAACCAGTTGCCCTGTGAACAAGCATGCCTATGTGGAGTTTTCCTGATAACTAATGAATGTGAAGACCAGTCCACCATGGGCAATACCATTCCTCAGTCAAAGACTCCTGAAGGGTAAGGAGAAAGGTAAGGTAGTTGAAAGCTAACAATTAAGTAGGCAAAGATAGATGTATTCTCTCTTTGTTCTTGACTGCAAGTAATGTGATTCATTCCTTGTACTCTTCTACTTTAACTGCCCAGAAATTATGGATTGTAATTTGGAATTCTAAGCCAAGTAAACATTTTTCCCATGGATGATGCTCTAGTTAGGTTATTTTACCCAGGCAACAGAAATGACAGTAGGACTCTGAGATACCAAGTTTTGCAATGTGTGCCCATCAGTGTGAACAGGAAGAAAAGAAAGAGAACTTTAACTACTTTAAGATATTGAGCTCCTTACTCCTGCTATTGTAGATCATAGGCAGGGACCAATGCCTTCTTCTGTCACTTTGCTTCAGTACCATCAACTGTAGGGGTAGAAGTGTCAAAGGAAGAGTATGTAACCATAAGGCCCCAGAGCTTCATAGACCTTGCTAAAATTAACCACCCCAGGTTTCATTCACCAAATAATTGATTATGTCTTTCCTTTGATACTTCTGTTTATAGAATATTATTTCTTTGTAGAAAATATTGCTTAATATTTTACGAGTTTCCAGTATTGAACATCTATTTCACTTAGCAGGACTGTGTTCCATGGGAGCTGTCTCAGGATTTGGATGACCCAACCCCAGCAGTGTGGGATGGAGTTGGCTTGGGTAGGCTTATGAGGAGTATTGTGAAACACAGAGACATTGAGATCTACCATAAAGTCCTCTAATGTAGTAATATATGTATCACAGATCCATCAGGTTAAATACTCTCACAAATAAAATTGAAACATGTAGCTCTTGCCACATGGACTTTTGAAAAGATAAATTACTATTTGTAAAAGTATTTTATACAACCCATATGATATGAACTGTATATTATCTAGCTGTGATAAGGAGACACACACACACACACACACACACACTGTAGTACACAAAATATTGCTACTGTTGCTATATTAAAGGCAGTTTTACAATGCAGGACTTGGAGAATATGTTAAGATATCCTCTTATTCATATGTCAAGAGGATATAAACTCTTTGAAGTGGATTTTTTCTAATAATCATTTTAAAACAAAACAGAGATGAAAAAGTTCTGGCTCAAGCTGTCTCTTTCTCTCTCTGTCTCTGCCACTTTGTCTCTCTTTCTTCTTCTTCTTCTTCTTCTTCTTCTTCTTCTTCTTCTTCTTCTTCTTCTTCTTCTTCTTCTTCTTCCTCCTCCTCCTCCTCCTCCTCCTCCTCCTCCTCCTCCTCCTCTTCTCTCTCTCTCTCTCTCTCTCTCACACACACACACACACACACACACACACACGGGGGGGTGGGGAGAGTGGGTACATGTATACCTGTGTGGTGTGTATGCATAGACAGAGGCCAGAGTGTGAAATCAGGTGTCCAGATGTCATCCTCAGCTGTTGTTCACCTTTTTTTTTTTGAGACAGAGTCTCCAACTAGACGTGGGACTCACTAGGTTAACTTGACTGACAGGTCACTGAAGGGACTTCAGCACAAGACAGTAGGCACTTCTGGGATGGCTACATCTCTGAACTACAGGGATCCTTCCATCTCTCTCCCCAGGGCTGGCATTATAAACGTGTATCACCATGCTCAACATTTGTATGTGGGTGCTGGGATCTAAACTCAAGTTTTCATCCTTGCATTGCAAGAATTTTACCAACTGAGCCATCCCTCAGCCTCCAATCCCTATATTTATGGCTCTGGATACACTGCCATAGGTTTAGAAGACCCATGCTTTCTGGTACTTTTTCACGAGTCTATAGGCAAGTCATGATCCCAGAAAAACACTTGTGAACAGGGCTTGCAGAAGTATCACTGGCAATGTCTTACATATATAGTGTATAAGACAATTCTCTAGGGAAAAAGTTCTCTAGGAAATCTTCTATTTCCATCCTTCCTGCGTACTAAGGATTGCCAAGCTCAGTTCCAAGTGAAGGCAGGAGCTTGGCTAGGTGGAATTGAATGGAAAGATGTAGCCATCCCAGAAGTGCCTACTGCCTTGTGCTGAAGTCCCTTACAGCAGAGCTTAGAGATTAAATATAAAATGATGGTTACATCCTCATTTCAAAGCCACTATATGTAATAAATATGAAGCCCAAAGCAGTAAATATTTAAATGACTACTTTACATCTCTTAAATGCAGAAGAATGTCTTGGCTCTATGGAAATGGCATCATTAAATAGGAATTCTTAGAAGTGCTGTGGTATGATGCTTTATGGTATCTTCTATCAAATTGCATGCTTAAAGAGCTTCCTTTAAGTAGACTTTTGCCAACCTACAATCTTATGACAGGTTCTGTCTAAATAATTGTAGGGTAGTGTTAATGCATGAATTTCAGGGTCAAATATCTGAAAAGCTGAATATGAATCTTTCCTAAGTCTTTCATTAGTTGCTTAATATTTAGGGGGTTTAGGTTTCAATAACTTTCAAAATGAATAAATTTGAAAAGAACTGAGGTGATTAAATAGACTAAAAATTATGATTAATTAGGAAGACAATAATCCAGTAGGATTTATTGGTTCAATCATTATCTTTATCCATCATCTCCATTATCATCATAGCTGGTATATTTTTTAAAGTGTGTTTTATTTTCTATCATATTTATTTATTGAGTGTTCATGTCTCTGTGTGTATTTCCCCATGTGTATGTGTGTGTGTGTCCCTATGTCTCTACGTCTCTGTGTGTTGGTGTATGTCAGTGTATGTCCATGTATGTTTATCTATGTGTGTTTGTGTGTGTGTGTGTGTGTGTGTGTGTGTGTGTGTGTGTGTGTGTGTGAAACTCAGAAGACTTATAGATGTCAGGAACCAAGCTGAGTCCATCAGGCTTGGTGGCAAGTGCTTTTACCTATGGAGACATGTAACTAGCCTTGATTGTCATATCTTCATGCACTATTGATAAATGAATTAGTAATAATTGACTAATTCCTTGTCTTCTGATTTAAGAAGACAATTTAAAATGTAATCCAGTGAGCCAGTGATGTACCTTAGCTGGTAGAGTGATTGTCATGAAAAAAGCCATGGGTTTCTTGCCCAATGCTACTTAAAATAGAAGAAGTGGTATGCACTTGTAATCTCAGGACATGGGAGGTGGGGGCAGGTAGTTCAGAGCTCAAGGTTATCCTTAGCTACGTCATAAGCTTGAGGTCATCCAGGACCAAATGAGACCTTCTCTTTAAAATAAAATGGAAACTGCAAAAGCACACTGAAAATACAAAATTTATTTCACTAGGTCCACAGTAATGTTGATCTTGACATGACACAAACTTGCATATAATATAGTTTGGTTGCTTATTGTTTATTTTTGCTACAGTAAATTTTCCTTGGCTAGCCTGGAACAGTTTCTCCCTTGTGCAGTTATTTAGGGTTCAAGACATTTTCTATCTAGAGGCTTATGAACTAGAGCATATTGTCTTAGAACATTTCATTGAGTTTCTTGAAATAACTGGTAGATGCCATAGAAAAGAATTCATGGAAAGTTGAACAGAACAATACATGGTCCAGTCTTGGAAGAACCTCATGCTGTCTTTCACGCAAATTCAAATCTATTGCTTTTATGTTGGTCACATGTCCATTATTTTCAATGCCGTTAAATGAAGAATACATTTTAAAAAGGATTTTAGGATGTTTTTTGAACATCTGACACAGAGATCAAGCATATCCTAAATTTGATTGATGAAAGGTAATACAAACTAATTTTCTTTGTGTGTGTGTGTGTGTGTGTGTGTGTGTGTGTGTGTGTGTGTGTTTGTATGTGTACAAGTGACTATGGTTATGTATGTGGTAGTTCAAATGCCTGTGTATGGATATGCATGTGGAGGCGAGAGAACAACTTCATGTGTCATTCCGTAGACATCTTCCATCTTGTTTTTCTATTTGTTTGTTTGTTGTTGATGGTGGTGGTGGTGGTGGTTGTCTGTGTGTGTGTGTGTGTGTGTGTGTGTGTGTGTGTGTGTGTGTGTGTAATTTGAAATAGTCTTTCTCACTGGCCTGGAATTCACTTAACATGCTGGTTAGTATGGGCCCATCTGTCTCTCTCTCCTCCACTCTCGTATTACACATCTGTACCACAACACCTGGTGTTTTTTACATTAGTTCTGGAAATCAAACACAACTCTGCCTATTATCAAGGCAAGCATTATGCAAACAGAGATCTCCCCAGCTCAATAATGCAAATTTCAGTAGTTCCACAACCTCTTGTGCTATATGTCAAAAAATAATGCATAATTTATTTACCTTTTTCTTATATGTTGTCTTAATTACTTTTCTATTGCAGTGATAAAACACTATGACCAAAGGAACTTACATACATAAGGAAGGGTCTAGTTAAGGGAAATTTCCAGTGGGATAAAGGGCCCTCACCATCATAGGAAGGAAGTATGGCAGAAGGCAGTCATGGTGAGTAAAGCTAGAAGCAAAGAGCTGAGGACTCACGGCTCAAAACTACAAACAAGAAGCTGAGAGCTTGAGAGCTACAAACAGGGAGCTTGCTATGCCAAAGTCTTTTGAAACCTAAGAGCTTAACGCTCACTGTCATGCTTCTTCCAGCAAGACACCTTCTTTCTTTCTTTTTTCCCCCCACCTTTATTAAATTGGGTGTTTCTTATTTACATTTCAAATTTATTCTCTTTCCCAGTTTTCAGGCTAACATCCCCCTAACCCCTCCCCCTCCCATTCTATGTGGGTGTTCCCCTACCCATCCTCCCCCGATTACCTCCCCCTCCCCAACAATCCCGTTCACTGGGGGTTCCCCTTCCACTGGTGCCCCTACTAGGCTATTCATTGCTACCTATGAATTTGGAGCTCAGGGGCAGTCCATGTATAGTCTTTAGGTAGTGGCTTAGTCCCTGGAAGCTCTAGTTGGATGGCATTGTTGTTCATATGGGGTCTCAAGCCCCTTCAAGCTCTTTCAGTCCTTTCTCTGATTCCTTCAATGGGTTCCCGTTCTCAGTTCAGTGGTTTGTTTCTGGCATGTGCCTATGTATTTGCGATATTCCGACTCTGTCTCTCAGGAAAGATCTACATCCTGTTCCTGTCAGCCTCCACTTCTTTGCTTCATCCATCTTATCTGGTTTGGTGCCTGTATATGTATGGGTCACATGTGGGGCAGGCGCTGAATGGGTGTTCCTTCAGTCTCTGTTCTAAACTTTGCCACCCTATCCCCTCCTAAGGGAATTCTTGTTCCCCTTTTAAAGAAGGAGTGAAGCATCTGCATTTTGGTCATCCTTCTTGAGTTTCATGTGTTCTGTGCATCTAGGGTAATTCGAGCATTTGGGCTAATATCCACTTACCAAGAGTGGATACCATGTGTGTTTTTCTGGGATTGGGTTACCTCACTCAGGATGATATTTTCCAGTTACATCCCTTTGCCTAAGAATTTTATAAAGTCATTGTTTTTGATAGCTGAGTAGTATTCCATTGTGTAGATGTACCACATTTTCCGTATCCTATCCTCTGTTGAAGGGGATCTGGGTTCTTTCCAGCTTCCAGCTATTATAAATAAGGCTGCTATGAACATAGTAGAGCATGTGTCTTTGTTATATGTTGGAGTATCTTTTGGGTATATGCCCAAGGGAGGTAAGGCTGGGTCCTCAGGTAGTCCAATGTCCAATTTTCTGAGGAACCTCCAAACTGATTTCCAGAATGGTTGTATCAGTCTGCAATGCCACCGACAATGGAGGAGTGTTCCTCTTTCTCCACATCCTCGCCAGCATCTGCTGTCGACTGAGTTTTTGGTCTTAGCCATTATGACTGGTGTGAGGTGGAATCTCAGGGTTGTTTTGATTTGCATTTCCCTTATGACTAAAGATGTTGAACATTTCTTTAGGTGCTTCTCAGCCATTTGATGTTCCTCAGCTGAGAATTGTTTAGCACTGAACCCCATTTTAATAGGGTTATTTGTCTTGCTGCAGTCTAACTTCATAAATTCTTTGTATATTTTGGATATAAGCCCTCTATCAGTTGTAGGATTGGTAAAAATCTTTTCCCAATCTGTTGGTTGCCATTTTGTCCTAAGGGCAATGTCCTTTGCCTTACAGAAGCTTTGTAATTGTATGAGATCCCATATTTCGATTCTTGATCTTAGACCATAAGGCATTAGTGTTTTGTTCAGGAAATTTTCTCAAGTCCCCATGTGTTCGAGATGCTTCCCCACTTTTTCTTCTATTAGTTTGAGTGTATCTGGTTTGATGTGGAGGTCCTTGATCCACTTAGACTTAAGCTTTGTACAGGGTGATAAGAATGGATCAGTCTGCAATCTCCTACATGCTGACCTCCAGTTGAACCAGCACCATTTGCTTAAAATGCTATCTTTTTTCCATTGGATGGTTTGGCTCCTTTGTCAAAAATCAAGTGACCATCCATGTATGGGTTCATTTCTGGATCTTCACTTCTGTTCCACTGATCTATCTGCCTGCCTCTGTACCAATAACGTAATACTATTTGACTTCAGGGATAGTGATTCCCCTGGAATTCCTTTTATTGTTGTGGATAGTTTTAGCTATCCTGAGTTTTTTGTTATTCCAGAAGAATTTGCAAATTGTTCTGTCTAACTCTTTGAAAAATTGGATTGGAATTTTGATGGGGATTGCATTGAATCTGTAGATCACTTTTGGTAAAATGGCCATTTTTACTATATTAATCCTGCCAATCCATGAGCATGAGAGATCTTTCCGTCTTCTGAGATCTTCTAATCATCTGCAACCAGTCTCCAAACAGGCGCCAATATTCAAAGGCTTGAACTTTGCAGGACATTCTCCTTCAAACTACCATAGGTATGTAACTAAAAATGAAGGACACTTGGGATAATTCAATGAGAATGGACAACTAGAATTAGGCTACTTAGTTAAACCACAGTCTCTCTGTTCAGAATCTTTAATTGTTCCAAAGAAGCAGCTGCCTTTGCAGCTCAAATCTCCCACCTTTCTAGACTATACAGCTTCTCTCTTGCAGGTCGCATGACTAGGTACTTTTCCGTGGAAACCATTGACTCTCTACCACATGATACAATCTGGGCTTTCTCTTTCTTGTATAAAAATTTGGAGATAAAATGGTTTTTATCTGAATGATTAAATTAAATTCAAGATCAAAGGTAGGTAATCGAAATCTTGAAGCTTCTCTGTGTTTAGAGATGTGACTGTTCAGGCTGATGCACACAGCAGTGATTGCATTAGTTGAACAGAGTAGCTTCCTATAAACAAGCTGTATTCTGAAGTTATATCTAGAGCTGCAGATGCCTCTCTGGTCCTGTAGAAACTCTGCTCAGTTCATATCATAGTTTAGCTCTTGACCCACCCTTCCATACTCATTCATAATTTTGATAGCATCCAATTGTGTTACAGTCTTACACTTAAGCCCCCTTCACATCTAAGCATCACTTGACTCCACATCCCATTGTTTCCATCACTTGATGATACCAGTACTTTTGAGTATCCTATAGCTCTGTAACCATGTTCATTATGCATTCTAAACTCATCCATTTCTTTTTAAATTATATTTATTATCCTCTCTCTCTCTCTCTCTCTCTCTCTCTCTCTGTGTGTGTATGTGTGTGTGTGTTTGCATCTATGTGTGTGTGTGTGTGTATGTGTGTGTGTGTGTGTTTGCATCTATGTGTGTGTGTTGGAAAATATGAAGACTTAGAATGAGTAACAGCCGAATTTCCACTCTAATTTTAAATTTTGAGGGTTTTTTGGTCGTTGTTGTGCACTGTGAATTTTATGGAGGTCTCACTTGTGCTAGACAACCAAGTGAGTTGGATTCCAAGACCAGAATCATCTTTTAATGACCTTAGTGTGCTGAAAGAGATTTGATTTTAGGATATATTAAAATTCACTTTATTTAGTTTTTAATATAAAGTTTAGCCTTTTAAAAGTTTGTATTTAATTTTAAAATGTATATGTATATTTTGTGTCTACTTGTTTGTATGTATACCAAGTGTCTGCAGTGCCTGAAGTCACCAGGAAAGGGCATCAGATCCCTGGAGCTTTAATTGAAAGAAGCTGTGAGCACCTTGATGTAGATGATGGGAACAAAACTTGAATCCTCTTCAATAGCAACATGGCTCTCTTAACCTTTGATCCATCTCCCCAGCCATATATTGTTTTTCTTACAATTATCCAAAGGTTAATTTTACTTATTAGTGCTCAACTACTCTTGCAGTGACACAGAAAATAACAGATATTTAGGGAGATAAAAATAGGCCCATGACAAATTGTTAGTAGGCTGTGGATCTATAACATCCCAACCTTTCCATGATTATTCGATGTCTCACCAGTCAATCAGCCTTGCAGAAGTCTCAATGGAAGAACAAGCTTCCTTCTGAGAAGCTGTGCTTGGTAGCCCCTCATTGTCATCATGTATAGCTAAGATAGTTAGTTTGTACATGAGGTTTACTTTTAGCTCACTGTTTTTGGAAAGATTATTCTCTTGCTTGTGAATCTATGGCAAGAGAAAGGTCTTGGGATTGTGATTTGATCTATAGCTTCAACTACAAAGTTAACACAGTCTAGCGTCACATGGAGATGTTTCAGTTGTGAGATTGCCAACATCAGACTGGACTGTGAGTGACTGGTTTTAGTCCTCATTGATGTGCAAGGATCCAGCCTATGGTGAATGGTACAATCCTGATTAAGTAGGCCTGGGCTCCATGTGAATCTAGCTAAGCATGAACCTGAGAGGAAGCCAGGGAAGATGCCAGCCAAGAGTGTCTCCTTGGCTTCTGCTTTGGTTCCTCCATAAATTTCCTGGTCTGATTTCCTTCAAAAGATGGTGGAAAAGCCACAATGAGTGGACTATGACTGGGAGTATAAGCCAAATAAATAATTTCCTTCTCTAAATTGCTCTTGGTCAGAGTGCTTTATCATGACAACAGAAAGGAAAATAGAGTAAGCTTCAAGGAAGACACTGAGGTAGATTTTGTGTTGTGGTAAGAAGTTTATTGGAAGTCACTGATGCAATGGACAGACAGGAAATCAACAGCACCACAGGGGCTCCAAGGAAGTTTTGCCCATGAGACAGAGAAGCAAGGTCCTTTCTTACAGTTCTCTGGGGGAAGAGAATGTTTCACAGCATGAGTCAGCTGACTCACTCATGTTTGGCAGTGGTAGGAGGGAATTCCAGAGATGGATGCTGGACTATGGAGAGAGGTATGTTGCCATGGTAGCCCTCTGATGTCTCTGGGAGCCTAGCAACCTGAGATCTGTATACTTTCTTGGGAAAGTGAGAACAGAGCCTACCATTCTCCTGGGACCCAAGGCCCTGGGGTTAGGCAGTCACAAGCAGACTGTCTATAGGGCATGTGCCATTTACTTGGAGAAGAAACAAGCTGTGTAGGTGGGTGACTGGAGCAGCTGTCTGGTCTGTATTCTAACAGAGAAGCTGTCAATCATTGTGAGAACATAGGATTCAGCAAAATCATTCATCCTGTGGCCACGGAGTGAAAGAGGGAAAGAGAAAGGAACCAGAACCCTATTATCCAGTTAAGGTTACTTGCCAATGACTTAAACAACTCACCTTGTACCCTACTTCTCCATTGTTTTATCCTATTTCAACAGCACTGAGAAGTCAAGCCTCGAACATCTGGACTCAAGGCACATTCAAGATCCAAACTGTCAGAGGCTGCTATGCACAGCTGATGTGATCCTTTTAGAAAGATCAGACCTCCTGAGCTCAGGCTCTGCCACCTGCCTTTTCTTCCCTAAGTCTTCTTATAGAGCTCAAATACTGAGGAGAAAGGATAGTCAGGGAGGAACTAATTTGCATCTTTTTACTTCTAGAGTTCCCTGCCTGCTGCATGCTATGATTTTTATAATGCTGTATTAATACAATTTTTTGGGATTTAGAACTGTATACATTTTTGAAAAAAAATCTCCTGCACAAAGGAATCACATTATTCTATCTTAAAAACAACTGAAAATGCCAAAGGACACATATTACTCTGATCCAGGAAAAAGGGAAGTCTAGAATTCTGAGACACCCTTTTCTTCACAGGATGATTGAGTCCTCCAAGGTCAGTGGAGGAGCCTGATTTTCAGCTGGCTAAATTATAATAGTACAAAGTGCATTTCCCATGGCACTTTCATTACTCCTTTGTATAATGATAGCAGCATTTTATTTCCCTTTTCACATCATCGATAAAAGAAAAGATGAAGCATGAAGTAGAATTAGCATGTTGGTCAAGTTGGTAGTCCCAGACTGACTTAGCTTAACTTTGAATGAGACTGCGGGGAGAGCATGTGTATGAACTGGAGCAAAAGCCCATAGCTATTTATAAAAAGCAGCATGGAATCTATTCAAAGGAAAGCAACAGAAAATATCAGAATACACTGAAAATATAAGTGGTACCTGAATGGAGATGCTCAAGGGCTCAACATCAATGGAGATGCTCAAGGGCCCAATTGGTGTTGGAGTTCAGGAGAAGCAGTATTTGTTTGCAGAGTGGTAAGGATGGTTCTCTGGGTTGAAAGATTAGGTCCTACAATCATTTTTTTAACTGTACATGACCTTTTCATATGCATCTGATTTTAATCAAATGCCCAATTCTGCATAGGCATAGAAGGGGAAACTGGGGATTATCTAAAAGGGTACAGGGAAAACACAGTTTACCTTTGAGTGGTGCACTCCAGATAGTATTTACTTCTACAATTGTATTGGGAATGGATTTAGAATTTAGAACAAAAACTGTCTACAGTTGATTATGCTTAGGGGAGGAGAAACTCACCATATTGTCCAGGAGGAGCATAAATGTTGCCTGATGCAGATGGGGTCTGAGGGTTGCTAGGTGCATTGTTCAGAGAGGGATGTATGTCAACAGTGTCAGGAGATAGGCTACCGTGTTCATTAGTGGGCAGGAAAGGGAGGTTCCCCAAACCCAACAGTACCAAGTTGATAATCTTGTTCATACAATGACTAGATTCACATGTATACTCAATCAACCGGTTTTTCAGTTCTCATATAAAAACCCAGTAAGAGAAATGGGAGATGTGTGAAAGGGGAGGGTGAAGAGGATAAAGAGAACTGTAGAGTTAGCATATTGAGTTTATAAAACATAAAATGACCCACTTCAGCAGAGGAGAAAAATAAGTGTTTTATCAACTGCATCGGAAAGAACAAGCAAATCAAATGGTCAATTGAGTAGTTATCAAGACCAGCTTAACTCCTCTTCCAGTTTTATTGTTGCATTTGCAGATTTAGAGCATTCAGTGCTGTGGTAAACAGATTACAAAAAAGAAGGCAATTAAGTGGCTAGCTTCTATAGTAGCATTTTATGTTAACAGCATCCTTAAAATAAATGTTATCATATCCCAGCATTGCCAGGGAATAATTGCAGCCTTTTCAAAATAGCCTGTTTCAGTAATTTCACACAATGCAATTCACTTTAGAGTAAGTGGGTAGACCAGAGGCTGAGGCCCCTCTGACCTCAGCTTCAAAATACAGATCAGCCTTAAGGATGGAGAGAGAGGGAGGGCGCCAGCATCCATCCCCAAGGCAGTACCCACCCCTGGAGCTGATTCAGGAATCAAACGAGAAAGCATTGATTACATGTACATACACTAAACCAAACTCATATACTGTGTTCTTTACGAGGAAATTAAAATACATCATGGAAATAAACAAAAATCTCTAAGCAAAAATCATTAAAATTAAAAACTAGTTTAGTAAAGATTTAAACAAGTCTAATTATACAATATAAAAGTCAACCATCTAAAATAAGCAATATTTGAAAGAATCTTACCTCTGTTGCAGAAAGTATAAAATTGCATCCAAGTGGAGTCATAATAGCAAAGTTAATTGAAAAGTAGGGAGAAGGTGGTTAAAGAGAAGTACATTAACAACGGGTAACAAAATAAAATAGCTTATAAGAAATTATGTGCATTTCAGTACTACATTTTGTTCGTTAAGTTCAATACATGATAACTCAGCAGGAAACAGAGCTGGCTGAATTTGATTTCCAAACCTCAGGTACATGGCAGTTTAAAACCATCAGTAACTCCAATTCCAAGGAATCTCGTGCCCTCTTCTGGATTCTGTGGGAACTACATGCATGTGGTGTACAGAAATACATGCAGAGAAAAACATTTACATGTAAAATAAGAATAGATAAACCTTAAAATTTAGTTAACTAAAATTACCTATTTCTAACATGGCTTCTGATAACTGGATGTGGGAAATACTACAAAGCCTCAGGCCTACAAAACAAATTATAGGCAACTGAGAAAGGCTTAGAATGGAGAATAGAGAGGTACCAAAGTGGTCAGACCTGAAAGTGTACACACTGATGGTGATACATAGACTTAATAGGTTATATTCAGAAATACACACACACACACACACACACATACACACATATACACACACACACACACACACACACACACACAAATGCTATAACAATTAGTGAAGAAGAGGCCATCAGTTTGAAGTAGAGCAGGGAGGAAAAGGGAAGAGAAATGTAATTTATTTTTTAAGACATAATCTTTACTTTTTGTAACTAATAGAAGTGTTTTTACTGGGTGTATGGTTTTATATGCTTAGACTCCACTTTGGCAGAGTGAAGCCATGCTGGCAGAAACAGCTGCTAGCTGACATCTTAAAACCTCAAGCAGGAAGTAAAGACATTGGTCATGCATAGGCTTTTGAAACCTCAAAACCTACCCCAATGATAAACCTCCTCCAGCAAGGATACATCTATATTTGCTTTTTTGGATATTTTTTAATTTACAGTTCAAATGTTTTTCCATTTGCCATCCCCTTTCCCTTCTTCTACAAGGGTGTTTCACCTCCCCATCCAACCCCATTCCTTTCCCCCCTCCCTCAGACATTCCCCTACACTGGGAGGTCCAGCCTTGGCAGGACCAAGGACTTCTCTTTCCATTGGTGCTCAACAAGACCATCCTCTGCTACATATGCAGCTGGAGCCATGGGTCAGTCCATGTATATAGACTTTGGATGGTGGTTTAGTCCCTGGGAGCTCTGGTTGGTTGGCATTGTTGTTCTTATGGACTTGCAAGCTCCTCCAGCTCTTTCAATCCTTTCTCTAATTCCTACAATGGGGAGTGGGGGTCCCTTTCTCAGTTCAATGGGTTGCTGCTAGCATTTGGCTCTGTATTGGACATGTTCTGCCTGTGCCTCTCAGGAGACATCTATATCCGGTTCCTCTCAGCATGCACTTCCTAGCTTCACCAATCTTTTCTAGTTTTGGTAGTTGGGTTGTATGTCTATGTGGGGTAGGCTGTTCCTTCAGTCCTCTCCAAATTTTGCCTCCATATCCCCTCCTATGAATATTTTTGTTACCACTTTTAAGCCTTCCTTTCCAATTTGTATTCCTTTGACCTCCTGTTATTGTCTGATTGCTCTGGCTAGGACTTCGAGTACTATATTGAAGAAGTAAGGAGAGAGTGGGCAGCCTTGTCTAGTGTCAGATTTTAGTGGGATTACTTCAAGTTTCTCTCCATTTAGTTTAATCCTAGCTACTGCTTCACTTTATATTGCTTTTGCTATGCTTAGGTATGGGCCTTCAATTCCTAATTTTTCTCTGACTTTTATTATGAAGGGGTGTTGAATTTTGTAAGCTGCCTTCTTAGCATCTAATGAAATGATCATGTGTTTTTTTTCTTTGAGTTTGTTTATATAGTGTATGACATTGATGGTTTTCCGTATATTGAATCCTCCCTGCATCCCTGGGATGAAACCTACTTAATCATGATTGATGATGGTTTTGATGTGTTCTTGGATTCAGTTTGTGAGAATCTTATTGATGATTTTTGATTTAATATTCATAAGGGAAATTGGTCTGACATTCTCTTTCTCTGTTGGGTCTTTGTGCGGTTTAGGTATAATCATAATTGTGGCTTCATAGAAGGAATTTGGTAGTTCTCCGTCTGTTTCTATTTCATGGAATAGTTTGGATAGTATTGAAATGACACCTTCTATGAAGGTCTGATATAATTCTGCTCTAAACCTAACTAGTCCTGGGCTCTTTTTCGTTGGGAGATTTTCATAACTGCTTAGGAGTTATAGGGTTGTTTAGATGGTTTATCAGATCCTGATTTAACTTTGGTACCTAGTATTTGTCTAGAAAATTGTTCATTTCCTGCAGATTTTCCATTTTTGTTGAATATAGTCTTTTGTAGTAGGATCTGATGATTTTTTTTAATTTCCTCAGATTCTGTTGTTATGTTTCCCTTTTCATTTCTGATTTTGTTAATTTGGATGCACTCTCTGTGTCCTCTGGTTAGTCTGGCTAAGGGTTTTTCTATCTTGTTGCTTTTCTGAAAGAACCAGCTCCTGGTTTTGGTAATTTTTGTATGCTCCTTTTTGTTTCTACTTGGTCGATTTCACCTCTGAATTTGATTATTTCCTGCCTTCTACTCCTCTTGCGTGTATTTGCTTCTCTTTGTTCTAGAGCTTTTAGGTGTGTGCACGTTCCTGTTTTGTTTGTTTGGTTGTTTGGTTGGTTTGGTTTTATTGTTGCTGTTTGAGGCATTCAGAGTTATGACTTTCCCTCCTAGCACTGCTTTCATCGTGTCCCATAAATTTGGGTATGTTGTGCCTTCATTTTCATTAAATTCTAAAAAGTCTTTATTCCTTTTCTATTTTTTCCTTGAACAAGTTATCATTGAGTAGAGTGTTGTTCAACTTCCATGTATGTGTGTTTTTGTTGTTATTGAAGGCCAGTTTTAGTGCATGGTGATCTGGTAGGATTCATGGGATTATTTCAATCTTCTTGTATCTGTTGAGGCCTATTTTGTGACCAATTACATGGTCAATTTTCGAGAAGGTACCATGAGGTTCTGAGAAGAAGGTATATCCTTTTGTTTTTGGATCGAATATCTATAAATATCTGTTAAGTTCATTTGGTTCATAACTTCTGTTAGTTTTTCTATGTCTCTGTTTAGTTTATGCTTCCATGATCTGTCCATTGATGAGAGTGGGGTGTTGAAATCTTCTACTATTATTGTGTGAGTTGCAATGTGTGCTTTGAACTTTAGTAAGGTTTCTTTTATGAATGTAGGTACCCTTGCATTTGAAGCATAGATATTTAGGATTGAGACTTCATCTTGGAAGATTTTTCCTTCGATGAATATGAAGTGTCCTTCCTTATCTTTTTTGAAGACTTTTGGTTGAAAGTTGATTTTATTTTTATATTAGAATGTTTCTTCAGACCATTTGCTTGGAAAGTTGTTTTCCAGCCTTTTACTGTGAGCTACTGTCTGTCTTTTTCTCTGAGGTGTGTTTCTTGTATGCAGCAAAATGCTGGGTCCTCTTTATGTATCCAGTCTGTTAGTCTATGTTTTTTTTTTTTAATTAGGGAATTGCTTTCATTGATGTTAAGAGATATTAAGGAATAGTGATTGTTGCTTCCTGTTATTTTTGTTGTTAGAGGTGGAATTATTTTTGTGTGTCTCTCTTCTTTTGGTATCATTGCAAGGAGATTACTTTCTTGTTTTTCTATGGTGTAGTTTCCCTCCTCGTGTTGAAGTTTTCCATATATTATCCTTTGTAAGGCTGCATTTGTAGAAAGATGTTGTGTCAATTTGATTTTGTCATTGAATAGCTTGGTTTCTCTATCTTTATTAATTGAGACTTTTCTTGGATATAGTAATCTGGGCTGGCATTTGTGTTCTCTCATGGTCTGTATGACATCTGCCCAGGATCTTCTGGCTTTCATAGTCTCTCGTTAGAAGTCTCTGAGAGGTCTGTCTTCATATATTACTTGACCATTTTTTCTTACTGATTTTAATATTCTTTCTTTGTTTTGTGCATTTTGTGTTTTGACTATTATGTGACAAGAGAAATTTCTTTTCTGGTTCAATCTATTTGGAGTTCTGTATGCTTCTTATATGTTCATGGGAATTCTTTTCTTTAGATTAGTGAAGTTTGCTTCTATAATTTTGTTGAAGATACTTATTTGCCTTTTAAGTTGGAGCCTTCACTATCTTCTACACCCAGTATTCTTAGGTTTGATCTTCTCATTTTATTGTGGATTTCCTGGATGTGGGCTAAGAGCTTTTTTTGTTTTACATTATCTTTGATGGTTGTATTGATGTTTTCTATGCTATCTTCTGCCACTGAGATACTCTCTTCTATTTCTTGTATTCTGTTGGTGATGCTTGTATCTATGACTCTTGATCTCTTCCCTGTTTTCTATCTCCAGAGTTGTCTTCCTTTGTGCTTTCTTTAGTATTTCTATTTCCATTTTTAAATCATGGATGATTTAGTTCAATTACTTTACCGGTTTGATTGTGTCTTCCTAAATTCTTTAAGGGATTTTTGTGTTTCCTCTTTAAGAGCTTCCACTTGTTCACTTGTGCTTTTCTCTATTTCTTTAAGGGAGTTATTTATATTGTTCTTAAAGTCCTCCATCATCACCATAAAATGTGATTTTTAAATGCAAACTGTGCTCTTCCTGTGTGTTTGCATATCCAGTATTTGTTTTGGTGGGAGAACTGGGCTCTGATGATGCCAAGTAGCCTTGGTTTCTGTTGCTTAGGTTCTTTGCTTGCCTCTCACCATCAGGTTGTCTCTGGTGTTAGCTTGTCTAGTTGTCTCTGACAGTGGCTTGATCCTTCTGTAGGCCGGTGTGTCAGCACTCCTGTAGACCTGTGTTCTTTCAGCCAGATTTGGGAACAGAGAGCTGTGCCTGGATTTGTGTGACCTGAAACCTCCAGGTGGGTTGCTTGGAGCAGAAGAGTTGGTCTTACCTCTGCTGTCAGGTGTTTAGGAGCTCCTGGGGACTTGCTTTCAGCTCTTGATGGAGGCAGAAACCTAAAGTGTCATGCTGCTGACTGCTCCTAGGTCCTTGTGCCCAGAGGGCACAAATTGCACTAGGTGATTTCCTCTTGGGTCAGGAATGTGGGCAGAAAGTAGTTGTCTCCTCTGAGTTCTGAGAGTTTTCTGAAACTGGGATTTCAGCTCTCTCCCCCACAAGATTTGACAGCAGGGAGCCTTGGGACAGGTTCAATTCATTCCTGCATGTAGGGAGAAACCAGCAGGTCCCTGCCCTGGACTGCTTCTATATTCCTGTATCCAGACACCACTATCAGTTATAATCTTACTCAGCCAGCTGAGGAATATCAAATGGCTAAGAAGCACCTAAAGAAATGCTCAACATCCTTAGTCTTCAGAAAAATGCAAGTCAAAACAACCCTGCAATTCCATCTCTGTCAGAATGGCTAAGATCAAAAACTCAGGTGACAACTGATGCTGGTGAGAATGTAGAGAATGAGGAACACTCCTCCACTGTTGGTGGGATTTCAAACTGGTATTTCCACTCTTGAAAGCAGTCTGGAGGTTCCTCAGAAAATTGGACATTTCACTACCTGAGGACCTGGCTATATCCCTCCTGGGAATTCACCCAAAAGGTGCTTCAACATAAAACAAAGACACAGGCTTCACTATGTACATAGCAGCCTTATTCATAAAAGCTACAAGCTGGAAAGAATCCAGATGCTCTTGAACAGAGGAATGGATACAGAAAATGTGGTCCATCTACACAATGGAGTACTACTCAGCTATCAAAAACAATGACTTCATGAAATTCATAGGCAAATGGAATGGACTAAAAAATATCATCCTGAGTGAAGTAACCCAATCACAGAATAACACATTTGGTATGCATTCTTTGATAAGTGGATATTAGCCCAAAAGCTCAAATTACCTAAGATACAATCCACAGACCACATGATGCTCAAGAAGAAGGATGACCAAAGTAGAGTGCTTCACTCCTTCTTCAAAGAAGTAACATATATATGGCATATATATATATATATATATATATATATATATATATATATATATATATATATCCACCAAAACTAGAAATGATTGATGAAGCTAAGAAGTGCATGCTGAGAAGAACTGGATATAGATGTCTCCTGAGAGGCAGGCAGAGCATGTCAGGGAGCCGAATACTAGCAGCAAACCATTGAACTGAGAAAGGGACCCCCATCTGCCATTGTAGGAATTAGAGAAAGGATTAAAAGAGCTGGAGGAGCTTGCAACACTGTAAGAACAACAATGCCAACCAACCCAAGCTCCTAGGGACTAAATCACTACCAAAAGAGTATACATGGACTGATCCTTGACTCCAGCTGCCTATGTAGCAAAGGATGGCCTTGTTGGGCACCAGAGGAAGAAGAAGTCCTTGGTCCTGCCAACAGGGGACCCCCAGTGTAAGGGAATGTCTGGGTGGCAGGAAGGGGAAACACCCTTATAGAAGAAGTGGCAGGGGAAAGGGATGCGGACTTATTAACAGGAAACAGGGAAAAGGAATAACATTTGAAATGTAAATAAAAAATATCCAATAAACACATATAATCTTAAAAAGTAAATAAAAGTATAATTTTCTGGGTTTTTTTTCCAGTTCATAAGATAGGAAATGCCAAATGGTTACATCGGTAAACAACATCCATGTGCCTGTCACTTATTTCTTTTCTTTGTTTTGGTATGTACATGTGTATCTATGGTATAAATGTGAGTGTGTACATGTGTGTATGTGTGTTGTGTATGCTTAGGCACACATGTGCTATGCCACTTGTGTGTAGGTCAGTAGATACCCTCAGGTGTCCATCATTACTGTCTCCCTTGCTGAAGCAGGGTCTCTCACTTTTCTTGTTCTCTAGTGCGTACACCAGGCTAACTGGTCCTTGACCTTCCAGAGAATTTTCAGTTTCTGCTCCCCCTCTTCTTCAAGATTTCTGTGTTTACAGATACAGTCTACTACACTCATACCATTCTGGGACTGAAAAGCAGGCCTTTATTCTTATGCAGCAAATTCTTTTCTCTTTCAGCTTTCTTTCCAGTCCATACTTGGCATTTTCTTTTATGGCACTTAAAAATGTCCTGCCCTTATTTATTCTCTTGCCTCTAAAGAAGTGATTAGTTTTTTGGACTTCTACCTGTTACCTTCAAGTGCAGTCTGGCAGTGGTCCATATTTGCCCTATGTGCCCTCTAGGAATTTATTTTGCCCTTCCCCCATAAACTGACTTGCACTTCAAATTGAACACCTGTAAGTCAATGCCTGTGATCACTCTATAGGTACTGAGAGTAACACCTGTGATCACTCCTCCATCACTTGGTGATTGTTGCTGATGGACCACCTGTATGTACAGAGAGTAACACCTGTGATAACTCCTCTATCAGTAGATGTCTGTAGCTGATGGACCACCTGTAGGTACACAGAGTAACATCTGTGATAACTCCTCTATCAGCAGGTGTCTGTAGCTGATGGACCACCTATGGCTACAGAGAGTAACACCTGTGACTACTCCTCTATCAGCAGGTGTCTGTAGCTGATGGACCACCTGTAGGTACAGACTGTAACACCTGTGATTACTTCTTTATCAGTAGGTGTTTGTAGCTGATGGACCACCTGTGGCTACAGAGAGTAACACCTGTGACTACTCCTCTATCAGCAGGTGTCTGTAGCTGATGGACCACCTGTAGATACAGACTGTAACACCTGTGATTACTTCTTTATCAGTAGGTGTCTGTAGCTGATGGACCACCTGTGGCTACAGAGAGTAACACCTGTGACTACTCCTCTATCAGCAGGTGTCTGTAGCTGATGGACCACCTGTAGATACAGACTGTAACACCTGTGATTACTTCTTTATCAGTAGGTGTCTGTAGCTGATGGACCACCTGTGGCTACAGAGAGTAACACCTGTGACTACTCCTCTATCAGCAGGTGTCTGTAGCTGATGGACCACCTGTAGATACAGACTGTAACACCTGTGATTACTTCTTTATCAGCAGGTGTCTGTAGCTGATGGACCACCTGTAGGTACAGATAGTAACACTTGTGATCACTCCTCTATCAGTAGGTGTCTGTAGCCGATGGAAAGTCACACTGGAATAGGAGCCCCCTGCAGTGATGACTAACTCAATAATGTATCAGTACTGTGGTTTTCTCCCATGTTTCTGTTATACTGTGGATGAAATTCAAGTTCCAGGGAATGTGCAGTTCATTCAGGTCACCCCATGGGCACAGCACTTATCCTTAATGTTCTTGGTCAGAGTGCGCACATGTGTGTACACGCACACACACACATACACATACACACTAAAAACATAGTCTTACCTCTCGCTGTTTCTCTCTCTCTCTCTCTCCCTTCCCCACCTGTGTGTGCACAGGCATGTGCATGCCCATGTGCCTGTTATGTGTGTAGGTGTTTTATTGAGGAGGTGTGTGTGTGTGGTGTGTGTGTGTGTGTGTGTGTGTGTGTGTGTGTGTGTGTGTGTTGTGGGGGGATGGGGAGATGGGGAAGGTTGACATCTAGTGTTATCTTCCATCACTTTCAATCTTAGGTTTTTGAGACAGGGTTGCTCACTGAACCTGAACTCATTGATTTGGCTAGATGGGCTAGCCACTGACGTTATCCCAGCATCCTCCTTTCTCTAACTTTAAGAACTAAATGTGGACTTGCGTATCCTAAGGCCTGGCTGGTATATGGGCACTGGAGATGTGAATTCAAGTCCTCGTTCTTACCAGGCAGGTCCGTTACTCACTGAGGCATCTCTGCAGCCTTTCTCATCCCTTCTTACATTTGCTTCCCAGGCCAGTAATTTCAAAACATGCACACCTGTCTTGATGTGGTGGTAGGACCAGAGCTGCTTATATAACCTCCCCTAGTAAATGACTGATATTTACTATCATAGTCATAGTGAATAGCATGGGAAAGAGCCTCATGTGTATACTAATGATTCAAAGACATTATCTCTTACGCTAGAATTCTAAGCATCTTCATCCTGAAAGAGGTCAGAACTTTTCTCTCCAAATCAATAATCACATAGGTGGCTACTCAGAGACAGAGACACAGCTGTTAGAAAACATCCCTGGTAATACTTATTAAGAACAATTTCTCATCCTGTATTGACTTCTCAAAAAAATATTTCCACAGGAACCTTTTCTTCTCTGAGGAGAGGGAAAGTGGGGAATGGGAGAAGGGTGTGAGAGCACGGGACTGGGAGGAGAGAAGGGAGGAGGATTGTACTTGGGATATAAAGTGAATAAATAAATGAATTAATTAATTAAAAATATTCCCACAGAACATCTCTTAAACTCTCATATCTTAGGGGAATATTTCAAAAGGGAGTGTTTTAGGTTATTTTCTTACTGAGCCAGGAATTATACTGACATGCCATTCTTATTACTATTCCCTGTCCTCCAAATATGGGTGAGCAGAAAAAAACCCTTTCTGGCCATCAGCCTTGTGAACGTATGTATATCTGCTTCCTGGTATCTTGGCACTTTCCAGCTGTGATCATCTGGCAGTATCTGGGGAAGGTAGATTTAGATTCACTATTGGTCTGCTAATATTCTTTAAATATTTATTTTTATTGGTTGTGTGTGTGTGTGTGTGTGTGCGTGTGCGTGTGCATGTGCGTGTGTGTGTGTGTGTGTGTGTGTGTGTGTGTGTGTGTGTTTGAATATTCAATGTGTCTGATGAGGGTTTCAGATTGCCTACAACTACTTATTACAGGCTTTATGAGATACCTGACAAAGAGTGCTGGAAACTAGACTTGGGACTACAGAAGTATTCCTAATTGATGAGCCATCTACTCAGCCGAGTTTGTTTCTTATGTTAATCAACATTGCATGATCCATGTTGCTTCTAGCATCCTGAGCACATTGCAGACATGGCTGTATTTAGTCCATAACAATCTTTGTAGGAGACAGTCTCAGTCATGAGCCCTACTTTATAAGAGAAGACTTTTAGGTGAAGATATATTCATCCACTTCCCCAAGGCCACTGCTGGATAAGGGAATGCCTGAAGCAACCAGGCAGGGGGATATTAAATCTGTATTCTCAAATTTCTAAACTAGCCTTAGTCTTCAGTTGTATTCTACAACTTCTTGGGTTTTGGTTTAAAGACGCACTGATGCTGTTACAGGAATCTCATCTTTCCCAGAGAGTGTGAACTGGAATGTTTCTCCCCAGCCACCTTGGTTACAGAATGTTAAAGACTGTAAACAAGTGATTTTTTTACTTACTCTTCCTCCCTTCCTCCAATCACTCTTTCATGTGTTGTGTGATTCCTAAAGTTAATCCAAGTAGAGAATGAATTGCTCACCCAGCAGAGGGTATGCAGTAAGACAAGCTTTGTCTGTTTTGTCCACTTCTGATGTGAAAACTTCTCAGTCCCTGCTCTCATTGCATTAGGCATCCCCATCCCTCTGTCTTCAGAGAAGTCAATGCCACCATCTCTGCCTAGTCCTTGTCTCTTTCTGTGCTTCTGAGTTCCTGCATAGGGAAGACCTCTTTCCTGTAGGTCAGAGGACGATCATGTAAGGATGGTATTTTAGGGAGCATCTTTGTGCTGTGGATCACAGAGATGAATGAACATTTAAAACAGATCTCAGCTTAGGAGCTTTTGTGCCTTCAAATTCCAACCTGTGTTCCCCAAAGAGTTCACTCCAGTACTGGGGGGCAGGTCTTAGTCAGTACAGTGCGTCCTGTGCAAGTATTGAGGACCTGAATTAGATCTTCAGAAACCGTGTTTGAAAACAAGCAAACAAACAAAAACAATACTATCAAAGCAAAACAAAACAGAACACCCAAGTGTGGAGGCAATGGTTGTAATACTAGAAAAGATAGGAGGGTCCCAACCAAGGGCTCACTGGCCTACCAACCTAGCCTGTTTGGTGTGTGTCAAATCAATGAAGACTGTGTCTGAGGAACAATATACAAGTTTATTCCCTGTCCTTTACATATACTTAAATCTTCACATCCATGCAACTACATACACACACAGACACAGACACAGACACAGACACACAGACACACAGACACACACACACACACACACACACACACACACACATATTTTCCTGGGAGCTTAGGTGAGAATTGGTTTAGAGGTCTATGGGAAATAAGTGCTGAGCAGAAGGAACCCTTGGCAGGTGACGTGCAAAGCAGGGCTAAAGTATCCGTAGCTTGCTTGAAATTCAAGAAGATTTCACATTACTAATGTTAGGTGTAATGTCTAGTGTCTAGTTTTTCAATACAGACCTATAATTAATGTTTCAAACTTTATAGAAAACATACTTTTAGGTAATAGTCTAAATTCTACATTCTTGTACCAATGAGAAAGTAGAAGATAAACCCATATTTTTTTTTACTAGACTGGAAGACAGCAAGCAAGCTTTTTATTAGGATAGTTTCTTTCAGTCACAGATCCTCACCTTGGGTTTCATTTACTTCCTCCCTTGTTTTCTGTTGCTGGAGACCACACAGCCTCTCTCTGCAGAAAGAGGGCTTCTCCACAGGAATTGCTCCTTTCTTCTTTGCCACAGCACATATAGTCATAGAGACACAGGGAAAGTTACATCGGCGAGTGGAAAGGAGATATGCTCATAGAATCCTTGTTCTAGGGATCAGAGAGATGACTCTGCAGTTTAGAGTGCTTGCTACTCCTACAGAGGACATGGGATCTCCTACAGAGGACATCATAAGCTTTAACACTACTAGTTCCAGGGAATCTGAGGTCCTGTTTTGATCTCTACATGCACCTGCACACACATGCACAAACCCACATGCACACACATGATTAAATATCAAATAAATCTTTTGAAAAGGAACACGTGTTCTTCTGGAGGTGGCATGTTTGAAAAGTCCTCCTTTGTTTATATTTACCCAGTTATCAAGTTTGTGCTTGGAGAAGCATTCTGGCTTAGAAGGGTGCATATTTTCAAGGACTCCTAAAAATACCTCCCATGCCTTCTAGGGTAGGAGGACAACTAATTCAGGAACTCTGCTCTGCTCCAGTGACTTTCAGGAGGGCAGGAGGGAGGTATCTACCAGATGAGGAATCATACTGAAACCAAGTCAGGACAAATTCTGTAAAGAAGAGCGATAATACTACAGTGTAACATCATGTTCAGATATACACAATACACACATGGAAATCTTTCAGATTTTCCATAGAACTATACTAAAACAGGATTGAGACCTTGTAAAAGAACAAAAGTAAAAAGCAGAGGGGGGTATTTTTAATCAGGGGAGTGACTTGATAGAAGTTTACTTCTAACATGATTCACTTCAGCCTTCAACTCTGATCTTGGTCCCAGTAACTGAGTGGAAAATGCCAGACTGAGAACGTACAAGGGCTCCAGTGAGGGATTTTATTGCGTCTTTTGAGAGAATATTCATAATAAGCTTGTAGGTGCCCCTCCTCCATGACCATTTCTCATTTTCCCTTAGCCCCTCCCACATCTTTGGAGTCTCATTTTTTCATATTGTTTCAAATAATCACATTTTAATTTTTTTAGTTTGTTTATGAACATACCCATGTGTACTTGTCATGCATGCATGCATGCATGCGTGTGTGTGTGTGTGTGTGTGTGTGTGTGTGTGTGTGTGTGTGTCTTGAGGTCAGAGACAACTGACAAGCATTGCCTCTTTTCTTTCACAGTGTGAGTCCCAGGGTTTGAACTGAGGTAGTTAGGTTTGAGATTAAACACTTTTTGCCTGCTGAGCTGTCTTTCCACAGCTAGACCCCATTTTTCTTTTTAGACTTTTCCCCTATGAGAATCTGTATATGGTAGATAACATGCCACACTTATCTCTGTGACAAAGGACTACATTACATAGCCCAGGCTGACTTGGATACCTACCTTCGCCTATCCAGGGGTGGATTGAAGGCATCCACTACCTCACATGGCTCTGCCTTGCTATTCTTACAGCTGTGTCACCAGTCCTCAGCTCATTCTTTGTGTACTTAAGTGATTATGCATATGTGCCTGTGCCATTTTGAGAAAAGAAACACTCCCTACAACTTAACATGCATGCTGCACTTTTGCTGGTGTCTGTGGCTTTGCTGTGATCTTTTGGAGTATTTAAATGAATTTTCAAAAGAGTGTTAAAAATCTGCTTTGTAAAGCTTTATTCCTACACTCAAATTATCTTAATTCATTACCTTCTTTCTATGATAGTTTAATTGAGTGCAGGATATAAAGCTAATTTATTTCACATTTTTGCTTTTAATAGGTTTCATTTTCTTTATTGAAAAAGTAATTACTGAATTCTGATACAATAACTGGAAATGACTTTTTCTAATAACATGTATTATCAGGTCATGATCAGCAAAAAATACTACATTGTACCTTAACTTTAGCTTTCTGGAAATGAGTTTAAAATTGTTCAGAGCGTACATTGGTTATTTGTCCTTTATATTTATTCATTTATTAAATGACACATTTGCTCATGTTTATTGAGGGAAAATTATTAAATTAGAAAAAGAAAAGTAAATATAATTTTAACAAATAAATAGACATGGTTAATGTAAGGTGAAAAGTCTCCCTAATGTGTTTCTAATGTTCATAAATATGTATAAAAGTACATTTTAGCAGTATGCTGATATTATACTGATTTCCATTGTTTCCTTGTACAATAATCAGATTGAACTGTAAAAATGCAAGTAACTATTTTTAAGTCATTTACAATAAAAATCTTTCTGTTATTTCAATACATTTCAAAGTAATAACAGGTATTTCCATCAAATATTTCTTTTGCTTTCAACTCTTAACATATTCAGAAATTCTGTCACCCATCCTTATATAAAATAGATATATTTGTACATTTATCTAATAATTTCTTTTTTTCAATTTTTACTAGAATGTCATGAATCAGTGTTACCTAATGATTTCTTTAGGATAAATTTTCAGTAGTAAGAAAACATCCTTCATGGTTCTTGTGAGGTGTTTCAGTGTTTGTGTGTGTACGAGTGTATGTGTTTGTGTGTGAGAGTATGTCTGTGTGTGTTTGTGTGTATATGAAAGTGGATTAGTGTGTGTGAGTACATGTATGTGTTTGAGTGTGTTTTTGTATGTATGTGAATACGTATGTGTGTGAAGGTATGTTTGAGATGTTTGAGTCTGTTTGTATGTATATGAATATATATTAGTGTGTGAGCAGTGCATGTGTGTGTGTTTGTGTGTGTGTTTGTGTGTGTGTGTGTGTGTGTGTGTGTGTGTGTGTGTGTATGCTTATGGCCAGAAGCTAGCATTTAGGTCTTTTCTTCTATCACTTTCTACTTTATTTTATGAGCATGTATCTCTCCCTGAAACTAGAGCTCACTAATACATCTAGAATAATGGCCAAAGAAGGACCCCCAGAGATCCTGGTTTTCTCACTCTTCGCATTGAGACAATGATCACGTGCCATGCCTGAAATCTTAGTGTGTTTTAGGATCAAGCATGGGCAGCACACTTGGATAGCAGGCAGTTTACAAACGTTGCCATGTTCTCAGTTTCTAGCCAGAATATCTCTAACATATGTAACATATATTTCAGAATTATCTTAAACTTATATATGTGTTTTCTTAGTTCCTCAGTAATACTACATATCACTTATTTGGTTTTAAATATGCTTATAGATAGAAAAATTACGTCCATGGCCTTTACTTATGAATTAAGGGGATGTGGTCTTGATTTATGTATTAAGAGGACATAGTACTTTCTATGATATTATGGCTCCAATCCCTTTGCAGAGACTGCCATGTACTTAAACACCATGTTTCATAAGCTAAGCTCTCTGAGTAGGATTTTCTTTGAAGCTAAGAAAGTACATTAATAAGGTGGCCCAACAGACAGTTAGATAAGCCACTGGTGTCAGAGGAGAGTCGCCATTTCACCTTTGAAAAGGCAGCACCCATTTGAGCATTCTTGAAGTCAACCAGCCAATCTCAAGACTTTCTCTGTAAACCCTTGAGACTTTCTTAAGTACAGAATCTTCTGATCAGGATACACAGGCATCAGGTTTAAGATCTATTAGATTAGAGACCAGAATGACGCTTCAGTGGATACGAGCACTTGCTCCTCCTCCAGAAGACCATGCTTAACTTCCCAGCATCACTGCTGTGTGGCTCGTAGAGTTGCCTTTAACTCCAATTCCAGAGGATGTGATGGTCTCTTCTGATCATAACTGATTTAAGCAGTGCTTGGAATAGAACTCAGATCAGCATGTGTGCAAGGTAAATAACTTACCAGTGGAGCCATACCCCTCTCCCTATAGGATGCCCTTGACATCATTAAATGAAATCAGCGTAGGCCATGTGGCAAACATGGTGTCTGGTGCTTGCTACCTAGACAATGCTTTTGAACTATTACTTACTCTGAAAAGACTATAGTCATTCTTGTTTTTTTATTTATTTTTTTTGGAGTAGTACGCTCAAAATAAATTGTATAAAGGATGGACAATATGCTTCAACAGTTAAGAATGTTGGTTGCTCTTTCCAAGGGACTTGAGTTCAGGTCCCAGCACCCACATCAGGTGGTGTAACTGTCTGTTATTCCATCTGTATAGAGACCTAATTTACACCTGCTGTGTTCTCTGCACTCATGTACATAGCGTACATCCACTTATATTTAAAAGGTTTAGATTGATTTAAAAAATTAGAAACTGCGCATCAGAGAAACTGCACAGTGGTGTGCTGATTAGGGTGTGGTATTGACCACAGAAAGCCACTATAATTATAAAAAAAATGAAAAAAAAAAGAAGTTGCCTCTTTTTAAAAGCTCAGCAATAGAATATCCACATCAGCAGTTAGCAGATACGCTTGCAATTAAAGCCACAGAGTGGAATTCCTGATGATTCAGCTTTTGCAAATTGAAGGAATAATAAATACCACAGAAAGGAATGTGGTTACTGCTTCAAAGATGCCTAGAAACAAACATCTAATTTTCATGTTATGCTTGTTTAATTAGGTAATTTACTGTAACATATATTTATCAGACAAAAGTATAGATCCGATGAGGCTCTTTTCCTCCTCATATCTCTTTATGAGTATTAATTTCTACAGCACAAAGGACTTGCTGATTCTCCCCTCACAATAGTAGTGATTGAAAGTTACAGACAAAAGACGTAAGTGTGAGGGTAGAATATGAGAAAGGAGAAAAGGGAATTTTTAAATGAAGAGTGAAGAATGCAATGTGGAAGCATGAAGATACTGTTCCCAGAACAGCAGAGCAACTTGTCCTGGCATCAAGGAAATCAGAGCTCCTTTGTGGGCTCACGCTGAACACCAAAGCCATTTTGTACATGTGACCCAACTCTTTGAGACTCCTCCAACTCTGAATAGGACCAGGAATAAATCTAAAAGACAGTGGAGAGATTCATTAATTCACTACACCATATTATGTTCCAGTCACAGGTTGTGGAGGCAGGCCATCTTCTATCTATAGCTTCGATCAAATTAGCTGGCTGCATACTCTTATTGTCTGACTTCTCATGGGAAGAGGTGAACAAATGACTGACTGTTCAACCTAGATAAGATACCAATAGTAGATCACAGGAGTGGTTCCACCCAAACCTAGCTTAGTGAAGCAGTTTAATGGGATCACTTCCAGGAATGTGGGTGACCTACAGGAAGCAGCATCACTGAAAAGCCCTCACAGTGTGAATGACTACATATGACCGCTGCATTTCTGGAGCTCCCAGCAGCTCATGTTGAGTCTCCTCTCCCAACAACTGTTACTGCTTATATAAACTTAGGGAGAGCTTCCTGCATTCTGTATGTTTCAGGAGCTTCCTCAGACTAGTGAGTATTCTTCTACTGAGATTCCTCTAAGAGAGAAAATTTCAGTTCAGTTGAAGTAGTTTCTAGACACCTGGCCAAATCAAATTGTGTGTGTGTGTGTGTGTGTGTGTGTGTGTGTGTGTGTGTGTGTGTGTGTGTGTAAAGGACTGTGTTAAACTTAATTTACCAAAAACTCTCTTGTCACTGAGTAGGGGTGGGGTCTGGGAAAACTGACAAAGAGAACGAGAGCACTGCTTGGATTCTACAAACTTTTTTTTTTAAATTTTGATTTCTAAGGAAATGTTTGAAGGTTCTTTCCCTTATTTTACCTGAGAAAAAGAAGAGCCAAGTCTCCACCTCTCCTGAATGTTCTCAGAACTCATCATATTTGAGGAAAAGTAGGTGACTGGAGATTAAATCAGTAACAGATAAGTAGTTTATTGTGATAGAGGTGTGTGTGTGTGTGTGTGTGTGTGTGTGTGTGTGTGTGTGTGTGTGTGTGTGTGTGAGAGAGGGGGGGGAGAGAGAAGGGGAGTGGGAGTTGCAGACATCTGAGCATGTGCCACTGAGTACATGTGGAAGTCAGAGGACTTGGATGGTTTCAGTCCTCTTCCTCCTGAGAGACTGAAATACACTCTCTCTTTTTCTCACTGTGTACTCCAGACTTGCTAGCCTGTAAACTTCTAGGAATTCTGTGTTTGGTGCTTAGTGTGATTATAGACACATGCTATCTAATCTGGTATCTATATTTACTTGGCTTTTAACGATTCAAACTTAGATTTTCATGCTGGCTTTGCAAGATTTTTCCACACTGATCCATCTCTTCAGCCATACTTGAGGTTGCTTGCATACCAGTAAATATAGACAGTAGTGAGTAGAAATAGTGTATATTTACTGGAGGATAATTTATAACATTTATATGGATAGTGATGGTGAGTATATTTAGTAGTAAAACACAAAAGGTAGAACAAAAATTATTTTGAAAGTTACAAAGCTATTCTTATGATAAAATGTTAAACCTCCTGCTAGTCTACAATAACTCTTTAGATATTAAATTAAAACCTCCTCTTTCAGCTACCATTTGTTAGCATTCTGATATGTTTTCAGGTTGCCATGTCAGCAAAAGAAATTGCCAATTTGGGGTTAAGATAACTTATCCCCTTGGCCTTTCTTCTTTCTTCTTGGTTTCTGGTTTTGTTCATAAACTATAAAAGAGATCTATTATTAACAAGAGAATGTCATAACTGAATGTACTATGATCTGATCTTCAGAATGCTGCATCAGGGCATGAATGGACTGGCCAAGGGCACCATTTACATTTTTGACTAGATACTACAAAAAGGCCTGGGCTAGGTCACAATTGGAGAAAATCAGGTAGTTGAGATTATAACTTTATTTCATTATCTGTCTTTCTGAAGTGTGCTTGCTTTGAAGAGAAGCAGGATTCATTTGATTAAAATTCTACCAGATTTCTTTATATGATTTCTCATTTATACATTAAAGCAGAAGTCTCCCAAAGTAGAAAATGGTAGAAATGTCATGAATAGTTAGCCTAGCCAACATGAGTCTGCTGCCCTGAACTTGCTTGCACACGTGGGTTATGATTAGTATCTAGAAATGTATGGCACCGGAAGGTTTCTTCTATTTCCTCTACGATTAGCTTATTGTGTTTCAACAACTAATGGATACAATATGTTTTTAAGTAAACATCTATTTTCTTTCTGGTTGTCTAGAAACTTCCTAAGTGAAAGTTCAGATATGTGGGGATGATAGAAAGTGTCTACATAACTAATGTCTCAAAAACTACTGGGATACGTGCTCTCTAATGTGCTTTGTGATATACCATTTCATACAAGATTTGTCACAACTGACTGTTGCAAGAATTACTGGCAGTCTCAGTGACCATGCAGAAGGCCTTTGAGAAATTCCTGATTCTGGTGGATGTTAAACCAGGTTTGGCTTACAGTTTGACCCACAGGCATGTATCTATTAGAAGCTTCATCCCCAGGATAGTAGTAAGAAGGTAACATGGAGCCTTTAAGTGTCACAAATAAGTTGAATGCTCTTGAATCACTGTTATTATGGTCCTGGAAGCATTGTGAGGCCAGTAGAGCATAAAATACTGAATAACATCACAGAATACTTGGGAAAGGCCCTATGAAATGACCGGGTAACTCTTTCTTGAAATGGTGCATGCTTTCTCTAGGGGTCTCATTTCCATGGCTAGCCAGCCAGCCTGTTGATACTAGCTTTGTGTTCCAAAATTTGTCTCTTATCAGGTCTGGTTTTCTGACTCATAACCAAGTGAAAATATATTTGCCTCTTGTTCTGGATCCTGACTTCACCTTGTTAACTCTAGTAATCCATTTTATGTCTATCATCCATTCCCCTGTAGCAGATGTCAGTACTTAATGTTTTCACAATGAGCCCCATTTTCCTTACTGTCTACTGTGAGCTAGCTCATGCCTTCAAATCTTAGATTTCCATTATTCAAAGAGTAGACAAACCTGGGTAGTTCATTATAGTAGTGAAAATAGCTGTCTGTACTTCTCACTGTAAAGAATTACATCCATGAATTCAATCATACATTGGATCTCCTGAGACATATTGTAAACCACCACTAAAGCTATAATGTGTGTGCGTTTACATACTCACTTAAGGAATGACCACAGATCAATTCCCCATTTTGTCTCTAACAATGTCCTGACTACGGCAGCCAAAGCAAAAGATCATAAATATTTGTTTGAGTAATATGCTGAATGTCTTGGGTTCATATTGCCTTTTTTTGGTACTTTAGAGTTTATAAATCTCATTAGCAACTTTATAAAAAAGAATCTTAAAATACAGTTTTAACTGTTGCAGGTCTAGTATATAGTATATAGTATATAGTATATAGTATATAGTATATAGTATAGAGTATAGAGTATAGAGTAGAGTATAGAGTATAGAGTATAGAGTATATGGGAGCAATTCCATACTTCATTCCTTAGTGCTCATTTACTAATGTCAGAGTCTATGAATGTGATGAGATGGGTTTGTTCCTGCTTTTTAGTGCTTCACAGGTATATGTTCAGCCTGTTAGTAAGTTGAGAATAAATACATAACATTATTTTTTTTATTCTGATGTTGATTATTCTACTTTCCTTTAGATGAAACATATTTCAAAATCATTGGATTATTAAAATCTATGTTGCATGTGATTGTTGGGGATTAGTGTGAGTACATTCTACAGTGCTAGAAGACAACTCTTTCTATCTTGATGGATGGCTCTGGGGATTGAAATCTGGTTGTCAGTCTTGTTCACAAGCACTTTTAGCAACATGAGCCAACTCACAGTTTATAGAGCCAACTCACTCTCAGTTTACACACACACTCACACACACATGTATATATGTATATATATATATATATATATATATATATATATATATATATATATATACAGACAGGTAGATAGATGTATATAAATATGCTGCTATTGACAAACCATTTCAATCTTTCTAACTCTGAGCTTTCATGTGACATATTATTTTTCAGTCTTACTAGAAAATGAAACTTTCATCCAAGTCTTTGTCTAACTTATATATCACTAGTCTCTGTTTGTCTGTATCTTTTGGTTCCCATGAGCTTTCATCAGTACATAATGCTCTGAGTTTTCCTTGCTTCTGTCATAGGCATGGCTTTGAACAGAAGCCACCAACATATGGCTTTAATGAAAGAAGAGGTGAAAGTTCACACTTGTACTTCTACAGTTTTCACAGGAATTTCAGGTTCAGAAAAGGTGAGAGTATTATTTCCCATTGTTCGTGCTTGTTTATTTCTACCTTGATCCAAAAATAATTTTCTGATTTTACAAGGGAGGACAGAGAGTAGAAGGGATATCTGTGGAGTTTAGGTACAAAAACCTTTGGCATTTTGGATATTTTTCAAAATGATTTTGAAAAGGTATGGAGCCAAGTAAATGGCCAGAGAATCTTTGTCAACAGAGGATATGCTATTTTCTTCTGCATTCATCATTATCAAACAAAAGTTCATGATTTAGGGCACTAGACATCCTCTCCCTAATAATTCTATGTCACTGCAGGGAGGAACCAGGTGAGCACATTAGAGGAGGATCCACAGGACGAATAATGCCTTTCTGGGTTCTGTTTTTGAATATAATCTTAGTCTCAAATCAAAATGTTAAGTGTTTATGAAATATAATTATTAGTCTTATGTGTGTATTTTATCACTTCCACACAATGCGCAATCATAGCAGAAAAGGAGATCTGATTCTCAGGAGCTAGAGTTACAGTCTGTCAGTAACCAGACTCGAGTTCTCGCACCCAATCTCTGGCCCTCAGCAAGAGCAGCATGTACTCTTAACAGATAAGCACTCCCTCCAGCCCCAAGTTACAATTTTTAGTTAGGTTTGTACCGACACCATTAAACATCGTTTGCCCTGGAAATGATAAGAAGGATTGATGACAAGCCAAAAAAGGGTACACAACACTCATTTTTCACTGGAGACACATGTCACTACTGCCATGATCAGTGGAGTCACAGGCAACATGGGGACCTGGTTAGAAGGGTGATAGTAGACAGTCACAGTACTCTGGCTCACTTCAGGAATGGGCCATTTTTACTTTTCCTACCGCTGTTTTTATGTGGTTTGCTAACTACTAAGGACAACATTGGAGGCAGAGATTGACCTGAATCTTTATCCCTATCTTTAGATCCTTCCTTTTCCACTTTCCTTTCCTTGATTTCCTTGATTTCCTCACTCTGCCCTAGAGGATTCTCTGTCCAGGCTTTATCTCATGCATGCCTGCAGCTTTCTTCAGTCCAAGGACACATCTGAGTCAGGGTTTCCACCTGAGATGGTAAACTACAGACCATCTGGAACCCGGGAGAAATAACCTGGAATTGTATTTTATTCTGTCGTTGGTCCTCTAGTTACATATAAGATCATATTACATACCTGTTGGTGACTTATATTTTGCCTGGCAAGTCTTGCATTGTAAAACTTTACATTTATTTGGCAGAACTTGTCCCGATATTTGTAATATTAATAAAAGAAGTAGAGCTGCTAAAAATGCAGCTTGTTCTGCCCTGAATAAGGAAGCCTGTATCAAGTAGTGTGTGTGGCATGAAAAAACATATGTACTCTAAATTGAGAATTTTCCTCCGTGAATTAATCACTGTTCTATACTTGTAAATATACTATTCCAGGCCTACAATAGATGTAATATAGGTGCTGAATTACTTTGTGCTCTCTAGCCAAACAGAACTGCTAGAATGAATATAGGTTGTATGATGTCAGTTCATGTAATTTAGATTGGAGAGTCCAGTGGCTCTATCTGTGGGCTGGGGATGCTATGGTCAAGCAGATCAATGGCTCTATCTGTGGGCTGGAGATGCTATGGTCAAGCAGATCAATGGTTCTCAACCTTCCTAATGCTGTGACCATTTAATGTTCTTCCTCATGTGTGGATGCTGCCTAGCCATAAAGCTTTCCTTATGACTTCATAATTGTAATTTTGCTGTTACAAGTCATACTGTAAATATCTGATAGACGAGATATCTGATATGTTACTCACCAAAGGGGTTTCAACCAATAGGTTGAGAACCACTGAAATGGTTGCTCAGGATACCAGGTTAGATGTCTTGGCATTCCAAATCTGGAGAGGAAGGCTACAGAGATTTCTAGAGAGTAGCTGCTCTTTGGTCCAGATTGAAAGGTTGGAGATGTTGGCTTCGGATGTCAGCAATGAATGGCAGATGCAGCATGGCAGACACACTCAACAGCAGACAGGGAGGGCAGGCAGGCAAAAAACAAAAGCTTTCCCCTTGGATTTCTTTGCAATGAGCCATTGCTGGAAAGTGTTACTTTGGTAGAGGTGAGGGGGTCTTCTTCCCTCTGCTAATCCTTCCCAGAAACATTTTGAGACACACTGAGGGATGTCACTTAGTTAACTCCAGGTCCAGTCAAGTGGACAAAAAAGGTTAACCATCACAGCTCCTTGCCCATTACACCAAGGAGAATTGTGTCAGCTCATAGCCATGAATAACTGTTTGGAGTGTAGAAGATTTCCAAGTGACTATTTTAACACAGAAATTTGATAAATCTGCCTTGAGTTAGGACCCTTAACCAGTTAAAAGCAATACCAGTTTATATATTTAACCATGAGCCAGTTTCTCTGTAAAGTCACCTTCTAAAAATTAGTGCCCCCCTCCTCCTCGCTGGGAGGGGCTGTGGAGGTAGAGATTCCCAAAGGTTTAGCTAGCTCTATCATAGACCGCTATTTAAAGAGCTACATAGCTAAACACTTCACATATCTGGATTTTAAAAATAATGAGAAACAAAGGCGAGTCAAGGTCAGTTTATAAGCTCAACATTTCCAAAGAATAATAAATTGGCTTTTATGTTTAAAACATCTGAAGGCTTCTCGAGTCTCTTAGGTAATTTTGACTCTCTGCATTAGTTAAGAGCAAGGTTTCAAAAACTCTGCTGCTTCTTTAATAGGTGCTCTAAGGGACACACACACACACACACACACACACACACACACACACACACAAACTGTATGTGAATTTGCTTTCCAATGTGTAGTGGCAAGACTCCAATTAGCCCTAATTATTTTGTGAGAGCGTTGCTGCACTGCCAATAATTTAGGGTTTGTACTTGTACTTTGAGGTTAGTCTGGTTCAATTGGCTTTAACATTTACTTCTGGGTGGTTGTTTACAAGTTACTGAAATACTGTAACTTCTCAGACTACTTTGTTTTCTTTAATGTCAGTCAACCATATTAAGGACTATTAGAACATGAAAGTATACCTGTGCCAAAGAATTATTATCAGAATTAGAATAACAAATAGAAAAACAGAGCAGATTGGAATCCAAAAAATAGAATGGACACACCCAAGCTCATTTACAACATCTATAAAGCATGCTTTGCGATGACTTAAAGAAAGGACATGAGGACACACGACCATGAGAACTGTAAGATATAAGACATTGCATGGCCACTGACTAGACCAGTCAGTGCTGCTAAATTATCTGTACTGCTCCAAAGCTATCAGTAATATCAGCACAATTTTCATCAAAAGATCAATGATTTTATCCATAGAATTAGAAAAAAGAAATCAGATTGTTTTTATGGAATCAGAAAAAAGGCCCCAAATAATCAAAATGATCTTCAACAAAAGCAACAAAAAAAGAAACACCATACTGAATTGAAGTTATAGTGCAAAAGTACAGTTATCCAACCTTCATGGTATTCTTTTTTTTTCCTTGGGAATGTTTAATTGGCAGGTATTCTTATACAAACTGAGGTCATAAATATCATAAATATCATGACTATTGTCTAATTACTCTTGTTTTGTCTCAGAACTTATATGTGGAAATTAGGTCATAAGTTGCTTGCTACATGATGTGTGGATCCAAGGAATATATCATAGAATATAGAAAAATAAGACCAAAACATAGATTACAAAAAGATCTAGTTAGACAGTGAAATAACATTGATGTTGGGTAAATAGAGGTAAAATAAGCACTTTGGTTATTTTAAGATGTCTATGCTCAATCTAGCCCATTTTCAACTTACCTAAGTGTCAAATTTGGTAAAGAAAATGATGAAAATTGAATATGAGCCATCTATGTTCATAGAGTTTTAATTCCTTTAAAAGGCATGTATCAAAATAGCTACATTGCTAAAATAATGTCCTATAGATACAAAAATAGGCTAAATTTTATCAAACTACATACAATCTAAAGAAATACAACTTATTGTATATGATGGAACTTTCAGCACTACTGCTGAAAACATGTACAAGTATACACGATGAGATGGCCATGCAATAGTCTTTTAATAGGGAAGATTGATGCTGCTGCTTCATTCAGTTTTTTCTTCCATCAGTTCAAGCATCCTTTTTCTTAAGAGAAGAAGTTATTGCTCAGCTATAATGATTGGATACTGATCCAAATAATCAGTCAAATTAGGAACAATTTAGTTTGGGAATGATGATCACAGATGATAATAGTTATAATGTGGCCTATTTGTAATTATTGTTAAATACATTTTCTTGCTACATTTTTATAAAACCTTGAATAAGATAAAAAATGGTAGGGTGTATGGATTATAAAATAAAACATCCCCCATTAAAAATAAATATATCAAACATAATTTGAGCCCATAAACATATTGATTAACTTATTTTTTTTATTAACTTGAGTATTTCTTATATACATTTCGAGTGTTATTCCCTTTCCCGGTTTCTGGGCAAACATCCCCCTCCCCCCTCCCCTTCCTTATGGGTGTTCCCCTCCCAACCCTCCCCCAATTGCCGCCCTCCCCCCACAGTCTAGTTCACTGGGGTTCAGTCTTAGCAGGACCCAGGGGCTTCTCCTTCCACTGGTGCTCTTACTAGGATATTCATTGCTACCTATGAGGTCAGAGTCCAGGGTCAGTCCATGTATAGTCTTTGGGTAGTGGCTTAGTCCCTGGAAGCTCTGGTTGCTTGGCATTGTTGTACATATGGGGTCTCAAGCCCTTCATGGTATTCTTATGAAAAAAGACAAAATGACTAAGGGCTGGAAAACAAATAAACAAACAAAAAACAAAAACAAAACTAAAAACAACAAATAAAAATACAAACAGGTCGCTGGGAGGTACAGATCAACATTCATAGACACTGAGTTTATTAAACTGCTGAGAACACAGAATTAGAGAAAGGACAGTGTGTGATTTAGTACTGTAAGGCTGGAAGGCTCTAGAGTTGCCTAACACCCAAGCCTCTGGAGCTCTGAGGGGGTCTCTAGATTGGATTAATTGGGATAGAAAAAGTAACCCTAGAGGTAGGCAGCAGCATTCCACTTATCAGGATCCTGGACTGAATTAAAAAAGAGAAAGGGAGGGAACACATGCATCTATCCCTGTGATGCCTGACTGTGTGATGTGACCAGTGCCCCCAGCCTCCTGCTGCCATGCCATCCTAACTGTGAAACATGATACATTGCAACTGTCAGCCAATCCTTGGCCTTCCTTCTGGAAGTTCCTCTTTGTCAGGTATGGTGTCTCAGGGATGAGAAAAGAAACCAATACAGATTACAGTGAGACTTATTGGAGAAATTGAATATCTAAATGCAGTAGAGTTCAAGCACTCTTTGCTCCTTCATCAGTATTGAATATCAACTCAAACTTGATTGAAGACTTAAATCTAAGATGAGGTATCTTACATTACTAGAAAGTAACATAAGGAAATGTTTCAATATATTCGGTTGGTCAAAATCTTTCAGACAGGATCCTGAAAACAAAGACAACCCAAGTAAAAAAGTGATGAATAAAATTCAATTACTTTTTAAAAAATAAATTCATGCAACAAAGAATAAAATAAAGAGTGAGAACATAACTTATGAAACAGGAGAAGAGCTATGTAAACTGTACATCTAACAAAGAAGTTAAAGTCCAAAGCACAAATTCCCATTTTAAAAATATTTATTTATTTGCCTTGTTTATTGATTGGCTGATTAATTGATTCATGTGTATGTCTTATTTGTCTTTATGTCTGTATATGTCTATCCAGATGAAGGATGTCGTGGAACTGAGGTTACAGATGGTTGCGAGCCACCATGTGGGTACTGAGAATCAAACCCAAGTCCTCTGGGAGAATAAGTCTGTACTCTGTACTACTGAGTTACCCTTTCAGGCCTCACAAATTGAACTTTTAAAGCATAGCAAGAGGTAAAAGAAAGAGTAAAGAGTGGGGGAGGGGGAAGGAAGAAAAGATAAGGAAGGAGAGGGAAGGAGAGAAAAGAAAGAGACATGCAGACTCTGCTTATAATTAAGGTATCTGTCACACAATTTCTCATATGAAATAAGAAAAGACACATTTCCATACCCATTTTATACGTGCGCTGTGAATAAAGACTGTCAATTACCAGATGCTACATGTAATGTAATTGCATTGACATTGAGGTCAATAATGCATGAAGCTGAAGAGCAGTGTTGGAAGGTGGGGGCTGGGCTGCCTTTTCCTTTAAGGCATTTTTACAGCACCGGGAAGAATTTGCACAAGTCTGTTGGAATGACACTAAGTCCTGTCTCCTGTTCTGGATGCTGGCTGCATGGCTGTGTTCTTTTTGTCACTATCTGTCACCCCAGAACTTAGCATTTGCTTCTGTTCATCTCTGTATGCGATACTTGACATGGTAAAGTTTGTATTGAGGAGTAAATGCTATACAGAATTAAGGTCCTAGCTCCCATCTATCTTTTGTGAAGGTCAGGTTGTAGCTGTATCACCCACATTCTTTCTAAAATCAACCTCTACTCAAGCTATGTCTAACAAGACAGCATATCATGAACAGACTACTTTCCAAATCTTACTGCAAAGCTGAGTTGGAAGAAAAGGCTGGAACAATGACTTGGTGGGTAAATGCTTGCCATACAGGTATGATGACCTGCGTGCCTACCATCCACATAAAAGCTGAACAGAGTGGCATGCATTTGTAACCTCCACAATGGGGGGTGGGAGTAGAGACAGTCACATCCCTGAGGCTTTCTGGCTAGCCCCTCTAAATGAATAGGTGAGTTTCAGGTTCAGTTGAGAGACCCAGTTTCAAAGAATAATCTAACGAATGATAGGGTAAAAGACCCAACATCAACCTCTGGCATCCATGTCTCCCTGAATGGGTGCATAAATCCCCCACAGACTCACTTAAAAAATGAAATAGACAGTGGGGTGACCTTACTCACTGCGCCAGTCACACTGTCCAGATTCAGGTTCTGAAGGTACATGTTGTTCATCTTAAGGAACTAGCAAAGTGCAGGGGCTAAGCCAGACATACCCACAGCCACTAAGACAGAGCTCCTATCACTTCATGCTAAGTCTCTTTTCATGAGTCCGTATAGATTCTACTTTGAACTTTAACCAGACATCCCCTCTTTCTCTTTCCCCCAAAGAAATAAAATAGCCATCACTCCCTTCTGAGCAATTCCATTAGAGAACTGGGCCCTCATTTTTATAATACAATCTGCTGTTATCTGTGTTTTGTCTATAACCAGTAGCAGGCAAGCAGAAGATATTGTTGTTGCCCAGGGAGAAATCTCAGAGCAGTTTTTGACTCAAAGGCACTACTTGGTTAGAGTGGTTTCTCTCAAGAGAAATACCTATCAAGTAGCTTTAAAATAAATTGGAAAGAGAAGTTGCGGGGGTGGGGGGGAGTGGAAGGAGTGAAGAGTCAGCAAATGAGCAGGTTTCCATTTGAAATTTAAATTGGCAGCTGGCAATATTTGAATCGTTCTGCATTTAATATAATTTCAATGGGGCAGATGATAGTCGCGCATTTTGAGGAGGGAAAGCGGAACCTTGAATATGAGCCTCTGTCATTCTGCACAGCTCAATTTGACACACTTTCCTCCAGTACGCTTTGAAGAAAATGAGTTCTGGGTGTTTTGCTTGTTTATTCCTTGAGAGCACAATGCATAAATGGTGTGAGTACAAGATTCAAGCCATATGATAGCTGGCTATGAACACTTCAATAGGATCGCTGAAATGAGAAAGCTGACAAAACCTTGAACTTGTGATCAACTGGGAGAGAAATATCTCTAATGTGGAAATGGAAAACTAAGCTCAGAAGGTAGCCATTCACAATAAAGTTATGATAGTAGTTAAGGACAGTTAGTAACAGTATATAGGGAAAAAATCAATTATCTAAAGGAATGTAAATTATTTGTGGTGGTTCCGAGAAAATTATTTCCTTTTCATATCTGTTTCAGTCCACTTCCTGGATGCAGACATACGTCAGAGAAAATTCAAACAATCATCTTACATGTTAGGAAAATAAGATAAGATAGGGCCATTAAATGATGAGAACAAGAGTCTACTGAGGAAGACAGAAGCAGACATATGAAGACCCACAGTTCTTGAGATTGTGTATATGTTTCGTATCACAAGATCGAAGAAACAATTAGCAGGTACTGTGTTTCTAGAAAGAATTGATTTTGTGCATCTATTTTCCACATTAACCCTCCAAGCACAGGGAAGCAAAAAAAAAAGTACCTGGTCTTATTCCAATTTCTCCATGCATGGGGAAAGGTATAGTATATTTACATGTATACATGCATATAGGCACCAGAAAACAAGCCCAGGTATTAATCTTCAGGTATGATCTACCTTTTAATGATTTTTGAGGCAGTTTCTCTCACTAGACTGGATATAACATACCACATAGGCTAGGTTCTTCATTCAGTGAGTCCCAGGTATCCTTCTGTCTCTGCCCGTGCTGTGCTGGGATTATAACTGTCCAGCTCCATTTTTGATTTTTGTTACATGTGTGCTAAAAATTAAACTCAGGTCCTCATGCTCACAAGGCAAAACCTTTACCCATCAGCTATTTTTCCTCCCATCTTCTTCCAATTTTATGATTGAGAGGGAACTACAGGTGGTCACAACAGACGCACCTCTCTTCAGTGGTATCACTGTGAAAAGAAATATTCACTAGTAATCTTCCCATTTTGGGTGTGGGGCCTGACTATCTAATTTGAATGACTTTGCCTGCCACCTCTTCAAGTTTCTGGTGTTAATGGATGATGTGGGATAGATCAAGCCTGCATTATCAAGATAAGTTCTGAATTACAAGTAACATGGGATAGTTAGAGAGAGGCTGAAATATATTGCTGACTTAGGCATCCCCAAATCTTTGACTTCAGTAGAATGAAAGAAGTTTGTGGTGCTTTGCTCAACTTGCGACAAAAAAAAATCTCAAGATTCCAATTATTTAACGTCCTGGAGATTGTTTATCTTTCTGTCTTGTCTTGTGGATAGTAGATGCTTGCAGCGTAAGGACCAAGTGTTGAATCATCTTGAACAGGAACTCCTGCTGTGTGGACCTTGATTACCAGCTTCCCAATTACATTGTTATGTGAGCAGAGATCTTAAGAAAAGTCTTCAAGTGACTCCAGCTCACTCAGGATCTTTAATTCCATACACTATGACAGTGCTAGAGGTAAAAAAAAAAATAAAGATGACCCATCCTTGGTTCAGATTCCTTGTATTTTCAGTTGCGCATATGTGTTTGAGTGTCTATCACATATGTGCAGTTACCCTCAAAGGCCAGAAGAAGGCTCATGGAGTAGGAGTTAGTTACAGGCAGACAATATATACTTCTTGGAAATCAAACTCAGACCCTCTCGAAGAGCATTAAACACTTTCAAGTATTAAGCTATCTCTCCAGCCTCTAGACTTCCTTATTTCTCATTTAAGGTGCCAACCCAGAAAAGAGATATTTTATACAAATTCAAGAAAAAAAGAATATAAATGACTGTATAACCAATATATCAAATATACAAGTTGGGAATATAATCAAGTATGAGGTTAAAGAAAGGGCTATTTCCATAGTTGTGTATAATTTAAAGAAGAGGCCACATATAAATATAGATAAGGGATGAGGGTATTTAAACTTTTAAAATATTTAAATGTGGTTTGATTGCATCCCAAAGCAACTTTTCTGACCTGTCATCTGTGTCACTAAATATAGCCTTACACCCTGCTACATCAGAGCTGTGTCTACAAAGTAGGTAATTAGCCTCTTGTAATAAAAATAAAACCTATAAATATCACCTCATTAGTGGGATTGTGTCCTCATTGTTACCTGCTCTCTTCATGATCTAGAATAGTCCACAGAGCATTTAGAAATCTAATAGCCAGAATAGCAATCGTACAGCTGGGCTTCCCAGCAGGAGTGTTGTGGATCAAAATTAAATGTGACTGGTCCTAGATTTTGGATTGATGGGCTCTGAGAAGAAATAAATGAAATGAAGAAACCTTGAAATTGAAGGATTTGAAAGTTGCTTCATTTTTTGTATGTGTGTTGGGGGCACGGCGTTGATGTGAATGCCATTTGTGTGTGCACAAATGTGGAAGTCAGAGAAAAAGTCTAGCTTCTTCTGTACTATGGTATTTTCTTGTATGAGACAGTTTCTTGGTATGCTCAGGTGCATGTGTGTGTGTGTGTGTGTGTGTGTGTGTGTGTGTGTGTGTGTTTGTGCGTGCCCTCAGCTTTCCAGGTTTCTCATTTCTCTGCCTCTCATATCTCAAATGAATATGCTGCATGCCTTCTGGGACTTCAGCTCAGGTCCCCCACTTGCATGTCACATGCTTTCCTCATTGAAGCATCTCCACAGCCTTCATTTCCGACCTGTGTACATTTTCAGATTTGTATTTTTTTTTGAATCAAAAAATAAAATCCTACTAGCCACTGCTGACTCTGCCTGTCAAGCCTAGAATTCAGTTCCCTTTCTCCATGCATATTAAGTTGTGCTCTCAACAAGAGATTAAGGATGGCTATTAGAAACTTAAGCATGTTTTAATTCTGAGTGAGCACAAACTATTATTGAATAAATAATAATAATATCACAATCTAATTACCCTATCCCTGCCCATTAGTTTCAAATGTGGTCACATTAAACCCAGTATTCAAACTATGGCTGTTCTCTCTCCTTACCCCCCAGCCCCATGTGTGTGTGTGTGTGTGCGTGTGTGTGTGTGTATTTTGTGTGTGAATGTGTGTGTGTGTGTGTGTGTGTGTGTGTGTGTGTGTGTGTGTGTAGGACAAAGGTCAATGTCAGTGTGTACTGCTATCATAATCCAGATACATTCTATCATTAAACTTGGAATTTATTGCATTACCTATTCCTCTTGCTAATGAGTGATCTTCAAGTTCCTCATTGATATGCCTCCCCTGTGTTAAGATTACAGGAGAACACTACCACACTGGACTTCTTATGTGGGGTTATGGAGTTCTGAACTCAGACCCTTATACTTTAAGAGCAAGCATTTTTCCAACTGAGTACCTCCTGAACCTATGTACGGTAATTCTTTGTCATAGAAAAGCTTAACTTTTCCAGGAGTCACCAACGAGCCCACTCAATGTATTATCTCTACTGGGCACTCAAAGCGTTGCTTCTGGGGCCATAGCATGTTACACACACTTCTACTTCAAGTGTTGCTTGGGGTTGCTCTTTACTGAGAGGCTCCAGCACAGCAGATGCACCGGCAGCATTTGCCCTGTGGCAAGAACTTTGCTGCCTTCCTTATCTAGTTGGAGTTGGTGGCTCATTCCCAGATACACACTCTTGACCAGATACTTAGGAAATCTCATACTAAGGGCTCCATTCTTACCTCTAACCTAGTCTCATCGACCATTTCTTACTTAATAAGTTATCGTACCTAAATTTTCTTTGGTTTCAACCAGAAAGGGTTACATTTTCTCTCCCATCAAATGTTCATCAGGGGTATCTAAGACTGGGAGATATGACTCTGTTTATTGAGTCATTGGAAAAAATAGGCAGATTATTTCCTTTTTGAGAGCTGATGTTTCTTATGCCAAAGAATCTGTTTAGTAGATGATGAAATGTGTGACCTGTGAGGAAAACATGTCACCTTTGTGGAGTACTTGTTGACTAATGTTATCACATGTCCCTGTTGGAGGGCTTGGGTGAAGGTACCAAAGGTACTATCATGGGTCCTAAGGGGGGAGAGAATGGAAACCTTTTGCTGGCCCTAACTTTTTTCTGTAAGGGACTCAAGTCCAGACTTAGCAAGTACCATTCAATATCTGTCGTCCTACCTAACTATAAGAGCCCCATGGGTATATATGCAGGACAAGTTGCAATCAGTAGACTATTTTAAAACAGAGAGAAGACACAAAGTAAGGAACAGGCTTAAAGTGACAAGTCAATCTGGGAGGAGTGGGTTTGAATATGGTCAAACTATATTGTATGCATACATGAACATCTTTAAACTATATTAAAAAAATTTAAAAAGAAATGATGATCGCTTCAAGTAATACATATGCTAATTACTCTGATTAGAACATTACCCGGTGTATTCATGAACCAGAACATCACACTCTACTTATTAAATATGCATAATTATCCTGTGTCAGTCAAAATATAAATTTATTTATTCAATTTAAGAAAGAAAAAAACCCCCTCTTGTCAGCACTCACTTTTTTTCCACCACTTTCCCAAGCCTACATGCACTTCCAGATACCACTTCATTAGATCATGTCTTCAAGAAATTTTAAATCACTCTTCTTACTTTTAGTATGCATGATTATTGATTCTGGTCACCCGTGGTAGAATAGAGCCCAACTTTTTTTTTCTATATCACAGGTTTTACTCTTTGAACAATGATTCCACATTGCTTCCTTTCTGTCCTTAACCGTGATGGGGCTAGCAGTGTTCATTCCACAGTGTAATTCTCGAATCCACTCTCTCAGGTCACTCACAGGAGTAAGAGCATGCTGCCTTTATCTTTGTGCCCAGCTTATCTCACCAAACAAAAGGTCCTGAAGGCTCATTCACATTGTTGCAAATGATCCTTTCTTCCATTTTTAAGGCGGAATAGCATCTTACTGAGAGCATGCAGCAAAGTTTCTTTGTCTACTCTTCTGCTAACGGATGGTTAGGCTCTTGGCTCTTCTGAGTACTGTAAGGGTCATGGGCATGGAACTTACCTCTCAATATATAAATAGTGCAGAGGTTTCTGAATCATTTTAAAGTCTGATCAACAGTTTTTTTGTGTGTATATTTTTATTGTCACAAGTATGTGTATGTGTGTACACTCGTGTGTGCATGTGCATTGGGGGTCACAGAACTACTCTGGTATCATTCCCCAGTTGATTTCACCTATTCTTTTAAGATGGGGCTCTGACTAGTCTAGGAGTTTACCAAGCAGTGTAAGTTGACTGACAAGTGAGCCAGGAACCTGCTTGTCCCCACATCCACATTACAAGTGAGAGGTAATACTCAAGGAAGTTTTAAATGTGTGTTCCGTGCATCGAACTCAAGTTCTCAAGCTTGATAAAGCATATTCCTGAATGAATAATCATCTCTCTCCTAGTAATCATTTTTAATATTACATATTTATTAGACCAAAGCACAGTAGGCACATGATACTAAAACAGAATACTGGTCAGCAGAAAAAGGTGTAGTAAGAATAGAAAACCAAACAGTTGCTTAAGTCAAAATGTATCCTTTATATTCTTCATTCATTAGTGAGTTCCTAATCATTTTCTTCTTGCAGCCATTTTTGCTTTCAAAATCTAGAATGTTCTTTATTTAATGAAACACAAATTTCACACACAAAAAATCTACATGAAAGAGATATAGACTAGTTGACTATTTTAAGGTCCTATGTAATACTTGAAAACGTGTTTGATTCAGATTACCCGTATAAATAAAAATGAGAAAAGAATTAGAACATTATATAAAACATAGAGTACAGAGGTAAATATGCCCACTCAATAACTATTTCCTGTCCTTCAGATGTACTCTTTACACTGTATGTTGTGTTAATCCATATTTTGATTTACTCTATATTTGTCCAAAGATAATAAGATTATTGTAACTCCTCTGTCTAATTTCATGTATTCCAACCATATACTTTAACTTTATATTTAGAAGTTTAGGATGTGTTTGGAGACAATACTGTGTATGCCTGTGATTTGGTTGACACTGTTCTTCCAGGAACCTGTTGCTAACATACCACTCCCGATGAGCGTTTAAAGTGGCATGAAATGAAGAACTATTTTATCCTATCCTGGAGACCCTGGGCTAGAAATCTAAAGAATCATAGTTTGGAGACAGAGCTCTGTCCCATGATACCTAGGGTATTTATGAAAAAGACTTGATTGATTGGGATGAGGTTCATCTGGAGGTTTCTTTTTTCCTCTTTGTGTGTGTGTGTGTGTGTGTGTGTGTGTGTGTGTGTGTGTGTGTATGTGTATCTTTGTACATGCGTGAGTGAACGAACAATGCTTTTCTTATTTGTGTGATAAGCATCATAACCACTAGGCTACTTTCCTGGCGTCTTAGAGAAAGCATTATACCCACTGGATCTTCTTAGAGATATCTGCTTCCTGCTTTGACTATGATGAAAAGTGCTTCTATAAACACCCTCACTGTCCACTTTGGTATGTGTCACAATGCATTTCAGTACAGTATGAAATGAAGGGCTGGAGAAATGGAACAGCAGTTAATCACACTTGGTAGTCTTGCAGAAGACTAGAGTTTGTTCCTTAGCACCACACAAGTAGCTCACAACCACATCAATAGCTCACTCCAGCTTCCAGGTAGTTAAGCTGATTGGCTAAATATGCAGCTTTTCTTTGTACCTCTAATGTGCTTATCAAAGTGAATGCAATAATCTGCCTCGACAAGAAGTGTAAGACTGGGAACAACTTGCCAACATAGAAGTCTTGTTTTCAAATGCAATCCTTTTTGTTTAATGCCCTATAGCGCTTCTATCAGCCCTTGAGATAAAAATAAACCATCTCCTATAACCTACTAGGCCTGTGTGACCTGTTACCTGCACTTCTCTGTGGCCTCATGATCACTTTGCTGTAAAGTTCTAGCCCTGCAGGCCTCCTTTCTAGTTCTGAAACAAGACAAATTCATTCTTTACCGACAACCACTGCACCTGCTGCTTTTTCAGCTTGGAACGCTTGCTTCCCTCATGTTAAAGATCTGTTCCTAAGGGAGTACATTTTTGATCAGGACTCTGAACTGTATCCTGCTCCTCACCCCTGGTTTCTCCTTTTCCTGCTATATTCTTTCTGTTCTTCAGTCAAGAGCTCACAGGATCAAGTCATGACCTTCCTGCTTTTTAAAAAATCATGTGTGCATGTGTTTAAAAATCATGTGTGTTTCAGAGCATATGAATGCATTTATATGTATTTTTGTGTGTGTGTAATCAGGGCATAGGTTAACCCCAGGTATTTGTTTTTTAATGCCATCTTCCATCTTGTTATTATTATTGTTGTTCTTCCTGTTGTTGTTCTTGTTCTTCTTGTTCTTGTTCTTCTTCTTACTATTATTATTATTATTATTATTGTTATTATTATTATATTTAAGAAATAACATCTTACTGGCCTCAAAGTCGTGGGTACCGCTGAACTGGCTGAACAGTGAATCCCATGGGTGTGACGACCTCTGCTTCTCTAGGCTGAGATTTCAAGCACTCACTGCCATGTTTCTTTAAAGTGAGTTCTGGGTACTGAACTCATATCCTCATGCTTACATAACAACCATCTTCAGATTGTGTTATGCCTTCATCCCATTTCCTTTTATAACTGCTTTTTTTTGTCTTTATTTTGCACCTCAAACCTGTAGAATCCAGACTGACATGAAATGTCTAAAAAACGTGTACATGTTAATGAGTTGAGTGAACTCATTCAGATGTTTGTTGAAAGGAGCTATAGTTTGTTTTCTTCTCATATATTTATGTGTGTGGCATGGGACTTAGGACTAGGGGATAGCTTGTATTGTTGATTGCTTGGCTAAACATGAATACTGAAATGGAATAAATTCTCTCAGGGTAGCCTGACTAAATTTTAGGTAAAATTGATAAGCCACATTGTTAGTTTTCTTGATGCTGTAACATAGTAATTGACAAAAAAAATTATGGAAGGAGAGTGTTTATTCTGGCTCACAATTTGAGGGTACAGTCCATCATAACAGGGATGGCCTGGTAGCAGGAGTTGCTGGTCACTTTGCATCTACAGGAAGGAAATAGAAGGATGAACACTGGTACACATCAGCATACTTTCTCCTTTTTCTTTAGTTCAGTTCCCCAGAGCATGGAGTGGCAGTGCCCACATGTAGTACAGCTCTTCCCATTTCAACTAAACTAGTCTGGGACTCTGTCACACACATTCTCAGACGCTTGCCTCCCAGGAGATTGTAGATCCTGTCAAGACGACAACATTAGCTGTCATTACTAGGACCAGAGTTACTGGTAAATTTCATATCAACTTTAGAATACATAGAGGCAATTCTGTTATTGTTGCTCCCTTTTAATTCTTAAGTTTTTGATAGGTAGCTTTTTCCTTTCATAGATCATCTTTGGGCTCTTTCAGTTGACTATTAAGGTACACAGAAATTTAAATCATATATTTGAAGCCGTGAGCAAAACAGCAAGGGTTGGAAAAACTCTAGTGTAATGAAGGCCTTCTTGTTTTTGCAAGATTGTGGTATATTGCCCCTTTTTACGTGACAAATCCAGTGAAGACCACTTTATTATGTGGTTTGAAAACTTCTGAAACAAAAGCCCGTGAGAAGTTGAGTATGAAGAAACCGAATTGTCCTAGAGCAGGATAAACAAATCTGTTTCATTTGAAAGTGTTTGCTTATTGTGGGAGTCCCAGGCTTCAGGCACATTGTGCTTGAGTTGCTGAGCTGCCTGACTCAGAATTTATTTTGCCGTGGGATTTGCAAATTTATATTTGCAATACATACTTGGGTGGTTGGCAGCCATGATGATGCCATTGCTGCTCTCATGATTTCGGCTTAATGGAGATCATGATTAATGTGCACATGTATTGATATATGTACATAGGCCAGAGGACTTCAAAATGTCCTCCTCAGTCTCTTCCTGGGTGGAATTTATTGCTTCACCGAGACATGGTGGCCAATGGGTTAGGAATTCACCTGTTTCTGTCCCCTTCAGTGCTGGATTTCTAGGTACGTTTGTTGCACTTGAGTATTTTTATGGGTTTGTGGGAGTTGAACTCAGATTCCAAGGTTGTACAGCAAGCATTTTAAATACTATGCCATCTCCCCAGTCTGTGCTATCCTGTTAACCCTAGCCTGTGAATCCTTGTACCTTTGATCTCCCAAAACCTTAACACAAAATTTCAGAAATACTCCTTGGTTCATACTTCTGAGTCAGGGTTCTCTAGAATCATAGAACTTATGGAATGAATATATATTCATTCATTCATTCAGCTTAGACACTTGTAGTCAGCTTCAATTTTGATGGTTTAGCCTAGGTGACTGTGGGACTATCCTGTGAGGTCCAACTTCATCCCTATATTTCAGTCTCTTAAGCAATGTGCCTTAGTTTCCCACTTGTGCCACCTGACTCGCTTGCACTTATTCTCACATCTGGTTATCTTAGCTTGTCATACGATGAATGTAACATAAGCACGATGGCCCGAATACAAAAAGCCCAAAAACCCATGTAAGAAAACTGGATGTGGAGGCACATCCTGATAATCCCAGTGTTGGGACACAAGAAACAAACAGATCATTGGCCAAACAGGCTACCTTTCAGTCAGTCAGTCTGTCTGTCTGTCTCTCTCCCTCCCATTCCCCCTCACACATATACACTCACAGACACACAGAGAGAGACAGAGACAGAGAGAGTAAAATGAGCCAAGAATAATGACTTGTCTTTTCAGCATTTGAGACACAGAGGCAGGGGAATATCCATAAGTTTGACATCAGCCCATTGTACATGGTGTCAATCCAGCAAGAGCTATGTGGTGAACGCCTATCTCAGAAATAAAACAAAAATCAAGTCATGAAAAACAAAGTCATGGTCTCCCCCATCCCATGTTTAAGACAGAAACTGTGATGATGTTGCCTGAGAATCAGCTTTTTAATAAAGGATTTGGGCCAAATTTTACAAACCACTGGCATAAATGATGTTCTAGTTTAGTTCTGCTTGTTAAATTTTTAAGGAAATGAGGCTTTTAAAAAGCATTATACTTTGATCATACCTCCCCCACTATCTCTCTCCCAGATTCCCAAGGTCTTCCTACCAACTTTAGGTCGTTTTTTTCTTTTTTTTAAATTATAGATTAAACACAGTTAGATCTACCCAAGTGTGCACAGGTTTAGAGACATCTACTGAAGCATGGACAGCCTGCTAGGGGTTTTGCCCCTGAAAAAATACAACTCTAGATGTCTTAGTCTAGACCTCTAGACTAAAGTCTTACTTAAAGGTAGAGTTGAGGCTTCCAGAACCCCTGCCCCTTTATGCTGCAGCATTGTTTGGCTTTATCTTTTGCCAGTCCTGTTCAGGCTACTACAGCAGCTCCAAGTTCAAGAGAGTAGAGAAAAGTGATCCTATACTGTCAGAAGATAAAAATGTCAGAGCGGTCCTCGCTAATCCAGACTTTGACTTCTACCATTTTTTTGTTTGTTTCAGAACTCTTCTCCATGGTATTCCCTGTGCTCTGGGGGCTAAGGATTATGATAGAGACATCTCATTTACTTTTCCTTACACTTCAATAACTTATATCTGAAGTTATGTTTCCCAGCAATATCAACATTTCTGAGTTTCTTTTTCAACACAACCTTGGTACGTGTGTAAATAGACGTTAGTTTTATGTTGAGGTACTTCTGGGATGTTCTTCACTCCCTGCAGATACCCACTTTGGGAATCTGTATGCAAAATGCTTAGATAATGATGTGGTTCTGATAAGGGTCCTCACCTTCTATTCCCTTCTGAGGCTCTACTGCTGGCATTCGTCAGTTTTGCTAGAGAAGTTTATTCTTGTAATTGATCCTATCTTTATTTGTCAAGGAAACCAGCCCTGATGGATTCCCCAGAAGAGTCTTCAGACAATATGAAGGCACAGCAAAAGGGCAGCATGTTCAAAACAGAAAAGATAATATTCTCTGGGCAAAATGATTGTCACTGCCTGTTACATCATTGTTTCCTTTTGATCTCTTGTTGTATGCATTTCTTCCCTGATTAGATTTCTCCTTAAGGCAGAAATAATATGAAGAAAATTAATCCAAGGAATTCTTTTACTTTTTGCTAAAATGTCTTGGAGTAGGAGAAAGCTAAGAATACATTGTCTGCCCCTTGTCTCCAACAACATCAACAAATGCACACCAATATCAGATATGCAAATTTAAAAAAAGAACAAAAAGTTGGGATCAGGAATAATAGTATTAAGTCTCAATGCAAAGTATTTGCTTTAGAAGTACAAGAATGTAACTTTAATTCCAAGAAGCCACTTACAAAGCTCTACATGTTGGCATGTGCATATATTACCAATGTTCAGAGGAAAGAGACAGGAAGAGTCCTGTGATTTGCAGGGGCAATATATTTCCCAGCCAATATAGGTAAATTGATGAGCTCCAGCTTCTGTATGAGACACTTCTTTAAAGTGTGAGGTTAAAGTAGAGGAAGGTACTCAGCATCTACCCATCTGAGCATGCAAATAGTACACACACACACACACACACACACACACAAAACATTGAGGGAGAGAGACAGAGAGACAGAGAGAGACAGAGAGAGAGAGACAGAGAAACACTTAGACACATAGAAACAAAGAAAGAAGTTCTGTGGATGATGCAACTTAGGAAGAACGTTTCACAGTACAATAATATGTAGAGTATTGTATAACATGGGAGAGATAAGTATGGCAAGGGAAGTCTGAGAAAGATTTTAGAAGTTTAGTCAGTGTCCTCATCTCATTTCAGCACACATTTTCCTTATATACTGCCAATATTCCTGTTAACCAAACCCCCTTTACTAATCTACCACCATCATCTCTTCATCTCCATAGCCACCACCAAACTACCAACAACACCACTATCCCTTTCCCTAAAACAGTGGCCCCTGTGTCTTTTGTACTCCTAGTACTCTTGCCAACACTCCCTCCATTACCAATTCATCCATAATCATCTCTGAGTTTTTGTAGACATGAAAGAGCCATCATCAGCATCCTTTCCACTGTGGCAATAATCTCTACTTCTAGCTACGTCACTGTCATCACTTCCAGTGCTACCTACCACACAGCTTTTTACCCAATACCCTGTATGGTTTCTCATCTGAGCTCCTACCAAGTGTGTCTACCAAGTGAAGGGTCTCATTATTGAAGGAGTGTGAGGGATTCATGAGCTTTTATCTATATAATTTTTCCAGCAGGACAGAAGAGTTCTATTTTTTCCCCGAGCCCACATGAGTCATAGTCCTCATTTTCCTCTAGTCAGGCCTTCAAGAACAAACGTTTTCAATAGGAGAGGATGTCCGGAGACTTCATCTCTCTTCTCTGTGTTTCCATGCCCTGGGGGAACAGTTCAGGGCACCAGTCAGTGGTGCCCTGGGTTGCTTTTTTCTCTATGTAGCATTCCAAAGTGGAAATGGAGACGATTGAAAATAAATTTAAAGCCTCTGTGTAGGAACAGCATCAAAGGAGGTTTCTTTTGCCTGTAGGTAGCACCCACTTGTAAGTTTCAAGCATTTTATAGAAAAATGTGTAAAAGCTACATAATCTCCAGGATTGAGTTTTTCCAGGACGGATGGAAGTAGAACACAGAGATGCTTGGTGGACTTGATTCTGAAAACTCCAGTGATTTTGTTATTCTAAAAGAATGTTTGTGATTAATATCTATGAATATTCTTTATTAAGCATTTTATCCCAAAACTCAGAGAATATTAAGATTTTCATTCTTCAACCTCACAACCTCTTCATTGTTCTACTTTAATACCATGCATGTGTTGATATCCACCTTATCCTTTGAGGCAATCTCTTAACAAACTCTGAACTCACAGATATTCTCATCAGCAAGTCTCATTAGATCCCAAACACAGATTGCCCTATCTCCCACTTCTGAGGTTGGAATTATATCCAAACTACTATGCACACATGAGCAATAATACAGCTTTCAACATCTCAACTCCACCCCTTGCTTGGATAGGAAGCACTTTATGTATTGAACCAACTTCCCAGCATATGCATGAGGACTTTTCTGTTATTTGTCTCTTCATACCTCATTTGCTCCCCCTTTTGATTTCCAGTTATTTTTCCTCCTTCTAGAACATCAAGCACCTTGCAAGTATAATACATTATTTGAATTATTTGAATAGTTTTGATTTTTAAAAAATCAGAACAAATAAGCAGAACCAATTTTAATAATGTATTTTATGTAATCTTAATATCCTAAATATCATTTTCAGGTTGCATTAGCACGTTGTAGCTACTCCATATCTACAGATAGCCAATGAGCATGTGCTTGACAGAGATCACTCCCTGTGGTTACAGGGACATCTGAACATTACCACTAATTATCCTCATTGTCAAATGCTTATTAACTTGGTGATAGTTTGACTATATAACCTGTATGTCATAGAATTTCCTCTTTCCTTTCTCTTTGATTTGTCCATGATAGTACAGGCTAAGATCTTGTCATAGTTCTCAACACTCCCTTCCTTCCTACCAATGCTGTTGCTGCTTCATGGGGTAAGCTATATGCCAAGCCAACTGCAACAGGACTAAGCATCCTTCTTCTTCTTGCATACTTTCTTCAGTTTTGGATTAATGTGACCTGAACAGCACTACTTACCTCATGGGGATGGTGCTAGAAGGTAGTAGATTCAAAGAGGACTCAAGAGAAGAGTATGCTATTTTTTGCTTTGGTCATATATGCTTACTTGCATTTTAAATTCAAGTCACATTAAATGACTATTCCAATTTCGGTGTGCGAACTAGAATTACCATCTAAGACAAAGATTATCTTCTCTGCTCATCATGCATGACAACGACAATCCAAGTTTTCCATACAAGGATAGAGAGAAAATAATCAATGTTCTCTCAGGTCCCCATTACAGCCTGGCTAGGAAGTTTGGGGTACCATCGAACAAAAACTTTCCTAACTTATTTGTTTGTGTTGAGGGTTTCTTCAAGGCAGAAAGGCTGTAATTATGCTCTCCTTGATTTAACTCAAATGTACACTTCTTAAATTGCTTTTCAGAAACATTTGTTCTCAGATGAACAAAATGAATAGGACAATTATTTCCCAAGCCAGGTGGAACTGCCCAATGACTGACCTGGTAATAGCAGAGTTTCAGACATCACTGAACTTACAGAAGATACATTCGAAGGGACAGCCTGTCTTTATGTTTCACCAATTACATCACCATCCTTAAAGTAACCAGGGTGTGTGTGTGCAGGCTGCTGCACAGAAAACCAAGAGCTGAAACTACAATATCATCTCTGTCATTTCTTACCTGGCTTCTTGGATTTGGGGACAGAGTAATTCATTTTACTTTGTTTCTGCTTCAGGACCATCAAACTCTGTTGTTGTTGTTGCTGTCATTGTCGTTTGTCATCATCGTCACTAATAAAAATTGTGTTTAGATAGATGTGTGTTGGAAAAAAATTAACATTCGCTATTTGTGAAAACATAATTTCTAAAGAGAACTATTTTTTTAAAGTTTAAAAGTAAACAGAGAGGCCTGAATGGCTTGGTGAATAAGGATCCTGGCTACAAACCTAAATGATCAGAGTTACAGTCTCAGTTTATGCCTGAGCTCAAATCAGAGTTTACACACACACACACACACACACACACACACACACACACAACAAACACACACAAACACACAAACACACACGTATGCACGCATGCACACAGATGCATATATGCACACACACATGCACGCATGCACACAGATGCATATATGCACACACACATTATCTGAACAATTTTAAAGTGAATATAGATCTGCTTCCAAAATAAACTTCAATGCATTTCTTTTCTCTCCATGCAGAAAAAAAATCCAGCTTGTCATCTTGCCTGTCATCCTATATCTTGCCCTTCAGGTACCTCAGTTTCAGTCATCCATTACCTCATACAGTGTATTTTAGGTGTATTATTTGCTTATCTTGTTGCTGTAATACACTGACTAACATGAGGAACTTAGAGAAGGAAGAGTTTCTTTTGGTTTGGAGTCTAAAAGAGCAGTTAGTTCATCAAAGAATATGAAGCAACAGGTCTTAGTAACAAGAGGGAAATGAATGCTTTTCAGTTTTTTTTCTTTTTTCTTTAGTCTGGTACCCAAGTCCATGCAATGTTGTCACTTTAATTAGGGTGGGTCTTCCCACCCCGGGTAAGTCCACTACTTCTATGCCCAAAGGTTTGCCTTCCAAGTGATTCTAGATTCTGTCAAATTGGTGATCAATATTAATAACACACTAGTAGTACTAGCTTCTACATCTATTCCTCCCCTATAGCTCTGACTTTATTCTTCAAAATGTTTTCCCCAAATGTCAAAGGTCAACAACATTTTCGAAAAGGCTACAGACTCAATGTCATCATGGTCTTAGCTTTTGATAGGCTAAGTGCTGTTCTCAACACTTTAGCTTTCTCTCTGTGAGGACAGCATATTAGCTAAGGACTGTGACCTTGTTTCTTTGATCCAAAACCAATTTTATTTAAACTGATCTGACAGTGGGCTACTTCCAGTTGGTGGGCCACGATTATTGTCTGATCAGAGATCTCTCTCCTACACCTTTTTATAATGGACTTTTCTAGTTGCTTTTGATCCAGATCAAGCAAATCTGAGGCCTTCTATGACAAGTCTGTTGAGGGTCTTCTTGTATCATCTCTTGTGATGCCTTCTTCTGTTCCCTTAGTGTTTATTCATATTTAAGTTGCTCTTTTGTGTGTCAATTCAGGACACAGATGTATTTTTGCTACAAACTTAATCCCAGATCCTGGAGAACAGTAAGTCGTAGGCACTCAATAATTTATTTTTCACCCAGATAAATAATTCACCCAAAGGAATAAAGTTCTAAATGAAATATTCCACATTTCGGTGGTGGAATGTGACATTTCTTTACAAGCAGTCAAGGTTCATGATGATCAAGAACTCCTACCAAGTGCAAATAGTTTCAAGTGATTTTTGTTTGTTTTCTCACAAATTTCTAAAGGGCCAGAGAATATGAAGCCAAATTATATTTACATATTTATTTATTTTAATTTTTACATTCTAAAAGGACTATACAAAGTAATTTTTATTATGTCATTTGCTCCCAGATTTATCTTGGTTGATTTCCTCCCACCCTTGTCTTTCTCTGTCTCCCTTCTCCATTTTTGCTCCCAAAGTCACCTATGATGATCAGTGTCAGTTTTCAAGTTGACAGAATCTAGAATCACATTGGAGATGGGTCTCTGACCAGGTCTTTGAGGGATTACCTTGATTAATGCTAGTGTGGGAAAATGCATGCTAATTGCAAGTAGGACCATTTCCTATATGAGGGATTCTGGAAAGTTGAATACAGCACAAGCATTCATTTCTCCTGAGTAAGAGTATAATGTGACCAACAGCTTCAGACTTCTGCTACCTTGAATGCCCATCACAGGGGGCTGTTCCATGAGTTTTGAATTAAAATAAATTTTTTAGCTCTTAAATAGATTTTGGTAATACATTTTATCACACTAACAGGATAATGACTGAGACAGCCTCCTTGTTTTCATACTAGTGTATTCCAAAGCCCCCCATTCCCCTTCTTAAATCCCCTATTTCCTCTCTCATGATCTTTCTAGTTTTATGATCTATGCATGTATAAATTCCTACTAACTATACATATGCAAAATGAAAAACTAGCTTCCACATACTTTTAAAAATGATGTCTTGTTATTATATGAACTGTGAACTATTTTTTCTAACTATAAACACACTAGTCAATACAGAGGAAATTCTTCACTACATCAATAATTCTAGCTCATTAGCCACTTTAATGCTTTAAAATTGTTTTGATGGAGACATTTAAAGGCAGACTTCAATAACACCAGCTACTCCATTGTCTATGTGGTCAATTAGCACTCTCAGTCAAATGCCCACTGCCTGCCTTTTCAATGAATGTGACAGATCTAAGCAACAGACAATAGACCCATTGCTTTCTGTACCCAAAGCTATTTTTTAATGGAAATGATGGAAAATGTGAATGTGTAAGAGTGAAAGGGGTGTCCTGGAAAAGAGACAGCTGATTGTGATAAACAACAACCACAATAAAAACCAAAGCACAGATTCTGAAACAGCTGTGTCATGGCAGGGAATGGAGATGAAAGTGCGACAACTCAGATCAGAAAAGCTGAATGTTCTTCCACCCATTAGGAAGGAGTAGAGGAAGTCCAGTGAGAAGTCAAAGGTGCCAGTCTATGTGAGCTCTGATCATAAAGAAAGGTGGCTGTTACCATAGCCCAGCAGGGCAACTCTTGTAGCCTTCCATGCTACCAGAATATAGGGGAAGTCAGAGGTTACACAATTTTACTTAGCTCATGTAAGCTGGACTTTCTGAAACTAAATAGAACTGAGAAATATACGTGACATCATTTACTGGGGACAACAAAAGAAAAGGATTCATTGCAATAAGGGAAAGTAGAGTTGGTGGGTGACTATACTTATGCACTTAGTTTATTTGGAAGGGTGGAATTGCAACAGAAAAGAAAGGATCAAAGAAGTTTAGGGGAATGTTTTAAATAGTTAAGTAGTAGGTGAGAAAAGTCGCAGAATTTTTCACAGAGTTGGTCTGACTGAAGGTTGTACATGTGATGCTTGCTATTCAGAGTCTTGGACGATTACAAAATTCCTTTATTATCTCACTGCCTAGGTAATAAATATTGGGAATCAAAGATAATCTTTTGCCCGAGATGGAGAAATGTAAGATGAAAATCTCCCATTATCAGGAGTGCTGAATATACATTTGCCTAGAACAGAAAAAGACAAATGTGATATATTCTTGGTAATGAAGATTAATCTACTTATAAGTAAAGTTCCTGTGATATCTTTTGTTATCTATCAAAATTCAGTCTGTCTTTTTGGTACACATACACAAATACACACATATGCATATATGTATATGACACACACACATATATATAACATACATAAAAGTAAGTGTGTATGTGTATATATATATGAATGCATATATACAGGACATGTAGCAGGGACTCTGCAATTAGATACTGCCCCACCTCCTTCTTTTTTCATGACATATACTATGTTATTGCTATTAGCCCTTTTTTTTGCTAATTATATACTGCAATGACAACTGACATTCCTAAATAAATGCAAGTATTGTATCTTATGCAAAATATATTCAACTGACTATATATTGAACTCTTATATTAAGTGATCTTCGCGAACACCCAGTGACTTTTACAAACTGCATTATATGATGTGATGTCAGGCCATGCTGAAGAGACGTTCTCTAAGCAGCTGTTGTAAAAAAGAACATCTCCTTTGGCGAATTCTGAAATATAATGGATAAATCCAGTGCTTCTGTTTTGGTTTTTGTCTTTGTCTCCAAGTGATCCAACTACTTCTTAAATGATTATGTCGTCATAAAACTTACTATGCTTTTTCCAATAAAGAACTTTAGAAAGTAGTGGACTCTGTACAAAATAACATCAACAGGAGTCTTTTTGGTTTCTGGGTTCTTCTGATTGGTCAGGAGCAGCAGTTTGATGCCTGTTTTACCATGGTTTAACCACTAGGATCAGTGAGACCTCAGACAACCCCTATTGTCTTCAGTATCATCAATGATAAAATGAGAGGGATAGGCTAATCATCCCCCAAAGTTCTTTATAATTCCCCAGGTGGTGATTTTCTGTGTACACTATCCCTAGAAACATTATGAAAACTAAAACTAAAACTGATTAAGTTGAAAATGGTCCAACAGCCACAAAGAGATGTTTGACATTATAATCATGAACCTTTTCTACTTAGACTTTTGGTCTTTTTAATTTTGGAAGCAGATGTTTGATGGTCTGTTTAAAGCCTGTGGATGAAAAAAAAAAAGCCCAGCCCAGTCTTGTAAAAGCTCAAAATATTCTTAAGCAGGAATGTCTTTGGCATAATTTTCTGGACCTGTCAGTTGGGTGGGAACTCGCTGGCAGCCTGTTGGAAGCTGTTCTCTTTGTGAGCATCTAACATATTTTCCATTGCTCTCCTCCTGGGTATTCCTTTGTGATCAAAACCAGCAGCACAGTGTGGCATCCAAATTGAAGTTCATTGTCAGTAGAGGTTACCATTTGTACATTTCCCAGAAAAGGGGGAAAAAAAAGCTATTGTCATAGGAAGGATTAATGTGTGGCCATTTGGGCTCTTTATTATAATCTTTTCTTTAAGAATGAGGGATTCGAATGTTAATGCATTCCATAATCTATGAATTATAAAGATATGCTATACTGCTCTGACCTTTTCAACATTTGGTAATTTTGATTGAGTGGCCATTCTGAGCCTGTTCATTTGAACAGCTCTATTACCCTGTGGGAGAGAAGAAGGCTAGCCAAATTTTAAAAATACATTCATCTTGAAGCAAGAATAGAGTAGTTAGTTACAATGTGCCAGGGAGAGAAGGGATTACTTTACTCCAGTTCTCTCCTGTAATCCTCAATACATCAGATATTATGATCACTATCTACAGACAAACAAATTAAGGCTGAAAGAATCATTCATAAGGCTTCATAGGTGAGACAGAGAAGAACCATAATCTCAAGACTGTGTGAACCTTAACTCCAGGCACTTTCTAGTGTATCATGACTTTAGTATTGGGCATGTATATTTAATGTGTATCAAATGCCTACAGACATCCTAACAGTTTATCTGGTCCAGACTATATTTTCAATATGTATACATTTTAAGCACCTATTGTATATCTATTATGCTGTTAAGCATCTATTATGTATCTATTATGCCAGATAATGTGTGGTTTATAGAGACAGAGTTTTGACAAAAGTAAATTTAAAATCTCCACTGCCAAGGAGATGGAAACTAGGGAGAATATTGACTAGGGGTTACTGAGTGCAAACAGACTCACATCCACTTGAAGAAGTATAATTTGAAGAAAACAGTAACCAGTCCTTCTGTTTAAAAGTTAAGAGCAGAAGAAGATTGAAATCCCATAGGAAGAACAATGATGGCTGACTGGGCCACCTAGTGCCCCCAGGGACTAGCCCACCAACCAAGAAGTATACAGGGAGGGATCCATGACTCCAGATATATATGTAGTAGAGGATGGCCCTGTTTGACATCAATGTGAGGGGAGGCCCTTTGTTCTATGAAGATTTAATGCCCCAGTGTAGGGGGGGTGCAGAAGCAGAGGGGTGGGTGAGTGGGTGGGGAGCACCTCATAGAGGTAACGGGGAGGGAGCAGAGGGTGGGATAGGGGCTGTGAACAAATTCATTAACTGCTGTTTATTTAACAATCATTGAATGACTAATAAAGAAAATTAATAAAAAAATTTAAAGCATAATGAAAAATTGTTATGGTAGCTCATGAAACATGGAACTGTGGATGTGGTTCTTGCCCAATAGGAAGAACATCACTGTGAAGCTTTGATTCCAAAAATGTGATTCTGTGAGGAATCATTAGGAAGAATATCTTTGTCTTTATTTTTATTATTTCTTACAGATTAGGATGCTCCTTTTTGATTTGAAGTAGAATTACCCTCCTTTCTTTTCTCCCCCAATGCCTCACATCTATCCTCCTTTGAACCCTTCTCTTAGTTTGATGGTCTCTTTTTCTTTGAATATTATGCATGCATGCTTGCATGTATGTATGTTATGTATGTATGTATGAAAGCACAAATATATATGAACACAGATTCTTGAATTTGATTATAATGTTTGTCTGTGTATATTTTTAGGGCTGACCACTGTTCATTGAGCAACCAGTAAATGAGCTCATTTCTGGGAGACACAAACTCTCTTTTTCCCAGCAATCACTGGTTGTTTTGAAAGACATTTCTTGACCATATTCATGCCCCACTTCTTCTGAAAACCCTCCAGGGTCCACCACGTCATGCCCACCCTTTCAGAGCTTTGGATTTTGTTTTTGTTTTTTGTTGGGAAGGGAGGTTATCTCAAAATACCCTCCCTTGTCCTCTGACTCTTAGAATCTTTTTGTCTTTCTGTCTTTTTGCCTTCTCTTCTATGACATTCCTGAACTGTAAATGTGGTCATTGTGTTGTAAATGTCTTAACTGAAGGCCATCAAAACAAGATAACGTGATCCTTGCATTTTGACCAATCATGGCCTTTTATGATGTTCTCTACTTAAGCGGATACCTTATTTGATCAGGGGTGGGAACTATACTTATATATGTATAGAAGGATAAATATTTAGAATATGGTTAGAGAATATGCTGACTTAGAAATTTAATAGTAGCAGGTTCTCCAATACATTTTGGGACCTCTGGTAGTTTTCTCAGTTTACAGTACCAATCATCAATATGCTCCTACTCACCAGGCTTAACTACAATTAGGTGACTTCTAGTTATCACCAAGATATTTGTCCCACAATTGCAAGGCTGGTAATTGTTGTGGGGTGTGGTGTTATAGCTGAATAGAATGAACTATCAATTGTTTTTCTCCATTGGTACCTTGTATGACACCTTCTGAAACTATGAGAGCTTGTCCTCAGTGAGGAGGCTTATTTATAGGTCAGATTCAGGTCATTCCTCTAAACCTCCTGTCCCAAGTGCAGGGTTGCCAAGTATTGAAGGTGGCTTCAACAAAAGGATCCTACCTTCTTTTCTGGAAGGCACCAAGGACAATGGCAATAGCATATATTACTTTGGGAGCCTTCTGGACTTCTCTGTGCAACAACTCAAAAGAAGGTGTCTTGTTCCCAATACTGGTTTTTCGTTAGGTAGTCTATGGCTTCAGGTTCTATTGTCACCCCAATTGACTGATATAACTTTGTATATAATCAAACATGATCTAAATTTAAGTAGCCCTAAAACAATATACTTCAAACATCCTCAGTGTTATTTATTTACTGACTTCTTTCCTAGCTCCTACACATTACATTTTTGAATGGTAATGCCTGGATAATATTTCATGAAGATGAAAAATTGTTTCCCCGAATACACATTTTAAAAAATATCAATACAGATGCAAATCAATTTTCAAAAGACTGAAAAGACAGAGACAAGAGGATCTGGGGCCAGTCAGTATAGCATACTTGTTAAAACCCACATTTAATGAGAGACTGTCTCAATAAACAACGGGGGGGATTACTGAGAATGAAAGTCCATATTGTACTGTCTACCATCCATACCTACGAGCATCCAAACACATACACACACACACACACACACACACACACACACACACACACACACTCACAGAGAGAGAGAGAGAGAGAGAGAGAGAGAGAGAGAGAGAGAGAGAGAGGAGAGGGGAGAGGGAGAGGGGAGAGGAGAGGAGGGAGAGGGAGAGAGAGAGAGAGAGAGAGAGAGAGAGAGAGAGAGAGAGAGAGAGAGAGTTGATTTGTGTTTGAAAATAGAGTAATCTGGCACTGAAGAGTGAGTGATAAAATAGTGGTAGTACTAATAGGACAAGCTCAAATCGATCAATGTTTACAAGTTACATGCTAAGAATAAGACATGCAAGAACTATCCAGCCTCATCTCTGTGTGGAAATTCCAGGTCTATACCCATTTCTATTACTGAGATCATGTAGCTGATGATGAATTCCTAGGCAACACTGAGGGTTGTGTGACTCTGAAAGACTACAGAAAAGACTCATGTGATATCAATAGTTCATTACACTGTGAGATGAGGTTACAAAATGAACTTTATTACCAGAGGTTTTATTGGTTCCAAACTTAATTTGATTCTGTAGAAGGCAAGGGAATAAATACTTGATTGTCTTAGTGACATTTGAGAAAAATTTGCTTGTATGCCACTTTCACATATTTTTGGACAATGCATCCTGTAAGTCTTTAAATATTTTGGAAATTATATCTTTATGCTAGCTTCTTTAAGAATTAATATATAGAAATAAACATACTTAGAATACTGGCCAGTATAAAGAATAATAGGAAGTTAATCTCACCCTTAGAAGACTCTGTGAAACTAATTAATAGGTTGGAAAGTGGAACTGTTTATTAGAAATCTTCACTTTTAGGATTCATAAACCCAAATGTCAGAGAAATATGTTAAAAGGCTTATTTAATATGGTTGTAGAAAGGTATGGAATTATAGCATTTTAAGAGAACTTTACTTCCTCTGCAATGGATTCTTTGCTGAGGAAGAAAAGGTACACACCAAAAATAACCCAGGGGAACTGTGGCATCCTGCATAGGATTCCTCTCACACAGTGACCTGAGACAGGGTTTTGATGTGTTTGATTCACTCTTCACTGAGTGGGCTAATTCACCCTTCACTGGGGATCTTCTGTGTGCGGTAAATGCTGTGGAAGCTAGGAGCTATCATTCCATCCACTGTAGACACATGAAGAAGAATGCCTTTGTCAAGAACACTGGAGAAGTTTGTTTATGGTGGGATCTTTGGGAAGTGTGTTTTGCCAATAGAGCACCCCTCTACACTGCTTTATCCAGGAGTACCTGGAGCTTCTTTACAGATGGAAAAGTGATTTGGTGATTTGAGAAAGGGGAGCATTTAGGAGTAGGGGTAAATCTTAAGAAAAACACACTTAGCCTATTTTACCTTATCTATGAACAATATGTCGGACTGCTATTTATTTTGCCTTTCCCTTGCTGGCTAAATTTTGTGACCAAGATTCACTATCTAGCTTGGTGTTTACATTTTCACCATACTTACGCTTGTCTAAGATTTGCTTGGTTTATAGACTCTAACTGAATAAAACGAACTTTTCTTTCCTACTTCTTTCCCAGATAATTACATTCTTACCAATTTAGACAATAATTAAAAATAAGTTTAAGTATATGTTGCCTCAACTTATGACCTATTAAATATTCTATAACTCATATGTTCCCCACATCCTACATACAAACCCTGAATTTGAGATGAGTAGTGTCTGTCTGTATATTCTGAATATATATGTATCAAGTTCATGTCATATTACTTGCTTGTTTTACAGGTGATAGTGTTTGTTAAATAGATACTCAGTCCTATGACCTTAGGTATGAAATAGCTAGTTTGAATGCTTTATTTGTGGACTTACATAACCTAAGCAGTAGGAGGTACAAAATCTTAGTTTGTAAAACTATGATCTTCTCCAGGTGAGGAAAGGACATGCTTAAATAGTGTGATAAATTAATATGGTACACACTGGGGGGATGGCTAAGTGGTTAGATACATGTATTGTTCTTGCAAAAGATCCAAGTCTGGTTCTCACTAAGCTTGTTGGGTAACATAATACCACCTCTAACTAACATTAGCTCCAGAAAATCAGATGTCCTTTTCTGGTCTCTGAAGGCACCCACATGCAAATGTACTGACATCCCCCCACACAAAAAATGAACATATAAACAAATAAAATAAAACTTTAAAATAAAGTGTTTTACTTTCTTCTCCATAACACTGTTTTCAGCTACAAATTATCAATTACTCTTTGTTGGTGTTGGTAAAATGTTTGAAGTACTTAGCATGGTTTTACTGCCAAAGTCATCTAGGCAAACTAAAAAAGCAGACAACATAGCATGCTGGAAAAGAACACATCAAAATTCTACCTTGAAAACTAGTTTTCTCTTTTGCAACTATGTTAGTGAATAATTATCTGCTGTCTAGCACCACACAGCATGGAGAGCGTACAGAGTAAAATTTATGCCCTGAGTGACCAAGAAGAGACATTGAAAAGGCCATAGACATGGATCTTACAAAAGTGGTTAAAATTGGAACTTTGAAAAACTGCACTCAGGGGACTGAGGGCTCTTCATGATTACCAGGCTACAGAGTCAAATAAAAATAGAATCATTTCAGAAAAACAAGTGAGGAGAGTATAAGTAATATATTTTACATATACAACCTACAATATGTATATAACTTACAGTATTGACTTATGGTTTGATGAGTAGTATCTCAGTGATTTTGATTGGCCTGGGAACTTGTAAAAGAGAAATAAATATAGAAGAGTGTTGTAGAAAAAAAAATAATACAGTTTCTTCTCTCATTACATAGGCCATGACTGAAATTTCTATAAAGAAAGACACAGTAATAAGAGAAAACTACGAGACTATATTTCAGTTTTAGGTTCCCCCAGAATGGAAGACTCGAAGATTTGAAGAGAGCTGTAGTTTTAGTGTAAATCTGCTGGAAAAAAATAGATAGCTGTGGGAAAACATGACTGGATAAAGAGTGTGTGACCTGAAGGACACAAATGGAAGAATTTCACAAGGCTTGCTAATTCTTATTCTCTGTCTTTCTGTAAACCAGCTGAACTCCCATGGACAAGTAAGACACTTGTTCCATTATAAAGTCTGTGTAGGGGGTGTGGAAAAGATCAGAGCATATACATTCAAAATTGTACTATTTGATTCAAGAAGAATAATTCTAAGTCTTATGAATTTCTTGGGTAAAAGGGGGTGGAGTAAAATAAAAGACATGAAATGAGGCTATAGCTTATCGTGGCTCTAGTGTACTTGCCTATCTTGTGAGACACTAGCTTTGATCCTGAGTATTTCCAGGATAAAAAAGAAAGAAAATAAAAAGAAAAGTGATCTCAGAGAAACCTTGCTTTGAGGTCATTTCTTATGTCTACACACCATACCCAGGGGTTGTGTTGTGAGCCAGACAAGGATCCATGTTTAATGAATGACAAGGTTTGTTTCTCCCTCAGTCTCAAGGAATGCATTCTTGTTCTGTAAAATTCTTGTGGAGGAAACGTGGTACTCACAACCCATTCACTCATGACAGCAGCCAAAGAGAGGCAATGCATGATTCTTAAGAAAACATGGTATTCACAACCCATTCACTCATGACAGGACACAAGGAGAGAGCAAAGAAATAATTGTACCAAGGTCCTCTATTTGCAAGAGTGTGCCTGAAGGGTTTCTTACAGGAAGTGGGGTACCTTAAGACCAACTGCAGACTGAAAACCCTATACCAACATTGGTGACATTCATGAAAGCTGCAACTTTGGAGCAGTCAGACCTGAAAGCCTCCTTCCAGTGTTGTTTGTTACTGAGGAGGATCCCTGGTAAATCATGAATAGTTGGACTTTCCTGGGCACATAAAGTTTCCTTTTCGGGTCTCATGATATGTCCTCCTCATTTCTGGAGGGAATGTTTCATTTCTGAGGGAATTTCTATTCAACAGCATATATACTTCTGAAAATAATTTTACCAGATGAATATCTGACTGAGCTAGAATTTTAAATGCTTATTCTCCTGAAAGGGGTCGGTAGTAAGATCCCAGGTATCCTTTCTAGAAATATGTTTGATTGGCATAGTGAAAGGATTTAATTGAGCTGAGTGTTCTCTAAAAGCAGTAACTTGATTTTCCTTAAATTTATTTCAACAAAATGTAACAGTAAATAAGTCATCACAATTGGAACTGTAGAGAGGTTGCAGAGACCATAGGAGATTAACTTGTTCTATAGGAATTTATAGGCTCTGTTTCTGCTCTGAGAATAGAGAAGTTAGAGCTAAGGAACACTCCTCAATTACCATGTGACTAGAATGTGGGAATCTTGAGAAGTGTTTACTAATTACTGCTGTGGATCTAGGTCACCTTAACTGTGATCGTAATCAGAGCTCATCAAGGGATGGAGGACATCCTATGGATATGATTCAGTATGTTTCTACTTTTTACACACACCATACATACTGGCTTATGTGTAGAAGTACTAAAGACAGCTGGATATTAGCTTGTTTAGTACAAGATCATGATTGTTACTGGATAACTTGATCCTGGACATGCAGTCAAGGCTAATAGCTATATACCGTCCAATTATTATGCATATTGATGCATATGTGCATGTGTAAATATGTATTTTTCTCCTATTCTCTTCCAACTACTTTTTGCCAACTTGCTAATTAATTAATCCATTTTTAATTTTATTTTTAAATGTGTATTGTGTGTCTGTGTGGGGGTTTGCCCAAATATGTACAGAAGCCCAAAAGAGGGCATGAAAATCTTCTTGAGCTAAAATTGTAGGAGGTTATGAACTCCTCACGGTGGGTATTGGGAAGTGAGCATCACTCCTATGCACCATCAACAAGTGCTTTTAACTTCTGACCCGACCATTAAGTCTCTGTTTGTTAACATTTTTCCACTCTGTATACATTAAGCCTTTAATGTTAGAAAGTCTCTTAATAAAGCAAAGTTTATGTCTTAGTACCACTGGCTGACATCCGATGTTTCAGCTTTTGTATCAGCAAATATGATCAACGTTATCTGTAATTCTGAGAATTACATTAAAAAATATCCCACACATGATACGTTTATCCTAATACTGATTTGTTTTATCACTCCTCTGCCTAAGTTCCCCTGGGCAGAGTGACCATTTCCCCAATAAATCCACCTAAACCAATCAAGCTCAGCAAGATTGAAACATGTTCTCAGTAAAGGTCAAGATCTTGGTTCCTGGTCTCAATTCCAGAACCCAGTGTAATATTCCTGTCAATCCTGTCAAAGGAATGACTGCCATGGCTTCAATAGACTATTGAACTCTAGAAAGAAAAAAAAAAATGTGACCCTTATCATTGATTTTGTAACTCCTTGTGTGTTAGAGAGAGAAAGAAAGAGAGCATGTGGTGTTTGCATGTGACTATATTGGTATGCACTTGTGTGCATGTAGTTACAAGAAGTGAATTGGGGGAAAAATAAAAGAAGTGAATTTGGAGTTATTCCTTAAGAATAAGACAAGTTTTAATGTTTCCAAAAATTCCTTTTACCTCTTTGAATGCCCTCAGTGTCTGTTTTCTGATAAGGGGGATATAAACCTTGATAATAAGTTAGAAATTTGAAGCATTTTAATAGCTATGTGTCCCTCAGTTTAGATTTTTTTTTTGTGATGTGGGAACAAATATGCTTTTAATCTCAATGGCAATGAATATGTCTCAGGTGTTGTGTACATTACAACAGGAACCAATTTACCAGTATTTCTCCAGTGCAAAAAAATACTCATTGTTTTCCATCCCTTATATCAGTTCTCTCTTTACCAATCAGTTCTCTCTTTACAGAACTGAGATCACCCAAGTTATTGTTAGGATAGGATTAAACAGAATACTTTACACTATAAATTTAGGAGCTTTTACATTAATTTGTGTGCTTGGATGTTTTGATCACATGCATCACTGAGTACCACTTATGTAGCTGGTACTCTCAGAAGCAAAAAGAAGGAACGGGAGTTTTAAAACTGGAGTTACTTCTAGGTTTTAGCTGTCACTTGGGTGCTGGGGAGCAAACTTGGGACCTCTGCAAACATAGCCAGTGCTTTTAACCACTGAATCATCTTTCTTCCACACAATTTATGTTTTCATCAGAATAGGAAAAGCACTGCTATAATGACAAATGCATACTAAAATCCCAGGGAAATCAAATCAACAATTGATCATTTCCTAATTGATCCAACTTCAGAGTGTGTGTGTGTGTGTGTGTGTGTGTGTGTGTGTGTGTGTGTGTGTGTGTGTGTGAAGGGGTGTTGACTCTTCTCAATCTTGGATATGTGGCATTTGAAAAAGTGACTTTATGATTGCTATAGGTGGAAAGAGAATTAAATGGTTACTAGAAGTGCTTCGAAGGAACCACCCAATACCTTGCTATCCTGTGCAATCTAACCCCAAAGAAAATTGGAGACACATGTGGATTCTATTTTTAAATATGTCTCTGTGTGCATGTGTTTGTATTATGTGTAATGATAAGAGAGTTTAGTGTATATAATAGGTATCTGAGTATGTGTATGTCTGTGTGTGTGTCTGTGTGTTGTGTGTGTTGATTGGTGTGTGTGTGTGTGTGTGTGTGTATGTGGGTGTGTCTGTGTGTTGTGTGTGTTGATTGTTGTGTGTTGATTGTTGTGTGTTTATATGTTTGTGCATCTGTGTGTGTCTGTGCCTGTGTGTTTGTGTGTGATGTGTGGTGTATTTGTGGGTGAGTGGAGGGGCATGTGTGCCATTGCATATACATTAAGATCAGAGAACTCTGGGATACATACTCACTTTCCACCGTTCTTTGAGTCAGGGTCTCTTATTCACTGATGCTTACTCCAGCATATCAGGCCCCTGAACTTCTAGGGATTCTGCTATCTGTCTTTATCTCACCGTCAGAAAGCTAGCATAACAGGTAAATGCTATATTTGTCCAGTTTTAGGTGTGATTTAATGTCCAGGTTGAGGTCTTCATGCCTGCACAGCAAGAACTTTTATGTGCTGAGCATTTACCCAGACCCACATGTGAGTCTTGATAACAAGGAGAGGATCTTCTTTAGATGGTGCACAAACTGCAGAAGCTTACCTAATGAAGTCTGATTCTGAAAAGAACTGAAGGTAATGTTTCTAGTTTCTCTACATGGTTCCTAAATTGCCTGTCAACTTCCTGGGTAGAGCAATGCTTAAGACATGATGAAAACATAACCACGTTTATTCATAAAGTTATTTCCAGAAACAGATAAGGAGAGCTCTAACCACATAAATGATTTAACTTGTAGATGGACTAAAAAGTTGGATACATTATTTATGGTGTCGGAATTGTGAAAGGTGGAAACTAATTAGAGGAAGTAGGTCAGTAAAGCTGTATCCATTGAACACTGCAACATGCCTCATCACTTCCGGTGACACTCATTTCTTTTCCTGTTCACCATGAAGAAGAGAGCTGTTCTGCCATGCTTCTACACCATAACAGATCAAAAGCTCTGAAATCCTGAGCTAAGATATTTTACATATGGTCAAAACAATTACAAAATTAGTATAAAAACTCTACAGGATTCTGTCCCAGGTTCATCTCATATAGATAAAGGTTTGTGGTTTAAAATCTTGGACAATATTGTTTGTTACATTATCAGTAATGTTTAGCATTATACCTGCGTCTTTTACTATTATGGTAGATATTGCAATGTCTCTCATATAACTGCTGTTTTAACAATGAGATTTTGAAATCTATACTATTGAAAACCTAGCTACATAATTAGCAGGGTTATTACTTTATTTTAATGCAATTTAACCATCGTTTACTTTATTTTAGCAATTATTTCTTGGATGACTGAATTGCATAATCTATGTTATCACATGGGGAATATCTGAATAAGTAACAATTAAATGCATTCTTTTAAAATATAACATGGAGAAGACAAGAAGATAACTTTCTTTTGACCTCATGAAGCTTCTGGAGGAACAAGTCTATAAAGGTGTCATTGTATGTGGAATTAATTTAAGATACTTCATTCTGAACAGATGCATTTTTCCAGGAGTTTCTCTATACTGAACTCTATTAGTGTTCATTAACAAAATTCATTAAGGTAAAGTTAATAAGACCATTTGAAGAATAAGTATTGCCCATTGGAGAGAAAATAGATCCATAAAATCTTGAACTCTTAACTAGTAAGAGATTTTTGTTAATTAACTAGAAGTTGTTTTTCTTCAATGTCTTCTAAGGAAATGCTAAGATTCATCAACTGTTATACAATTGCTTTGTTCTTATACTACATTATTCTACTCCCATTCTCCATGGTTTCACCTTCTTTTGTTACGTACAGTTATTCTCTTCTCTTTATATTCATACTGACAGAAAGTCAATTTTGGGACTGCCAAACAAGTGGGTTGTGATTTGAAAGTAGCAAAGCCTTTGTTTATACAACATACTTTGGGAGAAAGACTTAAAATTCTACTCAATTAAAGGACTCAGAACGAATGTGAGAATTTAAATCACTTTTAATAAACAATGTGTTATCGTTTCATACTTAAAGTCAATGAATGGAAAAGTTTCTGTACAATTTTCTGCATAAGAAAGACGGGAGGTTAGGAAAGATACCTAAGTTGGTAACATGATTGCTTTATAGTTGTATAGATCTGAGCTTAAGACCTAGATCCCACACAAAAATTATGACCATCATAGCTTATGCTTGGAATTCCCATTATGGAAAGCCAGATACAAAAGATACCTGGGATTCACTGATTTCAGTGTATCCTACTTGGTGACTTCCAGGCCAGTGTGGAACACTAGCTTTGTGAACCGTGCTTGAGGAATAACTTCTGTTTTAGATTTCAAATGCATATATGGAAGTATTAGTACACACTACACATACAAATGCACCTGCAATTAAATATGCATTCATACACATGCACACAGACACATTCACATGTGGATACATACATGATCACACACCTTCACATACACCTGTTCACACACGAGCATACATACTTCCATATATATAATATGCATATATTATATATATGCACATACATACATGCACTCTCACATATACACTCCCCCCCCTCTCTCACACACACACATACACACACACACACACACACACACACACATACACAGAGAGAGAGAGAGAGAGAGAGAGAGAGAGAGAGAGAGAGAGAGAGAGAGGCCTGCACACACATGTTGAGAGAGAGGGAACAGAGAATTTCTTTTCCAGTTGATTTGATAAAATCCCTGACAAAATCAACATAATGTAGAAAGTTTATTTTTGCTTAGAGTTCCAGGGAGATGGTCCACCATTGTGGGGATGACACTGCAATAGCAAGAAGTGCAGAAGACATTGGACAGGAGCACTAGTATATACTGAATCTATACTTTAGGAGTAGAGTAAGAAAGAAATAGACAGAGGATTAAAAAGCCCCTAGATCCACACCAGTGATTAACTTCTTCAGTGAGGATCTCTCTCTCTCCCTATCTCCTACCCCCCCCCACACACACAGGGTTGTGGAGGGAGCGAGGTCAAAGGAGAGACAGAGAGATTGAGACAGAGAAGAGAAACTAGTGTTCTGTCTTAGGAGATGGCTTGATTCATCCCAGGAATTGCAAAGCAAAATGGGTTTCCCTTCAATAAGTGTAAGCCTGTTAAAAGGCAAACACATACGTCCATTTCTTTCAGAACCCAGCACTAGCTATGGCGCAGTCTTTTAAATATACTCAGAAGCATGCATTATGAGCTGGCCCTTGAAGATCAGTAAGGAATTGAATTGACACACACACAACATCTTTACTTTGTTTGTTTCCTTTTTTTCCAAGCTACGAATAATACTGAGAATAATATTTGAAAGGAAGAAGGAACATAACAAATAGAACTGGTAAAGTGAGGGAACCCAATGAGTATTTGACAAGAGTGATGGGGACTGGAAAAAGGGCAAGAAAACTTACATGTGGCTAACTATCTCAGATAGTAGAGCTTCAATCATAACGGTGCTAAAAAATTCAAGAATTTCCAACTTCTTTTATACACGTTGTTTATATGTAATTCAACAGCTAAAGAAAATTTAAACGTTTAATTACCATCAAAACTCCCTAAGGTTTATAAAATGGATTGATTTTCTACTCTATGTGTTTACACATTTTTGTATGTGTATATATACACATTTGTGTGTGTGTGTGTGTGTGTGTGTGTGTGTGTGTGTGTGTGTGTGTGTGCTTGTTTATGTGTGGCCATGTATGAATATGTGTATATGTTGGTCAGAAGTAAACATTGGGTATCTTTCTCAGTTAATCTCCACTTTAGGTTTTGAGACAGGTCTTTTACTGAACATGGAACTTGGCTAGGGTGCCTGGCCAATATGCTTAAGGAATCCTTATGTCTCTTCTTCCCCTGCTTTAAGATGCCTGACTTTTTACATGGGGTTTGTGGGAATGGACTCTGGTTCTTGTGCTTGTGCTGCAAGTTTTTCACCAACTAAAATGTCTCATTTTAAGTAGGAAAACTATGACAATAAAGGTTTTAACAAATTAAATCTGAACATGAGGATTTCGGGTTAATAAATGCATTAATTCAAGAGAACTTTCATCATGTTTAATTAGGAATTGACCGTTGCATTTCATGTGTCAGTGATATTTGATGCCATTATCCAGAGTACACTTTGTGCTTCTCTTTTGTCCTGATAAACTAACATTAGGGAGAGGAATGATGCAATCAGCTTTTAAGCAAATTCTTTTGTAGGTTTCTGGTTTCACCTTATTTTTTGATCTTTCTGCATGGCTCATTTCATTAAAAATAATCCCAGAATGATATATTTTTTCTCAATCTTATATGTCTTTGTTGGCACAGCAAAACATCCACATATATTTAAAATACAGTGACCCAAACAGTTATTAATAGCATGTTGTAAGTTCCTAGGGTAAATGTATGTACCTTATCTAGTTCTCTAGCCTTCTCTAAATTTCATATAGAAAAATTGGGGGACTTCATAACAAGTGTTTTGTATGTATTCTATTAAACCTATGATAGGAAATAAGTTCTCCTTAGAAGAGAAGTTCTGGTTGGGGTTCAGAATTGGGTTGCATGTCTGAAGGAAAATTTGAGTAGTATGCAGGTGGAAAAGTCTATTAAAAATTACATAGCAAACGTATTGTGGATTCAGCCACTCAAATATATAAATAATTAAAGCTGTAGATCAAGGCTGCACAGAGATCAGGAACTATTGACGTCTCTCCGATCAGGATTCTGTTCAGCAAAGAGGAAGGTTGAGAGTAGTAAGAAGAATGCTGAACCAGCACCAAGTTAAGGAGATAGTTGTCCAGGGTTGATTCAGTGGTAATGTATGTGAGACTCATTGTTTGTATGGTTAAGTTTCAGAGATAAGAGTAGAACTTATCAAGATACTAGGAGAGGATCCAGAATTAAGGTTAGGGAAGTCCTCCAGGCCTCTTCTGCAAATCATTGAGGGTCTTTTTCTTCAAGGATACCTGATGCTCACACCTGAAAGAGTGTGTAGGGCATGGCCTAACTTTGGCACATGGTAGAAGATGAGGTTTACTGAGAATGCGAACAAGGGAGGGTACTTGCATTGTATGTCCTAGAGAGGAAAGAAAGGCTGAGTGTGTCCAGAAAAAAGTGATAGAGCATTTCATTTGTATCTCAACGGTGGGAAGGAAGCCTTTGGTTGACATAGAATGATGGTTAGCCTGTGGTGGAAGCCCTAGAGGGACATAGCCCTCAGAAGAAACCTTAGGTGAGCACAGGTGACAAGTTGTGCCTGAAACACAGAGGCAAACCATGTAGTCTTATGAAGAGGTAGATTCAATTCGTTGTTGCTAGGTGACTGAGAGCATTAACTGTGAACCTTGCACTGTGGTAGGTCAGCCCATTGGAATGTGTGGACTGGTGCTGGTAAGATCTCAGTGCAGTCCGGTTCCCAGAAACATAAGCTGTCAACATCAGAGGGAGAGTGTGAACGCCATGTTAGTGCTCTTCCCAGGCCACAGGTGAGACATTTCCTTCCTCTGGGCAGCACCTGTGATCTTCACAATGTGGAGGTAAACCTTTGGAGAATGTTAATCCTTAAGTGGTGGAAGGCTTCCTTCCTCTTGGGAAATAAAAAGCATTGGCAAGTGAAATGGTAATATCCCAGGATCCCAAGGAAGACTATTTGCCCTATGATAAGGACTTAGTATGAGATTAAGGGGATAAATTCACTTTTTACTTCAATTGCTTGAGGTCAAGTCTAGACTGAATTTTCCTGATTGTTGTTTGATAAATTGATATGAGAAAATGCAGATAAGTGTGGGTGGTATCACAGCTGGGTTGATCGTTATGGTGGATATGAGGAGCATGAGCAAGCTATTAAGAGAAAGCAAGTAAGCAGCATCCTTGCATAGCCTTTGCATCAGTGGTTTCCTCCAGTTTCCTGCATTGACTTCCCTCTGTGTCAAACCATTGCCTGGAAGTATAAGAGGAAATAAATCCTTGGCTAGCCAACTGGTTTGTAGTCATGATGTTTTTATCACAGTGACAGTGTCTCTAAGACAATGAAATAGAATGAAAGGGACAGTGAGATTTGAGATGTTATAACATACAGTTCTAAAATAATGATTACATGGCAATCTCAAAGATATGTTTAGCAGTCCATTTCTATACACAAGCCCAGAACATATTCTTCTTTGAATATGTTCTTGTCCCAGATCAAAATCCAGTACAACCAGGCATTTGAGCAGATTTGGGTAAGCAGTGCTACCTAGTGACACATGGCCAAAGTTGTAGAATATGGCTGACAACTTGCTTTAGGACATTCAGCTAGAGTACTTGACAGCACAAGTTGTCTGGATTTCATGGACAAGATGACCAAAGAAACTTTGTAGCAAAAGTCTTTTCCCTTCCAAATCTGGGCTTTGGTTTGAGAAATTGTACAGCTTAGAAACACACAGACATGGACACAGACACCGACACAGACACAGACACAGGTACCATCACAGACACAAACACAGACACAAACACACACACACACACACACACACACACACACACACACACACACGCACAAGTACACTCCATAAGATTGACTTTTGGGCAAACCTATGGGGCATTTTTCTTGACTTAATAATTGATGTGGGAGGGCCAAGCTCATTATGAGAGGTGCTACCCTTAATCAGGTGGTCCTGGGTGGGATATATAAAACAGGTTGAGGAAACAGTGTGGGAAAGTCACTAACTGGCAATCTTCCATGTCTGATTCTATTCCTGGCACCCAGTATAAGCCTTGCGTTCTTGTCCTGACTTCCCTTTGTGATGGATTCTAACGTGAGAGCTGTAAATGAAATAAAATACTTATTTTGAAATTTTCTTTGGGTTTCAGTATTTTATCAAGCAATAGAAACACTGATTAAGAAATTTATCTATCCCAGAGCTAGTCTATGCCAAGTTTAAAACCATTTGGGGGCCTACATGAAGCTAATGTCCCTTCTGGGAAGTTGTAGAAGGTGCCCACCAGCAAAATTGGCATGTCCCGGGACAGCCTATTGATGAAATTTATCAGTGCCCTTTCACTAGTGGCAGCCCAATTGAAGGAGCAAAAGGTTCCCAGTTGAGTACAGGTCATAGGTTGTTCTATGAAATGTGGATGCATGAAAATGCAACTTTAGAAATTCTGATCTCTGTAATTGAGATGCTGGTCTAGGGATAGGGGTGCATTCTTGTACCCTGTGCTCTATCCTCTGGACTGCAGATATGGTGAAGGCAGTGTGACCTATGGAAATAGCAAGTCTCATAGTGTTGATGTCAGTTATTTGGGAGATGGGATATGGCTGGGACGGCAACCAGAAACTTTTTATCTTCTGTGGCTTCCCTGAAGTTTACTTCTGTAATATCTACATCCCCATGCCTGTAATTACCTCTTAATTGCTGTCCCTAAAAAATCAATATCAACCAACCAAGCTCCCTGGGACTAAACTACTACCCAAAGACTATACATGGACAGCCCCACGGCAGCTGCATATGTAGCAGAGGATGGCCTTGTTTGGTACCAATTGGAGGAGAAGTCCTTGGTCCTGCCAAGGCTAGACTCCCCAGTGCAGAGGAATGTTGGTGTGGGGGGTGAGAAGGGGGTGGTTGGGGAGGAAAACCCTTACAGAAGAAGGGGAGGGGGAGGGGATAGTGGGGTTATGGAAAATAACCACAGGATCCAGAGCAAAATTTCTTTCCTCCTCTGTTATTCCATAAATACTATTAAATACTAATTAATGCTCTAGTTTATATTCAGTACTCAATAGAATGTTAATAGTATTTAAATGAATAAATAATATTTCCGAAAATGAATATAACTTAAGATGGTGACTCAATTATTGCCCATTCTTGACTCAAGTTTGAGTGTAGCAGGAGGCACTTTAATATGAATATTATTTGCTTTTCTGCTATAGCTTCAATATTGAATATCCACAAACTTTTATGTTTGAGCACTTGGTCCCCGTTGGTGGCACCACTTGAGAAAGTTATGGGAACTTTAAGAGGCTAGACCTGTCTGGGAAGTATCATCCTTGAGTTTTTATAGCCCTGTTTCATTTATTATTCATTTGCTGCTTCTTTACTATGGACATAACATGGTCAGCATCCTCCTGATCCTGTTAATATATCCTTCCCACAATGATGGACTGTGTCCCGTGAAACTGTGAACCTCTCTTTCCTTCCTCAAATAAGTTGCTTCTCACCAAATATTCAGTCACAACAATAAAAAAAAATCAAACAAAACAACCAAATAACACATTCTCCTATCACAAATCTCAAAAGATAAGAACAATTGATAAGTTTTTAATTTATCCATGGGAAGATGGTTGTGAAGATATACCTTGAGATTCATATGTCAGTCATAAATTTGAAAGTCAAGAGATGAAATTTCAATCTTACAGAGCAAGAACAAAGAAGCCACTGAAGATATAGAGTTATTTCTCATGATGAGACACTTAGATAAATGGATAAAGATTAGAAGGCTGACAATTTTCCTTTAAATTCTCTTGAGTGGACCTGCAAGAATGTATTGATCTTTTTTTAATCTTAAGGACTCATATTCAAACCCAAGCTATTTATGGCTTCTGTATTTCTAACCAATCCATGTAGCTGGATGAATTCATTTATTTTATATTATAATTAACTTTATTCACTCAAGGAGTCACAGAAACCCAAAAGCTAGTATTCATTGGGAATATGAAAGACTTCCAAATGAAATCAGGAAAGGATGAATAAAACACCACAAACATCATATTGAGATGATTCAAACCTATTAGCAGTTAATAAGAAAACTCAGAGGTTTTATTAAAGAGAGCAGTGCAAGCTGGGAGATACAGAGATAGCTGCTGTGTATGCAGCACTTCCCTCCATATAGAACCATCATCAGTCCTGGACGGAAGCTACTCAAGATACAGTGAAGTTCTGACAGCAGTCGACTGTCAGGTGGGGAGTAAGAAATTCTGGAAGACCGGAAATGGGGAAGTGATTCTCTTCCGTGCTGACCTATCTGGAAATCATGCAGAGCTCTTCTCATTAAAAGTCCCATGGCCTTGTCACTTATGCTAGTGTATCCCTTAGTGATGCAGTTGTGTTTACTAAGCCACCCATGTGCCTATGAGCAAACCCTCACCCACACTTCAATAAGTAACCTCAGTAAACTTATTGGCCAACCAATTTGGACTTTGGTGGTATCTTTATACTGATTTATTGTCAGTTTCATTCCTGGGCTGAGTAGATGATTTTTACATCTCCCCACCCCAAATATTGTCACACAACAGCAAATGTGGCCTTTAACAAAAGAAAGCAAAGTTGTTGAAAATGTTATTCTGCTAGGAAAGGCAATCCTGTAAAGTGACATGCTCAAAGGATAGGTTTGAACAAATATGTCCACTGCAAGGGGATCATTAAGATGTCCAGACAGCATAGAGAGCAAGTAAATAAGCAATGTAAAACTGTTTGAGGCTCTTTCCATAAATATGTTGTCAGAGCACAGGTAGGTTTATGTAGGTTTGCACATACACACACACACACACACACACACACACACACACACACACACATACACACACCAATATTCTTCATTGTGCTAAACTCTTAAGATGAGAAATATAAAAATCTCAAGAAGGCTGTAGTGGTTAAGTGCTTGGCTCTTAAGTGTAAACATCTGAGTTCAGTTCCTGAGCGCCTACATAAAAAGCCAGCTGTGGAGCTAGGAGCTTGAAAGGTCTGGGTTAGGAAGCAGAGACTCAGTGGTTAGTCAATATAGGTAAACTGGGTTCAGTGGAACACCCTCCACTGCCCCCCAAAAAAGTGAGGTGGTGAATGATTGAGGAAGATATCCATTGTTAGCCTCTGTTCTCTGTCCCTTCTCTCTCCCTTCCCTCCCCCTCCCCTTCCGTTCCCCTCCCTCCTCTTTCCTCTCCCTCTCTCTCTCCAACTTCTCACTCCTCTACCTCCCCCTCTCCCCCCAGTCCCCTTCCTCCTCTTCCCTCCTCCTCTCCCTCCCCCTCTCTTTTTCTCCTAAAGACACAAACACACTCACTCACACAAGAACTAGACAAAAAACCAGACAAAGCCAACAAAGTTGCTCCTCAGAGAACCAAAGTTCATAGAACTTCTCAACAAATTCAGTGATTCATATTTCCACCATTAGTTTCCAGAAGTAAGAAATACACAGCCCGAGGAGCGTATAATAAATGGTTATTTTAATTCTGGTTTGAATTCCATCTTTATTGTAATGGCACACAACTTTATTTTATTTTTTTGGCTACACGCCTCCCTCTGATAAGATTGCTGAACAAAACGTAGATAATTTTGAAGTGTCCAAATTTTGCAGAGGTTTACAGAACAACAGGGGGAAAAAAAGCAATCTTCTCCCAACTGCTTATTTTTAGAATGTGTCCTTAAATTTCAGAGTTTGTCATTATCTTTCCAAGAACTTATTTGTATTGACCTTTCCCATCCTTTTTCCTTAACATCTTAAAAGCTTCAATCATATCTCAACTCTTCCACGTCTTCTCTCCAACTATTGTAATTTCAGTTTTTCCGGCTTTCAGAAGTAATATAACCTCCTTTCACATTTATCATTCCGGTACCGTCAATCCCTTCTGCCTCCTCAATGTCTTTCCGGGGACATTATTCCTTCCTCTACTGAGGGAGATTGTCTCAAATGGCAAGTCACCGAGTGTACTTAATCAGCTACCATTACAGTGCCTGGCTTCTCACGACATGTTTGTAGCCCATTTCATAAATTTATTGTTCTTAAAAGCAAACCTAATTTTGCAATGAAACTATCCAATCCCCTTTTCATCAAAAACCAAGGTAAAATATGTCTTCGGTGTAAACAGTCCTATTGAGCTGCCGAGATCTAATTGGACTCAGTTCACACTGTCTTCTCCGAATCCATTCCTCTTGGACTTCTTATTACAGTGGGTATTGCTTTGATCCCTTCCCAGGTCTCTTTTGTCCCTTGTTTCTTCCTTATTTTGTTTTTCCTTAACTCCTAGAGTGACCAGAGCAGGCTATGACTCACTGCCTGTATTATACTGTACACACAGTAATCTATGTACAGCATGTGTCGTGTACACATAAGATCCTTGAAGTTCCCTGCAGATGAGGCTTCCACAAAGGCTGACAGCCTTGTTCAAGATCATGTGTTTCGCTCTCTCTGACCTTCATGTTTACTAAGCCAAGAATCTGAAACTAGAGCTTTCAACAGACAGTCTAGCTTTGGAGTATTACCAGGTTAATGGTAAGATTCAGAGATTCTCATTTTGTGAATATCAGAATGTTTGTGTGCTATTTGCATTTATTTGCATGATTATTTCAAAGGGTCAGTACTGCAGTATACAAGTTGAAATGTGTTAAAGTTACTGAGATTTACATGATATTTATGATCTGCTCCTTTGGATGGTTTAGGGCATTTTTATCATCTGAATCTGAATGCCGAATGTCAACTCTCCGTTTTCTATTTCCGTCACCTCTATAACCTCTCTGAATCAATTTTTCCTCCAGCTTCATTTGTATATGAATACTAGCAATTTATATTTACATATTTAAATTGAATACTTAAACAGGATATAAATACCATAGTGTTAACTCTGATATTTTTTTCATAATTTCAGTGTCCCTTGATCAACCACAGAAATGCAAAATTTCTGTTAAACAATTCATAAGGGATAAATCTCATGTTATACTTAATATTATGGTGGAATCTCAGTCCATTCTTTCTGATCCATTCTACGCTAGACCTACATCATCCTATTGTCTAGCTAATTCATGTTGTGCGCATGACCTATTTGCTCAGTTACTTGGTGGTCATCTTATCAGATTGCCTCTTGCTTTTTATATTGGATATTTTATTTATGCATATTTCAATGTTATCCATTTTCCTGGTTTCCCCACTGGAAATCCCCCATCCCATCACCCCTCCCCCTGCTTCTACGAGGGTGCTCCCCCACCAACCCACTCCCACCCACATCCCTGCCTTGGCATTCCCCTACAATGGGGCATCGAGTCTTCATAGGACCAAGGGCCTCTTCTCCCATTGATGCCCAACAAAGCCATCCTCTGCTACATATGTGGCTGGAGCCATGGGTAGTTCTATGTGTACTCTTTGGTTGGTTTAGCCTTGGGGAGCTCTGGGGTGTCTGGTTGGTTGATATTGTTGTCCATCCTATGGGGTTGCAAACCCCTTTAGCGCCCTTAGTCCTGTCACTGTTCGGCCTTATGCAGTAGAATATCATGATTTCATGTGGTTATACATCATTCACCTTTTCATGTAGACACTGTCTCATCTCATAATAGCTATTAGAGGAAAGTTAATAATAGTTTGGGCAAGACCGCATTCCCATTATTTTTAATATGCTATACTGTCATAATTATATCTATTCTTGTCATTAGTCTGCACTGTGCCTAATTTGAAAATTAAGCCTGATTCCAGATAGGTATTCAAAGGAAAAGCAGCTAATGCTGTATTTGGTGCTGTCTTGGCTTTGGGCACAGACTGGAAAGAGAGTCTCACAAATGCCCTCAAATTTGACTTTTACATGTGAATTCCAATTTAAAAAAAAGTTTATGCAAAACTAAACTTACACAGAGTTATGGATAGAGAGGATAATAGGAAAAGCCTAATGTTCACCTACCAAAATCTATAGCAGGTAACCATTCAAGATTCTTCTCTTAAATCTAAGCATACTAGTAATATTCTGCTTATTTTAAAAGAATTGAGAAGATGTTTCTGAAAAATGAATAAATCGAAAGGATAGTATTCAAACCCAATATGTCTGGCTTCCCGCTGGAGATTAGCTACTGATCCACCGTGATGATGTCTTAAGTAGCTAATAGGACCTAGCTTCTTAACCAGCCCATCAACACACATTTTCTTCTCTGTGTATTGTGGGATACAGAAAGGGCAAAATACAATCTTCCCAATCAGGAACTTTTGGGCTGGGGTGATGGCTCAGCTGATAAAGCAGTTTTTTGTCTCAGTGAGAGACCCTGTTCCAAAATCAATGTTGAAGGCAATGGAAAATGTCATGTGACTTTGATTATGGCTCTGCACGTGTCAACCATGAACAGAACTAAGTGAGTAAATTAACAAACAATGGCAAATGAATATTTTAATCACTTTTTGGAAAGAGAAAAGATTGGGAAAAATGAAAGCCCATCATATAGCAAACTGTCTGTGGGGAACAGAAAGCACATAGATGCTTTTCAGACTCTTCACCCAAGTTCACTGTGCACCTGAATCTGCTATACAAACAAAGTTTAAAGGAAAATTAGACTGATCTGTAAATCTTAGAATAAGGTCCTTGACTCCTAATTCCTCCCAATGCAGACCAAGCTGCGTTGTGATAAATAGTAATTGAGGTTTCTACCCTACTTTAGTTCACTTAGTTCCCAAATACCAAACCTTTATTTTATACTAAGCCTTAAAAGCACAAAGCTTGGCAACTATTAATCTTCCATGCTATTTTTCTACTTCCCAGTTAATGACCCCATGTTATAAGTTGCCATCTTCCACCTGGACTGTTTCTACTCCAACTGACTGGCCTTCATGGTCATGCTCTCATGATCAACATATCCCATGGTATTTTCTTCTCTTTTCCTCTATCCTCTCCTCCTTGTGGTCACTGAGTCAGACCCCAAGCATAGAATCCCAAGCCCCGTCTACCTATCTTCTAACCCCCTATAGTCTGTGAGCATCTTTATTCGATCAAAAGTTTTCAATGAAGGAGCGAGGTGGTACAGCATCATTTGGTGTCTGTGAGGATCTGGTTTATGTGGGGGCAAACACATCTTGAAAAGCCAGTGTTTACAATTAAGCATTAGATCAATCCACTACAGAGCTGTTCTGCCAGGCCAACAGGGCTACCTAGGATAGGCCTGGGATCACACCATTTTAAGCAATTTATTTATTTCTTTGCAACTTCCCTGCAGAGTGTTCCTCTGAGTGTTTCTTCACTTGGCCAGATAGTGTGTTAACCATAAAATGAAGTGTCAGGGTTTGACAGGTTGGGTTTTCCAGAAGGTGTAAAGAAATACCCGTAGATTGTTGAGATGTGTGAAGAATGTAGCAATCACCTGGAAATGGACACTCTTCCAGGGAGTGTTTCCTTTCTGGGTTCTCACCCTCTCCTGTGACAGACAGGGATAATATATAATAGTTTAAGGTGTTAGGAGAGAAAATGATCTGAACCTGTTTAAAGCTGCTAGCTAAGACCTTGCAAAAAAGACCATGAAGAGCCTGAGTAGGTAAGTGGTTGTCTGTGGGGCCGTGTGTGTGTGTGTGTGTGTGTGTGTGTGTGTGTGTGTGTGTGTGTGTGTGTGTGTGTGTGTTTATGAGCCAATGTGTAGTACATATGTGGAGGTTGAAGTACAACCTCCCCTTCCATCTTGTTTGAGCCAGGGATTTGCTATTCATTGCCACTGAATAATCAGTCTAGCTGACCTGTGAATGTCTTGGAGATATTTTGTCTCATTACCCCACCTCTGTTTAAGAAGGTTGTGATTCTTGACTTTCACTATAGCTTCCAGCTTTTATGTAGGTTCTTGGATTCCAAATTTAACTATCCGCACTTGACAGCGAAGACTTTAATCCACTCGGATGACTCCAAAGCCCAAGTGCTTTGTTTATAATCATGTGGCTTTTCTTGAAACTGAATATTTTTCATGTAAATGTATGTTGTACCTCACAAATGACAAACCTAAAGAAATATCCACACCAACAGGATTTACCCGGTCTCTACTGGAGCTTAATGACATACTAGTAATTTCAGCACAGCTTATCCTATTTGTAATGTATTTTAATAATGTCTATGACACTTGTTACTGTAAAAATATCTTGTATTATGCATGTATCTTAAGGGGGGGAGGATGGGGAGAGGAACACCCATAGAGAAGGGGAGGGGGAAGGGTTTGGGAGGTGTTGGCTCGGAAACTGGGAAAGGGAATAACAATTGAAATGTAAATAAGAAATACCCAAGTTAATAAAGTTAAAAAAAAAAAAAAACCACAGTGTCACCAGTCATTTTGCATTCCAAAGGCATATTGTTCAAAAAAATAAAAAAAAATTTAGGCTTTGGCATTTAAGTTGTTTCCATAAACTTAAATATGTTGATCAGTTATTTTTAAAATGGAAATCAGAGGAAGGTTATAGGAACCTGGTTGGCGATAAAGTGTATGAAATATGAATATTTACATAACAGCAATAGTTTATCAATTTCAAAAAATAATCTGAAAGTGTACAGCAGATCAACCACAGCATACTTTATTACACCCAAATATTTCCTCTTCTGTGCCTAGGGAGTTGAGTAGTTAAAGAGTTGCTTTCTGTTCCCCAAATATGAGGACTATATTCATATACTGACTTTATTTGAAGAAAAGGCTCAAGGTTGGTCCAAGAGACTGATTTAAATAATGAAAATATACAAAATTAAATGGAAAACCAATGTGGGGAATAATGAAGACTATAGAATGATGGTTTGAAAAACAAGGAAAAAGACTTTATGTGTACTGATTATCTTGATTTCATTTCTGTAGCTCTGATAAAATTTACTGACAAAAGAAACTCTGAGGGAGAAAGGGTTCATTTGGATTACAATGCCAGGTTAAAGTCTATCATTGCATGACAGACAAGGCGAAACTTAAAGCAATTAGTCACTTTCTTAGCCACAGAAAGAGAATGAGTGCATGTGTGGCCATTAGCAGCCCCTTTACTTTCTTCATATATCATCCAGGATCCACTGCCTAGGGAATGTGCTGCCCACTGTTGTTGGGGCTTCTTATATCATTTAAGGCAATGAGAGCACCCCCTACAGAAATTCCTGCAGATCAACCTGGTACCAAAACCTCCTCACTGAGTCTCTCTTCCTCTGTAATTCTACACTGTGTCAATGTAAAATTAAAAGAAACCATCATGCCATTCAATGCATCAAAAGTATTGAACACTGATCATGACAACAATAATTGTAACAACTAAAAGAACTGAATGTCAATGTGTAGAAAATGAGCTGCATTCCATAAAGTTAGCATCAAAATAATAGTTACCTTCACTATTATTTTTGGAGGAGTCAGAGTTAAATGAATGAGTTATATTTCTGCCAACACTGCAATTTGGAAGAATGAATATATATATATATATATATATATATATATATATATATATATATATTATTATTTTTGGGGAAGATTAGAAGTTTGAATTGATTCAGAACATTAAAAGAATAACTAAAATTTTCTAATCTCTAAAAGGTTGGTTCATTTAATTTATTTTGTGAGCATGAGTGTTTTGCCTGCATTTATGTATGCATATGCATCATGTGTGTGCGTGGGGCCCACAAAGGTCAGAAAAGGCATTGGACCTCAGGAACTAGAATTATGGATGTTTTGAGCCACATGTGGATGCTGAGAACTGAACCCTGGTCTTCTGTTACAGCAAAAAAGTGCTTTTAATCTATGAGCCATGTCTCTGACCTGGATAGCCCAAGTATATTAAATAGAATTTGATGAGTCTTGCCAACATGCAAAGACAGTGTTACTGTCTACCAATAAATTTGTACATTTTCTTGTAAGAATACATTTTCTTACAAGAGACTCTTGCACTCTTGTTTGCTGCTGTGCTTGGAAATGGGTTCTGGCTTCATCCAACCCTAGCAAAATCCAGACTATATTATAACTGTGGGCCTGAAATTCATGCTACCCTCAGGCCTTAGTGGAAGACATGTAAAGCAACTCCCTGTGGAGACATTCACAGTCTAGGGTTGTTGAGCTTAAAGTCTAACCAGGTGCAAGCAAGGGTGAGCGCTAATGAAAACTATAGACGCCTTGGAAAGAAAGGGAGCCATAAAGGACAGCCACCTGATGGACAGGATGAGGGAAAAGAAGCCTCAGGGACTCTCGGAAATGGGATATGATTTGCTATTACAACTTTTGTGTCAGAATGTACGGTACCACTGGGATATCTGCTGAAGAAAAACATTGCTGTGTAGTTGAAGACAAAGTTACCGTGATAGATACTAAGCCATAGCAACTTCCTAAGGCGTGGCTCAGCAATGGTCTCTTTGAATGATGGGCCGTGGGGTGGGTTGTGAAGGAAACAACTTTGATCCAAGTAAGTCTACAGACAAATGTCTTCTTATGAAGGTCATCTGCTGTAGTTTATTGAGAGTACCATAACAAGCTATCTGAGAACAGTTGTGGAGGAACAATACATTTCATCAAAGGAAGTTAGTTCTACAGTTTTCAAGGCTGGGAGTCCCATGACTAAGTCATGTACACACTCAGTGTCTGGGAGGCTGTTCATTCACATGATAGAAGGAGCAAGCTTGCTACCTCAAGCCCCATTCATGTGGGGTCTACCTCTCAGGATGACTAGACTTATTGATTCTCCACAAGAGCAGCAAGTGTTCTTAACCACTGAAGCAACTCTCTACTTTAAAATTCCTTTTGTCTGCAAGTTTCCTTTCATTTGGGTGCTTTATGACAGCAATAGGAATGAAAATGAAACACTGTTAAAGTTTATTTGCTTTTAATTTTCATAGTTTACTTTATCTTATCGTGTGTGTGTGTACATGTGTGCACGGGTACACACATGGGTGCACATGTATACCTGGAGACTGTTGCATTAAATAATAAAAGCGATAGACCATCCCACGCTATAGGCTACTACTCTCTGGCTGCAGCGGTCTCACTGCCTCCATGGCTAGCCCCATGCAGCGACTGTTCATCTCATGGTTAGCTCTCATAAATTGCTGTAACCCGGTAAAATCAAAACTCTAGAGGCTTGTAATTTACCAGTCAGATTTATATCAGTAAATTCTCAACTCATAAAATACATAAACAAAGAACTCAGAGCCTATTGATTTTAATAAAAGCTGCCCACTTAGATTGGACAAATTGCCCTGTAATAATCCATCCTTTATATAATATTCATAGCTACCTATGGCTACTTAAAGCCACACGGATGAGGGTCATCCTTTTCTTCCTCCATCTTTCTTCCTTCTCCTGTCTTTCCTATCTCTCCCACCTCTCAAAAACTTTCAGCCCGCCCTTCTCTTTTACTATCCAACCACAGGCTCTAGCTTTGGCTTTCACTTGTCCTTACCTGTTTACAGATATCAATCTACATTTCCCCTTATTTGTCCAATTAAAAGGTTCCTTTCTCTCAGCTATAATTTTATCATAACTATTATCATTCTGTAATTTATAAAGTATAAACTACACCTAACACCCAGTCCATTAGTTTTCTTTTTCAGTTAAATAGAACACTAATATCTATCCTAATTTAAGAAAGGCTTAAAATCTATATATTATATCCTGGCTAGCTTGTACACTATCTGAAAACTATCTAATTAAATATATTTTCTCAATATTAAATAGCCTGGGTAGGCTATGAGACTACAATTAGTCTTCAACCCATCAAAAATCTGAGAGCAACTAATATTAACTGAAAATAAAGGATAGCGAACACAGCTTCTAGAACTGAGACATGTTGTAGAGACAGCTGCCTACCTATACAGTCCCCTGTTAGCAACAGTTGGAGCATCAGTCCTCAGCCTTCTGGTCCAGGATTATCTGACAGACCTTATCAAACAGGAATTATTAAGGACTACTTTATTCTGTCTTGGCAGAACAAAGTTGCCTTATCCTGAAACTTGTGTCCTCTCATGAACAATGCAGGTCTATAGAAGAACTAGGCAATTTCTGCCTAGTGACTAACTTGCCACACTATAGAACCTCACCTGGAGGGAGATGCTCAGTTTCTTATTTGAATCCATGAAAAGGGAGCTATTAGGAACAGATATGTCTCAACAAATGATAAATTACATTAAGTGTCACATTCTGTGGATTTCTGACATTTTTGAAAACTACCTATCTATGTAAAGTAATCTGGACTGTTGTCTATTAACTACTCTTAGCTGTTTGTAAATAAAATATGTAACAAGCACCTTAGCAATTAACTCAGAGCCAAGAATTTGCTATCTGGCTCTTAACTCACATTGCTTAGCCATCTAAAGACAGTTTGTAAAGGCATTATTAAAAGGATTTGGTCAAAGCCTTGTTTATTCCAATGAAAACCCTAATTCTGAATCAAAACAAACTCTGTACCAATGTGAGCATTATAACATCAACTTAGTAACACGTACCAGGATTTCTACCAAATGAGATTATGGCTCCACAATCAATTCTAGCTAATTCCTCCCTGTTAAATTATTATCATTTCTAAATTCCTCAGAAAGACAACGTTAGGATAACCATTTCCATCCCCCCAAAAGTTCAGGGAACTGGGATGACTCTTCAAACTTACTTCCAGCTGTTTATGGGCATTGAGATATCTTGATGGGGCTTGTGGTTTATCAGTCAGATTTATATCAGTAAATTCTCAACCCATAAAATGCCCAAACAAAGAACTCAAAGTCAATTGATAATGATATAAGCTGCCCAATTTATTTGGACAAATTGTCCTGTAAAAATTCATTCCTTATATGATATTCATAGCAACCCGTGACTATTTAAAGCCACCCTGCATCATCCCTTTCTTCCTTCATCTTCCTTCCTTCTCTTGTCTCTTCTATCTCTCCCACCTTTTAAAAACTTTCAGCCTGCCCTCCTTTTCTACTGTCCAATCACAGGCTCTAGCCTTAGCTCTCACTTGCTCTCACCTGCTTACAGACAGCCATCTACAGAGACTAGAGGACAACTTTAACTGTCATTCCTCTGGCATAATGCTGGGCAAACTGTTTGTGGAGACAGACACTCTGTTTTTCTTAACATTTCTGTGTGAATTACTTCGGCTGTGGATCCTGCCCATCTCCACCACCCAGCACTGGCATTAGCTATTATCCCTACCTTCCTTCCTTTTTATATGGATTCAGGGGATAGGATTCAGATCCTCATGCTGATAGTGAAACCATTTTACCAACTGAGCTGTACTTCATTCCCTTAATGATCTTTGAAATAGGATGCTGGTCTGGTGAAAAGTTCCCAATGTCCACAACTGTTGCTCATTCAGCCCAGAATTAGCCTGCTCTGGCTTTAGAGTCTTCCTATACATACTTGTTCAGACAACCATGTGTTTGTTGATTGACTTTACCTTGACTGAGTGGTGCATCAACCTCAAGAAAATAATTGCTGTTTCTATGCTGTCCTTGCATCGCTGAGTTCTGCCAACCTTTATGACTGCAGATCACCATAGAAGGATTTATAAACATCTGTGGCTTAAAGCAAATTCTACAAATAGTTGAGTGTTCCCACATAAGTAGATATAAAACACAGGTGAGTATAATAGCCTGGTAGATATGCTCAACTTCTAAGTAGCTCAATAACATAAAAACACCATTCAATCTTTCATGTACGTACATATATATATATACATATATATATACATATATATTATATAAACATACATGTAAATATATGCTCATACACATATATGTGTGTATATGTGTACTATATATAAGTTTATGTATATATATATATATATATAGTACCAAAGGGAACCAGCAGATTGTATTTGTGTGTATGTGCGCCTGCGTGTAATAGTCACAAAGAGTAAGATGATCGATTTGGAAAGGACTGGAAAGCGGACCTAGGAGGCGTTGAATAATGGAGAGGGAAACAATGTGAATACATTACCCATAGAGAATTTTCAAAGAAATTTTAAAATGAATTCTTGAAAATGTACACTCCTTGTACTTTATACTACTAACATATCCTTTAGGTTACCCAATAGGTATTTTTTTTCTCCTCTATAATCTATAGTGCTGTGTTAATGTATTTCCCCATTCATTTTAGTCTCCTAAGAAAGCTAGACACTGTTTCATTCAGGATATTTTATAAGAAAGGGGCTGTCATCCTTTGTAACAGTAAGGACCAGAAGCATTCTTGGGATGTGTTCAACTCTCCAGAAAGTATAGTTGTAACTATTGCATTTTTATTTAGTAACCGGGCTCACATTTCCCTCATTATTTTTTTATTACAGAGAGGATAAAAGGCAAGGGAAGAAAGATCAAAAGCTAATTAAAAGTAATCAAATATTTTTTCTGACTTTTATACCTGACAGCAATTTTGGCTCATATCACTTGTAATATTTTGAAATCAATGTTTCGTAAATGATTCCTCTGATCCTTATTTATGTTTCAATGATTTTTCTTATAGATAATGTGAGAGGGGAGTATATGTGTGCTCTTGACAGCAGGCCTAATGCAACTAACAATTAACATGCACAGAATATTTATTTTATATCATGAAATATCAAGCGCATGAAAACTGTAATGTAAATGAATGTTTAATATTGCTCTGAAATAAAAATTTATATCACATTCTACAGAAGATGTTGATGTTTTACAAGTTACTGAATTTATTCACTCGACAAGGCATTGACCACACTCTATTCCCAGTGCAAATTGCTAAACTTTAAGATTTAAATAATGAGAAAAATAAGGTACCTATCCTTAAGGATCTGAGGATCATTTAACCATTAAAACATAACTAAATTATTTCACATAGTGTTTGGCTTTGTTACTTAACAAATTTGGTACATATGTGTGTTTACACATGCTATGAGTGAGCACAGATGTATGTTGTTTGTGCATGCCCATGTGTGTATTATTTTTGTGTGTATGTATGTACATATGCAAGTATATGTGGAGACTAGAAGGATAACTGGCTTCCTGCTCGCATTTCCTAGGTATTCTTTTGAGACAGGATCTCTAACTGCACCTCTAGCTAGGTTAGCAATCAGCCTTAGCAATCCTTCTGTCACTGTTGTTATAGGTACATATGGGAACACCCAGTTCTGAATGTTTATTTAGATGATCCATCATCTCCCCTGCACTATTGCATAGTATTTTTATACTTATGTGCTTCATTGAATATGCATCCAGTGATTCTCTTAAATACCCCTCATGTTGGCGAGGACTCATTGTAGATAACCCTGAATTTTATACACATGCGTTTTACAAGTGTTTCATGTACTTTGAATGTGTTCAAGCTTACACCTGGTACTTAACACTTCCTTCCTCTTCCTTCTCATCAGGCGCCCACTGTTCCCTCAATAGCTTTGCTTCTACATACATACATGATTTCAAATGTCTATATAACATCCTGGGCCTCCAAATGAATATATTTGTTTTCCTTAGATGGACTTAATATAGTCATCTCCATTTGTATCTATTTTCCAGTAGACAATATTCTTTATTGTCCTTTATAATTAAGGAACATCAATTGTACACATCCATCACTGTTTTCCCATCCTTTCCTTTGCTGGTAGACACCTACTTCATTCTATAACTATATAACTTAGCTATTTTAAATGTCACTAATGTACACACTCATGTGTGGGTGTCTCTGTGTCTTTTTTTAATCCTGTGGACATTGGCCCTGAAGAAGGAACATATGGTGATCCCTCCTGTGTGTCAGAAACACATGCGAAGCCCAGGAGACATGGCAACATATAGATGACCACCTACAAGCTCTTGCTTCCCATTTCTTCCCTTTCTAATTCAGTTTTCATCTTTCAGGAATTACTCCAATGCAAATCTAACCATGTCAAGATAGAAATGTGTACAGGGATTCATGATCTGAACCCATACCCTTTTCTTCACATACTCATCCCTCATCTTCTTTCCACCTATGTACCTGTCTAGTATGCTGAAACCCTTGTTTGTTTATCAATTATTCCACACATAGTTGAAGCATCACCTCCTTGACCCTTCTAGACAGCTAGGATTTGCGTGCCCTTGGTCAGCTTGATCCTCTTACAGTGTTGCAACATGTTCTTTATGATCATTTGTGAATGGGAATTCTGGAACAACTCTTGAGAGAAAACTTTACCCATGCATTTTGATATTCTAACAATATATTCCTGGCACACAGGAGCCACTTAAAGTATATTTATTTAATGAAGGCCCATGAGAAAAGATTCCTTACTGTAAAGAACAAAAATGGAAAACTAGTCAACCAACAACAACAAAGCAAAACAAAACAAAACCTCAACAAACAAAAACCAACCACACAACAATAATGAAAAACAAAACCTAAGGTTTCACTTGACATCCCAATTATATCCTCTTCCTCGTGTTTTTAGGAAATGAGATAAATCAACTTGTAATTTCAGAAGTTTCAATGCAAAATTTATTTGTCCTGCTACTTTGCTGTCTATGGCTAGTGAAATCATCACGTGTAGAGCATGTAGCAAGCTGTGCTGTCCAACTTAGAGTGAAGTGACAATGAGGCAAAGAGTCCAATGTCTTCTTTAAGGACCCTACTACCTCCATGTTTTCATCTCTTGTTTTTCCATTTATATTTGTGTGTGTGTGCGTGCGTGCGTGCATGCGTGCATGTGTGTGTGTGTGTTTGTGATGTGTGTATGTGTATGTGTGTCTTTGTGTTTGTGTTTGTGTGTGTGTCTAGTGTGCATGTGAGTATGTGATATGTGTGAGCATATGTGTCTTTGTGTGTGGTGTATGTGTGTGTGTATGTGTGTGTGTGTGTGTGTGTGATATGTTCATGTGTGTATGAATGTGAATGTTTGGATATTTGTGGGGATATATGTATATGAAAATTTAGGTGGAGGTCCAATATTGATGTCCAGAATTATACCTGATAATTCTCCTCCTTATTAACTGATACATGATCTCTCACAATGTGGTCATTTTTGCTAGACAGACTGGCTTCTGAGGCTGCAATCATAGAGTGACTACCATGACCACCAAGCATATATGTGCATTCCTGGAATCTGAACTTTGGTCCGCATGCTTGCTGTAAGTCATTCCCCCTAATCTTAGGCCGCCCCCTTTTTTTCAAGTACTTGAATTATTTATTTTTATTTATTTATTTTTCCCTGATACATTAAATCCTAACTGAAGTTTCTCTTTCATTTCCTCCACCAGTAACTATGCCTACCTCCCCTTTGCTCCAGATCCACACATCCCCATATCTCCTCAGAAAAGAATAGTCTTTTTAAGGAGATCAACCAAATATGACACGATAAGCTACAAGAAGACCAGGCACATAGTCTTACATTAAGGTTTGATGATGAAACCCAGTAGGTGGAAACAGGTTCCAAAGGCAGGCAAAAGGGTCCGACTCTGCTCCTGCTCCTGCTCCTACTGATAGAAATCCCACAAGAACACCGAGCTACACAACCATAGCATATATGCAGAGGATGTAGGTCAAATGCAGTATGTATGTTTGGGCTCGCTGTAGTTCCAAATTCTGCTTCCTTCCTCAAGATGTCCAGGGGCTGTTGCACACTGGGCTGGAAGGATGAATCAGAGCTTGGAATGGGTGGGGTCTGCAGGATCCTGGTTTACAGGGAATGAGTTGAGTTGGGGAGGCCTTCTTTAAGGCCTTTCAAATAAAGGCCTTCTCCAATGATCTTCAGTGAAGTATATGCTTGTGGGCATATACTTTATTGAGGTGGAAAGGCATATATATGAACCTTGGAGAGTGAGGAGGAGTTTTCAGGTTGCATGTAAATCATTGGCTAGAGTTTAAAGTACTGAGAATGCCTCATTTGCATGGACAGGAATCCTAGGTACTTATTTGTCAGGTTCTTATCAGGGAAATAGGAAGTAGAACTTGCAAGTTTGCCAAGGACTATGTGACCTTTCTCGGGTGGAGGCTGTGGGGTTCGGTCATGTCTCCGGTAATGTCAGAGACGGTGAAGCCCTGCGAGAAAATTAAGTCCTCCATTTTGCACCAAGTTCAGACATGATAGGATGTGATCTTACCTGGAAGGATTTCCCAACAATCAAATCCCTGATGGCTCCATGACTTCTATGAGCCCACTTGAGTCCCAGTCGGTTGATTGTGTGGGCTATGTTCTTATGGTTTCCTTAATTTCTCTGGCACTTCCAATTTTTCCGTCAACACCTCCTCCATTGGTCCCTCTGAGCTCTGCTTAATATTGAGATGCGAGACTCAGCATCTGCTCCCATCAGTTGCCGAATGAAGTCTCTTTGGTGGCAATTTTGCTAGGCTCTGGTCCTACAGCATCGTGCAGGCACAACAAACTGTAGTTTGGAGGTTTTAATGACTGGATTGGTGTCCCAATCCTTCATTTCTTATGGCTTGCCCCACCACTACCACCACAGAACACCACGCCAGACTAGGACCAACATGAAATTTTAAACATGGCTTTTAGGAACATTCTTCCATCTGTAGCAGTGCCTAAAATATTGCTTCAGGGGACATTGATGCCTCATAGACCTCACAAGTGTCTTCTGAGGAACTTGGAATATTCTATAACTTAGTGCTCTTGTTATATGGCTATAAACACAGGTATGGCACTAGAGTCAAAGACATGAATAGAGATAGAGATGGAAGGATGATAGCAGATAAGTAGATGATAAATGGATGAATGATTCATGACAACCAGGTGACAGCTATATAAATGATAGACACACAGAGAGAAATAGAGACTAAATTTTTAGTGTCTCAATATCACATTTGAAAGCACAGCTTCAGGAATCTAATAATCTTCCTATAGACCTACTTGCCAAAATTCCACCACTTCTCTCAACCCTTTAGAGAACAGTGCTTTGACACATGGACAATTGGAGAACATCACCTACATCTGAACTCATAGCAAGCTCCCAATTCTTAATGACCTTATAAATCATAGGAAAGACTTTTGTAAATCACATTAAAAACAGTTTGACAGATAATAAGTTGTCAATGATGTTAGCTTTTAAATTAGGGTTATTCTTCACAACTGACCTTTACTCATTCCAATCCAACATGAAGCATATGCTGCAGTTTATGAATTCTCCATTATTCTCAATTGTCACTGAGTGTTTTTGCATAAATGGGATGAATAGAGGTATCGTTATCTGTCCCACAATGTTCAAAGGCATGACTATTCACTCTAAATGAGAACTGATTGAAACTCACACACTTCTGGCTGAGAGGCCAGCATCTTGCTCCCCACTGATACTCCAAAACCCCATAATGAGGTCCCCATTTCAGAGGAAAGAGAACAAATGTCAAAGTAACAGGGTAAGTATGAGCTTGAAAGGGAAAGAAACCAGTACTCAAAGACAGAAAAATAGTCCTTCCCTTTGCTATGGAAATTTGAGTGCCTAAAAGACTGGTTTCCTAAGTTCTGCTCTCAAGTTTTCAAAAAGTGTAACTCCGTATCAGCTAACCCACAGGGCATTAGACACATAGAATTCTCATTTATTTTATGATTTTTTATGTGTCCCTGAAAGATTTTTAAACCTTTTCTTATTTAACTTCTCTTTTACAAAACTTTTCATTGATTCTTTGTGAATTTCATATCATGCAACCCAATTGCCCCATCTCCCATCCCTTCATAATCTTTCCTCTACCCTTGCAACCTCCCCTGCAAAAGGAAATTTTTAAAAGATCAAAGCAAAACACATACAAAAACAAAAAATAAAACAATGTGCACACACACACACACACACACACACACACATACACACACAGATGTTGTCATAGAAGCTGTAGTATGTTACAGTGTGTCCTTTGTCCATGTATCTTTACTTACAAAAGTTCGTTACCATCAATTATTGGTCTGGATTGATGTCTCAGGCTTCTGAGACACTATCAATACTTGTTCCTCATCAGTATTCCTCTTGGATATCCCATTATTACTCTGAGTTGAATCTGTAGGACCAGCCCCTTGTGCTCCAGCAGTTCATAGATCGGGTAGATATTGTGGTTGACAAATTCAAAGCCCTGGTGCTGAACCTGGTTGGTAGCTGTATTGGTCAGTTCTCCAGCTCTCCCACATTCATACCACCTGGGCAAGGTATCCAGTACTACCCAGGCTGGCTCACCCAATGCCACAGCAGGCAAGGGGTGGGGTAAACTCTACTGCTCTCACGCTTTCAGGGCCAGCCCATCCATTCCCATGTCACCAGGACCAGCTCCATGCTCAGTCGAGGTACAAGGACCACTCTCCATAGTGTTATACCAGGTACGGAACAGGGATAGCCCTTATACTTTCATGATCCTGTGACCAGCTCTCCCAAATGCCTACAGAAAATTGGTTGAGCATCTCTTCCTCAAACAGGATACCTCATAGCAAAGGAGTGGCTGTTTCAATTCTCTTGCTCTCAAGCCCTTGGGGCTGGCCCACCAGTTTTTCTGCCACCACCATCAGAGCCAAGTGTACTGTGCTCTGGTAATATGAGCCACAGATATGGACTCAGAAACTTGCTGCTACATGGCCTTGGACCCCTTCTCTATAGCCTCAAGGCAGGGCAGGCAACTCACATCAGATTCTCGTTTTCCACCCTACCATCTCCAGGTCTGCCTCTCTTCATAGTAACCAAACAGTTCTGCTTCTCATTGTCTCCTGCTTCTCCATCATATCTTTGCGCATCACCATGTGGCAGGGTCCTTGCCTATGGATGTCTTCTGTCTGCCTACATGGTCCACAGCTGGAGGGCCTCTCCTTATTTAACTTATTTTTCCAAACCAAAGGCTAGCAAGTTTCACAGTGCGAAAGTGTGGACATGTCTGCATCCTGTGGATTTACATGAACGTCAGCTCAACCCATGAATAACTTAACGTAGAATGAATAACAGCCATAAGTGGGGGATGGTCTCGCTCCTTCAGCTCCTCAGCCACCTGTACATCCATGAAGAGAAACAAGCAATCCAGAAGTGTGTGTGTGTGTGTGTGTGTGTGTGTGTGTGTGTGTGTGTGTGTATGACAGGCTTCACAACCCACTCCTTTTCTCTTCCAGGAAGAATACATTTGAAGTTTGATTAAAGGAATAGTGGAAATGTAAGGCAGCCTTCGTTTCTATTTTTTCTGTTGATTAGTGAGTATGACCATATGGTTATAGGGCATTTGTATTTCATCTGTTCTTAAAATTATACTCCCTTGTAAAATATTGGACTCATTGTATTTTCTATCATTTGACAGTAAAACTCATTTACAAAATGAAGTTTAGAACACTTTCTTTCACTCCCCTTCTCTTCGGAAACATTTTTTCCCAACGACCCCTTCTTGTTTCATTTTTTGTTCTCTTTGAGTATATGCCCAGCATAGCTTAATTGGAGTGTCATGCCAGAGAATGGGTGGGAGGTTATTTACTAGAGCAGAGGCAACTTAGTAGCTATATCACTGAGGAAAATGCCATTCCCTCCAACAACCATTAAATGCCAATAGTCTCCCAGGGTTGGCAGGAGCCCCAAGAATACTTCCCCTCTGTGAGGAATGTGAACCAGCTCCCACATATTCAGGGCTTGCTAGAATACCCACAGCTATAGTGACTTTATATTTTGAGAACTGGGTTGTTTTTATTAGCCCTTTATTGATCAGGTTGTTTGGATTCTTATTGTTTAGTTTTATGAGTTTTTGTGTGTTTGATATATTGCATCAAATGTGAAGATAGAAATGATTTCTCTCCCATCCTACAGGATATTTCTTCACTAAATTAGCTACTCTTTTTCTATTAATTATCTTATTCAATTACTTCAGGTTTCATATCACCCCAGTCAAAATTCCAGACATTAAAAGAGCAAGGGTTGGTGAGGATGTGAACAAAGGAGACCCTTCATATACTAATGGTGGGAATGTAAACTAGGCCAGTCACTATGGAAGTCAGTATGAATGCTTCTCAAAATCTAAGTAATCTTTTGTATGAGCTATTGTGATACAAATAAAAAGGTTGAAACTGTTCCCTCGCATACACTGGTGGTCCTGCTATCACTATTAGAACTAATTTATCTCAGTGGCTCCATGTTGCTCCCAAGTACTTTCTGACCAGGGCAGTCTGCTAGCAATTCCAATGTGGCACCCTGTCAAGCCATCCCACCCTGCCCTCACTCAAACCTCTCTTGGCTGGTTCCCATCACACCAGGCATACACATCCCAATTCCATGGCAGGCCTGGTGTGTCCTACCACGATAGACTCTCCTGAACTCAATTAAGTCGCCACATGAAAGGCCACATCACACAATATCCTGTGATCCAATTGATAAGATATAATTTGACCATCTAGACAACACAGAATACCATGCATACCCATCCATTAAGAAGTGTTGGTTCAACCGAAAATCAGCATATAGAAGAATGCAAACCGACCAATTATATAGCCCTGTAAAAAGCTTAAGTTCAAGTGGATCAAGGACCTCCACATAAAACCAGATACACTCAAACTAATAGAAGAAAAAGTGGAGAAGATTCTCGAACACATGGGCACTGGGGAAATTTTCCTAAACAAAACACCAATGGCTTATGATCTAAGATCAAGAATTGACAAATGGGACCTCATAAAACTACAAACCATCTGTAAGGCAAAGTACACTGTCATTAGGACAAAACAGCATTCAACAGATTAAGAAAAGATCTTTACCAATCCTACATCTGATAGAGGGCTAATATCCAGTGTATACAAAGAACTCAAGAAGTTAGACTCCAGAGAGCCAAATAGCCCTATTGGGGACCAGAACTAAACAAAGAATTCTCAGCTGAGGAATATCAATTCATGGATAAGTACCTAAAGAAATGTTCAACATCCTTAGTCATCAGGAAAATGCAAATAAAAAGAACCCTGAGATTCCACCTCACACCAGTCAGAGTGGTTAAGATCCAAAACTTAGGTGACAACAGATGCTGGCGAAGCTGTGAAGAAAGAAGAATATTCCTCCATTGTTGGTGGGATTATAAGCTGGTACAACCACTCTAGAAATCAGTCGGAGGTTCCTCAGAAAACTGGATATGGTACTACCTGAGGACCCATCTATACCACTCTGGGCATATACCCAAAAGATGCTCCAACATACAACAAAGAAACATGCTCCACTATGTTCATAGCAGCCTTATTTGTAATAGTTAGAAGGTGAAAACAACCCAGATGCCCTTCAAGAGAGAATTCAAGAAATTCATAGGCAAATGGATGAAACCAGAAAATATCATCCTGAGTGGGGTAACCCAATCACAGAAAAACACATATGGTATGCACTTCCTGGATAATGAACTGTAATATATGAACAATGTATATTCTTTCTTCGTCAAGTGATTTTATGAGTGTTTTATCATAGCAACAGAGAAGAAAAGTTAGCCACCATATGTTTTCACACACACACACACACACACACACACACACACACACACACACATAAATGCAAACACATACACACATACATTCAAGTCAAATTTGGGTATGTTCCCCTCCATATATATATATATATATATATATATATATATATATATATATATATATGTGTGTGTGTGTGTGTGTGTGTGTGTGTGTGTGTGTGTGTGTGTGTGTACAAAACATTAACAAAAAAATCTTAAGGCCTGAGTTTGATCCTGGGAACTCACAGTTAAAAGAAAGGCAAGACCTGACTCCCATAAGTTGTCCTCCTACTGACACAGAGAGGCCATAGCAAGTGTGTGTCCACTCACGTACAGATCAACAAATAAAATAAATAAGCCTAAAAAGGAGGGAGTGGCACAGTCAAAAGGGAGAAGAGGAAAAGGGGAAAGGGGAGATGGAAAAGAGGCAGATGAGCTCCCGTCACATAAGTCAGCTCACATATGAAACTGGAGGTTAATTAATATTTTCATCCCAGCCCAATGACCTTTAAATAATATTAACAATATGGGTTTAAATCCAAATACAAACTCCAATTTATTTCTTTATGTGTAGATATGTGTGGTATGTGCAAGTGAGTCCTGATAACTCGATTCTCCAGGAGACAGTGTTGAGGGTCCCTACAGCTGGAGTTACAGGTGACTGTGAATCACCTGACTTGAATGCTGAGAATGGAATTTTGTCCCTCTATGAGACTATACTGATTCTTAACTGCTGAGCCATGTCTTCTATCCCCTAACTGCCCAGTTCTATTACTTATTTTAAAATTCTACTTTCCTATACCTCATTATTATGAAGAATACTGCCAGACAAAATGTAAAGAGCCCAAGAGAACAAGGAGAAAACAAGATAGGCTTTTAAAGCTGCACACACAGCTCTATCTGTGAAGCGATCAGCTATCACACACAATAGCCCAAGTGCAAAGCAGCTATCAAACACAATGGCCCAAGAGCAAAGAAGTAATGATAAAGAACTAAGACCTGGCTGCCCATGGAACAACAAAAGAATTGCTTTTTCTGCCCTCAGAGTCTGGATTCACATATGCGATTTTCTCCAGTGTTAAAACAGCACGGTGTAGCATTGTTTGCATGTGTTGTAGTGCAGTGGGAAAAAAGGCCTCTCATCTCCCACTCAGGAAGTGACCTCTCCTTACCTTTTGCCAAATGGATGATGGCCATTTTTCCACCTGCAATGTGAAATGCTCCAATTAAAACAATGAGGTGTTGGGGGGCAAGAATAAAAGGGTGGAAAGGACCATGAGGGGAGCAGATCAAAGCAACAAAACAGAAAAAGGGCAAAGAGAAGACAGATGGAGACAGAAAAGGGAAGGAACTGGAGATAAGTATGCAAGATTATAGCATTCAAACAAGAAGGAGAACTGCAAAGGTGAGACCTAGCAGTAGCAGTTGAGAGGAGCAGGCACATCTGTGAAAGTCGGGCTGAAAAGAAGCATGGGACACCTTTCCTCTCTGGCATAAGCAAATGTGTGTGTGTGTGTGTGTGTGTGTGTGTGTGTGTGTGTGTGTGTGTGTGTGTGTGTGTGTTGTGTGTGTGTGTGTGTGTGTATGTGTTGTGTGTGTGTGTGTGTGTGTGTGTGTGTGTGTGTGTGTGTGTGTGTGTGTGTGTGTGTGTGTGTGTGTGTGTGTGTGTGTGTGTGTGTGTGTGTGTGTTCGTGTGTGTGGGCTTGGACTGAAGAAGAAGAAGTTGGGTATTCCATTCTATCTAGCCCCACCTTTTCCCCTTGAGTCACTATCAGTGAACCTGAAGCGATGCTGGCAGCCAGCAAGCCATAGGAATCTTTCTGACTGCTTGAGCCTGAGGTGGGAATACAGGTGAGTCCAGCCACGTACAGCTTTTTGTTTGGATGCTGGGTTTGAACTCACATCTTCATTCCTGTACAGCAAGTATTCCAACCACAGAGCCGACAATCCTACTTCTCATGTCCCATTTCTTTTCAAAACACTACTCAATCCTCTGCCCACAAGTTTATAGATTTAAATTACGAAAATAAATTAATAATTTAAAAGAAATTCCACTTGCTAGCATGGAGTTGAATGAATAAACATGCCATAGTCTACACTGCTAAACAACTAAACTGAGTCTAAAGTCAAATACTTGTTTTGTTTTTTGTTTTCCGATCTGGTAACGATGACTAAACCCAGGACCTCCTATGCCTGCTCAACACTCTACATCTGAGCTACACTGCTGCTCTCAGCTCCCTCTTAAGTGCTGAAAGAGGGAATGTTGGAGGATAAGACATCTCCATGTCCATTTGTTCACAGTTAGAAAGGGAAAATAAATGAGCCAGGGAGATGGATCAAGATACTTGCTACCAAACCAGATGCCCTAAGTTTGACCCCTAGAGCTCATATAGTGGAAGGAGAGAATAAAATCCCACAATTTGTCTTTTGTCCTTCATATGTGTACTGCAACAAGTCTCTGTCTCTGTCTCCATGTCTCTCTCTCTCTCTCTCTCTCTCTCTCTCTCTCTCTCGTGTGTGTGTGTGTGTGTGTGTGTATGTGTGTGTGTGTGTGTGTGTGTGTGTGTGTGTACTGCCCCCAACTCCCTGCACGCACATGTGAGCACGGGCTCTCACACACACACACACACACATACATACACTCACACACACTCCACAAAATAAGAATAAAGACATTTAAAAATAAAATAGTCTTTTTTCCCTAGCAGATGTATCCCCCTTCATACCCAGTCCTGCCTATTTATCCCTGCCTTTTGCATGCTAAGGAGAAATCTTAGATGAATAATGTCTCAGGAAGGGGTCCAGCCTCAGGTTCCCTTATGCAGCTGGTCTTAGGTGCTAATCCCCCACTCTGGTTTGCTAACTTAAGAACTTTTACTTTGTTCGGGGAACATGCCATGTGAGCTTGCAGCTAAAGTGCTAAATCACTGGGAGAATTTAGAAGTGCTGCTCTAGAAAAATAAAATCCAAATAAGGAAGCAGAAGACTAGGACAAAAACCGCAGAGGAAGAGTGTGGAGCTGAGATTTTCAGAAGCTGTTGGCAGCACACTTCCAGACACAGATGCTCCTTTTACCCTGGAAGTCAGGGAAATCTACATTTCTCACTCTTCCGCTGTGCAGGTTTACGTTATCAGCATGACTTCTGCAATGACCACAGCAGCTGGCAAACTAGCTCTTCCAGGGACTGTTTCAGCTGGGGGAGGTGGGGACAGCATACTGACCAGAAGAATTTCCATCCAGTCCCGGCAGCATCGCCACAGCCTTTGAAGAGGAGAAGGAAGACAGCATCATTAGCATCCCACTGTGCAGAAAGAAAACAAGAGTTAAAATAGAAAATAAGGGAAGACAAAACACAGTCCCACAAGCTCTTAGCAGCCCACAGATAATCTATCACAGTCAGGATCTCCTTGAATTGGGCTTGACTCTTGAAAGGGGGGCTACTTTGCTTCAGCTTAGAGTGTTGACAGGGGGTGTCAATACATGCGTAATAGGTGGTGGTACCACCTTTCTGGAGAACCTGATATTCAGATTCTGAGACTGAGTATTAAGGGTGCCTCACCCTGTTGTTAAGGAAGAACCAGCATCTCAGAGAACTGCACATGACACAGAGTTCACTGTCCTGTTAAGAACTTTTGCTTTTGTTTTTGCTCAAACCAATTTTTTGCCTGAATAATTAGGTTAAGAGAGCAATGGACAGACAGTGTGGTGGTCCACGCAGTAAGTGCACAAGCTTTGTAAGTGCACATGCTTGTGAGTGCAAGAGTTGGGAGGCTGGGGCAGGATCCTGTGTCCAAGGTCATTTCTGACTAAACTGTGAGAATCTGTGTAAGAAGAGGAAAATGGGAAAAAAGAAATTGGAAGAAGAGGACAAAGAAGAGGAAGGAAAAAGAAGAGGTAGAACAGGAGGAAGAGGAGGAGCAGGAGGAGGAGGAGGAGGAGGAGGAGGAGGAGGAGGAGGAGGAGGAGGAGGAGGAGGAGGAGGAGGAGGAGGAGGAGGAGGGAGGAGGAGGAGGAGGAGGAGGAGGAGGAGGAGGAGGGGGGAGGAGGAGGAGGAGGAGGAGGAGGGGAAGGAGGAGGAACTACCCCTAGCATTCAGCTAACCCATTAAATTACTGAATATATTTGTTTATGCAGTTGGGGTCCTGATAGACCTAAGGAAATGTATTCTAACCTTCTTTGAGAATCTCAAACTAACATTTCTTAAGTTTAGAATAATAAGAGAGTTAACACAAAAAAGAATTACTAGAAAAAAAAATCAAAGAGATTCAAAGATGTGTGATAGGATGTCTAGCTGTGGCAGGAAACACAGAGGAAGAGAGAAATTAAGAAGCCAGTTGGCAGAGAAACACAGCCAGCCCTTCCCCAACAGGGCTTCCTGTAACTCCAGCAGTCTTCATATTTTGTTTTCTTTCCCTGCTGCGATAATAAAATACTCTGTCAAAATCAATTTAAGGAGGGGTGGGTCCAATTGACTCACACTTCCAAGTTCCAGTTCATCACTTTAGGGAAGTAAAGGCAGCAGAAACTTGAATAGTGACAGAAACAGGTTATTTGTTAAGAAGGACAACAGACATTCGCAAGGTAGACTAGTGAGCTGGCAAAGACAGACACGGGAAAACTCACATGCGTTTTGAAAGTGAAGCAGCTGGTCACACAGTGTTCATGTGGAAGAGCCAAGAGGAGCGGCAGATATGTGCATGTTGACTACACAGCTCACTGTCCTTACTCTCACACCAAACCCAGGAAATGGCGCCACCTAGAGTGGCCTGCCTCTTCCCACCTCAGTGAATGTAATCAACACAAACTCCCCCAGATGCCAACAGGCCAATGCGACATCTCCTCATTGAAAAATCCCTTCCCAGGTGATTCTAGATTCTGTCAAGGTGACAATTAAAACTAACCATCACCGTAAGATACACCGTAGCCCAAAATATATGCCAATAACACATTTGTGAGTGAAAATAACTCTTTGGTTTCAGACCTCCTGGACAAGGGACTGAGGTGTACATTTTATACACCAAAGCACACCTGGCATCCAGGTTGTCCCAGCATCCCTCAGTCCCTACCTGGAATACTCTACCCCCAACCCTGAACTTTCCGGCCCAGAAGCTGGGCTTTCCTTCCCTCAGAGGCTCTTCCCTATATAATCTAGACACTTTGGTCCCTTCTGTTCTTCTTTTCTCTCTCTTTGTTCATGCTCATGCTCCTAATTTCTCTCTCTTCCCCTCTCCTCTCCCTGCCTTCCCATGGCAACTTCCCTGACCTCCTTCTTTGAGAGAAACTTTCCAATAAACTTGTATGTGTATGTGTATACACAGATATACATATAAATGTATAAATACACATGCACGTGCACATAAACACACACACACACACACACACACACACACACACACATATCTGAAAGAGTTCAGACTGAACCAGGCCATGAGAGGAGGGGACAGGCAGGAGATCAAGTGAGGCTAAGCAAGAGTCAAGAGAAGAGGCAAGAGAGAGAACCAAGACAGCCCATGGTTCTCTAGGCAACAATAGCAGGTTTATATAGGAATGAGAATCTGGGGGAAGGAAAGGGAAGGAAAGCCTCTGGGGTAGCAAGGTTTAGGAGATGGAGAAGGGTGAGACGGTCTGGGAGAAGTCAAAGAGTCACAGGTACTAATCGAACCTAGAGGCTAAGCATGCACTTTGCTATGCTAATAGTAGATAGCCATTTGTTCCCTATTTTTGTGGTACCTGACATCTTGAAAAGCCCAAATGTATACAAGTAACAACCTGTAATGTACCTGAACTCAAACGGTGGGACAGCTTCTAGCATCTTAGCGCATTAGCCACTGTCTTGGGAGTACCTTCATTTCGTTTTTTTAATAGACTGTCTGTTTTTGTCACTACTCATGGGTTCCTGGTCTAGTTCATTGTTTCATGAAAATCTCATCAAGTACATCATCCTAGACTCTGATCTGTATCTATCGCACAGGTTCAAGGTAATCCACCTTTTTGATCCTCTTGGGTGTTCTCTGTCAGCATTGGGATTACCCTGCCAACTGAGAAAAATAGTGCAGGGTACATTTAAACTAACCTTAGCTATCACTTTGGGATTCCAAATTAATGCTCACTGAAACTAGTGACAAGCTTCTTTCTATAGTGACTTGTGTATTGGTAACATCTTATCCTCATCCTCACAATAATTCTAACAGTATTCTTTTGTGTGACACCTGGCCATCCTTGGGATAATTCAAGAGAGTTTTTTTTTCTATAAGAGAGTTTCTAAAATTAGGTGTCAACCTAAGAGATTACCAAGTATGGGAAAATAGTGTGAAGGACAAGAATTCAGGAATTTTACATGTAATTATATGCAAAAGTTTCTGACTCTTTGATACTATGGAAACCATGACGGGTGAGACTAAAATTGTGCTCTGTTTATCAATTATATTTTCATATTAAGGACCCCTGGGCTCATCCACCAGGAGAGAATGCTGTTTCACTGTGGGAGTCTTAGAAACCGGGTGACACATTACATTCTGAATGTGTGACTTATCCATTCTAATTGGTCTGAAAATGACAGTTGTGCAGAAATCTCAAGGTCAGGGGGCTGCTTTATTTACAGATGCATCAAGCTTCTTGATTCTTTAAGCAGAATGGAAATAATAAGCAATTGCCACCGGACTTCTATGCTGAAAAGGTGAGACAAATGAACAAATAAATCTATGACAAACCTGACTGTATACTAATGGTCTCTCTGCACATTAGGGCTTAAAAAGCAGCACTCCATACCAGGAAAGGTATCTTAATCCCTTTGTTGTTATTTAATTCCACCTGTTGTAAAATAGGCTCATTTATCATTTATATTAATATTCCAGTGAGGAAGAGAACACTGGGGAGAGTTCTGTCCCAGCTAGTGATTCCATTTGGTTTGGCTACAGAGGGGAAGGAAGATTAACTTCTTGATACACTGGCTCTGAGTTTCATTATCTTGGGAATCTTTCCGGATCCATTAGGGAACATTAAGGAGACTTAGGTCAACCTTGGTGTCATAAATGCCATATAAACATTGCACTCAATACATTGTTTCTAAGAAACACAATCACATTTGTAAATACCAGTGAGGGAAGAATAATTACCAATTTTATCTTGTCTCTTATTAGTCTTTTGAGAATGTAAGAACAGATTTAGGAAAGAGAGGGAAATAATATGGATAAGAACCTGGGATTGGTCTTGAGCTGGCTTTGAGCTGATTAATGTGTCAGGTAATGTTTGTACTCTATTGCCTAGGTAGAGAGGACTAAGTGGACTAAGAGAAATGGAAGAAAGCACTATGTAATTTACAGCAGGTAATGTGAACGTTGGCAGGTCAGGTAGATAGAAGGACAACTATTTCCACCGTCACTCCCCTAAGGCTCCAGGAACCCTGCTGAAGAGGGAAGCAAAAAGATGGTAAGGCTCAGTGGTCAGAGAGAACACAGAACAACGGTGTCTTCTGCTATGAGAGTGCAGTTTTGCTGAGGGATTCAACTATGGTTGCCTGTGTAAGAGCTGAACAAGATCCAACCAAGTGACATGCCAGCATGGAAGGAAAAGTGTCACAGGATGTCCCCAGCCCTTGCTTTAAATGAAGGAGTTGCTGACAGGTGCTATGTGCTAAAGAATGAGGAGTCACATGTTTTAGGCACTGCACATCCTGGTAGGTTGATCATGTTTCAGTAGAGTGCCCTAAACTTCATTTAAGGGCAGCAGTGACTAGGTGGACGGAGGCAGCAAGCACAGGACCTACGGGCTTCTTCTGTGTCACATATGGTCCTAGAGCTTTAAAAAGTAGACATATGCCCGCATCTCTGACACAGAAGCAATCTCCAATTGATAACCAACCCCTTGAAAATGAACATTAAGTTTCTTTCAGTCTCATGGAGAAAATAAGTCACTCCCAGGGCTAGGCTGCGTGCCCATAGAAGGTCAACAGGTAACATATTCAATGACATATATGGAGGTTCCGTGTCTCATAATGTCATGCCAGGACTTTTTCTTCTCTTTTTAAATTTTATCTTGTTTCATTTTAATTTTATTTAATTTTTCTTTGTTTTTACTCCATAGGTTTTTTGTTTTACATATCTGACTTCCAGTTTTGCATTTTCAGGGGACTCCTCAGTGTGCAAATAAGGAGGTCTCTGCATCGAATCTCTATCTGTTTCTTTTGCCTTTTCTTGGCCTCTTTTCCTTTTGTTTGTTTGCTTTGTCCTATTCTCATGTGTTTGTTTTCATCTTACCTTATTAGATTTTATTTTATTATTATCCTTTAGACACACATCTGTTTTCTCATGAGAGACAGAAATGGGTGTTTCTAATAGAAAGTGGTAGATCCAGAGAAGTAGAGAGGGAAAACCGTATTCAGTATATATGAAAAATATGAATTTTTAATAAAAGAAAAACTTAAGAGCAAAAAATAAAAAAATAACAAAAACAAAAAACTAAAAACATGCATCAAATTGGGAGAACACAGAGTGGTGATAGAAGAGGGAGGAGGGTGCAGGGTGCAGGGAGACTATGACAGAAATACATGGTATGCACATGTGGGATTATCAAAGGATGAATGTAAAAATATATTTTAAAGAAAGATTCTGTAGATTGTGACTCATAAAGTGTAGCTTATGAAATATGAACACTAATGTGCGGATGAGCTTGCTTAATTCTCGGGATGATTCTATGAGGTAGACACTTTCACACCTACTTAATAGTCCAGGTCACTGATGTGGAGAGATGTGCAGTACCTATCCCAAGAGCTAATAAATGGGGACAGTGAAAGTCAACATTCAAATCTTGTGGTTTTAGACTCTTAGGCAAGAAGGCTTGTTTTCTCAGTGTTGGGGAAATGCCAGGGTGTTGAAGTGGGAGTGGGTGGGTGGTAGGGGGAGCATCCTCACAGAAACAGGGACACAGGGGTTCTGAAGGGGGGAATCAGGAAAGGGGATATTTGAAATGTAAATTCATAAAATATCCAATTAAAAAAATAAATGGTGCAATGAGTAAATAATTAATCTTAGTAAATTTAGTCCTTGGTGTTTAGTAGCCTATGACCTAAACAAGGGTGAAAACATTCTCTATTAAAAGAGTATGCCTTTCCTGGACCTTAAGTGAAAAATGGAGAGAGCTGGACACTCTTCAAGCTCAGCAGAGGATGCAGAGCTCAAACCTGATCGCTGATGTAGTTTTCCCAGCTTGTTAAGGTTCATTATGAGCAGCAATCAGGGCACAGAGGCTCCTAGGCTCTTGCCTTCACCAAACCTGTAGCTATTTATCATTCCACTTACTTATTTTAGGAAAATGTCTTCTGCTGTGGTTAAAGAAATTCCATTCTTTGTTGGGTCTCCTTCTGGTCTATATCCAAGGAAATTGTTCTCCCTCTCCGGTTCTTAGGACAACATAGCATCCTGGTTAGGAACCAGAATTGCATTGTCTTCATTTCAGTTCATTTCTTCTCACATCCATCCCAGAAGATCCTCTTCACATTTGGGATGATCTCATTCACTACAATTTGAGTGGTGGGAACATCGTAATTACCCTTTCTAGAACTTTCTTCTATAAAATCTTCATTCTAGCACTCAGCAGATAAGCAAAGAAAAAGGAGTTACTGGATTTGAATCATCTTCCCAAGTTTCTTCCTTTCAGGAGCAAAAATACCAGTTGCAGTTTTCTTTTTTTAAAACTTCTTTTGCCCTCCAGGAAGAAGGTGTCAAGCAATTATGTTGCTTTAAGTTTCCCTATGCCTCTTTCCTCATAGGTTAGAATCTCATTAAATTTTATGAAAAGTTTTAGTAATAGGCAGTGTATTGCAATTATGAGCTTTGACATCTGTCTTAATATGATCTTGCACCAAGTTTGAGAGTATTTATTTATGGCTGTATGTCTCATTATGCAACAAGCCAGAGCTTGTGGAAGTGGAAACTATTCATGCCTCCCTATAAAAGAAAGGAAGTGAGGGTTTCCTGACTGGCTCCTCCATGTTCTTCTGAAGGAATTCAGAGACACAGAAAAAATGTGGCTGAAGGTACCTAAGGAAAATGAGATCATCGTGTCACTAGTAAAGGTTGTTGGACTGGCATCTGGGAGGCTTCACTTGTGACACTCAGCATCCCAGGCTGAAAAATTCCATCTTGTCAGGGGTATGCTAGACGTGATTAGGTCAGAATGCGGTGTCAGATTAGCACACTTGCCATGAAATGACATTCACAGCGAGAATGTCTAGGTATTAATTTATGATCAGCTGTATAACTGACAAAGACATCACATGCCCATCTAGTTAATATTATCACCCTGAACATCCTCTTATGAAAGCCAAAATATGTTCAAAAGGTACTAGGCATTAAAGTGGGCACATTATTAGTATTGAAGACCTCAGGAATTTACACTAAAAACTAGCTGGGGAGCTTGGAACATAGTAAAGTGCTTGCCTCACAAGAAAGAGGAACATTCTTTCTCCAACACTTATAAAATAAACCTGTATGTTAGCATGTGCTTATAATGCCAGCGCTAGTAAGGTGTAGTCAGTTGGATATCTAGGGCTTTCTCACCCTCTGGTCTAGCCTGATTGGCAAGTTTCAGGTCTCATGAGAGACTCTGTTTCAAAAAATTAAATGTATGCTGTCTGGTGAAAATTGCTAAAGTTGATATCTGGCCTCAATTCATACATGTATACACAAGCACGAACATAAACTTGAAATAACATAGGTACTTGCTGGGCAAACTTAAGAGTTTAAATCCTTAATTTATTTATGAATTTTTCCTTCTAGACTGCTGTTGTAATGAACAAAACCAGAATTCTTACTTACTACTAACATATTCATCTGTTATGATAGCCACATTTTTAAACACTAGAACTTTAGGAGCTGAAGGAATGACTTAGCTCTTAACTGCATATACTGTTCTTACAGATCCAAGTTTGGTTCCTATCACTCATGTGAGAAACTCGATACTCCCTGTAACTCTGCTTCCAGAGGAAACTAGGAGAACCTACATTCATGTACACATAACTCACCCTAATACACACACACACACACACACACACACACACACACACACACACACACACCACAGTCTTACACCCCTAATTGTATCACCTCATGTTCAGCCTATGATGCATTGTTGTAAATGTTCAACTGGCCATACAGGAGTCATGAGGCCAAGTCTGAAGACAAAGGGTAAGACAAACACACATACTTTTTATGATCAGGGAATGGAATCTACCTTTTATCAGATTAAATTAGGAAATACCAACAGAAATTAACTGGGTCCCAGAGCCTTAAACCAAACCAAAGATCATCCATGGCCAGTCCATGGCTCCGAAATATGTTCTCATCTGGCATTAGAGAGAAGGTCATGGTCCTGTAAGAACATATGTTCTTTTTAAAGGAAAAAGGGGGGTAAGGGGGGGATTCTATAAGGTTGCAATCCAAGGAAACTTCAGCTCCTTCAACCCTCCCCCTAACCTCATAGAAAGAACAACAGTAACAATTAACTGGGTCCCTCAGAGCTCTGGGAACTAAACCACCAACAAAAGACTATACATGAGCCAGTCCATGGCTCCAGCTACATATGTAGCAGAGAACTGTCTCATCTGGCATCAGTGAGAGAGAAGGTGCATGGTCCTGTGGACACTTAGCCAACAGTAACTGAAGATAGACTCAGAAATCCTGTACTCTCCATGAGCCAAACCTTCTTTATATTTACCACAGTAGCAACTGATTTTCCTGTCTGACCTCAGTGTCTTAGCTTCATTTACTGTTGTGTTGGTAAAAACACTCTGACAGAAAGCAACTTATGAAGGAGAAGCTCACAGTTCTAGATGACAGTCCATCATGGAGGGGCATCTAAGGGGAGGGGAGGAGAGAAGTCTGGATCAGAAGCAGGGACTTCTGTCCCTTCAACGGAGCTGAGAAAAAACAACAAAGCCAAGAAGGAGTATCAACTGCATGTCTTATGCACATTATTGTTTGTTTGGAAGACAAAGTCAGGCTGAGTCATAGTCACAGCTCTAGTCAAGGCCAGTGAGAGAATGAGAATGTGCATGCTTGCTGCTCTTCTTGCTTTCTCTATTTAGATAATTTGGGAGTGAGGCTCAGGGAACGAAGCCACTCTCTTTTAAGCTGTTTCTTTCCACATTGATCAAGAAAACCAAGGTAAGATGCACATAGACTAAAGTGATCTCGACAATCCCACCTTGAGACTCTTTCCTAGTTACTGTACAATGCATTCAGTTACTGATCAAAACTACACAGGTGAACAGAAGACGCAAGGAGCAGTGGGAAAGAGCAAGAAAATAAGCAGATCTTTATGTTCTGTGGGCAACACCTCCCTACTGCTTCGAGTTTCCCAGGTTGCTGGTAGGAAGTACGCTGTTGTGACATCTCTGATAGCTACTCCTCTCAATATTCATCTATAAATAGGTGTGAATGATTTTCTAGATCTTGCACTTGTTGATCAGAAATGATACAAAAAATAAAGTCATAGTTTTCTGCCTGGAGATTTTTTCTCTGGTCCAGTGAGACCCATACATTCACCAGGTGGTAGGAAGCAGAAATTTATTTCCTTTGTTTAGAGTCTGAGTCCAAGAGGCCTGAAGGATAGAGTTCTTCTAAAGCCCTGTTCCTTGACCATCCTGTTCCTTCTCATGACATTTCTTCTTCACCTCCCTGGGTCCACAGTCTCTCTTTGTACACCCGCCATACTGCACGCAGCCACCCCAGTTACTTAATTTTAACTGCTGTAGTTTAAATTTCTAGTTTCAAATGTATTCATGTTTTGACATTAAGACTTCAACATATGACTTTAGGGAGATATAATTCAGTATACACCACTGAACGATAAATGATATTACCATAAAATCTTGGATAAGAATGGAATGAAATGAGCATATTAGGAGTAGAGACATCACAGTGGGTAACTTGCTTTCTAAGTGTCTAAGTCTAAAATACCAGCACTCATGTGAAGGTTGGGCAAGGCAACAGGAGGCTTTAGTTTTAGCACTTGGGATACTTGGGGTCCTGGGGGCTCACTTGTGAGCTCCAAAATCAGTGAGAGACCCTCTCTCAAAACGGAAGGTGGAGAGAGATAAGGGATACCTGGTGCCACACTCAAGCCTCTGCACATGCACATACAAGTGAGCATACTGGCCCAAGTACACACATGTGTACATAAATATTAAACACACAAAATATATGAGGGGGGACTCTGACTAATTCCTTCCATCTCTGCAGTTTTCAGGCAATCCTAAGTTCCTAAATTGACTCTTGGACCACTAACTCCTTCTTCTAAGGCTTTCTTCTGTAGATGTCAGAAAGCAAACAATCTGACTTCATCCTTTGCACTTCAACTTGTATTATTTTTATTTTTTAGTATTTTAGAACCAAATTTGGGTCTTGGCAAGTACAGCCAATGCTCTTACTGAATGAGCCATCTCTCTAGTCCATTGCCTCTTGCTTTTAAGTAGTGATGTCTGGCAGTGTAAGCAGAACAGCAGTTAGCCATGTGCTCCAAATTAATTCAAAGGGAAATTTAAATCCAACAAGGGTAACTGGGAGAAAATCACAGAGAAAAACAAAGAACCCGAATGAAACTTGTCCCTGAAAGTTGTTAGACTCAAAATGGGTAGTAATGTTATCTCTCAGTTTTTCACTTTTCCCTCTCATCCTGGGGTATAATTCTTTGCAGAAATGATTGCCACACCAGATGAATCACCTTTGTTGCTCGAAGGTAGGACTGCCCTTAGTAATTAACCTGAGTTTAATACGAGACATGTTTTATTAAATATGTGACTTTAAGCAAACTTTTCAAAGGCTTGATTGTCTTTTCAGTAAGATGGCTATCATAAGTAGGAGAACTTCTATGAAGCTGAGTGACAGATACCAGAAACCTCTGAAGGCATGAATGAGACAGAGTGAATGCTCAATGAGTCCCTTTTCCTATTTTAGAGGAGAAGGAAAACTAGAGATTCTAAATAAGAATGAATGTGTCCAGAAAGAATGTGGCATGCGGAAGTTTCCATATAGAAATGGGATGTTACTTATATGTTTGTTGGTGGAGGAAAGAATTCTATTGGTTCTCAGTAGCATGTGCAGAATGAAGTGCACAGAATGAACTCCTGAACAAATAAAATATAGAGAAAGCTAATGAGACAGATGCTAAGATTTTACTCAGGGATCTCCCTTACAGGATTTCAGGTAGACATTGTATATTGATAATGAGCACACAGAAGCTTCTCTTTGGATTATTGCTGAAAGTGAACTTAAGGGATTTGGTACGATGACACTTAAAAATATTGGCACATTGTTTTACAAAGTTTTTATATTAATTTACATATATGCCCATGGCTTTTGTTGTGCAATTTCATATATATACATGTTTCACCTTCATGTCCGAGCTTGTTTTATATTGATGTGATATTCAACCACCAAATCCAACTTGGGGCAAGGAGATAATTTTATTATTTTATCTTATACTTTCACGTCATGGTCCATCATTGAGGGATGTGGGAGATTTTCCAGAAAAGTACTATTTGTATTGGTAACAGTATAGATTTAAGTGGATGAAAGACTATCAGGTGCAATCTAGCAAGGAAGTAGAATTTAGCTTGAACCTTAAGCAATGCAAAAGCTAGAGTCTTAGGTTGGAGAGATGGCTCCATGGTTAAGACAATATACTGCTCGTGCAGATAACCTGGACTTGGATCTCAGTACCTTTGCCAGTTGGGACATGACTGCCTACAACACCAGTTCCAGTGAATCTAATATCTCTTTTTGTCTTCTGTGGGAGCGTGTACATGTGTGATGCCCTTACAGAGAAGCAGGCGCATAAATAAACATATATTTGTTAATAGGTAAAAATAAAATTATCTTTAAAAAGGCAAACCGTCCTCTCTTGAAGTTCCTTGGGGCTTCACATCCTGCTGAGCTTTTCAGTCTGGAATTAACACATGAGAAATATGCACTGTCATTACTCATATTTTGTGAGGAATTTGAAGCTTGTTATTGTTAACTTGCCAAAGCTGGTAAAGCAAAGCAAAGGCTTTTGATCTTAGACACATATCCAAGCATCTCTCCCTAACCTAGTCATCACTTTACTTCAGAGGAGACTGTTACCTTCTTCGCTGTGTGGTGGGCCTAATCCAACCATTTCCCAAATTTCCTCCTTCTGAAACAACAATAGCATAAAAGCAAACCCATAATAGGACCATGTGACATCTTTCTTCCTAACAACACAGTTAAGCGAGCTGGCTTTGTGTTGTAAGCTGCAATTTTGCTGTTCCCTTTAATTCATATTAATCTTAAAAGTACTAAGCACAGGGCAAATAACAATCGCAGGTCTATGGGATGTCTCTGCTTGGTATGTCCTCTCTTCACTACTCCATTCTTCAGAAGGCTTTTGTAAAAATGTATTTATATTTTAATAATATTTTTATGCTTACGTGTACAATGAAATATTCTCATCCTCACTTATTCCCATTCTGCCCTTCCAACTCTTCCCTATGTGCCCTACACATCTTCTTCAAATGTCCTCCCCCTCTTCCTCCTCCTCCTCCTCCTTTTGGTATAATTTACTAGGTACAATTAGAACTACCCATATGTGCATGACTGTGGGGTATGCCCTGGCCTATCAGATATCTACCAATATTCATGTGTCCCAAAGAGTCATTCTCCCTCCTTCAGCAGCTCTCCTGGCCACTTCAGTTAGGAGCAGGGCCTCATCACATCCCCCATCTTTACTGCAATGTAAGCTAAATTGATTTTATACAAATCTTTAGGAGGTAAACAAAGTTACTTTGAGTTTGTGAGCACAGTGACCCTGTTTTGTCCAGAAGATCCTATTTCACAGTATCTTCCCCATCTATTGGCTCTTACAGTCTGTCTGTCTCCTGTGCTATTTTTCTCAGCCTTGGAGTGGTGAGGGATCAGACCGATGTCCTATTTAGGGCTGATCAGTCAGTCTCTTAGGGTCCCCTCTTTAAGCAGGTATGAGTGACTGCACTCACTGCTGTCCACTGCAAAAAGGTATTTCTTTGGCCCAAGACTGAGATAGAATGATCCAGGTTGAGATCTCCTTCGAATCCAAATGAGAACAGTATTATAAAGGAGAGGAAGTGTGGCCAGAGGCACTCGTCCTGATTCTATTCACAAAGACCTCATAGCCAACTGGGAGACTAGACACACAAATGAAAAAAGTAACAACAAAAGAAGGAATGTTGTACTGCAAGCAGGGAGGTGTGTTTGTGTTAGTTCTTATTTCAGCTTATTACGGAACTAAAACCAATAACTTCATCTTGGCTCTGACTAGGAATAAATCTTACTTTGCCTCCTGGGACACAGAAAGCTCTGTTGAGAAGCTAGTAAGTTCAGGCCAAATTCTCAGCTATTTTGAAGAAGAAAAGGAATGAGGCAGTTCGGCATCTGAGAGAACACAATCCAAATATTCAGAGAAAAATCCAGGCTCTGGTTATCTAAAGGAGCAGGTGGAGCGGGTTAAGAAATTAGCATAAGTTGAATAATGAAACATTCATTATTTCACAATCGAATTACTGAAATCCTTGGCGTAAACATGCTTCTGTGTCACATGCTGTTTTATTGTTGTTTGTAGAAAAGAGTCATGTATAATTTAGAAGCTGCTTTAATTAGACTATCAATCATTTTCAAATATTTAGATAAATTATAAAAAATAGGCAAAGCATGTTCAGAGTTGTAAAATTCAGCACTTCTGAATGTTTGGTGGAAAACAACATTTTAGAATTTAATTTTTAGACATTCATGTATATAATAATTAGAATTTAACACATGCTTATGTGCATGTATATGTGTGTGTGCGTGTGCGTGCATGTGTGTGTGTGTGTGTGTGTGTGTGTGTGTGTATGCATGCTTTGGATTGGAATTTTATATGCCTCAATGTCCTAGTCATTTTTTTCATTGATTTCACAGTATGTTCAGAAAGTTGAAAAGCATAGATGAAGCAAATGACTGTTCAAAATATTTGACAAGAAGTTTATAAAGAAAAATAAGAATGGTATAAAATGTAGAATATGGTAAAATGAAAGGGCACAGTCAATACTGTCTGTTTTATATACTCATATTTCTCAATTTCCAAATCCACCATGGAATGTATTATATCAGGAGACAGATGAATTGAGAAGACAAGGTGCAAAAGAGATTTGTTAGGGCATCAAAAGCAAACCAAGGAAATCACAGGGTGGGACAGAGGGGAGATTAAGGCTTTTGCTTTGCTCAACAATCACTGCCCTATTTGTAATCTGAGGGTGAGCCTCATCCATTCTGCAGCATCCTTCATACCATGAGAGGCAGTATAGGACAAGCTTTCCGTAAGCAAAGTTCTGCACTTGAACTTCTTTCTCCCTTTGTAAAGCTTTGGAATTAGTGGCAGAGGAATGACTTGGTGTTTAAATTGCATGCTGCAAAATTATGAAGTACAGTGTTAAAACCTACAGAATTTCAAGCTGAATACAGTAGCACACATGTGTAATATCAAAGTTCCTGTGTAAAATACAGAGAGATGAGAAGACCCAGAAAGTCCCAGATCAGTATGCTCAGGAGTGAACATCAAGAACTAATTTACTACTAAATGTCATTCTAAATAAAGAAGAAATTTTGGAGAGATGGCTCGGTTGTTAAGAACCTATATTGCTGGGTCACTTACAACCACTTGTATCTCTAGCCACAGGGGATCTGCTGCCCTCTTAAAGCCTTCATGGGTACTGCACTCCTATGTGCATACACACATACACATTGTTTCAAAAAATGTAAGAGTATTATTTTGTATGTTAGATCATCCTAATTATATAATGTGTTAACACATCTTGAGCATGTAAAAGTGTTGTTTCTTTTTTCTTTTTTTTAAATTTTTCCATCTTTATTAAATAGGGTATTTCTTATTTACATATCAAATGTTATTCCTTTTCTGGTTTCAGTGCCAACATCTCCATAACCTCTCCCCCTCCCCTTCTATATGGGTGTTCCCCCTCTCCATCCTCCCCCCATTACCACCATTCCCTCAACAATCATGTTCACTGGAGATCCAGCCTTGACAGGATCAAGGGCTTCCCCTACCACTGGTGCCCTTACTAGGCTATTCATTGCTACCTATGAGGTTGGAGCCCAGGATCAGTCCATGTATAGTCTTTGGGTAGTGGCTTAGTCCCTGGGAGCTCTGGTTGGTTGGCATTGTTGTTCATAAGGGGTCTCAAGACCCTTCAGCTCTTTCAGCCCTTTCTCTCATTCCTTCAACGGGGGTCCCGTTCTCAGTTCAGTGGTTTGTTGCTGGCATTCACCTATGTATTTGCTGTATTCTGACTGTGTCTCTCAGGAGAGATCTATATCCAGTTCCTGTTAGCCTGCACTTCTTTGCTTCATCCATCTTATCTAGTTTGGTATATGTATGGGCCACATGTGGGCAGGCTCTGAATGGACAATTCCTTCAGCCTCTGTTCTAAACTTTGCCTTCTTATCCTCCCCAGGGTATTGTTGTTCCCCTTTTAAAGAATGAGTGAAGCATGCACATTTTGGTCATCCTTCTTGAGTTTCATGTGTTCTGTGCATCTAGGGTAATTCGAGCATTTGGGCTAATATCCACTTATCAGTGAGTGCATACCATGTGTGTTTTTCTGTGATTGGGTTACCTCACTCAGGATGATACTTTCCATTTCCATCCATTTGCCTATGAATTTCATAAAGTCATTGTTTTTGATAGTTGAGTAATATTCCATTATGTAGATGTACCACATTTTCTATATCCATTCCTCTGTTGAAGGGCATCTGGGTTCTTTCCAGCTTCTGGCTATTATAAATAAGGCTATGAACATAGTGGAGCACGTGTCTTTGGTATATGTTGGGCCACCAAGAGAGGTATTGCTGGGGCCTCAAGTAGTACAATGTCCAATTTCCTGAGTAACCTCTAGACTGATTTCCAGAATGGTTGTAACAGACTGGAATCCCATCAACAATGGAGGAGTGTTCCTCTTTCTCCACATCCTCGCCAGCATCTGCTGTCACCAGAGTTTTAGACTTTAGCTATTCTGACTGGTGTGAGGTGGAAACTCAGGGTTGTTTTGATTTGCATTTCTCTTATGACTAAAGATGTTGAACATTTCCTTAGGTGCTTCTCAGCCATTCGATGTTCCTCAGCTGTGAATTCTTTGTTTAACTCTCAACTCTTATTGTCTCCCTGCAGTCTAACTTATTGAGTTCTTTGTATATTTTGGATATAAGCCCTCTATCTGTTGTAGGATTGGTAAAGATCTTTTCCCAATCTGCTGGTTGCCATTTTGTCCTAACAACATTATCCTATGCCTTACAGAAGCTTTGAAGTTTTATGAGATCCCATTTGTCGATTTTTGATCTTAGAGCATAAGCCATTGGTGTTTTGTTCAGGAAATTTCCTCCAGTGCCCATGTGTTCAAGAAACTTCCCCACCTTTTCTTCTATTCATTTGAGTGTATCTTGTTTGATGTGGAGACCCTTGATCCACTTGGACTTAAGCTTTGTACAGGGTGATAAGCATGGATCGATCTGCATTCTTCTACATGTTGACCTCAAGTTGAACCAGCACCATTTGCTGAAAATGCTATCCTTTTTTCATAGGATGGTTTTGGCTCCTTTGTCAAAAATCAAGTGCCCATAGATGTGTGGGTTCATTTCTGGGTCTTCAATTCTATTCCACTGGTCTGTCTGTCTGTCTCTGTACCAATATCATGCAGTTTTTATCACTATTGCTCTGTAATACTGCTTGAGTTCAGGGATAGTGATTCTCCCTGAAGTCCTTTTATTGTTGAGGATAGTTTTAGCTATCCTGGGTTTTTTGTTATTCCAGATGAATTTGCAAATTGTTCTGTCTAACTCTATGAAGAATTGGATTGTAATTTTGATGGGGATTGCATTGAATCTGTAGATCGCTTTTGGTAAAATGGCCATTTTTACTGTATTAATCCTGCCAATCCATGGGCATGGGTGATCTTTCCATCTTCTGAGATCTTCTTTTTTTTTTTTTTTTTTACTTTTTTCGAGCTGGGGACTGAACCCAGGGCCTTGCTTGCTAGGCAAGCGCTTACCACTGAGCTAAATGCCCAACCCTTCTGAGATCTTCTTAATTTTCTTTCTTCAGAGACTTATCATACAGATCTTTCACTTGCTTGGTTAAATTCACACTGAGGTATTTTCATTATTTTTGACTATTATGAAGAGTGTCATTTCCCTAATTTCTTTCTCAGCTTGTTTGTCTTTTGTGTAGAGGAAGACTACTGATTTATTTGAGTTAATTTTATACCTAGCCACTTTGCTGAAGGTGTTTATCAGGTTTAGTAGTTCTCTGGTGGAACTTTTGGTATCACTTCATATCATCTGGAAATAGTGATATTTTGACTTCTTCATTTCCAATTTATATCCCTTTGATCTCTTTTTGTTGTCTGATTTCTCTGGCTAGGATTTCAAGAACTATACTGAAGAAGTAGGGCAGCCTTGTCTAGACCCTGATTGTAGTGGGATTTCTTCAAGTTTCTCTCCATTTAGTTTAATGTTAGCTACTGGTTTGCTGTATGGCTTTTACTATGTTTAGGTATGGGTTGAATTCCTGTTCTTTCCAGGACTTTTATCATGAAGGGGTGTTGAATTTTGTCAAATGTTTTCTCAGCATCTAATGAAATGATGATGTGGTTTTTATCTTTCAGGTTGTTCATATAGTGGATTGCATTGATGGTTTTCCATATATTAAACCATCCCTGCATACCTGGGATGAAGTCTACTTGATCATGATGGATGATTGTCTTGGTGTGTTCTTGGATTTGGTTTGCAAGAATTTTATTAATTTTTGCGTTGAAAATTATAAGGGAAATTGGTCTGAAGTTCTCTTTCTTTGTTGGGTCTTTGTGTAGTTTAGGTATAAGAGTAATTGCGGCTTCATACAAGGAATTCATTACTGCTCCATCTCTTTCAATTTTGTGGCATAGTTTGGATAGTATTGGTATGAGGTCTTTTATGAAGGTCTGATAGAATTCTGCACTGAACCCATCTGGATCTGGGCTCCTTTTGGTTGGGAGACTTTTAATAACTGCTTCTATTTCTTTAGGATTTATGGGTTGTTTAAGTGGCTTATCTGTTCCAGATTTAACTTTGGTACCTGGTATCTGTCTAGGAAATTGACCATTTCCTGCAGATTTTCAAGTTTTGTTGAATGTAGGCTTCTACAGTAGAATATGATGATTTTTTTAATTTTCTCTGATTCTCTTGTTATGGCTCCCTTTTCATTTCTGATTTTGTTAATTTTGATACATTGTGTCCTCTGGTTAGTCTGGCTAAGGGTATATCTATCTTGTTGATGTTTTCAAATAGCCAGCTTTTGGTTCTGTTGATTCTTTTATAGTCCTTTTTGTTTCTACTTGGTAGATTTCAGCTCTGAGTTTGATTATTTCTTGCCTTCTACTTCTCTGGGTGTATTTACTTCTTTTTGTTCTAGAGCTTTTAGGTGTGCTGTCAAGCTGCTAATGTATGCTCTCTCCCGTTTCTTTCTGCAGGCACTCAGAGCTATGAGTTTTCCTCTTAGCACAGCTTCATTGTTTCTCATAAATTTGGGGATGTTATACCTTCATTTTCATTAAATTCTAAGAAGTCTTTAGTTTCTTTCTTTCTTTCTTCCTTGACCAGGTTACCATTGAGTAGAGAAATGTTCAACTTCCATGTACATGTGGGGGTTCTTTCCTTATTGTTATTGAAGACCAACTTTATCCCGTGGTGGTCTGATAGGATGCATGGGATTACTTCTATCTTTCTCTATCTGTTGAGGCCTGTTTTGTGCCCAATTATATGGTCAGTTTTGGAGAAAGTGCCATGAAGTGGTGAGAAGAAGTTGTAACCATTTGTTTTAGGATAGAATGTTCTATAAATATCTGTTAAATCCATTTGGTTCATGACTTCCGTTAGTCTGTCTGTGTCTCTGTTTAATTTCTGTTAAAATCTGTCCATTGATGATAATGGGGTGTTGAAATCTCCTACTATTATTGTGTGAGGTGCAATGTGTGATTTGAGCTTTAGTAAAGTTTCTTTCATGTATGTAGGTGCCCTTGTATTTGGAGCACAGATATTTAGGTTTGAGAGTTCTTCTTGATTGATTTTTCCTTTGGTGAATATGAAGTGTCCTTCCTTATCTTTTTTGATGACTTTTGGTTGAAAATCATTTTCATTTGATATTACAATGGCTACTCCAGCTTGCTTCCTCAGACCATTTGCTTGGAAACTTGTTTTCCAGCTTTTCACTCTGAGGTAGTGCCTATCTTTGTCTCTGAGGTGTGTTTTCTGTAGGCAGCAGAATTCAGGGTCCTCATTTCATATCCATTCATTAATCTGTCTCTTTTTATTGGGGAATTGAGTCCATTGATGTTGAGAGATAATAAGGAATAGATTGTTGCTTCCTGTTATATTCATATGTGGATGTGAGATTATGTTTGTGTGCTTTTCTTCTCTTTGTTTTGTTGCCAAGACGATTAGTTTCTTGCTTTTTCTAGGGTGTAGCTTGCCTCATTATGTTGGGCTTTACCATTTATTATCCTTTGTAGGGCAGTATTTGTAGAAAGATATTGTGTAAATTTGGTTTTGTCATGGAATATCTTGGTTTTTCCAGTTTTGTTAATTGAGAGTTTTGCTGGATACAGTAACCTGGGCTGGCATTTGTGTTCTCTTAGGGTCTGTATGACATCTGTCCAGGATCTTCTGGCCTTCATAGTTTCTGGTGAGAAGTCTTGTGTGATTCTGATAGGTCTGCCTTTATATGTTACTTGACCTTTTTCCCTTACTGCTTTTAATATTTTTTCTTTGTTTTGTGCATTTTGTGTTTTCACTATTATGTGATGGGAGGAGTTTCTTTTCTAGTCCAATCTATTTGGAGTTCTGTAGGCTTCTTGTATGTTTATGGGCATCTCTTTCTTTAGGTTAGGGAAGTTTTCTTCTATGATTTTGTTGAAGATATTTACTAGTCCTTTGAGTTGGGAGTCTTTACTCTCTTCTGTACCTATTATCCTTAGGTTTGATTTTCTCATTGTGTCCTGGATTTCCTGCGTGTTTTGGGCTAAGAGTTTTTTCCATTTTATATTATCTTTGACAGTTGTTCTGATGATTTCTATGGAATCTTCTGCTCCTGAGATTCTCTCTTCTATCTCTTGTATTTTGTTGGTGATCCTTTTTATCTAAGGCTCCTTGTCTCTTCCTTTGGTTGTCTATATCCAGGCTTGTCTCCCTTTGTGCTTTCTTTACTGTTTCTATTTCCATTTTCAATTCCTTCACCTGTTTGATTCTGTTTTCCTGTAATTCTTTCAGGGATTTTTGTGTTTCCTCTCTGAGGGCTTCTACTTGTTTACCTGTGTTTTCCTACATTTCTCTAAGGGAGTTCTTTATGCCTTTCTTAAAGTCCTCCATCATCATGATTAAATGTGATTTTAAATCTAATTCTTGCTTTTTTGGTGTGTTTGGATATTCAGTGTTTGCATTGGTGGTAGAATTGGGCTCTGATAATGCCATGTAGTCTTGGTCTCCATTGCTTGGGTTCCTGCGCTTGCCTCTTGCCATCAGGTTGTTTCTGGTGTTACATTGTTCCTGGGTCCACCAGGCAGGTCACTTGGAGCAGAAAAGTTGGTCTTACCTCTGGTCTCGGGCCTGAAGTCACTCCTCAGTGCTAGATTTAAGCTCTGTGAGGACAGCAACCAGAAGAGCCTGTCCCTACTTCTGGGTCCCTGTGCTCAGGGGGCCCTGATGGCGCTAGGTGTTTTCCTCTAGAGTCAGAAATGTGGGCAGAGAGTAGTTTCCTCTGGTTTCCCAGGCATGTCTGCCCCTCTGAAGGTCTAGCTTTCCCACATGATTTGGTTTCAGGGAGCTGTTTGACCAGGTCCATTTAGATTCTTGCACAGTCTGGACCACGGGCTCCTGCAGCTTGACGGCCCCTATCTTCCTGTTCCCAGAGGCCCTATACTGTTTCCTCTTGGGCCAGGGATGTGGGCAAAGGTGGGTAGAAGTGGCAGTCTCTCCTGTCCTGCAGTCTCAGGATTGCCCACAGGTCTGGGCGATGAGCTCTCTCTCCCATGGTGTTTGGAAGCAGGGAGCTGTGGGCTGGAATCAGCAAGGTTCAGGCACCAGCTAGAAACTGGAAGTCAAAACTGTTGTTTCTTAATAGAACAGTAAAAATATTGCTCACATTGAACCCATCTATTTTTTTTTTAATATCATGTCTTGATGTATGCATGCTGTGAATTTATTCAGGATGAGGAGAAAAAAACGAATTGAACCTGGGGCTATCTTGTTACTCTCTCCCTTTAAGTATCATCATGTTCAAATTGGTTGGTACAGAGGAGAAACACAGGAAAGGATATATTTTCCCCATTCTTTATATAGCTCTATGATCACTGATTTTAATGGTCTGTTTGTCATGGTCTGGAATCATCGGCAAAGAGAACCTTGGTGGGAAAATGTCTAGATCAGGCTGACCCCTGGGCATGTCTCTGAGTAGAGATTGTCTTGATTATGTTGACTGAGGTGGGAAGACTTCAGGTGAGGCAGGCAACATTCTTCAGTCACAATATTAGGGCAGAGAAGAAAATCTGAGCTCTAGAATGTGTTGATTTATTGCTATTTGTTCACGACTGAGGTTGTGATGTGATGTGATGCTTTAAGTTCCTGACACCTTGACCTACCTACAATGAGAAACTATAATTTGAAAGTGTGTGCTAAAAAAACCTGTTCTTCTATAGGCTGTTTTTCTCCTGATATTTTATCACAGCCACAGGAAATGGAACTAAGGCAATAGGGCTGCAATGATGGCTTGGTGGTTAAGAGCATGTATTGATCTTCTGGAGATCTTCTTTACTGAAATTCCAGGTCAAGTGGCATACAACTCACATAACTCCAGCTTTGGGGATCTGACACAATCGTCTGACCTCTGGGAGAACTCAAACACACACACACACACACACACACACACACACACACACACACACACACACACACACACACACTGCCCAGGAGTAACACGAGACAAAAAAAAATATTACAGCCATCTTGCTACCTCATCTTCACTGAAACATTCAGGCCTCCTTTCCAAATGGTTCTGTGCCCCATAAGGCATAGGAAGTGTGGTGTGTCCAGAGAACAGCAGGGAAGGGTCCCCATTTACACCTCAGTGTTTTATTACCTACTGACATAGAACTCTCCTTTAAGCAAAACTCTTGCCATCTGCATCAGAGTAACTGCAACCACTCAAAGAAGACCTTCAAGATCAGGCCTATTGACATTCTTCCACTCAAGGAGGGGAGGGACAGACATATCAGACTCTCAAGTGAGATTCTAGCACTCCTTCTTAAACATATCTTGAAGTCACATGGAGTTCTGCTCCAGTGGCAGATGGTCCTGTGACCCTGGGAGGTACATACATATATATAGAAAGTCAAGTGAAGGAGGACTTCTATCTGTACCACTACAGAGACCTCATTGTCCATGTTGGTGTGGAACTTTTTAGTGGGATGGCTGTGAATGAGTTACCTACCCCCTTTGAATAAAAGCTTTCTCCTATACACGTTGGTTTCTCAAGGTAGATTTCAGTGGGATTTTATTTAGTCTATATATTAGTCAGTGTTCCCTAGAGTAAAAGAACTTATATGATGAATCTGTCTCTCTCTCTCTCTATCTCGGTCTCTCTTCATATATATGGAATAAATTGAAATGAATAAAACATACATGTGTGTGTGTGTGTGTGTGTGTGTGTGTGTGTGTGTGTAACTTACTGGAATGAATTACAGGCTACAGTCAGCTATTCCATCTATAGCTGCTATGAACAGAAAGTGCAAGTATCTAGTAGCTGTTCAGTCCATGAGGCTGGATATTTCATCTGGTCTTCAGTATATTTTGGAATATCAAAACAGGCTCTAATTCCAGGTGAAAAAATGATGTGTTAGCAAGGTAAGTCAGCAGACAAAGAGCAAATGCTTCTTTCTTCTATGCCATATATATAAACTTCCAGCAGAAGGTGTAGTCCAGATTAAAGGCCTGTCTGTCCACCTCAAAATCTGGATCAAAGACATGAGTCTTCCTTCCCACATGTCAAACATATCAGAGAAAAAGAAAAATGATCAACTTGAAGTGCCATCCCTTTTACAGAACAACTATTTGGAAAAGACTGGTCTTGTGCTCTTTGAAAATCAGACAAAGCCTTATCTCCAGCAGGTTCCTCAGTTCCTGAATTTGTGAAGGAGAATGTGCACACAAATGGATTCCTTCAAGTCTTAATGAAGACAAGATACAGGGCTTGTCCTTGCCACAATTGTGGTTGACCATTCATCTTGGTGGCAGTCTATCAATTCTCCATCACCCCTATCTACCTTCCATTCTCCCACCATCAATTTCCACTTTCAGGGTGAGATTTATAATTGTCAGAGTCAAGCAGTCTCTCTAAGGTGCTGTGGAACAGAGTTATCATTCAAGTTGGAGCTCAAGAAAAGGGCAAAAGGAAGCAGTTGACATTATTTTCTAGGTTGCCCTTCTGGTTATCTCTGTTCTCCCCTCACCAGCTTCTAACATCAGCACCCTCCTGGAGCAATAGGCAACCAAACCCGTAGTGGACCTGTGCCAACTCTCCATAAACATGACTGCTAGCCATAGCTCCTGTCTGCCTCCCTTCACATGAATGTAGCTGACAACTCCTGTGAGCTATTGACAAGGGCTGGCAATGCCCTCCAGTTGCTCTGATTTCTATTTTCCAAGGTACTCAGTTATATGTCACACCAGATTCATCACTTTAGACTTGAGCAGCATTGTAGAGTTCATTTTTCCAAAGTCATATCCACTGCAGAAATTCTCTTTATTATAGCCCCTCAAATGATCTATCTTACAGTTTCTGCTTGAACCACATTTAGTGGTAGGTAAGAAGTTGGTTTTATGGGAGTTTACTATACTTTTGAATACAAGTAATAGGCTGAAAGGACGTCTAACTTCTTATTGATATCAACCCCTCCCACCTACAGCCACATACAGCATATATTCTTCTCTGTTTCTATATCTTATATAGCTTACATACCTGGATCACATATTTAAAATTAATTTATACCTCGGATGAAAATTCACAATTATATTTCATTTGATTTGTATAATCATGCTCACATTCTGTGTTTTATATGTGTATGTGTATTTATGTGTGTGTATATTTGTGTCTATGTGTAAATTTGTGTTTATGTACCTTTTTCTTTCTGTTTCTGCCTGTATATGTCATGTCTGGGTTTGTGTATGTAGCTATCTGTCTATGGTATTCACTAAAGTTAGAGCTCTTTAAAGCATCCTATAAATGCTGTTTTGTGTCCTGCTCACAGTTACCCTAGAAGCCAGCATTCCATTGATTCACTATAAGTAGTTATAAATATTGCCTTCCAATGAGTCATAGACTACACATCACTTATGGAGTGGATTTACCTAGAATCCCAGCCACTGTCTTCTTAATCCTGTATCAGTGCTGTGACCTGAGTAACAGTAACATTATGTAAGGAGGTATGGGTTTATGCTTTATTATAAAACAATTATTTTAGTTACATGGAGTTTGCATACCTGTAAAAGAAGGCAGGTAGGAAGAGAGCATTGATGCCCACGTGCAGTCAGAAAAGCAAACTGTCCAGTTTTTCATAATTCATCCATTCAACACCCAAGTTCTTACCCACAGATGGATAAGTCTAGCAGCCACCTTTATGTATTTTCTGTCACAATTTTAAATCAAAAATTACCTGGTAACATGTTTCTGTCATTAGGGACACATACTTAATAGCCAGAATTCTATTCCTAGCATCCAACCTACTTAGTTCACAATGATATACAACATCAGTTACAGAGCACAAAGCTCCTCTGCTTGTCAGGTACTGCATTCATATGCACATATATCTGCTCCCAGACACAAATGCATATATGCATACATATACATATATGTATATGGAAAAATAAATCTTCAAATTTTATTTAATAAATAAATCTTCAAATTTTACTTAATAAATCAATCTTCAAATTTTATTAATACATGTATTTTCCTTCGTAGATTTTTTCATACATTCACAGTTTAAATTTGGTGATTAATAGAGAGGTGTAGAAAACTTAAAGTAGACCAAATATATTTTAAGATCAATTTTATTTACTTATATGTGTGTCTGTCTGTGTGGGGGTATATGCACATGAGTACAAAACAAGTGGAAGCCAGAAGAAGGTGCCAGATCTGGTTGGAACTAGAGTTATGTCTGTGAGTTACTGAAAGCCAAACTTTCAAAATCCTCTGCAAGAATAGCAAACTCTATCTCCTCTCTCTCTCTCTCTCTCTCTCTCTCTCTCTCTCTCTCTCTCTGTCATTCACTTTACATCTCAGTGCATATTTGGTGCATATGTTTGGGGGATGCCTAGGTTCTTTGGTTGTCGGTACAGAATCTTAGAGCCCCCAAGGTTGTACGTGAGCTGACTCTGTTGGTCTTTCTGCAGAATTCCTATCCCCTCTGGGGCCTGCAACCCTTCCTCCTATCCTTCCATTAGAGTCCCCAGTCTCCATCCACTGCTTGACTCTGGTTGTCTGTATCTGTCTGAGTCAGCTGCTGGGTGGAGCCTCTCAGAGGACAGCCTCTCTAGGACTGCTGTCTGCAAGCATAACAGAGTATCATTAATAGTGTCAGGAATTGGTGCTCGCCCATGGAATGGGTCTCGCATTGGACCAGTTATTGGTTGATCATTCCCTCAGTCTCTGCTCCATCCTTGCATTTCTTGTAGACAGGATACATTTTGGGTCAAAAGTTTTAGCAAGTACTTTTAATTACTGAGTTGTCGTCCCAGACTCCCACAAAGAAATCAAAAGAGACTCATTTGTAACTTCTTTACTTGTGACTATGAATAGCATTTGAAGGAAAAGGAAATTGTGGACCTGAGATAACACAACAAACAAAAGTGAAGACATGTAGAGACTGCAAATAAAATACAGAAACACTTCAGACATTTTAGCACCATTGCCTTGAGATGTCATAGGCAACCATGTACTGTTAAATGAAGTGAAGAGTGTAAGCTAAGTTTTCTAACCCAGGCAGAGGCTGAGCTGAGGGATTTTTTTTTTGTTGTTGTTGTTGAATGAATTTTTTTTGAGATCCCAAGAAAGGGCGGAGAAGCTGGCAAGATAGATTAGAGGATAAAAGATTTCCCAGTGAGTCTTGTGCCTTAAGTCCAAATCCCTGTATTTACCTCCCATTGATGGAAAAAGGAGAAAAAGTTGACTCCTCTTAATTGTTTTTTGGTCTACACTCATGCACGATGGCACATGCATGATGGTACTTACACTTCCATACCATTCATATAAAAGACACATGCAAAACAAATGTGAAAAAAATGAGTACCTGGAGGGGTGGATTCAGCTGTGCTGCAGGGAACATCTTGAAAGGTGTTCAGCTGTGCAGTGATCATCTGCAGGGGTGCTGAGCTGTGCTACAGTAAGCATCTGGAGGGATGGCAGAGCTGTGCAGCAGTGAGCATCTGAAAGGGTGTTAGATGTACTATCCTGAGTATCTGGAAGGTTGCTCAGTGCTGCTGCCTGGAAGTATGGCTCAGCTGTGTTGCAGTGAGCACCTGGAGTAGCTGCTCAGCTGTGCTACAATGAGCATCTGGAGGTTTGCACACCTGTGCTATACTGAGCACCTGGATGGGTGGCCCAGCTGTGCTACAGTGAACATCAGAGGGGTGGCCCAGCTGGAGGGGTGGATTCAGCTGTGCTGCAGGGAACATCTTGAAAGGTGTTCAGCTGTGTTGCACTGATCATCTGGAGGGGCTGACTTAGCTATGCTACAGTGAGCATCTGGAGGGGCTGCTCAGCTGTGTTGCAGTGATCATCTGGAGGGGCTGCTCAGCTGTGTTGCAGTGATCATCTGGAAGGAAGACTCACCTGTGCTACAGTGAGCATCTAGCTCAGCTCTCCTGTTCCTTCAGAGGACCACAGTTAGGTGCCCATCGCCCATTTGGGCCACTTACAACCACTGGTAACTTTGCTTCAGGGGGTCTGCTATCCTGTTCTGGCCTCTGTGGATACTAGAATCATGCATGTGTCCACAAATAGATATATGCACACATAAAAATAAAAAATACAATAAAGGGCAAAATACACTTAAACCATTTTTTTTTTGTTTCTTACACATGCCCATGTTGTCTTTTTATATGAAAAGGTTAAGATTTACTACTAAAGAGTCTGATTCTCTTTGCCTGGAGTCAGAAAAATTTTAAGAATGGTTTCTTCAGGTATAGGAAAGTTTACTAATATCTTGAGTGTAAAACATGACTCCAACAGTAGATGACTTCACAAGTAAGTTGCTTTTTTGAAAATCATTTTACTGTATTTGTCTCTCTCTTTCTTACTCTTTTGACTATGAAATTTAAAATTAATGTGATCATGTCAAACACATAGCACAGGTACAGAAAAGTTGTGTCCCAAAGTCTGCCAGATAATCCCCTGCCTGCAGGTACTTGATGCAAGGAATTTGATATGAAGAAATGATTAGTATTTTTGTAATTTCACTCATTTTCTGCTCCATAAACTGCCTTTGTTATTACTATTATTCTTATCTCCTCATGAATACTCCCATCTCTCTTTAGCACTACATTATAAGCCTACAAAACCAATTTATCTAAACTCTTCTAAAACTATTAACTTAGAAGTCTCCAAGGGAATTCAGGAGATGAAAGGAATGAAAATTAGTATCTTTCAATTTGCAATGTACCTTTCCTCTCCATTGAAAAGGCAAGCAGCTTCCAGTTTGCATGTTTCTCAAATGACTTCAAAGTGCAAATATCAAAGATTTGCTTGTGAGGACAAAGAAGCTAAGTGTTGGTTAGCAGCCTCCTACACTGTACCACAATACTTAGCATAAGGAACTCCAGGGAGGGAGTGTCTGTGTTGGCTTGCTGCTTTTAGGGCTATACCAAGGTAGAAGCATCATCGTAGCTGGGCATGCTCAAAGAGATATGCGCACCTCAGGGTGCAGTGATGTAGAAAGAAATGTGAAGGAACAAAGAGTCTATGATAAAACACACACACCACACACACACACACACACACACACACACACACTATGTTTGACTTCATTCATCCTGATACAAACTCTTAATAGTCAACCCATGTTTGAGGTTCGCCTATCTTCAATATGCTCAGGTAGCTCTCAATGTGCCACCACCTATAATCCAGTCTTTGACATTTGAGCCCTGGGATCCTTCTATATTCAATTCATAATAAGCACAGTTTAAATAATATGGTAAAAGTCTTTAAAGTGTGGGGTATGAGTCTTTGTGAACTTTGAACTACTTGACAAAACAGGGGAAAATATAATTTATAAATAGTTTAGAAAGATGCTGAAATAATTTAACACATAATTGCTTTGGTTGTGTGACAGTAAGTTCTAACTTTGATGTTAATTGGTAACACTACAGGCTGTGGGACATAGGGGAACCTTTGAATTAGGGAATGAGTGCTAGCACTAGAAAGATGGCACAGCAGTTTAAAAAAAACTGCTGATTTAAAGGACTAGAGTTCGACTCTCAGTATTCTCCTTGGGCTGCTCCCAATATCCTACAACCCAAGCTCCAAGGCTCATTCAACTGGATTCTACAGGTATTACACTAATCTCTCTAATCTCTCTCTCTCTCTCTCTCTCTCTCTCTCTCTCTCTCTCTCACACACACACACACACACACACACACACACACACACACACACACACATACCCACATACCCAAAAATTAAAAAAATATCAGTCTTTTGGAAAAAGATCTTATTCACAGCAATTTAGCGAACATAGCATTAAAAAAGACTAAGAAGATTGTGTATCATGGGATTTTAAGGTTTTAGAAACTCTAGTTTAAAATGATGGATGCCACCTCACCAAGTATTTTGCAAAAACATGCAATGGAAGAGAATATACATATTCACTGTGAAGCTTACTCCACTCCACTTTACCTACTCTGAGGATTTGTACTAAATAAGTATAATAGTTGAAACGGTAAAATTTGATTTCTCTCCAACACTAGGAAAAAACTTTGCATAAATCTGCATAAAAGGCACGCACAACATAAAACTGAGCTTAGTTTACATGTTAATCATTAGTGTGCACTGTTTGCAAAACAACTGTGAAATTTAGCTCAAGACAAAATAACAAATATTGCCTCATTAACAAATTTGGCAGGGCTAGAGTGACAGTAATCCCATTTTTATTCTGTTTTCATATTCAAGACTTCAAAGCAGCTTAAAAATATTCATTCACCAAGCAGGACAACTAGGAGTTGCCTCAGCCCCATCATATATAATGTTGTGAGCATTCTTTCTAAGGGCAGAGTTTAACTTTAACTGCAGAAATACACACACACTCAAAGAGACATGCCAGGTGAGATTAATGAAAGATCTCTCTTAAAAATAAATGAGTTTTCCAATAAAATGGAAAAGAAAAAAAAGCAACCTTGCAGTGTAATTTGTTGTTTGGAGTTGATGTGCTCTGGTCAAATGTTAATGAGTCACATTATTTAAGGAACTTTCCAGAGGCTACATTTTCTCTAAGCGCAATTATGTCAAATAACAGGAATGTATACAAATGTGGCAATTTTGTTTCCTAACTTATTTATAAATGAGTGTTCCCTTGCAAATTTAAAAAGAAAAAACCTTCATGAAACTCACTGAGTCAAAAACAACAACAAAAAAAGATGTGACTGCCAAACCCTTCTTAGCTGGAAAGAAGAATCACATAAGTACAGGGATCAATGGAGAGCAGTCCATGAGCATGGTCTAATATTTCATGTCCAAGAATGAAGGTGCCGTATTGGGGCTGGAACAATGGCCTGTGGTTAGAAGTCCTTGGCCCTCAGATGACCAGAGTTCTTTTTCCAGGACTCACTTCAAGTAGCTCACAATCACCTATAAATTCAGCTGCATAAGATCTGATATTCTCTTATACAGTTACACACACACACACACACACACACACACACACAACACACACACACACACAGAAAGAGAGAGAGAGAGAGAATTTGAGAAACATCTTTAAATGTTATAAAGCCATTTGTTATATAATTAACATATGATAATAAAATATGTAGGCATTAATTGCATAATAAAAAATCAATTTTAAAAACATGTACAAAGAGATTGTAGAACCATATCATCCTATTGAAAAGTGTCTTGACAAGAAATGTCAAGAAGCATATTGTACAAAGGAAGCTATAAACAAAGGGCCTCACTGGAACAGGAGCATGGACTGACAGCTGTCCAAAAGTCAGCCTGTTTGGTATTGTGATACTGTTTATCAAATTCTGTGGTCAGTTTACTTAACTATGTCTTTAAATTAGCTTACTGGGGTTTGCAATGGAGCTAATCTTACCTACTTGGTCAATAGAGAGTTTATTTATTTATATTTATAAATGGGACGACTCTTGGGAGTCATTTATTTTTAATGGATTTCTTACTCCAAAATTAAGTCAAAAACATCAGTACAGAAGAAGAGGCATGACCTATGGTGTCCCAGATGTTGGATATTAGTGCCTTGCCTAAGATGACATGGTGGTGCTGGATTCTATTAAGTGTGAGCAATTCTGAAAAGTCTTTTTGGATATCTACTTACACTGGATCTTCTTTGAGTCACTGAGACAGCGACAAGTGCGCGCGCGCGCACGCACGCACGCTCACACACACACACACACACACACACACACACACACACACATCTTTAAATTCCTAGGTCCAGTGGATGAGGGGAATTATCAATGAATGAACAGTAGTTGGATAGCAACAGAAGTAAAGGGCAGATAAAATTCAGTGTGTAAAAACCAGTACTGTATGTCATCGGATATTATTGTTCCTTTTCTAGTAATGGGACAATCGGTGGTAGTATTTCTTCTCAGGGAAGAGCAAAGGAGATCTTAAGGTCTGCAGGACACAAGCTGCGCACAAATTCTTTGACTTGGTTTGGGTAGTGATTGCAAAGGTATATGACCTATTCCTTTTCAACAACAAACTTGAGAAAATGTTTGTCCATCGATATGATACGTTGCTCTTAAATTTTTTATTTACTGTCCTTTTCCTTTGTCCTATTATTTTCCTTTGTGTGTTTGTGTATGGTCTTGTGCCAGGGTCCAGAAAACGAAGTTTGGTCACTTTCTCCATAGATTACTACTGCATAAAGGCAAGGTCTCTTGCTGAACCCGGAATTCACCAATTTGACTCGTCTAGCTAGTCACCTTGTAAGGAAAATCACCTGTGTTTACCTCTTATACTCTGTCATTATGGTCAGGTCAACATGCTTGCCTGGGTTTTATGTAGGTTCTTCTTTTTTTATTATTTCAATGTTATTCCCCTTCCGGGTTCCATGTTTATAAGCTCCCTATCCTCACCCCCTGCCCTTCTTCTATAAGGGTGTTCCCCTCCCCATCCACAATCCCGTAACACCCTCCTGACAATCCCCTACACTGGGGGTCCAACCAATGCAGGAGTAAGGGCTTCTCCTTCCATTGGTATCCAGCAAGGCCATTCTGTGCTACATATGCAGTTGGAGCCATGGGTCTGTCCATGTATAGTCTTTGGGAAGTGGTTTAGTCCCTGGAAGGTCTGGTTGGTTGGCATTGTTGTTCTTATAGGGTTGCAAGCCCCTTCAGCTCTTTCAATCCTTTCTCTAATTCCTCCAATGGGGGTCTCAGTCTCAGTTCAGTGGTTTGCTGCTAGCATTCACCTCTGTTTTTCACATGTTCTAACTGTGTCTTTCAGGAGAGATCTATATCCAGTTCCTGTCATCATGTATTTGTTAGCTTCATCAGTCTTATCTAGTTTTGGTGGCTGTATACATATATATGGGCCACATGTGCACAGGCTCTGAATGGCTATTCCTTCAGTCTCTGCCCTAAACTTTGCCTCCATATCCCTTTCTATGGATAATTTTGTTCTCCATTTTAGAGAAGGAGAGAAGCATCCGCATTTTGGTCATCCTTATTCCTGAACTTCATGTGGTCCATGGATTGCATATGGGTGATTCGAGTTTTTAGGCTAATATCCACTTATCAGTGAGTGCATACCATGTGTGATTTGATGTGATTGGGTTGCCTCATTCAACATGATATTTTCTAGTTTATTCCATTTGTCTATGAATTTCATAGTCATTGTTTTTGATAGCTGAGTAGTACTCCATTGTATAGATTAATTTCATAGTCATTGTTTTTGATAGCTGAGTAGTACTCCATTGAACAGATACATATTCTGTATCCGTTCCTCTGTTGAAGGGCAGCTAGGTTCTTTCCAGCTTCTGACTATTATAAATAAGGCTGCTATGAACATAGTGGAGCATATGTCTTTGTTGTACGTTGAAGCATCTTTTGGGTATATGCCCAAGAGGGACATAGCTGGGTCCTCAGGTAGTTCAATGTGCAATTTTCTGAGGAGCCTACAGACTTATTTCTAGAGTGGATGTACCAGTCTGCACTCCCGCCAACAGTGGAGGAGTGTTCCTCTTTGTCTACATCCTGGCCAGCATCTGCTGTCACCTGATTTTTGATCTTAGCCATTCTGACTGGTGTGAGGTGGAATCTCAGCTTTGTTTTGATTTGCATTTCCCTGATGAATAAAAATGCTGAACATTTCTTTAGGTGCTTCGCATACATTCAATATTCCTCAGTTGAGAATGTTTTGTTTAGCTCTGTACCCCATTTTTAATAGGGTTATTTGGCTCTCTGGAGTCTAACTTCTTGAGTTCTGTGTATATTTTGCATATTAGCCCTCTATCATGTGTAGGATTGGTAAAGACCTTTTTCCAATCTTTTGATTGTTGTTTTGTCATAATGAAAGTGTCCTTTGCCTTACAGAAACTTTGCAGTTTTATGAGGTCCCAATTTTCAATTCTTGATCCTACAGCATAAGCCATTTGTGTTTCGTTCAGGAAATTTTTCCCAGTGCTCATGAATTAGAGAGTCTTCCCTACTTTTTCTTCTATTAGTTTGAGTATGTCTGGTTTGATGTGGAGGTTCTTGATGCACTTGGACTCAAACTTTGTACAAGGTGACAAGAATGGATCAATTTGCATTCTTCTACATGCTCACCTCCAGTTGAACCAGCACCATTTTTTGAAAATGTTATCTTTTTTCCATTGGATAGTTTTAGCTCCTTTGTCAAAGATCAAGTGACCAGAAGTGTGTAGGTTCATTTCTGGGTCTTGAATTCTACTCCACTGATCTATCTGCCTGCCTCTGTACCAGTACCATACAGATTTTATTGCTATTGCTGTGTAATACTGGTTGAGGTTAGGGATGGTAATTCCCCCAGAAGTTCTTTTATTGTTGAGTATAGTTTTCACTATCCTGGGCTTTAGTGGGATTGCTTCATGTTTCTCTCTGTTTGGTTTGATGTTAGATACTGGTTTGTTGTATATTGCTTTTACTATGTTTAGGTATGGACATTGAATTCCTGATCTTTCCAGGACTTTTATCATTAAGTGGTGTTGAATTTTGTCAAAAGCTCTCTCAGCATCTAATGAAATGATCATGTGATTTATATCTTTGAGTTTTTTATGCAGTGGATTACATTGATGGATTTCCGGATACTGCACCATCCCTGCACTCCTGGGATGAAGCCTACTTGTTCATGATGGATGATCATTTTGATGTGTTCTTGGTTTCAGTTTGCAATAATTTTATTGAGTATTTTTACATTGATATTCATAAGGGAAATTGGTCTGAAGTTCTCTTTCTTTGTCGGGTCTTTGTGTGGTTTAGGTATAAGAGTAATTGTGGCCTCTTAGAAAGAATTTGTTAGTGCTCTATCTGTTTCTATTTTGTGGAATAATTTGGAGAGTATTGGTATGAGGTCTTCTATGAAGGTCTGATAAAATTCTACACTAAACCCACCTGGTCCTGGGCTTTTTTAGTTGGCAAACTTTTAATAACTGCTTCTATTTCTTTAGGAGTTTAGGGGTTGTTTAGATGATTTATCTGTTCCTGATTTAACTTTGGTACTGGGTATTTGTCTAGAAAATTGTCTGTTTCCTCCAGATTTTCAAGTTGTGTTGAACATAGGCATTTTAGTAGCATATGATGATTTTTTGAATTTCCTCGGATTCTGTTGTTATGTCTCACTTTTCATTTCTAATTGTGTTAATTTGGACATATTCTCTGTGCCCTCTGGTTAGTCTGGCTAAGGGTTTATCTCTCTTTTTGATTTTCTCAAAGAACCAGCTTCTGGTTTTGTTGATTCTTTGTATAGTCCTTTTTGTTTCTAGTTGGTTGATTTCACCCCTGAGTTTGATATATCCTGCCTATTACTCCTCTAGCATGTATTTGCTTCTTTGTGTTCTAGAGCTTTTAGGTGTGCTGTCAAGCTGCTTATGTATGCTCTCTCCTGTTTCTTTTTGCAGGCACTCACAGCTATGAGTTTTCCTCTTAGCGCAGCTTCCATTGTGTCCCATAAGTTTCCGTATGTTGTATCTTCATTTTTATTAAATTCTAAGAAGTCTTTAATTTCTTTCTTTATTTCTTCCTTGACCAAGTTGATATTGAGTAGAGTGTTGTTCAACTTTCATGTATATGTGGGCTTTCAGTTGTTGTTGTTATTGAAAAACAGCCTTAGTACCTGGTGACCTGATAGGATGCATGTGATTATTTCTAAGTTCATTTACCTGTTCAGGCCTGTCTTGTGACTGATTATGTGGTTAATTTTGGAGAAGGTACCATTAGGTGCTGAGAAGAAGGTATATCTTTTTGTTTTAGGGTGGAGTGGTCTATAAATATTTGTTAAGTCCATTTGGTTCATAACTTCTGTTAGTTTTGCTATGTCTCTGTTTAATTTCTGTTTCCATGATCTGTCCATTGATGTTCCATCTGAGTTGGATGTTGACATCACCTACTATTATTGTGTGAGGTGCAATGTGTACTTTGAGCTTTAGTAAAGTTTCTTTTATGAATGTAGGTGCCATTACATTTGGAGTATAGATATTTAAGATTGAGAACTCATCTTGGTGGATTTTTCCTTTGATGAATATGAAATGTCCTTCCTTATCTTTTTTTTTTTTGTTGATTTTTGTTTGAAAGTCGATTTCATTTGATAGTAGAATGGTTATTTCACATCATTTCTTTGGACCATTTGCTTGGAAAGTTGTTTTCCAGCCTTTTACTCTGAGGTAGCATCTGTCTTTGTCTCTGAGGTGTGTTGCCTGTAGGCAGCAAAAGGCTGGGTCTTCTTTACATATCCAGTCTGTTAGTCTATGTCTTTTTATTGGAGAATTGAGGTCATTGATGTTGAGAGATATTAAGGAATAGTGATTGTTGTTTCCTGTTATTTTCAAATTTAGAGGTGGAATTACGTTTTTGTGTCTATCTTCTTTCGGTTTCACTACAAGGAGATCATTTTCTTGCTTTTTCTATGGGACAGTTTCCTTCTTTTTGCTGAGCTTTTCCATCCATTATTCTTTGTAGGGCTGGATTTGTAGAAAGACACTGTTTAAATTTGGTTTTGTTATGGAATATCTTGCTTTTTTCATCTATGTTATTTGAGTGTTTTGCTAGATATAGTAGCCTGTGCTGGCATTTGTGTTCTCTTAGGGTCTGTATGACATCTGCCCAGAATCTTCTGGCTTTCATAGTCTCTTTCAGCTTCTCTGGTGAGACGTCTGTTATAATTCTGATAGGTCTGCCTTTATATATTACTTGACCTTTTCCCCTTACTGCTTTTAATATTCTTTCTTTATTCTGTGCATTTGTTGTTTTGACTATTATGTGACATGAGGAATTTCTCTTCTGGTTCAATCTATTTGAAGTTCTGTAGGCTTCTTGTATGTTTATGGACCTCTCCTTCTTTAGGTTAGGGAATTTTCTTCTATAATTTTGTTGAAGATATTTACTGGCCCTTTAATTTGGGAGTCTTATTTCTCTTCTATACCTATTTTCCTTATTTTTGATCTTCTCATTGTGTCCTGGATTTCCTGTATGTTTTAGGCTAGGAGCTTTTTGCATTTTACATTATCTTTGAGAGCTGTTTCAATGTTTTCTATGTTATTTCTGCTCCTGAGATTCTTTCTTCTATCTCTTGTATTCTGTTGGTGATGCTTGCATCTATGACTCCTGATCTCTTCCCTAGATTTTATATCTCCATTGTCATCTGCTTTTGTGTTTTCTTTGTTGTTTCTATTTCGAGTTTTAAATCCTTTTTGGTTTTGTTCAATTCCTTCACATGTTTGATTGTGTTTCCCTCTAATTCTTTAAGTGATTTTTGTGTTTCCTCTTTAAGGGGTTCTACTTGTTTACTTGTGATGTTCTGCATTTCTTTAAGGGAGTTATTTATGTCCTTCTAAAGTCCTCCATCATCATCAAAAAATGTGATTTGAAATCTAAATCTTGCTTTTCTGGTGTGTTTGGATATCCATTATTTGCTCTGGTGGGAGAACTGGGTTCTGATATGCCAAGTAGTCTTGGTTTCTGTTGCCTAAGTTCCTGTGCTTGCCTCTCACCATCAGGTTGTATCTGGTGTTAGTTTTTCTTGCTGTTTCTGACAGTGGCTTTTGCATCCTTTAGGCCTGAGTGGCAGCATCCCTGTAGTCCTGTTTTCCTGTTTTCTTTCAGCCAGTTCTGGGGACAGAGTGTTCTGCTCTCAGGTATGCAGTCGCTTCTGGCAGCTGGCTTCCATCTCTTGGTGCCAACAGGATTCAGAAGGTTCCTGCCCCTGACTGCTCTTAGGTCCCTGTGCCCAGGTGGCACAGATGACATTAGGCACTTTCCTCTAGGGTTGTGATTGTGGGCAGAGAGTATTATCCTCTGATTTCTCAAGAGTGTCTACACTTCTGAGGGTCTAGCACCCCCCCCCCACACACACATATGGGATTTGGGTGCAGGGAGCTGTTTAACTGTATCAGTTCAGTTCTGGGCACTGATCTGGACCTATGTAGATACTAATATCCAAACTATGGTCCTTCATCCTTAAGCACCAAATGTTTTAGCCACAGAGTCATCTCCCTAGCAATTACTTCCTTTTTAAGTAAAACATTTGGCATCATCTGTAATTTATATTTAATGAAATAATAATAAAAATCAATGCTTAAAGAAAATTAAAATAAAAACAAGTTTAAAAATCAGAACCTAGGGTCTAGAGGTGTGTTTCAATGTTTAAACTTTCAAATTGTTCTTGCTGAGGACACAAGTTTGGTTCCTAACACCCATGTTTAGTGGCTCAAAACCAGGTATAACTCCTGCTCCAGGGAATCTTTCATTGCTCTCATTTTCATAGTAGATGCATCTAATATGCAAATGTGTATTCTCAGAAATGCACATACATATACATGGTTAAAGTAAGCATTTTTTAAAAAAACTCAAACATCAAGCGAAAGTAAGAAGAAAAGCTGGGTGTTAGTGGCATCTATCTTTAATCTGAGCACTTGGTGGAGAAGGCAGAGGCAGAGGCAGAGGCAGAGGCAGAGGCAGAGGCAGAGGCAGAGGCAGAGGCAGAGGCAGAGGCAGAGGGAGAAGGCAGAGGCAGAGGCAGAGGCAGAGGCAGAGGCAGAGGCAGAGGCAGAGGCAAGGGACAGAGGCAGAGGCAGAGGCAGAGAAATATCAGTGAATTCGAAGCCAGCCTAATCTACAAAGTGAATTATAGGATAGTCAAAAACTACACAGAAAAGCCCTGTCTCTCAAAAAGTGAACAAAACAAAAACTTATTCAGAATAGCCCAAAGAATACTACCCCTATTTTATTTATCTAATATTAATAAAGAAAGAAAACAAAGTTCAACTATTTCTCCTATGCATGGGTAAAGAGTTTTATCCTTTATGAATAAATGGACTGCTTAAATTAATTAAGATAAGATGTTTAGGAAAGAAAGAAAAAATACTTCTTGCTCCATAAACAATAACTGAAATGGATACATTAGCACATTAGATGTCAAGTGTTGAATATCACAATGCATTAGTGAAACATTTGTAAATATGTCTTAGTTACTTTTCTGTTGCTCTACTAAAATACCTGACAAAAACAACTTAAGGGGAAAATGGTTTATTTGAGCTCACAGTTCATTAGGGTAGCATCTGATTCAAGGGAGAGATGGGAGCATGTGTCAGCAGGTGCTAATGACATTGCATATGCTCTCTGGAAGCAGAGCATAAACAAGAACTGGGGACATACTCTACAGCTTCCTCAAGGCCAGCTGCCCCCCACCGAGTGACTTCTTCTTCCACATTGAAATGAGCTCATAACACATCCAGCAGTACCATGAGCAGAGGCTCAGGTGTTGAAACAGGTGAACCATTGGAAGACCTTTCAATTCAAATCAAACACACGAGATCAAGAGTATTGATTCCTAATCATTGGTACTTTTCATAACATGCAAGGTTTATTCTTTGGCTTATATATCATATGAAAGCTACTACCAATATCTTAGACTTAAATTTTATTCTATTACCCAATTTTACTCCCCCAACCTATGTTAGTCAACTACTCTCTATCATTTCTTAATTTTGTTAACCAATTAAATATAGGAAGCTAACAACAATTTGATAGACATATTACTTAAAAATGAGCAATTTGTCGCAGTGGTTCAAAGCAGATCCAGTGTGAGTAGATGTACAAAAAAAGTGTGATTTTTGGAATTGAAATTCAGGGACATGGTAGTGATGTTTCTGCTAGATAATGACCATACAAACTCATTTGTTAATGTTAATACAGTTGAATTATAGTCTGCATTCACAGAATAAGCATGATACAGAGGGTTTATGAGAGACTCAATAAGTCTGGTTGATTCACCAAAGTCAGATTGCTTGCTTCAGGATGTATGACCTCCCATGAAAATTAGAAAGGGGATCATCAGAGGCTAACATATGTGATGGCTTGTGTCAATTGTCAATTTGACTGAATACAGATTCACTTGAAAAACAGGTGTCTGAGCTTGCCTGGGAGTGAGTGTCATTCAATAATGTGAAGAGGCCCAATTTGTCTTTTGAGGAATCATTGCCTGGGCTCCACATCCTGGATGACATAGGACAGAGAGGTTGAGCTGAGCACAAGCATTCCTTATCCTCCACTTCTTAACTATAGATAAGCTGTGACCAGCAGCCTCACGCTCCTGGCCCTGTGTCTTTTCTTGCTTTTGGAATAGCACATGGAATAAAATAAACCCCTTCTCCTTCCAGTTGCCTTTGTCAGAATTTTTTATCACGGCCACAGGAACAGTAACTAAAAGTTCTTCCCAGGAGTTGTGACACCTTCTGGCTCACTGAGATGAGTGAAATGGAAAGGGCATTATTGATGATTGTTTTAACAAGCTCATGTGGTCATGACTGCAGGCTCATTTTACAGACTTTGTTTTGGGCAGTAACAAAACATCTCCCATAATAGCTGGATAAATAACAGAATAAATTTTAGAGGAATATTTTGCTCAGAAATAAAATATAAATGAATGTCTGCATGGTTTATATGTCTGTTGTAAAGCAGATGTTAGATCTGTGAAAAGCCAGCCTGACATCACATGACCACCGAGGTCTCATGCTTGATATGTGCATCTACAGTTTTGGTTAAGTAATGGGGACAGGTAGTACTCTAGATCCCTAATGTCCTGTAAGTAGTTCAGGATTTTTCACGATATATTTGAGTATAAAGAAAAAGAACAGTGCATGTAGTTATCTCTGTCAGTAAAGTACTAGCCTTGCAAATGTGAAGTTTGATAAAATGCCAGGCATGGTGGTACACACTTGCATTTCCAACATGGAGGTCAATCCTGGGGACTCACTGGACAGCTAGACTTGACATTTAGTGATTTCTAAGCAAATTAGAGACCTTGTGTTAAAAGAAAAGGAGGAACAAAAGCTGAGATGGTCTTCTGAGGCCCACGTATGTGCATGCACAGATACATGTAAGTCTTCTCCTGCATACAAATGGACATGAATATCTCTTACTTTTGTTTGCTTTCTGTTGGTATAATAAAACATTGACCAATAGCAACTTGGGGAGAGGAAGGAGGTAATTTGATTTATAAGTTATAGTCCATCATGAACAGAGGCCAAGGCAGGAAGCCAAGGAACCTTGAAGCAGGGACTGAAGCAGAGACCATGGAGGAATTTTGCTTAGTGCCTAGCTTTCTCTGACTTGTTAAGCATTTGTATTTAAATCGGTCCAGTTCTACCTGCCTGAGGATGGCATCTATTAAAGTGGAATGTGATCCTTTACATAAATCAGCAATCAAGAAAATGCCCATGGGCCAATCCAATAGATGCAATTTCCAAAACTGAGTTTCTCTCTTTCCAGGTGTGTCAAGTTGACAGCTGAAGGTAACTCAGACACGAATAAATGCACACATTTACACAATACCCAGGAAATAAAAGCTAAAACAAAATCTATTATTTTTCATAGTTTTTTAAGCCTTTGTGTGTATAATGGTTCCCAGTGGGAAGAATTAGAATTACTGAGTATATTTATTTATTTTTACGGCTTTTATAACCCAACATCATTTCAGTGTTTTCTAATTGTGTTATAAAATACAAATGAGTTATTAAATTGCATTGGCTCTGCTTTTCTTGTAAAGACATTACAGTTATCCTACAAGTCCAATGAATAAGTGCGCTTAGAAGAACTGTTTCATGTAGCCCAGTGCCCTGTCTGCTAAAAAGGGGTCAGAAGCATTTGTTCATGCTTCAATTAGTTTATCATACAACATGGTCTCCTTGACCGGACCATAAATTGCTGTCACTGTTTAAGATTTTGTTATATAACCTGCAGATATCATAAAGCAGAAGCTACATCTGCACATCTTCTCTTGATGTGGTAACTACAGCTTATAGAAGGACAAAGTGAAAGATTGTTGACCAGTAACTGTGAACCCATTACTGCTTCAGGTGTTCAGGTCAAGGTTAGATTCATAAGAAGACATATTTCCTGCACACAGCTGCCTCTCAAAACTTTTGTTTTTTTTTTAAAACCTCACAGAACACCCGGTAATAATAATAAAAATTTGACCTTCCATTAGAAAAATCTTTCTCCAAAGGTGGGACCTATCACATATACTAAGTGTAACTTACTTGATTTTATCAATTTACTTGAGTTTTCCTTCGTTTTTCTCTTTGTTCATTGCACATTAGTTGAAAGTGTTTATCACCTGTCTTCTAAATGATCGCTGGACACAACTTCCTTTACTGAAAAGTGAAGGAAGGGTCTGGAGAGATGGTTCGATGGTTAATAACACTTGTTGCTCTTCAAGAAGACCTCGATTTGGTACCCAGCATCCATGACAGCAGTAGCTGTCCACTTAAAACTCCAGGTCCAGGTGATCCAATGCCCTCTTTTGGCTTGCATAGGCACCTACATTCATTTGCATACATTCACACAGATGCATACATATATGAATAAGTAAAAATGAATCCTTAAACATTTATTTTTAAAATTACATTTTTAGGTGTGTGTGTGTGTGTGTGTGTGTGTGTGTGTGTGTGTGTGTGTGTGTGTGTGTGTGTACATGAGCATGCAAGAGTTTGTATGCCAAATCACATGTATAGAGATCAGAGGATAGCTTGTTGGAGTTAGTGCTCTCTATCATGTGGGTCTCAGGTACTGAACTCAGATCATCAGTCCTGACAGCAACACCTTTATTCGCTGTGGTGTTTTGGATGAGAATGATCTCCATACGCTCATATATTTGAAGACTTTGTCCCCAGTTGGTGGAGCTCTTTTGGAATGATCAGGAGGTGTGGCCTTGTTGGAGGAGGTTTGTCCCTATAGCGGTCTTTTTTTCTACATCTTATTTGTAGAAAAGAATTTAAATTCTCAGCTACTGCTATAGTACCATGACTGACTGCCTGCTGCCAATTTACACAGCATGATGATCATAATTCAGCTTCTGAAATTTCAAGTCCTTAATAAACTGTTAGATAAGTTGCCTTGGTCGTGGTGCTTGGTCACAACAATAGAAACATTAAGAATGGCTTTAACTTAACTATCTCATTGGTCCCTACTTCTCTCTTCAAAGGTTCATTTTACATTAATATCTTCAGGAGACATCATTTTAGTAAATAGATGGAGTTGTTTCTGAAGTCCTTCTAAGTTCAAACACTATTCTACCTCCAGCTTTAACTGCACACCAGGAGGAAAAGGCAGTCATCTTGGGTATCATTTTTTTATTCAAACATAACACTAGTGGCAATTCCTTCTTTTATGAGTTCCATCTAATACTTTATTATATAAAGATTTGAATCTCAAGTTGTCATTGAATTTCACATATTTTTATTAATACCATGGTACAGAAAAATCCCATAATAATGCCTAGAAGATAGATTAATGCAATATTGAATCTGTGTGCATAGCAGTTTATATTCTGAAAAGTACCATAATCTATGGGTTTGAATCTCTTTGATCACAACTATTTACCTATTCAACATATTGCCTTGATATATGCATGATACATAGGTTTCCAATAGTTATTTTCATAATTTTCCAAACATGTTCTTTATACAAATTATGAAAGGTCTATTATGCAATGCATATTCATTTATAAAACACAGTATATAAAATATGTATAACCTTTATTTGTTATATGTTTTATTTATATATAAAAGTTTAATGTTTTTCTAAGATATTTTGTTTCTAATTCCATCTGTTTGTCTGTCTTTCGGTCTCTTTGTGGGTATATGGACGTGAGTGCAGGTACTGTAGAAATCAGATGAGGGCATCAGATTCCCTGAAGGTTTGGTTACAGGTGACTGTGAGCTGCTCAGCATGAGTGCTGGAACTGAATCCACGTTTTCTGAAAGAGCAATAAGCACTCCTATCTACAGCCCAATAAAGATTTATTTCGTAGATGCATCTTATCTGTATGTGGAAGATATCTGTGCTGTAGATGTCAAATGAATACATTATGTGAATCTTTGTGGCTATTTTTCTCAACAAGAGCAGTTCTTTCTTTGTAATCATATACTTCTCCCAGAAAAAGGAAGCAAAGCCCTTTGGGCTGATCAGCTATACAAAATGCAAAGCCATTTTAATGAACACTTACTACTAGCTGCTGGCTCTGCTTCCCTCCTCCCATTTGTGCACGTTCCTCTCATGTGATTATTCCTGCTATTGGTACACTTGACAGAATCTAGACTCGCCGTGGTGAAGAGGCCTGGAGATTATTTTCTTTACATTTTCTGACATGGAAGGACACATCTTAATGGTGAGTGGGAACACTTCCTGTGACAGAGATCCTGGGCTTTAAAAAGTAGAGAGAGCTGAGCACTGGCTTGTATTCATTCTTCTCTGTTTCCTGAACATGGAAGTGATGGAATCAGCTGCTTCAGCTCCCTCTCCATGGATTGTCCCACAACTGTGGACTGTATCTTGAATTTCTAAGATAGAGTAAGTCCCTTCTCACTTGAGTTGAATTTATTAAGAGTATTTTATCATAGCAATTAAGAAAAGAATCTTAGACACGCCCCCTAATTTGAACATTCCCAGGTTTGATTAACTCCTTTGTATGTTATTTCCTTGCTGTGGATTATTTTATTTTTCTGTACTCTTCTACCCTAGTCATTTCTGCTTTTCTCACCGATTGGATTTCATCCATTCTTATCTTTAATAATGTCCACCTTTCCCTTATATAGGGATTCTGCAGACTTTCCTTTCCTTGTGAAGACATTTTGAATAGTTTATTTTGGAATTTTGATTTCTTCAGGAATGACTATTGCCCCTGAGGACTTAAAGTATGGAGATTTAAGGTTTAAGGAGACTTATTTTGTAAGTTACAACAAAACAAGTTAGTTCAAAGTGATTAGATTAGTGTCTCAATGAAAATTAAAAATTAAAATTATTCAAAATAGATTTATGAGGGGAAAACAAAGATGTTGGCATAAAAGCATTGCCCTTGTAATTATGTCCTCTTAAAACATGATCAACATCTCTTGCACATATTTTGGGTATAAATATGCATACTTATTGCTGCATAATTTGGTAACTATTCGACTAGTTGGAAACTGTTTATGAGTAAAGTTAGTTCACTCTTTTCTTACTTTTATTTTTTATTACATCAATGGATTTTGTGTATGGGTATGCATACAAAAGTCTGTGCCTGTAGGTCAGCAGACAACTTGTAGGGAATTATTCTCTGAGCCTACATGTGTGCTCCTTAGATCACATTCAGATTGTCAAACTAAGTGACAAATGCTTGTAGCCATTTCCGGCCAAGGCTAGTTCTTAAGGAAAATCTCTGGAGTTCTTAAGGTTTCAATTTCTTTCAATATCTTTTGTATTTTGGCACCTTTTGCTCACCTTCTCCATAGATGCTTCTCCTCTGACAATTCCTTTCTTTTGTCAACTTAGTGAGATGCACTTTAGAATCAAGTATCTGGGCAAGCCATTGTGGGCCGATATTGATGAAGTTAGTTGAGGTAGAAAGACCCTTCCACTCTAGGCAATGCCATTTCTTTGGCTGCCCTATGCAGAAACATATCATTTGTCATTCTTCCCTTCCATAAGGTGGATGTAATATTAGCTGCTTCAAGACCCTATTGCCTTGGTTTCTAAGTCATGATAGCCTGTGCTCTTCAACTGTGAGCTCAAGTAAACTGTTCACCTCTGAGTTGTTTTTGTCATGGTATCTTATCAAAGTGACAGAAGAACTAAGAATACTGAGAGAAGGAACTAAAGAAATTGGGAAAAGGGAGATAATAGTATCTGCCTCAGAGTTGGTAGATCTCTGCAGCAAGAGTAAGGAGCAACTATAAAGATTACGTTGTTCTCTTTCCTTAGCTGTAGGATAACATGCTATGATGTACATGGAAGTGTGAGACAAGGAGACCGAACATGATAGACTATCCTGAGCATTAAGCCTACATGTAATTTCAGCTCACATTTGTCATTTATGTTATTTATGACCCAGGTTTTGTATGTAGAAAATGATTATCATAATGGTCACCTACCCATTATAGGACATCAATGGCCATGCTCCCATGGTGATATTCTTTATTTCTCATTTTGAACAAAGCTTCTCCATACAAAGTAGAACCCATCAAATATGTTGACAGAGCCATTTCTAAAATTTCCAATGCGTCATTAACAAATACAAATCAAGTAGGTCATTAGCCTGTGGACGATAAAAGACACACAAAAAAGATGCTTTTAATGGAGATATTGACACAAAATGACAGATTGCAAGAGAAATGTTATGTCTGTTTAATGATTAACATGAAAGAAAATTTTGCTTTGAAAATCCTGTCTAGTAACTATAGTTAACTGTGAAGAAAAAGAAGATGATCAAAGCATTTCTAGTTACTACAAAGGATTTAAAGTTTAAATTAGTTTGTAGACAGAATTTGCATCTTATCTTGTGACTGATTGAAGCTAAGGCCTTCATGATGGAATTCAAAGCACAGGCAACTTCTGACTGAGAAAATTACTGTTGCTTTTTATTAAGCTAAAGCATTTCCTGATGCAATGGCCAGCTTCTTTTTGTTGTACATACAGGATCTCCATGCACCTCCACTTGATCCTCTAGTAACAGAAACCAAAATAGGGTGATAGTCTCAGATAACTTTAGCCAGCTACTTTCTTTCTTATACACATTATATAGCTCATTCTTTCTCAAGAAGAGCAATTTCTGGGGGGTGTATCATGCCCTCTGTTACTTCCTGAATCCTGTCTTTTCCAACTCATATATTGAAGTTCAGTATATGACTATCTTTGAAGATACAGATTTTAAAAAGATAAAATGAGCATGTAGAATGAGTCCTAAATAATGGTGTGTGACGCCTAACCATTTTAGATGAAGACATGAGGAATCTAAACACAAAGAAGAAATAATATGCAGACACCATATAAAGACACCATAAAGCCAGTTCACAGCCCAAGGACAGAGGCCTCAGAAGAAATAAATACCTAAGTCTTGAGCTTCTAGCTTTCAGAAATGTAATTAAATGCACTTCTCTTCTGTAAGGTAGCCAGTTAGTGGCATTTTCTGGTATCACTTTAGGGAAGCAGGACCACTTAGAGGGATGCTGGAGGTCTTTACAGCCATCTTCCATGTTATTCCTCAATCTATTCAATGTCTAAAGGAGAGTCTCCAGACTTGGAACTTTGTGGCTCTAAACAATTTTTGAAAATATGCATATCATTTTTATAGGCATTGCTAATCATGAAACTGTGACTTGAATCCAGTCAAGCTCTGGCACTCACGTCTTCTCGTCCTCTTTACTCATAATAAACTTGAACTTGTAAAACAAAAAATCCTTTGAAAACTGTCTATATGATAATGAAAGCAGTTAATTTTGTAAGACAATTTTATAGAATCATTCTTTTATCCTCCTATGTAATATTTAATTTCTTTTGAGATGAGCACAAAGCGTATCACTGTCTTAAGGGAAAGAAAACATTTTTGAAACTATGTCTAACACTTCAATACCACTTTTAAATTGATGAATAAATTTAGCTAGATGGCTCATCTGGAAATTCAACAGATGATTGTCAGGATTATTCTACATTTTATTCTAAAATAATACTTTAATTGAAGTGCATTTTGGGAATGAGAGGTGGACATATGTATATTTTTCCTTTACCCAGTTGGAAATTCTAAAAATTTCCAGCCATTCTCAAAGGCCAATTGTCTCCCTCTGAGAGGTTTTTAAATACAGATACACAAGTGCCTGCTGCACTGACATCTGTAGCAGTTGCTGTGGTATTAGGTGTGGATTTAGAGATTAATAAAGCACGTTTCTGTTCCTTACAGAATTGACACTGTGCTGAAAAGGCAAACACATTTTAATGTTATTTGTCATATGTTTCTGTTAAGAAAGAGTGAGTGAAACTGGCTTCCATAACACATTAAAATTGAGTGACATGGACATTAGGCACAAACTGATTTGTTTCTAAATGGTTTTGGATGTGCCTCCACAAAGGGAAAGTATCCCACTCCTGAAATAGAACACCGTTGAAAATGGCAGTGTAAACTTGGAAGAGATAAGAAACAATATGGAAAGGAAAGTTTACAGGAAATATCACATCGAATGAACAGCTCCTAATGACCCTGCACCCCAGATAAAGTAGCAAAGGAACAAGCCTGGGAGATGGCTCACTGGGTTAAGAGCCTGCTGCACAAATGTGGACTTGGATTCCTGGAACCCATGTAAATTCAGGTGAAGTAATGCATGTATCTCTTACCTCAGTTCTCTTATGATAAATTGGGAGGTTGACATATGAGAATTGTAGCACCTCATGGTCCAGCACTGAACATTGAGAAACACTGAACATTGTCTCTATTGAGGTAAGAGCTGAGGACTGACACCTAGGGTTGCTTTCTGAACCCCATATGAACTCCAGCCATGCATGTACTCACATTCATTCATACACAATTGGATGCATATGTGAATAGACACACATCATGCACAAGTACCAAAATGAGTGAATAAATGAATAGTAAATAGCAGGACTTTAACAAAGAGAATGGTTTGAAATAGAAGTGCATGCAAAAGGTTAAAATATTTGAATTTTATCCTCAAATACAGAACATCCTCTCAGATGTTCAAGCCAACATTTCAAAAGTTTTATAAAAATAGACTACAATTAGAGCAATTTAAATTATCATCCATTTTTTTCTGCAGCTAACATTTGGATATTTATCAGCCACATTCATTCCCAAAGCATGTACTTATGGTTTAGAATGTTTGCTATAACTAACTGACAAATAAAATCAACGTTGATACCAAATGGTGTTCTGTCATGGATATCAACTTGGAAGTAACAATATCTTCATTTCCTGCATTATTGAACATATTCACGAGCAGGGTGGGTCACTACGGACAAACACTGTGGAAATTGCTGCTTCTGCTTTGAAATCATGAGTTCTAAGTAATCATGTCCTGAGGATATCTGCTAATAGACAAAGATTAAATTGGAATATTTTAAAGAGAGAGAGGGTAGAGTAAACCATAGGGACATCTCTGAGCCTATGAATGCACCCCTCTCAGTTGTTAAGTGAGAAATATCTAAGGAGTGCATAGTGGCTGAAGGTTATACTCACTGCAGTACCAAACAAAACCAGGAAAGAGTCAGGCAACGAATATTTGAGACAATTCAGGAATAATTTAAAGTAAGAATTCAAGAGAGAACTTCTACAGTCTTAAAAAAGAGCATGTGACCTACACTTTTTGTCACACGTGCTTGAGGTGTGGTGGAAACAAAAGTTGGGTTGCCTCTGCCATTCATGAACATTGCCAGCTTGATGTGGTTCTTAAGGTGCTAAAGAACCTTACTTATGTGAAATGGCAGAACAGCTCTGATAGGTTATCCTCGCAAGTCAAGCTTAACTGTAGGGAGGGATGACCTGAGAAGGAAGAAGTAAAGGGAATGAATGTGAATGAAGAGTGAACACAAGATGAAGTACTCCCGGTCCTCATACCAATGCATAAAACAATCACCAGCACACAGGTAGGTGTCATGAGGAACACCACATGAAGATGACATCATACAGACATACAAGCTTTGCACACACATTCTGCTTAGCAAGCAGAATGAAGACATTACTGTCCAGGTGTCTTCATTGTGTTCGTTTTCTCTGTCTGCTCGATAATTAAAAGGGAGGAAAAAATCTCAAACATAATAGGAAGCAGCAAGGTAAATCTCAAGCACAGAAAACTGGATTGGCTAGTAAATAAATGCTTTAATTAGGGGTGAGTAAACACAAAGACAGACAGACAGACAGACAGACAGACAGACACACACACACACACACACACACACACACACACACCCCACAGGCACACCGAGGAAGAAAGAACGATCCTCTGCAGAGCAGAGCAGCAACTTGAGAACTTGAGGGCATGAAATCTGTTCGCTCCTCAAGGACTGGGGTTTGTAATGGTCATTGAGGAATTTTCATCTACTACTTTGGGATTGGTCATTTTGCAAAAAGGTAGGGAAGTTGATAGTCTTACAGTTTTGTCATATTCATGTCCTGATTCAGCCTTGGACTGGCTGTTCTATCGACAGAGAAGCCTTACTGCCCAGGGAAAAGGTGTACCAGAATTTTGTGCTAGGCAACCAGGCTTTTGTTTTTAGTGAGGGTAAGGAATAAGCTGCTATTTTGAAAGTTCACCATCTTTATTACATATCTATGAGCTTACTATCTGTCTGTCTGTCAGAGATTTGCCTAATGACTCCTTCAAAGTCATTGCAAGGATATCATATGAAATAGCTGAGGAATGATTTTTACTGTATCCCCCCTCTCAGTCTCTCTCATCTCTCTCTTGTCTCTCATCTCTCTCGTTTCTCTCTCTCTCTCTCTCTCTCTCTCTCTCTCTCTCTCTCTCTCTCTCTCGTGCGAATGCTGGGTGTGTGTGTGTGTGTGTGTGTCTGTGTGTCTGTGTGTCTGTGTGTCTGTGTGTCTGTGCATGCTTAAGAACCACACTTCATGTGTGGAGGTTAGTTCTCTCCTTTCATTGTATGAGTCCTGAGAATTGAACTCATAGCTTTAGACCTAGGGGCAGCATTTTACCAGCTGCACTGTATCTCTGGCTTCTTACTATACCATTTACTAGTTTTTTTAGGGTTTCTTACACTATATTTTCACCATATTCACCCCTTCTTTAACCCTTCCAAGGTCCACCCAACTTTATGTCCTTAAAAAAAAAGCAAAACATAACAAAAATCAAACTTCTCAAGATTTATGCTGTCCAAATATTATTGGGTATGTAGTATTCAACTGGAGCGTGATTAACTTATAAAACCCAATCTTAGAAAAGAATGTTTTTCCTGTTCCAAGCATCTAGCAATTTCTTATAGTGCCTCAGCCACTCAGTCATCTATCTCTGTGATGAAATTCTGTCTGGTTTGGGCTTGCACAGGTCTTATGCATACTTTTGCAGATACGGTGAGTTGGCATGTGTATTTCCTTGCTTTGTCCAGAAAAGACTCTTTCCTTGTTGTGATTCACTGTGTCTGGCTATCACACTCTTTCTGCTCCTTCTTCTGAAATGATCCACAAGCTTCAGAATGTGAATGTGTGATATAGGTGACCCTTTTAGGGCTGAATACTCTGCAGGTTTTTCTTCTCTGTACTTTGGCCAATATTGGCCTCAGTGCGAATCCAAATCTGTTACAAATAGAAGCTTCTCAGTTGAAGGTTGAAAAATGTATTGATCTATGAAAATAACAATAAGTATTTAGGATTTGGTTTATTGCAGTATCCATTTAGCAGCAATATAATGCAGTTTTTCTTTAGGGGCATATGATTTCTCCAGCCATAGTTTGTATGCGGGGACAATGGCATTAGCTATGGGTTTCTTCTTTGACGTAGAATTTAAATCAAATCAAAAAGTGGTTGGATGTGCCTATGATGCTTGTCACTATTACATCAGTAGATATTTTGTTCTCGGTCAGCCATTACTGTAGCCTGGGGTTTCACAGCCGGGATCAGTGATGAAGTCTTTTATCTTTTGGTAGCAGTGCAGTGCACCACGTGAAGTTGAGCCAGTAGGGATGAAACTATGCGAAAAACTCTTAATTTTCTTTTGTTATGAATGACTCAAAAAGACTGTATCAGAATTACAATTGGAACAAGAAAATGAGCAATATTATTTTAATATCACATTACATTGTGAAATGATGATGTCCACTTCTACCTTTACCTGCTATAGGTAGAACACATAAATTATTGTTAGAAGTTCTACCAGATTTCCATGAGAAAGGAAACCTAACTGCATTCAATCCTAGAAATGCTTCACCCACTTTTAATATCTCTCTGGGCCTGAAAGCTTTAGATCAAAGTTATCCTCAGATCCTTGCTCTAATTAAAATCCTTAAAGTGTCATACTTACTCAAAGATATTCTGCAGGCACAGCCAATGATATCTAAATAATGTGTAACAAACTTTGCACAAAGTTAAACTTCTAGAAAAATTTCAGCCGCTCAGGGAGATAATTTATCTACAAAGTAAAAATCTAGTATTGCTTATCTGCCCACCACTGCTCTTCACTGAAATAACACCCTTGCTCAGTGTAGCCAATAAAACTTCATACACATACAAATCTACTTAATAGTGGAGTTATATCAGCAAAAACTCCTGGTAACTGAGAATATTGTAAGCAAAATATTTTTTAGGGGCTGGAGAGATTGCTCAGATATTAACAGCATTTGTTGCTTTTTAAATTTATTTATTTATTTATTTATTTATGGTTGCTTTTGTAGAAGACCCTAATTCAGTTCCTAACACTCATATTAGATGATTCACAATCACCACCAACCCCAGCTCCAGAGTATTTGGTACCTTCTTTTTGTTTCTGTGAGCACTGACCTCACAGAAAGGCACACACATATAATAATAGTAACAAAATCACATTTTATACACATACCCATCACTGATAGCCTCATTCAACCGCACATAAAACACTTACGTTAGTTGTCAGTTGGTTAAATCATCTAATATGAAGCTAATTTTATAAAGAGATGTAAAGGATTTTGTGCAATTATTTAATACCTGTTTTTATGAAGCTGCTCACAAGGGAAAACATCAGTAGCATATATCAATTGTTTAGTTTTGGGATCATATGGGCAGATGGGAATCTGAGCTCGAGGGCCTCACATCAGCACTGGGGAAAGGAAACATGCTCCATATTATTACTTCTTGGTACCATTAAAATATAACACAGAAAGAATCACAACTACCATGTTCACGTTTCAAATATGTTTGAAAGTCAATCATATGTTGGTTGAAGAAACTTCTTCTTCAAGTAGAACCAGGGGGATCAAAGAGTAAATCATTTAAGTTTGAACCAGGGCTGGAGTAGTAGTTTGTTTATTAAAATGTTTGCACTGCTAACAAGGGGATCTAAATTCAATCCTAGAACCCATGCAAGAAATGTGTAGGTTTAACTCAGTTTATAATCAGTGTTCAGGGCTGGTAGAAGGAGAGATAGTGTCAGGCAAAAGGAAATTCCTAGCCTTTATAAATACAGTTGTTAGTAACCATATTTGGTTGATTTAAGTCCATGACAGGTGAAAAAAAATGTTTGCCTGTCAAGGGATAAAACATAAACCCAGTAAGAAATGGGTAGGGTAGCAACCCTAGGCTGTGGTAGAAGGAGATAGTGTCAGTTGTTAGTAAACTCAATTAACCCTGTCTAAAAAACATAATAAGATTCCTTGAGATCTCTGACACTAGATAAAGGTAACCAACCAGGCAGCATACACCAGCTGAGCTGAGCTGAGGTCTCCAACACATATACAGCAGAGGACTCCCCGGTCTGGGTTCAGTCAGAGAAGATGCACCTAACCCTCAAGAGATTAGAGGCCCCAGGAAATTTAGAAGTCTGGTGGGGTAGAAGGTGTGGGGACATCCTTGTGGAGACTATGGGTCAGGGAGGAGGTATGGGATGTGGAATGGGATGTTTTTTAATTAATTAATTAAAAAACACAACAAGATGGATGGTTTCCTATGGAACTAGACCCAAGATTGACTTCTGACTTCTAACTGCACATGCATACCCAGAAAAAGTGAATTCATACCTGCATACACACACACACACACACACACACACTCACACACGCATGCACACACACACACACATCAACTCACACACATACAAATGAATACTCACAGTTTTAGTCTACTGAAATAGGAAGCTAAGTCAGTTTTAAAAATAAATGTAATTCAATATGTTCTCCTTTAAATGAAACTAGATAGAAGAGGCACTGAACAGGTAGGAGAAAGAAATAATTGTCACGAGAAATAATAAGTCACCAGCTGGAGCTGGTGAAGATTGATCACAATCTGGGAGTCAGTGGGACACTTCAGTGCTTGGGCCAAGTCCTACAGAAAAACTTTATGACAGGGAATCTCGTTAGCTTCTCTCCCTCTCATTTTTTAAGGACTGCCAACATGAAGCATTCTGAACTCTTTAGACTCTGATCCTGCTTCTGTATCCTTCCTAATTTAGCAATTGTCCTTTCAAAAACCCGAACACAGAATAAATCTTTGTGCACAAAAGAAGAAAAATGCCTACATCTGAGAGTATTGCATTAACAGACCCAGGTGAAATCCCTACAGCCATGGAATTATGGGATTAACAGAACCAACTGAGATTCCTATAGGCTGGGAGCATGGGGTTAACCAAAGCTAAGATTCTTAAACTTAATCAAAGCAATGATTAAACCAGTATTCACTGGCCATGAGTGTTTTCTCCAGCGGATTCTATGAATATCAATATGCCATGGGTAAAGTGGTATATTATTAAAAAATTAATAACATCATAGTTAAACAAGTTTTAAATATTTCATATTGTAAATCCTTCATTGGATGTTTTGGTCTTCTGAGAAACAGCGACTAGGGAACTATTACATTTCCCCAAACTTACATGTTCACAAAAATCTTTTCCTAGAATTATCATCTCAGAGCAGTAAATTCTCCATGAAGCATAGTTCACAAAACACATATTTATCATCACATTTCTTGTGAATTCACTATTAGCAATCATAAATCTAAAAAAAATCAGAAAACAATATAAAACTTCAAAGGAGAAAGAATTTCCATTCAGACTATAGGCAGGTTTGAAAGACATTTAACCTTGGTCTTGAACGAAGGACAGATTTTGGATATTTGAGGATTGAGGTAAGGAAGTTAAGTGAGAATAACTAAACATAAGTCACAACTCTGAGGATCTCAGCATGAGACAAGGTAGGGTAGCTTAGCTGTTCTGTAGAGGAGAAAATGTGTAAGTATATGAAAAGAGACCTTGAAACAGAAGGTTGCTTTTGTGTAAGGTGTGGATAGTCATGGCTTCTAGAACTTGGATCTCTACTACTTAGACACCACTAACTTGTTCCTAAGTTCATTGATGAAGTGGTAAAGGGTGCACATTTACATCTGAGCTGTGGATGTCAGGGACATCCTTGGGTACCTTCTTTATTTGTCATCCCTTAGGTGCTGTCCACCTTGATTTTGAATGGTTTCTCACTGGTCTAAGCTCCACCAAGTAAGCTGGCCGACTTAAGGAGCGAGGCCCAAGGACCGATGTGTCCCAGCACTCAGATTTCAAGAACATGTGACCACCACATCTGATTTTTATTGTAACATATTTTCTGGGAATGGGATTCAACATCTTGTGCTTTTAAGGTAAACATTGAATTTTACCTGCTGACCAATCTTGCCAACTGAGTAGCAACACAAAACTTCAATTTTATTTTAAATTAGCATGTTCATCCTGTCATGCATTGGGCTGGGACCACCAGCTGAAGTGCTGGGGTCAGTGACAAGGAGGTCATCATGGTAACCCAGGACCGTGCTAATGGCAGTGGAGGCTAAAAGTAAAGACATTCTTCCTATAGGGTTTCAGAACAGAGTATGGTCTTATCTGTCATCAATGGGAGGAGAGGCTCTTGGTCCTGTGAAGGCTCATTGCCCCAGTGGAAGGGTATCCCAGGGCAGCGAGGTTGGAGTGGGCAGGAGAGCATCCTCATAGAAGCAGGAGGTGGGGATGTGATAGGGGTTTGAGGAGGGGAAACCAGGAAAGGAGATAACGTTAGAAATGTAAATAAATAAAATATCCAATAAAATGTAAATAAAATAAAGTCAGGAGACATTTAGAGACCTCCTGAATGCCAGGCCACATAGATGGTGTTACAGTAGCCGGAGGACTATACAGTTCATTGCAACGAACATTCACAGTGTTTGACGTACTACAGCTTCCTCACCAAAATGTTTCTACGATATGTTTTGGTTTGTTTGCATATATTTTTATTTTGGGGGGAAGGTAGCAAGGATGAAGGACAGATACGAGGGGTCAGGGAGACTGGGCTGCGTGATGTGCAACACAGAAAGAAGCAATAAAAAAATTTTTTAAAGAAAACAGCATGTTCATGATTAAAGTGTTTATACATTGTATTCATAAGTACTGCATAGATATCTTTCCAGCTTAAATTATAAAAACAGAAACCCCTTGTGTTTTGCACCATCCTTTCATTTTGGCCTAAGCATGTGCTATATTTATTGGTCTTATTCTTCCATGTGATTGTTATTGAGAATCCCTACTGCCTATAAAGAGTTGTAGTTTTCTTTTGCATTCACTGGGGATATTTCCCATTTGCTTACACATCTTCAAACTCTGTCTCACTGAACTTTTCAGTTATTATACACTTTTAATAAATTTCTATGAGAGAAATATTTCCAACTTGTGTTCCTTACTTAACAGTGGCCATTAAATAAGCAATAAACATGACTATGTGACATTTTTATACCCATTTGTTTTATCCATAAATACGAAACCCAAATATTAATGCTTCCATTGGTCAGAGGAAGAAATCAAAAGGACAAATACTATGATATGAACCAAATGATCAATGAATTCCTTGTCATATCATAAAATCTGTGTACATTCTTAAATTTCTGCTTGTGATTCATTTCTGAGATGGCAGAAACAGTGTTGATTAACTCTTACATGTTAATTTAAAGGAACAGCCAAAACATTTAAAATAGATTGAGGATGTAACTAAGTTTAAGGAAAATCTACATATCAGTGAATATAGCTCTTCCTTACCTCCCTAATGACAGCACTTCATTGTCCTTGTTAGTTTTTATTCTTAAATTGGCATACCTCAGGTCATCTGGGAAAAGTGAAACCCAGTTGAAACATTGTCTCTTTAGAATGGCCTGTGGCCAGGTCCCAGCTGTTTCTATTGATGACTTATGTGGGAGGAACCAGCCCACTGTAGGTGGCAGCATCCCTAGGCTTATAAGGGAGGAATATCTAAGAAAGCTAGCTGAGCATGGGTCAATGAGCAAACCAGTAATCATCTTCCTTGTATGCCTCCTGCCTCCACGTTCTTTCCTTGAGCTCCTGCCCTTATCCCCCTTAAAGATGAACTGTGACCTGGAAGTGTAAGCCTTTTCTCCCCAGGTTGTTTTGATCAGTGTTTTATCACAGCAACAGAAAGCAAACCAAAATAAGCAATATTTAGGGATTAGCTAAATCTCACGCCGATGTTTTGATTAATATTTATTGAGATTGTATTAAATGTTCATTATTTGTCTAAAGGATATTTGGAAAATACACTTTATTAAAGGAATGGAATATTCACTAAAGCCTACTTCTTCCTTTCAGGATGATACTCAGTACCGTAATTTCTCATAACAATTATCTAACCAAAAATTGACACATGACTTAAAAGTTTAATATAATTCACTTAAGAAGAAGCAAAGCAAGCTTAAAACTCACAATTTAATAAAAGAAAATGTAAAAATAAATGTGGAATTACATATTATCAGCAAATTTGAACACTATGAATTAGATTATTGGACAAGAATAGTGATATACTAATGTGTAAATCTAACCTATTGTTCATTCTTCTATTTACCAGAAAATTGAGGACAGGCAACAAGCTTAAACTGTATCTTCACTTCAGAATCTTGAAAGAGAAAGGATAACAGTACCTATTGCATGTTTAGTTGATGATAGGGGTTTAAGTAGTCATAATCATAAAAGTTTAGGATGTAGTATGAGCCCCATCAATATTGCCTCTTGAAGTCATCTGAAGGATCTGAATACAAGAACTATGGATATTTTATATTGCTTGAAGAACAATGTTATGGCGCTGGTTAGTTTTAACTTTCATCTTGATATAGTCTAGAATAACCTGGAAAGGTTGGCAAGGAATTCTTTTTTTTAATGTCTTTATTATTATTTTAAGATTTATTTATTTTGTATATAAGTATGCTGCAGCTGTCTTCAGACACACCAGAAGAGGACATTGGATCACATTACAGATGGTTTTGAACCACCATTTGGTTGCTGGGAATTGAACTCAGGACTTCTGGAAGTGCAGCCAGTGTTTTTAACCACTGAGCCATCTCTCTAGCTCCTGGGAAGGGATTCTGAATGAGGGATTATCTGGTTTAAGTTGGCCTTTTGGTTTGTCTGTGGGGGACTGCCTTTATTATTAATTGATTTACAAAAACTCAGCCCATTGTAGGTACTCCATTCCCTAGGCAGGGATGCTGTTCAGAAAGTAAAGAGCTCACTGAGATCAAGGAATCAATGATGATTTTAATCTCGTTTTGCTCTTAACTTGGATGTGTTGTGGCTAGCTGCCTTGATTTAGCCTCATCGATGAATGTAATCTAGAATTATAAGCCCAATAAACCCTCTCTCTATTTTTAGATATTTATCACAACATCAGATAGGAAACGTTGACAGAGATGCAGTGCAGGTGCAGAAATAACCACAATTTAATGAAGAATTACATTGATGTGTTAGACCTGTCAGTGCTGAGACACTGCAGTGATATATGTAACAAACCCTGCCCTCCTCTCTATGAACACCAGTGTGATTTAATTTATTAGGCTTAACACACTTAATGAAGACCACATGGCTGAGTTATGGCTTGTGACTACAAACAAGAGATATAGAAGACATCTGGACTCTTCCGCAGGATACTCCGTGCTCCCCACCTCCTCTCATTTCACATCTCTACTCAAACTGGATCAGGAATTAAATGAAAGACTTTACCATCACCAGGAGAGCCAGGGAACAGAGAAAGAGCTTGTATGCTTTAATGATCATGGGCTCTGCATGCCTTATCCCCAACTGAGCATTCAGAGTGTTGATACACCATTAGTTATGAACATGTATTTTGATGTCACTTAGGTCTTAAGGTAATCACAGAAGTTGGCTTACTAACTGACAGAGCAATGACAGAAAAATTATTCAAACAAGATTTGACAGGCTGAAGAGATGCTTCAGAGGTTAAGAACACTTGCTGCTTTTGCAGAGAACCAGAGTTCACTTCCCAGTTTCCAAAAGGGCAGTTCACTATTGTCTGGAACACTACCTCCAGTGGATCTGGCATTCTCTTCTGGCCTTCACTATTATCTGCATTCACATGTGCACACATTTGGATCCACATTATTCTTTTTACATATAATAGCTCTGTAACCCTAACCAAATTTATTTAATCTCATTGAATTTCTCTTTCTTTCCTGGGACACTCATATAATAAAGGTTATGAGAATTAAATTATATGGTTAATGTTCTGGGTGTGTAGCAGGAACTCTGTAAAGCAAACATGACCACCACTTGATACTGACCATTACTTAACAATGACTTTGTACTTACACAGCACTGAGAGATCTCTATGCACAGGATATCTAGTTAAACCATATTTTTGCAATCATGCAATAGTAGGCACTATTTGACTTCTCAATGGTGTGTAATGATTTCACAGAGGCTCAGATCTTAAAACATCATGTTCCTTTTAATGATTTTATTCAGAGACATGGTGTTGACTTGCTAGATAAAAGGAAAGGGTTTTATTTTCTTCCTTATGTCTCTTCACAGATTTATTCCATCTCTTTCCTGACAGAGTAGCCTCTGTTTAATATGCACAACTGCAGGTCATTAATGCTCAAAGTCTCTCTTAAATCAATCCTTTGGATGTGGAGTAGAATCTTAATGCAGTTTTGATAGTTTAGACTCTTATCTAATTTATTACAAGGTGCCTGAACTGACACAGAAAAATGTATATTAACTATTTCGATGTGTGTGTGTGTGTGTGTGTGTGTGTGTGTGTGTGTGTGTGTGTATGTTCATTTCAGGCAATTGTTTTTTTTAAGGAGTTACAAACAGAAAGCTATCCAAGAATGTTTATACATCTAAGTTTAATTAGTATAAGAATTCTGTGAGTCAAAACACATTTGGGAATGCTTCTATTTCATATAGAGTTGTCTACACCACAGCAAAGAATGTTACAAGGCTTGTTTTTAATATTTTATGAAGAAATAAAATAAGTTTCCAGCCGACAAAACAGAGGACTTATAAGCAGCCTATGTTACACAGTGAGTTCAACACCAGTATGGGATACATAAGACTGTCTCTCAATATAATAATAATAGAAGGAATCATAATATATAACAAGATTGCCTTTGTTGCACATTTCTCCTGCTGGTCCTCATGGCCATATAGATAAAGTTCCTGGTTCATTATTGTGCAACTGTCATTGTTTAGTAACTGATTATGAATGGCCTGGAGCTCCTTTTTTCTTGTAAACACCTTTTATTATAAATATTAAAATTTAGCAATCTATTAATGGTATTTCCTTAACAGTTTTTGTTTCACTTGTCCAATTACTAACACATCTGTCAGCATTTCACATTTACCAGGAGTAATAGAGTTTGTGAAGCACCTGCATAAATCTTTGTTCTTGAATGTTTATTCAACTGTCTTACAGATTTGGACAATGGCTACCTAACTCCCAGATACAACTCTTTGCTAATTTACATTTTGTAAACATTTTCTCTTTGCTACAGCTTATTTTTCATTCTATTCATTTTATTTGGTTACAATATTTTTTATTATTAAACCCTTTTCTTAATTTTTTAAAGTTGTAGCATTGAAAACCTTTATTTCTCCTCCCCTGACTCCTGTGAGCATTCGAGTTCTTTACTGTCCCCTTAGTTCAGCCTGTTTTGAAATGCCACATATGTATAACCACACAGAATTGAGGCTTTTTAGTGAGTGATGCATTGATATTTTCTTCATGTCTTGCAATGACTTTGTATCTCATTTCTTTTCAGTCCTGAATAATAGCCATTGTCTAAATGTTACTGGTTTATTTATCTATCCAACTACTACAGAATATATCAGTTGTTTCCAAAGCTAGACTGTTATAAATGAGGCTTCTATAAGTGCCTGAGAGCAGGGGTTTGTAGGACATAAATTTCCATTTCCTTTGGATCAGTGTAAAGAAATACAGAGTATCTTGTGTTAAATTTATATTTACACACACACAGGGAATGGCCAAATTGTCTCCTCCTTTAGATTCTGTTTATTTTTTTATGTATTATGTATTATGTGTACATGTATTCCACTTGTGTATGGATATGCCACACATGTGTCTGTCATTGAATATGTAAGCAAAAAGATGCTAGATTTTCTTAGAGCTGGAGTCTGCAGGCAGTTCAGAGCCAGTGGACAAGGAAGCTAGGAATAAAACCCAGATATTAAGAAAGAACCATAAGGGCTTTGAATTATCCTAGCATCTATCCAGATACTGACAAATTGTTGGTTAAATTTGTTAAGCCACTTTGCTGTTCCTCCAAAAAATATAGAAAAGTTTCTATATCTCCACACACTTGCTGCCAATGCTCTGGCTATTGGACATCTCAGTAGGTGAACAGGGATACTTCCTGTTGTGATTTTCATTTCTCTCAGGATAGACAGCATGAAGCATATTTTCTAAAGCCATTCAACATTAGTATGCCATGCTAGGTGAATGGAGCTGCTGGTACTTTGAACTGCACTATATGCAGTCACTGTATAGATTTGCAGGAAACTGCAACTTTTGAGGTATTGAGTCATCTGGTCAGTGAACCTGTGTTATGAACTGATTCTGTCCCCTATAACAAACGAAACTTTAATTTCAGCATATTGTATATTTTTATGTCAAATTCACACAAGCTGAAGTCATCTGAGAGGATGGAAGTTCAATTAAGAAAATGCCTCCATAGATCAAGCTATAGGCAAGCCTGTAGGATATTTTCTCAGTTAGTGATAGGTGGGAGAGGGCCCAGCCCATTGTGGATTGCGTTGTCCCTGGGTTAGTGGTCCTGGGTTCTATAATAAAGCAGACTAATGAAGCCATGATGTACAAGCAAGTAAGCAACCCCCTCCATGGCCTCTGGATCAGCTCCTGCCTTCAGGTTCCCAACTGATCTGCTTTTAATCATAAATTGTTATATGGATATGTGAGTGAAACACCTTTCCTAATCAAGTTGCCATGGTCATGGTGTTCTATCACAGCATTAGAAACCCAAACTAAGAAATCAAGTATTTCTTATGAATCTATTTGGATATTTATAGGATATGAAGAAGACAATTAAGGTTCAATGAAATTCCTAAAGTGGATCCACAACCCGGGTGACTGATAGGACTCGTTAACAGAAGGCAATGGATATTTGACTTGGTTGTTTGTAATAAACTTATATAATATAAAGCCTTCTGTATCATTCTTTTTGCATATTGTTATAAAAATCAAGTCATATTTTCTTGGAACTTTCTATCTCTATTTTGTAATGAGTTTAAATGAATGATTCTTGGTATATAATTGAGTACTACATATACATATTTCTACTGAAATGAAATTTATTCTTTTCTTACAATGTTTAAAATTTATTTATAAAGTGGAATGCTTTCTTTATGCCCTGTTTGAAAAATATCCAAAATGTCTTTATAGGTCCGGATATTTCTTCAACTAAATATTTTTAATAAGTCGAAATGGCTTGCCTATTTTATACTCTGTCTCAAGAATGAACATATGTATATAAATATATATGTATATATATATATATGTTTACATGTAAACATATATATATATGTAAATGTTTACACCTAAATTTACCGGTTTAAATTTTAGAAGTTTCACATTTGAGAATAGAAAGTCTTTTAAGTTGACAAATTTTAATAGAATCCAGCAAATTTTGTTGTGGGTCACTCTGAGTTAAGGTCATGAGAACTTAGAAAATTAGTCTGTGACCTGAAGCATTCCAGTATCAACATATGGATAATTAAATTATAACTGCTGAATGTCTGATGATAAATGTTCCATATGCAAGAGGATTGACAGAATAGGTTACCTAAATTCTAGATAATAGAACATAGACACACACACACACACACACACACACACACAGAGGGGGAGGGAGGAAATAAATACAAATGACAGGTAAATAGCTAGTGGGGGTAGGTAGGTAGACAGACAGATACTTAATGAACTAGCAGAAAAAATAAGGAAAATGTTCACACAGGTGAAAACATTTATAAAATGGAACTAACTTTGCTCTTGAGTCATGTGGAAATTCCTAGAAGCTTACAAAGTACACAGAGCCTGAAATCCAACCTGAGTCCCTAGAAATCCTGACTTCCTAAACTTCTGTGCTCTCAGTTGAATCCTGGCAGAATCAATGCCACACAGTAATTGTGTAGGAAAGACATACCTGTCAGGCTAGAGCTGAATGAAAGAAAGAACCAAAGTTCTCAGACAACTCTTAACTACAACGCAGCAACCCAGGCTTCGGTGGGAATTCACCATGTTTGTTTCTTGGAGAAAGTAAATGAGTAGAGTCTAAATCTCTGTTTCCAGTTGTTCTGAGCCCTGTACTTTGGAACTGGCAAAAGCAAACAGAAATTCTCCTTTCAGGAACCACTTTTACTCCTGTGCAAATGAGTTGACACAGCGAAAGTTCAAAAGATGTAGATTTATGCTCTTGTGTATGCGTATAGAGCAACACAAAAGAGCTATAAGCACATAAAAGACTTCAGAATCAGAGCCGCAGAAGGAAGAGTATGCAGCTGTCAAAGTCGAGAGTCATAAAGCACTCAGTAGAGTGCTGTGTCCTCACATGATTGAACCCCCAGTGCCACTGGGCTCCAGGTAACTGTCATGAGTACCCTGGGTCCACCAACCCTCTCACAAATAAAAATTCCTTTCACTAATTAATTTTGAACAATTCTGGTTCACCATATGTGCCATTTTCCATATCATTTTTGAACATTTGATTAGACACAGATGTGACTCTCATCATTCATTTCCTGTATTTTTGCTTTTCATTTGATTTGTGTCGAGGGTGGATGGGGAGATCAGAGTTCAATCTCAGTGGTTTTTTTTTCGTCCTTCATTTTCCTATCTTGCCATTTGTTGTTGTTTAAAGATTTTTAACTCTCTCTCTCTCTCTCTCTCTCTGTGTGTGTGTGTGTGTGTGTGTGTGTGTGTGTGTGTGTGTGTGTGTGTGTGTGCATGTGTGATGTACCCTTGGAGTCAGAGCTACAGGTGGTGAGAATCAAACGTGGAGCATCTTACCCACTGTGCTTATGATTCACCAAGCTCGCCTGACTTATCCATGGGTTTCTCATCTACCTCTCCAGTGATATATGTTCACCAGTCTCAATCCTAGATGTTCATTCTCTTCCTCCTTTCCACGTTTCTCTTTCTTTTTCTTACTTGTCTTTTTCCTTTCTGTTAATTCTGGGGCTAGGACTCAGGTCTTAATGCTTACCCAGCAAGTACATGGCATGCTTAATCATGACTCTTACTGATCTCTGCATTTCTGATTTCATTTTTGCTACTCTGTTGTAAAAATCATCCAGTTTGCAACAACACCTCTGTCTTTGTTGTGTTTAGTTTGCTGATAGATCATCTATTAAGTTGCTAGCTTTTACATGTGAATCCTTTAAACGTAGAACCTCTATCCAATCCTTGCCAAGTACGGATTTGAATAGAATCTTAATTCCCTTAAGGCCAAATCATGTCGAATAGACAGTGGGCCAGGACACTCTCAGTGCTTTTCCAGAAGACTGGTGTGCAGTTCTCAGTAGCAATGTCTGGCAGCTCACGACTGTACAACTGCATGTAATATAGCTTCAGGGGATCTGATGCCTTCTGTTGACTTCTGACAGCACCTACACATGCTTGCAAATATATAGTGCATACATATAAATAAAACAAAACAAATCTTTAAAAATATTTATAAAAATAAAGGAAAGTGGAGGATATGTTGAGAATTCTCACATACACCAATTTTAGACATGATTGATCAGGAATAATGAGCACAATCTGTCATTCCAAGTGTCGCCTAACTAAATGAATAAACCATGGGACTCAAAGGTTTCAACATGACACAATAATAATGAAAAGGAGGATGCAATGCAAAAAGGGCCATTTCCTGAGCTTTAGCCCATACTGTGTAACCATTAAGTTATAAATTTAGAGTGCAGGTAAACAAGTGCACTTCATGTTGCCAGACTTCCCTAACAGCTTTGCTCTGCCTATAGGAAGAGTGGTGTTTCCTGTGGGCCTGAGTCACATTGTTTTCCTGGGCTGGGGATGTTTCCATATATTTTCATTTGCTGCCTCTTTTAGACGGTGCAAAACTCTGCTTTTGCTTACAGCGTCTCTTCAGACTCGCGGAAAGCCTCCAAGTAAACCGTCTGGCCTTTATTCTGGAATTAATATTTTGTTGTTATTCTTAGCAGAGAACATCTGCCTTGCACCCTGGCATCCTTTATCCTTCTGGCAATTATGGGGGCTCCGAGGAGGCACATTCTCTCTCCTTGAAAATTGATCATTTGCTTAAAAGTGTGCATAGAATCCCTTACCTTTCACAATCTTCTCCCCTATTTGCAGAACTGCGGAACTCACAGCGTCCTGGGAGATAATTTAGTTTAGCCTTCTCATTTTACATCTGATAAGTCTGAATGATGAGCCTGTTAGTTCAAGGTCACCTCCTGTTTCAGAGACGAATTTAAATTCAAAACGCATGTTCTCATTTCAAATCTAATAACTCTCTTACTACATATTATTTTTTAAACTAGGAATTTTGTAGGCATCTGACACTGATCTGGAGCCTAGAATTCTGACAAGTGGGACTTGAGAAGGCCACAAAATCACGGTATATAAAATGTACTCATTTGTACTAACAATGATTTGGAAGCCTATTCAGAATGTGGGAGTTAAGCATTAATGCGTTTATTAATTTGGCTCTGGGCATTTGTTTTTAAGGAAAAAAAATCACTGCCCATGGCTTGTTCTTCCTCCACAGAAAAAGTAAAATTTACTGAACCATTCTGCTGCTTCTGCTCCTTTTAAATAATACACTTTTAAATGTTTTCTTTCTGTATTTGAGTATGTGTGTCTCCATGTGTTCATGTACAGTGACTATAAAGGCCAGAAGAGGGCATTGTATCTCCTGACTCAGCAGGGAAGGTATTTAGCACCCAAGCCTGAAGCACATGGTAGAAGGAGCATGTTAACTTCTGAAAGTAGTCCTTCATGCCGATGCTTTAGAATGTTTGTGCATACACATGAGCGCATATGTGCTCACACACACACACACACACACACACACACACACACACACACTCCTGATGCCACTTAATAAAAAATATATATATTTTAAAATAAATAAATCATAGAAGAGAAAGAATTTCCATCTTTCTGGATTGTATTAGGGGAGAGAGCACTAAACAGTTAACAAATAAAAGTCGTGAACTTGTTATCTTGTTCATACATATGAAGATTGTACACCAACTATCACAAAGAAAACATGCAGACCCTGTATTTGGATGCTCAGGAAAAGCCACTCTGGGTACTAACATTCATGTGGTTCCCGAGGATTTGACATAGTTGGATGTCAAGTGCATATTAGCCCTAAAGCTCGGAATACCCAGGATACAATTCACAGACCACATGAAGCTCAAGAAGAAGGAAGACCAAAGTGCAATGCTTCAGTCCTTCTTAGAAGGGGGAGCAAAATACTCACTCACAGGAGGAAAAATGTGGAGCAGAGACAGAAGGAAAGGCCATCCAGAGACTTCCACACCTCCGGATCCATCCCATATACAGTCACCAAACCCCGACACTATTGCGGATGCCAACAAGTACATGCTGCCAGAGCCTGACAATTACAGGCTCTGAGAATGTGGACCCCGATGGAGGAGTTAGAGAAAGAACTGAAGAAGCTGAAGGGCTTTTCAACCCCATAGGAAGAACAACTATATCAACCAACCAGACACACTGGAGCTCCCACGGACTAAACCACCAACCAAAGAGTACACGTGGAGCAACCCATGGCTTTAGCCGCATATGTAGCAGAGAATGGCTTTGTCAGGCATTAGTGGGAGCAGAGGCCCTTGGTCCAGTGAAGGCTCCATGCTTCAGTGTAGGGAAATGCCAGGGTGGGGAGGCAGGAGGGAGTTGGTGGGTGGGTAGAGGAGTACCCTCATAATAGTAAGGGGATGGAGGATGGGACAGAGGTTTTCTAAAGAGGGTTGGTATCAATGGGATAACATTTAAGATGTAAATAAAGAAAATATCCAATAATAAAAATGAAGTGGTGACCCTTCCATGTGCTCAGAACCCTCATGCTGCATTAACCATGCACTACTAAATACAGATGCAGAAAGTGTAAGAGTAGGTTCCGGAACATGGTAAAAATAAAAGTAGACTCTGAAGCAGGACAGATGGCTTATAGGGTAGGAGCATTGCCTACTCTTCCAGAGGTTCTGAGTTCAATTCCCAGCAACCACATGGTAGTTCACAAATATCTACAATGGTATCCGATGTCCTCTGCTGGTATGCAGATATACATGCAAATAGAACACTCATATGAATAAATACAAATCTTTAAAAAATAAATTTAACTGAAATGTGTGTCTATGAAGTATTGTAAGAGAACTTTTTGGTAATTTAGGTGATGTTTGCAAGAAGAAATAGAGGAGTCCATGATGAAATCAAGGTCTCTAAGTGAATTAGTTAAGAGTGAGATATTTATTAAGATGAAGAATCACTGAAGCAGGTTGTGGCTGGAGCGATAACATTTTCTCTGATCAACCCCAAAATAAAACTCCCAGAAGACAAGCAAGGACAATGCCTTTGATGGCCATCACAGGCACATCCGTGTGAAGTTAAATATATTATAGTCTTCAGAAATGTTAAGGCTATCCTGGGCAGTTCTTTTGAATTATATTTACCAAACATAAGAAATCAAGTAATCAAAAGCAAGTAAAAAAGGACTAGAGACCTGGCTCATCTGTTAAATGCGAGTATTGCCTTGGCAGAGGACCTGAGTTCAGGTGCAGTTAAACATCCACCTAAAGGCTCAGAACTCACCGTAATTCCTGCTCTGCGGAAATCTACACTCTATACTCAAATGCAGGTACACAAGAAAGATAACAACAACAATAAATACTATTATTACTAGAAACCCAAAACTTAAAAAACGTTCTTCCCTATATCAAATATTACCATGAAATGGAAAATTATCCCCAAAGCTCGAAATACTCAAGACACAGCTCACAGACCATATGAAGTTCAAGAAGTAGGAAGACCAAAATGTGGATGCTTCAGTGCTTCTTAGAAGGGGGAACACAGTACTCATGGGAGGACAAAGAGTGGAGCAGAGACTGAAGGAAAGGCCAAGCAGAGACTTCTCCACCTGGATATCCATCCCATATCCAGCCGCCAAACCCAGTCACTACTGCTAATGTGAAGAAGTGCTTGCTGACAGGAGCCTAGTATGGATATCTCCCGAGAGGCTCTGCCAGAGCCTTACTGATACAAATGAGGATGCTTGCAGCCAACCATTGGACTGAGCATGGGGACCCCAATGGAAGAGTTAGAGAAAGGACTGAAGGAGCTGAGTGAGTTTGCAAACCCATAGGAAGCACTACAACAACAAAGTCAACCAACCAGAGCCCTCTGTCCCCAGAGCTCCCAGGGAATAAACCACCAACCAAAGAATTCACATGGAAGGACCTATGGCTCCAGCTGCATATGTAGGAGAGGAGGGATTGTCTGACATCAAAATCAGGAGAAGCCCTTGGTCCTGTGAAGAGTCATTTCCCCAGTGTAGGGTAGTGACAGGGTGTTGAGGTGGGAGTAGGTGGGTGGTAATGGGAGCATCTTCATAGATGCAGGGAGTGGGGGATGAGAGGGATGATGGGGATAACATTTGAAATGCATAAAATATCCAATAAAAATATAAAAAAGGAAAAAAATCCACTAAGGCACAGCTCAAAAGAAAACTTGAGTATTAGAATAAAGTATGTGTATTTCAATATTTAATTTTGACATTACAAGTACACAATTTTCAGTCGTGTTGTTGTTGTTGTTGTTGTTGTTGTTGTTGTTGTTACTGCTGCTGCTGTTGAAGCAAAGAAGACAATTGCTAATTTAAAGGAAGTGTTTTGGCCTCCTTGGGGGAAGTTTGAAGGTATAAAGAAAAAGCAATATAGGTTAGCAATTCTTTGAAAAGTGGGTGAAGTACCTCTGAGGAACAGCACATTATCTGAAATACACTATTTGAAACGCACACACAACTTTTACAGATACTACTTCAGATGCCACGTGTTATCTACATGCATTTTAATATGAATCTAACATTCCTTCCAAAGCACACTATGGAATTATTTTCCCTATGTATTCATTGCTATTGTTTGTTTCATCATAGAATCTCATGTATGTATGAAGGGTATTAATTTACCCTCATAATGAAATATTTTCATGTCATTTTGCTGGGTTACAGCAGAGTCTTATCACAGTTGTGTTAGGAGTTATATGAATGAAATGATATGAGAAACATTAGCTTTCTCCCCCACATTTGTATTGATTTGTATTTATCAAATTGTCATTAGTTGGCTTCACCCTTGAGGGGCTGACTGCTTTGCTGCAGTTACCTCCTTTTCAACATGTCTGTGTCTCTGGGGCTCACCATAGTGCCTTGTATTATTTCAACATTCAATGAGTGTATTCACAGTACTCACACATGCATGAATGGATACATGCAAATGGACATGTGTGTGAACATGGGAAGAGATATCAGGTGAAATTTTCATGTCAAGTATAAATCTCACACCAGTTCTTGCTGAGGATCAACCACAAGACAGTGTTATCTAATTTTCAAGGCTGTGATAACATAATTGTCCACACCTTACACAATGTATAGTTTACTATTCAGGGTTGAAATAGATAAGTGGGGCTGGAGATGGTTCAGTGTGTAAATGTATTTGCAACCCAGGCCGATGAACTTCATACAGTCTCTGAAATTTAAATGGTAGAAGGAGAGGACTAACTCAGCACGTTGTCCTCTGACCCCCACACATGTGTGTGCACCATGGTACATGCATTCTCTCAGGTTCATTGAAATATTTTTTATAATGTAAAATTACATTCCATAAAAATATCTTTTTCACTTACAGTGTGAAAGTTGGAAAAGTTTAGTATACTGTAAGCATCTCTTGGAAAAGTTTAGTAATCCCTTCTGTACAAGAGTTTTAGCACTTAGAAAAGAAATACTGTACCCATTTGAAAATTCATGCCCTATCACATTGTGGAAAAGCACTGACCTCTGCCTGTCTCTAGATTTTGGATAACTTCCTATGAATGGATCGTATCCTGTGTGGTCTTTCACAACTAGTATTTATTTAGCATGTTTTTCCAGGTAAAGCCCCATGTATCAATTCATCATATTAAAAATGATTGAGTACTCCTCCAATTCAGGAAGGCGATCTACCAAATTTTATAGATATCATTTAAAATTATGTTATTCCTAATTTTTTAGTGTGACTAAAACTGTGAGCACTACGCAAGCTATTATGTGTCTGCAGATTTTCATTTTCTTTGGAAAATGTCTAACATCAGAATTATTGAACCCTGAGATGCCTCTATCTTTCATGATTTTAGTAACTGGTATCTATTTCTTCAAACATTACACAATCCTTACAGTCAACCTGTAATGGAGGTGGCTTCCAAGTTCCTTGTAATTTCACCAAACCTTACTATAGGTTTTCTGTTTGATCATAGTTGTGCTGTTGGTCAGGAGCTTCTGACTTCCATTCTCCAGTGACAAGTGATGTTAAATATCTTTTTATGAACTTAAAATCAAACTGCATCTCTATGTCTTGAGACATGGCAATTTGAACCTTTTCTCATTTTATAATAAGATAATTATTTTTCAAAACATGATTTAGTGTGTATGTGTGTGTGTGTGTGTGTGTGTGTGTTTTATACACATAAATGCTTGTGGAGTCTAGAGAAGGAGTTAGATCCTCTGTGTTTGAAGTTATAGGTGATTATGAGACACCCTCTTTAGGAGTTGGTAACTTGCTAACTGATCTCTGGTCTTCTGGAAAAGCAACAAATGATCTTAACCACTGGGCTGTCTCTCTAAACCCCGTTTATATTTTATTAAGGTATAATACACTTTGTAATAATCTCTTACTGGCTATATTATTTACAATACTCTTCACAGCTATGCAGGGATCCCCTCACCAGTTTCTTGATGTGAGCCTGAGCCCAATAATGAAAGCTTAGGCAATATGTGGCTTATGCCTTTTCTCCAGTTGTTCTTTGTGTTTTAGGACTAATAACTAAAACCATTATTTAATTTCTAATTAACTTTGCTAAAAATAACTGTAAATAATTGGCCTCCTAAGTTTCTTGCTTTGTGGCTCCTCTCATGCACTGGAAACCTTACTGCCATTACAAGTCATTAAGAAGAAACTGACTGTTGTTTTCTCAAAAACTAGCCCACCCTAGTACCGAGTCAACTCAAGGCCAGGTTTCCATATTCCAGTTGATGCTCATACCTACTTACCATGAGGTCTTTTGCTTCAAGGGGGAAAGGTGTCTTAAAGAAACATATGAATGGATTGAGTCGGGAAAATAACCAGGAGACCTTAAGAGCCTTACCAACAAGGATTAATATTCTACCAGGGGCAAGAGCACCATGTGTTTCATGGAAGAAATCAAGCATCTACTGAGGGCTCAGACATACCATCTGCTCTTCGTTTGCCTGGGATTGGGTCTCCATTACGTTACATCTAGCCCCTCAAGGAAACAACATAAAATAGCAACAATGAAAACAGCCTCTAGGAGAGTGATATTAATTTTAATCCTCCGGGGTTATTTTTCTTCTTATTGTTGTTGTTGAAGCTCATGGCTTGCCAGAGTTTAATATGGATACAGATCACCTCTTTACAACAATATTCTTCCTTACTCAGCTGGTCCCGAGAGACTGTTAGAGTTGGTGATTTTAACAAGCACCAAACAAGTCTGCCACAGGCCGAAAAGGGAGCACTCTCAACCCAAAGGCTGACGAAGGCAAAAGGGAAAGAGTTTATTTTCTTTCTGAGACACGGTTTGGTTTTTCAGTCAGGCGGTGTTCATGACATGACTTTTTGCAAGTGGTGTTCAATCCCAAAGAACAGATTGGTGATTTTCTCTGCAGCTACACTAGGATTCCTCAATTCACATTTCTTGTCTGGTGTTTAATTACCTAACGTGCGGTTCTCAACCATCCTAATGATGCAACCCTCTAATACAGTTCTTCATGTGATGACCCCCAACCATAAAAATAATTTCCTCATCACTTCATAAATGGAATTTTGCTTCCAAGCAGTGTCTCAGTTCTTAAGACCATCTGAAATATGTATTTTCTAATGGTTGTGTACCACTGGTTGAGAACTGTACATAAGTGAATAACACCACCACCACCACCACCACTATCACCACAACAACCACTATCACTACCAACTACTACTACTACTACTACTACTACTACTACTACTACTACATACTACTACTACTACGGGAGCTTGACAAATCTGGTAATAGTGTGTACTAATTGAAGGTTTTAACTAACTCTAACGAGGCAAGTTTACAAAGGTAACTTGCTATTGTACCTGTTATGCAAGGGTGGAGGGAAAAGTGGGCAGGGGAGATAGGACACTGGCTCTGTGTGTGTGTGGATGTGACAGACACCATACCAAACTTTGGGGGGCACCTTTCAGGGGAGACTGCTTTTCAGTAGAGGATTAGGAGCACTGCAAGTGCACTTGACTCAATCTAAGACCTGTTGATAGAACCAGATAAATTGCTCTGCCCTCCCACAAGCTCTCTAGTGTACAGTTCCTTCACAGTGAGTTTGGACAGATGGAGTCCTTCCTACACTTCTGGGCTCTAGAGCACACAGCTTGACATAGAGCTGATGGACACCACAATGCCATGACAAGGGTAGATCTCCAGTGTTGTGTCAGATTCAGAGGCACAGGTTCAGTCTTCCAGTACAGGACTCTCAGGAAAAAAAAAAACTGTTTGAATTTCTGGTCCCTTAATTTTCTTCTCAAGTCCTTTCATGTATTTATCCAACTGTGCCTTGAAGTAAGGAGCAGAGACACCCTCTCCCTTTCATGATGACTTAGCCTCTTTTCTAACTGTTGTGACAATATATCAGACAAAAGCAACCTAAAGAAAGAAGGGTTTATATTGGCTCATTGCAAGGGGGTATATTCCATAATGGTGGGGGAGTCAAGGCAGCAGGAGGGAGAGGCAGCTGGCCAGAGAGAGGTTCATGCTGGGGCTCAACTCTCTCTTCTTTTTATTCAAAGACTCCATAGGTTGGGCTGTCCACACTGGGGGGGGTCTCTCACCTCCCCTCACCTAGTCAAGGAACTGCCTCCCAAACAGGCTCAAAGGGGAGAGGGTTTGTCTTTCAGGGGATTTAGATCCTGCCGCACTGAAGTCAATGTATAACCATTAACGTAAAGGGTCTGTCCTATTGTACATGTTCCGAATGCTGAGTTTGCATTTGCAATGATCTCCCTGACCACCAGTGAGTGTTCTTAAACTCTGAACAAGTTGATAATAATGCAGTTTCATCTATTAGAGACACTTAGTGGTGCAAAGGTCTATGTTAAACTCTTAAAAGCCACACAGCTGGGGTGACTGTTGACATTTCGGAAGCCAGATGAAACCCCAGAAGCCCATCCCTGGAGCAAGTGGCTGAGCACAGGATGGGGGTCATTCACCTGCCCTGGCCCTGGACTCACAGACCAGAGACAGTCACAGGAAAGTACTAACTGCCTGCTATACCTCTAGAATACAAAGGACTGATTTGAAGATGTAAAATGTACTCTCCTCTGGGTTAAAAAAAAAAAGATAAGCCATGAGTTCTCCAGTCTGGCCTCACTGGAATAGGACTTAATTCAGAATCATACCCCTGCAGGAGTCAGCTGTCCCCTTAAAGACTTAGGTCAGGTTTGAAAGGCAACTGAGCTGAGATGGAGAGTCAGGTGGGACATAAGGTAGCATTAAACGTGGTGGTTTCTTTTCCATCTGCAGCTAAGGAGACTCACATTTCCTAACAGGCTATTGTGGGAATACATGCATCAGAGTCCATAGCAGACCCTGAAACAGCAGCCTTGGCATTTGGGTCTGTGTCTCACTCAAGACTTGGGACAGGGATAACAGAGAACTCAAAAGTATGTGTGAAGTAGAACTTGTGTGAAACTTAGGGTGAAGTTGGACATCCTCTCTGCCCTTTCTTGTTTCTCCAAGTAATAACTTACAGAAACTATATATCCAGGTCTATTATGAAATGAAAATAAAACTAATGATGGTATCTGTATTGCCCGATAAGATATTGTATGTTTGCCTATACTTGAATTTCAGATAAGTAATGTTTTAGTATAATTACACGCACATGCACATTTGCATTCAAATATTGTAGGTTATATTTATGCTAAAAAGCAATCAATGTTTGTCAAAAACTCTGTGAATGCAACCCAATATACTCTCGCTTGCTACATTGGAGTGAGTTGGACTCAGCAGAGGACTGTTCAGTGTGAAGTAGTATTATCTGTGGAATATCAGTGGTGGATCCCAAGAAAATCTCCGTAGTTCATCCACTGTGTTGAGCTGGAAACTGAACACATGTACAACGTTTTGGATACAGAGACTAGAAATTCTCTGCGTGAGGCTGGACAATCCCCGTTTTAATTACCCCTAGCTATGACTCTGAACGTCTAAATTGTGAGAATTACTGCATAGACTTGCAATGGTCTGGAAGGAGGGAGTGTATCTGTCCTAAAGCCCAGCAGTCTCACTAGTACAGATCCAAAGACATGGGTACCTCTGCTACAGGAGTACCTCTGTGCGTGGGACTATGTTTGCACAATAGACTTGTGTGTATAATCTACTTATGTGTATGTGTGTGTTTTTGCAGGTATGCATGTGATATGTGTGTAACCATGTGGAGGCAAGGTATCTACTTAAAATTTTAATCATCAAGTATCATCCACCTTGATTTTTCAGTTCGTGTCTTTTACTTGTGTAGAAACCATCAAGTAGGCTAGGCTGGCTGGCTAACAAGCCCCAGTATCCACCGTTTATCCTGCTCCAGTGCTGGTATTGTAAGTATGGATGAGCATAGCTTGTGGTGATAGTGGTGGTGGTGGTGGTGGTGGTGGTGGTGGTGGTGGTGGTGGTGGCGGCGGCGGCGGCGGCGGTGGTGGTAGTGTGTGTGTTTATTTCTTATGCCGTTTCTAGAGTTGTGCTCAGACCCTAATCCTTCAACAGATTTACTGACTGAACCATTCCCATTCCACATCTCTACTTTTCAGTGTTGATGACAGCAATTTCTGTTCTTTTTCTCTCTGCTACCCTATCAAAACGATGCTCTCCTTTCTGGTTGTCATTCTTCCCCTCTCAGAAATAAACAACATTGGCATGCCTTTCAACCTAGCCACTCTCTCCATTCCATAGACCTCTTAAGATTCCCTTTTACTGAGGTTCCTCTAGCTGCTGCCAGCCCACGTCTGCTCTGTCTCTAAGTTCCTTCAGCCCTAATGTGCCCATTAGACACTTAAATGTATGCTGTATTGGATTTGTATTGAACAAGGTTATTGTAAGTGGCACACCCCTGCAGTTTCCGTCCATCAGAATTCTAGGTAAGATTTTCTGTCCTTCCATGGAATCATCTTTCCTCAGCAGTGTCATCTAAATTTGAATCATTTTCTCATAGGTACTATGATTGTAATTTGGTGTCTGCTTTGAAAGCTTAGGTTAATTCAATCATTTTGTCCATCAGAAGTAATACATTGGGCTGTTGATCTAGCACTGTATTATGTGGTCTCTGTGCACATGATATGTATGTGGGTGATGCCCTATGAAGTGTGAATGTATTATGTGTGTGTTCTCTCTATGTGTCATTTATGGGAGATAAGGGATATGTGTTATGCATATGTGGTTTGATGTATAGGATGTGTGTGTGTGTGTGTGTGTGTGTGTGTAGATTTGATGTGTTTATTATCTGTGTTTGTGTATGTTGTTGTTGATGATAATGATGATGATGATGATGATGTGTGTGTAGGTTTGATGTGTTTGTGATTTGTGTTTGTGGATGATGTTTATGTGATATGTATGTGTGGAGAGTGTATAGTAGTATAGTATATTTATATGATATATGGTATATATTGTGGGTGTGGTACATACGTGATGAGTGTGATGATGTGGAATATTTATGTAATGTGTATGTACAAAAGCCCTGAGGGAGATGGATGAGATGTATGTTTCTGTATGGTGTATATGTTTGTGGCATGTGTATATAGTTTATGTATAATGCATATGTGATGTTTGTGCCATGTTTATATCAGTGATATATATACATATATATATATAGTATGTCATGTATTTAGAACTATATGGTATGTGCATGTCATATGTGTGTATATGCATGGTAAATGTATTCAGGTTCTAAGTCAACCATCTGAAATTTTCTGGAACATTTGTCCTGGCATTCTAAAATTTAAAGAAGTTGATATGAATTTTATGGAAAAACAACTTTGGGAATATCCTAATTGCACAGTAAGACAAGCAAATCTAAGGCTCTTAATTAGTGTCTCAAATAATTTATGAGTCTTTGAGAATGAAGGTCTTCTGACAAATATGTTTTCTGGAAATTCTAAGTCCTTGTAAGGGCAGAGAAACACCATGAAGTACAGGAGTTTTTGAGCAAGGCTGTTGAACAGTCTGGAATCAGGGAGCTTGGCCCCAATCTAGTCATACATATTTCCTACTTAAGTGATGTAGGAACTCTAATTCAAATGCTTCCAAACTATGATCAATTCCACTGGTAGTATAAACCATGTGTATGTGTGCATAGTGGTATGGAAAGGTAAATAAATCATCATGTCATCCACATTATATGTGGCCCCTGCTTCATAGATAATGTTACCATCTATTCTGTTTATAACAAAATTGTTTTAATATTTTATACTTTTAAACTTACATTTTCTGATAATATAAAGTAAATGTGTGTGTGTGTGTGTGTGTGTGTGTGTGTGTGTGTGTGTACTACATGTGAGACTACTTTTGGTAAAATATGACTTTACAGGATCACATGCTTAAGTGAGTGTAAGCAATTGCTTAGCAGATACGTGCTTTCCCCATTGACAACAAAAACACCACAAATCCTTTCACATCAATTTTTGTCTATATTAATCATTTGCCAGCCTTACAAGTCACATAGACCATCTGAGTTCAAAGGTGCTCAGGCAGGTTTTAATTCCTCTTGAGGACAACACCAACCATGCACAAATTCATAAAATCCCTGGATCTATTATTGAAACGAGTGTGATTTATTATAAATGTATTTTAATTGCTTCCTTTCTCAAGTTAGAATTTTACATGCATTTGTTTCAATTTAATGAACATGATCAATATTTTGGTGATATGTATTTGTTTTATACATATTTACCTTTTGTGGTCAAAATATAAATAATTATTTATTCATTTACTTTTAACGTTTTTGTGACTTCCTTTGTAGACTATATTTTTTCATAGAGTTGATTGTGGGTATTGAAATACATGTGTATCTATCTTCATAGTGTTTGTCAAACTTACTAATGCTGTTTAACACAGTTCTTCATTTATGGAACTATAAAATGATTTCATTGCTACTTCTCAATTGTAATTTTGCTATTATTAATGAATCATAATGTAAATAGCTGATATCTGACCTCAAAGGGCTCATGGCTCACAGGTTGAGAATCACTGATCTAGACTATATTGAGATGTGAGGTTAAGAAATTGCTTATTTCGAGAATGTTTTCTAATTTCCTGAGCATTTCCTCGCCATAATTTTACTCTCACATTGTTAATTTATGTAGTACATTTTTAATATACTAAAATATGTCTACACTTTTTCCTTCCCCTTTTCTGTTTGGTTTAATTAACCCATCCTTTAAATTCTATAAACTTCAATCGAAGATATGATTGTCAGACAGCCCAAGCTCTGCTTATTTCATCAATTTCATATCAACCTTAAGATGTTATTTATAGTTGAAGACAATGAAAAGTCAAAGATATACTTAAGACCCAGGATTCATTTTTGTTGATATCTAACACTAATTAATCTAATTCAGATACTCATTTCAGTTTTGAAAAAAGGACTTCACATTCTTCTCTGCCTATTGTCCGTGAAACTTATATTCATGTATCCTTAGATGATTTTTGTAATTCTCTTTCCTGCCTCCTATCCTCAAATATTAACTTTACAAAAAAACCCTTGGTTTCAATCTAGATTATTCCTAACATGTATTATTTGAATCAATATGTTATTCCAATAAATAGTACATATACAAAATTCAACGTGGACTAAAGTTTTCTAGAATATATCTGTAATAGGCAGAGGCACAGAAATCTACAGTAAATTTCAATATAAGCCTTCAGTTTTCTCCTTGGTGTGTATAGTTAATGACACTTCTGTTGACCTCTTGAGGCATTCCATCTTGTTTAAACATTCTCTCGTCTCCCTTAAAAAGTATTTTATTTTTGCATGTGTTTGTATCTGTGTACATACATGTGCACATGTGTGCAGTGTCTGTAGTTGGGTCTCCTGGGGTTGGAGCTGAGAGACAAACTCTGATCCTCTGGAAGAGCAGCAAGCAATTCCTACCTGCTAAGCCACCTCTTTAGCCCTTCCGTTTGCTTCTGTAAAGTTATATTTTAATCCTAGCAGTTGTGTGAAACTTCCTAATACACATGTAAACGATTATCCTTCAGGTGCCCCCACTGTGAAAGTAAGAATAATCAGAGGTTAATGTGCAATGTAATCATTGTTTCCTGGATCAAGCCTTTTGAGACAACACTGTGGAGTTCTTAGAAATTGCTCTTGTACCATGAAGCTCACCCAGCTGCTTAACAAACAACCCTTCGTGTAGGCAGCCTATCTTGTTATATTTAGGTCAATATGCTGATCACTGTGAGTCTACAGCAAACACAATGCATCTGGCTAGGGATCAGAGAGAGAAAACGATACCATATTTGACAGCCAAAGACATTGAAAAACAGGTTGCTCTGAAATGAACATTTTCTTCTGGAGCTAGCTTAGTGTTGTGGCAATTAATTTATTTGTAAATAATAGAATCTTCACAAGGGACCAGTGAGGAAGAAAATATGTTTTATTAAGATGCTTACGTGTTTGCTTAGTTTCTACCAGTGCCATGCACAATGGATCCGAGATCAAGATCTGAAACTAGGTTTTTACATCATACAGAGGAAATATTAATTAGGAAGAAAAAAATTAAAATGCCAAACTTAGATAATATAGCATTAAATGATAAAGTAAACTGTCATGTTGGCATAGCCATTAAGGGGGTAGTGCTGTGATTTTCTGGAACTGCTGTTTATATCTGTGTCACACACTTATTCTGCCAGGACATTCTAGTTTCTGGTCTCTTAAAATGATTAAAAGCTGTAATTTTTTCATAAATTTATTTTCCAAATCACTAATTACGTTTTCTTGACACATACTTATTCATTTTTCCATAGCTTGTATTTCACAGAGGTCCCATTGTCAGCTCCATAGTCCCCCATAATGGCCAGGCAAGGCCACACCCCCAGTGCTAAATAACTTTACTACAGTTTTTCCCTTCCAGGAAATTGTTTTATTGATTACTTAGTAAAGGTTTAATTGCAAAAGTGCTAAATAGAAACCCAACTAGTATATTCGTTTTTTTCTTAAGTAAGCTTGAAGTTAGTTGTTTGCTTGAAGCACCATGATGAAGCCCATAATGTACAAGATATGAGCACAAGGCAGACACTCTTCTCAACTCTATGGGTAAAACCTGTATTAGGGACCAGTCTCATTGTCAAGTATTCACTCCCAGGACATTTGTGGAATGCTTTGGACTGTATTTGCTGACTCTTGATTTCTGGCTATCCTCAATCAAATAAATGCCATTCACTCCTAGAGTATAAACAGATATGCAGATGAGGCTCTCTGTGTAATGCCCCCTCAAATGCTTTTCATAAATTAGCCAGATGTTACCAGGAAATAAATTATTTCTTATACGTCACAAATTGATGGAGAGATGATTCCATCAGCACTATCCTAAAGGAGTGGCATAAGCAATGGGAAGCATACGGACACACAGAATATTCCATTATCTTCATATAGTCATTACCTATTCATTTATTTATTTAAATTGGAGATTTATAAGCATGTGCTTAGATTTATGTATATATACATCATGTGCCAGTTGATGTCTTTGGAAGTCAATAGAGGAAACTGGAGCAGAGACTATGGAACTAGAGTTACAGCCAGTCGTGGACCACCACATAGATTCTAGAAACTGAACCTGGGTCCTTTAAACTTCTGAGCCATTATCCAACTCTAACCTAATCTTAATAAACAGAGAACATATAGTTCAATGGTACTTAAAGTCACTGTATTCCAATAGATTCTGGTTATTGAGGTTAATTCAATATTATGAAACACTGTTTTATTAATTTATAATTATTTATGTGCATGGATGATGTGTTTTATGTATGTTTGTGCACATATGTATGTGACTTCAGGTGCACATGTAAAAAAACAAACTTCGATGTCAGTCTTCATTTTTGTCATGTTGGAACTGGGTCTCTCTGCTGTTTTCTGCAGCAGATGCCAGGGTAGGTGGCCAGAGGCTTTCAGAGTTCTTTTTTCTGGCCCTCATCTCTGTGTAAAAGGACTGGGATTAAAGAGTCTTGGGTTAAATGTCTGGTTTCCTGGTAGGTTTTGAGAATTCAAGCTCATGTCCTTACATAGAATGTTTCCACCAGTGGACCCATTTCTGCACCCAAAACTCACTCTTAATCATGAACAGGTAATATTTGTTAACCATAAATACCAAGTAATAGAGTTATTTTTGACAACAATCTGTAAAAGTACAGCTGTAGCTGTCATTGGTTACAAAGTTAGTGATGACCTGTGATGACCTCCCAGCATACATAAGGCCTAACATTAAGTTCTAAACTTACTAAAATATGATTAGATGTCTTTCTCATCTTTTCAGCAGCTTGACGGCATGATGGTTCTCAGGTGAGATGATGATAGCACTAGACTTCAGTATCAAAAGTATGTACTTGCTTGTTCTACAAGGTGCCAACAGTCAGGAGGAGTTGGGGAAGATTCTGAAGGTTTCTAAACCTTCAGAAAGGCTTTGAGGGAAGAAATCAAATAAATCCAGAGACTGATGAGTGGACTACTTGTCAATTCTGTTACAAATGCATTTTCAGGCCAAAGGTTATGGGATTAAATAGGTCAGTTAGTCACTTTTACAGGAGGAGGGTAGTGAAGAGACTGAGTGCAGGTGGAATATGCCTACTGGGTTTTTTTTATGTTATTATTTAATTATTTTTTGATCATCTATTATTGTTCTCAATCACTTTGTGCAAATACAGTTAGTTAGAATTTCTATTGCTGTGAAGAGATACCATAACCTTGGCAACTCTCAAAAGAAAAACATTTAATTGGGTCTGTCATACAGTTCCGAGGTTCAGTCTATTATAATCATGGTGGAAGGCATACATACATGTGTTGGAGAGGTTCTTAGAGTTCTACGTCTGAAATTGCAGGCAGCAGAAAAGAAGAAATTGGACCTGTCTCAAACATTTGAAATACTACAATCCGTGCTCAGTGACTCAGTTCCTCCAGCAAGGTCACTCTTCCCATAGGGCCACTTCATATGAACATATGTGGGGCATTTTTATTCAATCCACCACAGTGACCCTCAGCATTGTTTCCAAACAGGAACATTGACTATTTTTCTAATTTCTGTGACAAAATACGTGATAAAAGTAACTCCACCATGGGAGGGTTTATTTTAACTCATGCTTTAACAATACAGTCCACCATGATGTGGAAAACAGATACAGGACTCTGAGACAGATGCACATGTTATATCCACAATCAGGATACAGGCAGAGATGAATCCTGGTGCTCAGCCAACTTTCTTTTTTTCAATGCAGTTACATCAAACTTTGCAACATGAGGGTTCCATTTTTGTTGTCACATTACTTTCCATGTAAGACATTACAGAGATGGAGATGGCTCAGCCCGTTCTTCTGGAAAACCTGAGTTTGATTCCCTATAAATATAGCTTCTGAAGGAGATAATACCCTAATCTTGCCTCTCGCCATCATCCCTCATTTACATGTGCCATCATGTACACACACACACACACACACACACATGCACGCACACACACATAAAACATACATATGCACACAAACATAAACACACACATATGCATACACACACAACATTCTCAAATAAAAAATGTTTAAAAACATGACTCATGGCTCTAGAATATTCCATTGTGTTAGTGTAATATTTTGCCTTTTAAAGACTATCAAGATATAATCATATTATAAGCATCTTAGTTAAAAATATTCTTCCTTGACTTCCACTTACTTCTGGGTCATAGTTTTTGGAAATAGAATGCTTTGTATCTGTACATTTAAAATAGAGCAGGACACAGACTAACAATTTGTCTTTTTTTACTCTCTATGCATAGGGGGAGTGTTTTTCGTTCTACTAATAATGCAAGTTGTCATCACATTTATAAAGTAGTAACTATTAATAATACATTTTTTTCACAATATTGGTGCCTATTCTTTAGGGGCCAGGTCAACCTTTACCAGCATTGGGTAGATTTTTGGTTTTGATAGGAGTGAAAAAGCTCTTGATTTGTAATTATTATGTAGATTAGGTATTTGTTTTCCTTTTTATTTGCCATTTATATTATTTGTAGTGGAGAAGTACACCTGCCATTGCACCGCTGTGGCGGTCAGAAGAATTCATGCAGGAATCAGTTGTCTTTTCTTCCATGAGTGTTGCAGGTATTGGACCTAATAAGGGATAGGTAACAAGTTTCTCTATCCATGGAGCGGTCACATGTGCTGAGCACTTCTGTTCTGCAGGTATCTCTTTTCACTAACACTGCTATACGTGGCTCATGAAAATTGCCAAACATTTCTACATCATTTCAAAGGCCAATTATTCTCCGTATGTTTTACTACTTTCTGATATTTCAGGACAGTGTTAAACATGATTTTTTTCTTTACTTTTTTATTGGATTTTTATTTAAATTTCAAATGTTACCCCCTTTCCCAGTTTCCCATCCATAACCTCCCTAGCCCATCCCCCTTTCCCTTCTTCTATGAGGGTGTTCCCCTCCACTCACCCCTTCCTGCCTCCCTGCCCTGACATTCCCCTACACTGGGGCTTCCAGTCTTGGGATGCTTCAGGGCTTCTCCTCCCAGTGGTGCTCAACAAGACCATCCTCTGCTACATATGCGCTGGAGCAATGGGTCTGTCCATGTGTACTCTTTGGATGGTGCTTTAGTCCCTGGGAGCTCTGGTTGGTTGGTATTGTTGTTCTTATGAGGTTGCAAACCCTTCAGCTCCTTCAATCCATTCTCTAACTATTCAAATGGGGACCCTGTTCTAAGTTAAATGGTTGTCTGCAAGCATTCACCTCTGTATTTGTCATGCTCTGGATGATTTCCTTTCGATAGAATAATATAACAAAAAATCGCTGAAAACCATCACTGAATGAACACTTGTTTTACATGAGTTTTTTCTATTGAGTTCAAACAAAGGATCTACTGGCTGAGTTATAACCCCAGCCCTGTAGCACTTATGATTATCAGGTATTTGTATATATTATCTGTCTTTTAGACATCAAAAATATTACAAAATAGGAAATGTACTTGAAAAACATTTGACAGCTACTTAATATTATTTAAAACTTGTATATTTGTAGTGTTATTATCCAGTTTTAAAATATAAATTGGTTAGGTTAATTCTGTGATGTAAAATATTCTTCCTATTTCCATATTACTTTTCTCTGTAATAATTGTTAATTGCACTCAATTATCTTGATTGCAATATTTTTACAATATCTTTGTATTTATACATTGTGTTCATGTATTATACAATCTTGTATTTAGACAATTTCAATTATATAATAATGCTTCTGTTTAAAATATGTATTTACTTATTCACATCTTAAATGCTGTCACCTTCCTGGTATCCCCGTCACAAAGACCATTCCCCATTCCCCTCCTCTTCTCCTCTGAGAGGATTCCCCCCAAAGTGTCTACCCACCCTGGAAAATCAAGTCTTTTCCAGAGTAGGCACATCCTTTCCCACTGAGGATGAGGCAGCTCTGTTGGGGAATGGATGTCACAGTCAGGCTACAACTTTAGGGAGAGCCTCTGCTCTAGACCACATGAATACGGAGTTGCATGTCTGCTACATATGTGTTGGAGGCTTCTTTCTAGCCTGTGTATGTGCTTTGGTTGGTGGCTCAGTTTCAGAGATCTCCCAGAGGTCCAGGTTAGTTAACTATTGGTCTTCATGTGGGGTTTCCATCCCCTTTAGGTCCTTCCCTAAACTCTTCCATAAGGGTTCCCATCCTCTGTCCAATGTTTGGCTGTGGGTAACTGAATCTATTTCAGTCATTTTCTTTTTTGGTACAGTCTCACAAAGGGCAGTTATGTTAGGTTCCTGTCTGCAAGCATTTGTGTGTGTGTGTGTGTGTGTGTGTGTGTGTGTGTGTGTGTGTGTGTATACATATATATATATATATATATATATATATATATATATATTTATCTTAGTAAGGAATGTGGTGGGTTTCATTATGGCTTGATTTAGACATGCCCTGGGTACTTCTTTTATTTTGTCTTCTTGTTTGGTTGCCCTCCTCTATGCTGTCATATCTTAATTTTATGAAAAAAGTATAACATTCAATAATTTTTAGGTTTTAATATCTATATAGCCCACAACATTTTGTTTCTTAATTTCTGAGAACATGCCACTTTGTAAATTTGCTTGTTTATTTAGTGATGTGCGTGTATGGTGTGGGGTGTGTGTGTGTGTGTGTGTGTGTGTGTGTGTGTGTGTGTCATATAGTCCAGATGGCAGATAATTTTGTGTGTAATTCCTAAGGCACGACCCAAATTTTGTTTTGATATGGAGTCTCTCATTGAACTTAGAACTCATTAATTGAGCTAGCTTAGCTGATCAAGGCTCTGGGGATTACTTGCTCTTGCCTCCGTAGTGCTAAAAGTACAAACATACACCACCCTAACTGGTGTTTTTATGTTGTTTCATGGGATTGAACTCAGGTCCTCCTTCCTGCTCATGAAGAAATCACTTTACCACCTAGACCATCTTCCCAGCTCCAAAGACCCACCATTATCAAAAGACAGAGATGTTTCTGTTCATCAGGAATTGCTTTGGAAGATCAAAGACAGTACTGGCATCTTTTCGAAGTCTTGGAAATTAGCAATATGGAAAAACAATATAAGACAAGGAGACAGATCTAAGCTCATTTCCGGGAGTGAGCTTCAGTGAGCCTCTTGTTTGTGGGTTGGCCTGACATTTACATTTATGTCAGCTCAGAAGCAGAGCATCTCTTGTTGTGAAGACAACTGCAAGATATGATGTCACAATGGCAGCTAATTGTTAAGAGCTATTGCTCCAGAATGTCAGCAAGGGACTGCATTGTTCAAAAGCTGGCACCAGCAGTGTTATTAAATTGGGTTGTTCATGAGGGAATATAGTACATCAGTGAGTCATTCAGCCATGACTGAGCGCATGTATTAGGAAACATGTCTTGGTAAGTTTCTGACATTGTAAATCAAAGCAAGATTTAGTGAGCACCATTTCTTGGAAGGAGTGATGGTATATTCCATAGACTTAACTCAAGTAAGCTCAGCTTTCAATCATATTAGGCTCAGTATTTCATTTTTATAATTTGTTTTATGCTGTTGTCATGTTTATTATGTTTGGTTGTTGCACACAGTTGTGGGCAAGATGAGGATGATTAGTATTCAGTGATCAAAACACCATTCTTCTAGAATATTATTGGTTTCCTCTCATGCTTATTAAATTAGTAACATCTATTTTTCTTTTCATTATATATATATATTAATATATATTAAAGTGATTAGTCATTTGACTTTGATGTTGAATTTATTTTTGAGGTGCCTTTTTACCTATAATCATTATATTATTAAATATAAACCTAAACTGTGTGAGATAGTATTAAATGTTTGAAGGATAGGATAGAACAGAAACTTTAAAACAATATGATGATGATGATGATGATGATATATATATATATATACATATATATATATTATACACATATATAAAATTTCTTTGGATTTTTATATTGTTTTTATTAATACTTTAGTACTCATTGGATTTATATCAGAAATACTCATCAATCTATCACATATTCTATTCTATTTGTTTCCTGAAACAGATGCTATATCTACTTCTTTATTTATTTATTTAGCTAGCTATATTGCTTAGTTGCTGATGGCATCTTCTACCAACCCAAATGATATGATTTCAGTTCCCAGACCTAGATGATAAAAAGAGAGAACCAACTCTCACTAGGTATCCTCTGGTTTCTATTTATGCTCTGTGGCATAACCCCCTGACACACGTGAGTGTGCCTTCATATACAAAAAACCAAATAAACAAATAAGTGAAATGTAATAAGGCCTTTACATAATTCCTTCTCTTTTTCCAAGATACACTGGCATACATTTAAATTCTCAATTTGCTTTAGGAGTAAATTAACATTTATGCAATATTAATATAAGAATTCTAAAATTTATCACATTTGTGTCTTTGGCTTGGGAATAATTGTTTCACTAGTACTGTATCCTATGAATATTTTAATAGATGTGCCTTATTATGATTAGACATATAAAGTCAATTACTGACAAGTTGAAAATTTTAAAGGAAGACATGTTAGAACTATATAACAATATAAATAGGTAATAAATATGCATGTATTTATTAATAAATGCAAGAAACACCGTGAATTATAATATTAGTGATTAGCCACAAATTGCATAATTACATGACACAGAGGTAGAGGAGTCACATATGTATAACAGTGCTTTTTCTATTCAGCAATATTTTTCCTTGTAGTCACATAAAAGCACTACATTCCTATATGTTGACAAATCATCACACATGACATGTTGAGTCATTACATTTCAATGAAGCTGATCTAGATATTTCTTCATGACCATCCTAAAAACTGTGTCTAGATGATTCTTCACAGGCATATCTTACCTCATTGCTCATTCTAACTTATATCAAGCTGGGATTTTCAAACAGCACAGGCCCTAAGACAGAAGAGCTATAACAACGGTAGCTCAGCGACCAAGAAGTGTAAAGTAATCTCTTTTTAAAAAAAGATGAATATTTTCAAGACAAAAATCTATATTCTTGAGTTGACAAATTTATTTCAGAAATAACTTCTGCATTGGCAGAAGAGGAAAAAAATAAACCTGAGGTTTTTTTGCTATTGAACCCCAAACTACCAAAATATGGTCAAACTGTGATACAGTTTAGATATAAACTGGAAAAGACATTACATTCGTCCCATAGTTACATAGGGAAAACCACAATATTTAATGCTTGAAAATACTAAAACTTTGGACAACCCCTGATGTATTTAGAACATAAACTACCCTGATTAGGAGGTTTGTTTTCCTGAGATACTCCCTCATAGACATATAGAAACAAAGCAGTAAACCCAGCATGACTTTGCCTCATGCATCTTTAGTTTATATTGAGTATGAACTAAAACTTTCCTCTGTTGCAAAGCTTAGCTGTGCTCTGTTTGTGTTCAGAGGATATAATTAAGAAGCCTGTACACTCCCAGAAAGTCTAAAGAACTTTGGGTATGTCATAGCTGTTTAGTGAACAGGGATTAAATGTAGAGTCTCTGTCCTAAAGAACAGAACAGACATTCAATGTACATTTCCCTGACCTTCCTGTGGTGGTTTAGAATAAGATATGTCTCCCATAAACTCATATACTTTGTCTTTTGGTCTGTGACTGGGGGCACTGCTTGGAGCAATTATGGAACTTTGAGAAGGTTTAACTTCACTAGAAGAAATATATCACTGTGTGTGGACTTTAAGGGTTGATAGCCTCATCCTACTTCCTGTTTCAGTTTTCTGCTTCCATCTGCCATGCCCTGATTTTCTCACCACACTGGAGTCTATCCTGCCATGCCTTGCCTTTTGAACAACATTTAGGGTTTTTTTTTTTTTTTTTTGTATCTTTATTAACTTGAGTATTTCTTATTTACATTTCGATTGTTATTCCCCTTCCTGGTTTCCAGGCCAACATCCCCCAACACCTCCCCCTCCCTTTCTATATGGGCTTCCCCTTCCCATCCTCCCCACAACAATCACCTTCACTGGGGATTCAGTCTTGGCAGGACCAAGGGCTTCCCCTTGCACTGGTGCTCTTACTAGGATATTCATTGCTACCTATGAGGTCAGAGTCCAGGGTCAGTCCATGTATAGACTTTGGGTAGTGACTTAGTCCCTGGAATCACTGGTTGCTTGGCATTGTTGTACATATGGGGTCTCAAGCTCCTTCAAGCTCTTCCAGTCCTTTCTCTGATTCCTTCAACTGGGGTCCCGTTCTCAGTTCAGTGGATTGCTGCTGGCATTCGCCTATGTATTTGCTGTATTCTGGGTATGTCTCTCAGGAGAGATCTACATCCGGTTCCTGTTGGCCTGCTCTTCTTTTCTTCATCCATCTTATCTAGTTTGGTGGCTGTATATGTATGGGCCACATGTGGGGCAGGCTCTGAATGGGTGTTCCTTCTGTTTCTGTTCTAAACTATGCCTCCCTATTCCCTGCCAAAGGTATTCTTGTTACCCTTTTAAAGAAGGAGTGAAGCATTCGCATTTTGGTCATCCTTCTTGAGTTTCATGTGTTTTGTGCATCTAGGGTAATTCAAGCATTTGGGCTAATAGCCACTTATCAATGAGTGCATACCATGTGTGGTTTTCTATGAGTGGGTTACCTCACTCAGGATGATATTAGAGTCCATTCTGCTGATGCTATAAAATAAATAACTTTTATTAAGATTACTTTTTAGTCGTGGTTTGGGCTCACGCAACAAAAAAGTAATTAATATGTTTCCCTTGACTTAGACCTAAATATCCATTCACTCATTCCCTCCCTGTCTCTATTTCTCTGTGTTTCTAACTGTCTGTGTCTTTCTCTCTGTTTTTGTCCCAGCCTCCATATTCCTCTCCTGCTAACTCTTGTTACCTGTTACAGAAACCTTTCAATGTCAAAAGGCAGATGAGGCATCATTATTGTACCCAGTAACCTTGAGGCACTTGAAAATAACATCAAAATATTAAACAGTTTGTATCTCGAAACTCTTAAAATTCTTTCCAATTTTCTTAGGATAATAAAATAGTGGAATATGAGTTCAGAGAGCAACTTTACATAAATTAAAACCCAGAAAAATTAAAACTCCAAGGTATGGAACCTGCAGGCATTGTGAAATAATCACAAGAAGGTTTCGGTTACCGTTTTAACAGTCCTTCTTGGGTGAGGCACAGAGTTTAATGGCAGAGTTCTTGCCTAGCATGTAAGAGGATCTGAGTTAATCAGCGCTGACTGAAACTCGGCCTTGTCATAGAGCTAATAGTTAAAATATCTAAGGAACCCAGGTAACTCAACCACACGCCAATAAAAAATCCAATTAGACAATGACTCAAGGCCTGAAGAAAGAGTTTTCCAAGAAAATCATTCATATTGCCACAAGATATATGAAAAAAAGCTGTTAACATCCACAAAATTGCAAGTTTAAAACACAGTGATATGTCTCTGCATACGGAATAGAGTAAACGTTTTCTAGAGGACATGAGGAACAAGTGTTGGGCAGGATAGTATATACAGGAAATAGTTTATTCCTGGGAATTTAAATTTACACAGCTATTATGGGAACCAGTTTAGTTGTTTTCCCAAACAAATACAAATAGAAATTTCTCGATGTGCAGAAATCCTACTCTTGGGTGCATAGGCAATACAATTAAGACTATTACGTTAGAAGTGGTGTGCTTACTGTAGGATTGTTCACAACAGAAAAGAGGTGGGTGTGATCTGAATGTTTACTTGTTTACAAACAGGTAAAAATATTGTTTATTTTTCAGAATGGAGAGATAACTTTGTTGTTAAGAGTGTTTGGTGTTCTAGTGGAAAACCGAGGTTCAATTCTCAGAACCCATGTTTAGCAGCTTACAAACGCCTGTAACCTCAGCTGCAGATGATCTAGCTCCCCCTCCTTATCTCCACAAGCATGTCCATTCATGTGAACATATCCACACACAGCTAAACACACTGACATGATTGAAAAGATCTGAAAAATAAATTCCATGGAATGCTTATTCATCCTTAGGAAAGAAAAAATGTTCTGTCATTTAACTGGATAGAATTCTTACTCTCAACATTTCTACGAAATGCAATCATAGCTGATTTTTGTCTATCTAGCTTGCTTAACTTAGCGTAATGTTTTCAAAGTTCTTCTGGCATATGAACGGATGTATCTGTACCATGAATCAGTACTTAAATCCTACTATGTATTCTTGTTTTGACTGAAGAATAATATTTGAACTTCTCAGTCGGGTGTGTTGTAGAAATCCAATACATTCAAGTAATAATCAATAATCAAACCAACAAAACAAGCACTTAAATTGGCCTAAGCATTAATCATATTCATTGAGTAGGATTTCTGTGCTAGCCTTGAGATGTGTCACACAACAGTTTTACCAGCAGTTACACTTCTCTGCTATTGAACCAGATTCCATTTCTTCTAACTGTGCTATGGAACAATCAATTCTTTCAGCCTTCTCTTCCCACTACCCTGTTCTACTCTATTATTCTGATAACGACTGTTTTTCAGTGTTTTGTTTTGTTTCGTTTTCCACAAATAAATAAGAGTATATTCTATATGATTTCCTGGGACTGATTTATTTTGCTTAACTGGATGATCTGCCTTTCTTTTTATGTTGTAAATAACAGAATGTTATCTCTTTTATACCTTAACTAATATTCTATGTAGTATCATAGCAATTCACAAAGTAATTGCCAATCCATTTATCAGTTGATTAAATTTAGAATTTTTTGTGTGCATCATAGCCTGTGTTTGTGTTTATTTCAGAGAATCCTGAGAAATAATAAATGCTAAGCTAATTGTAGTTTGTGTTCATTTGCAAGCACCTGCTCTTGGCGTCTGCCTATAAAAGACCATTTGAATTTGTGGACTGATACTGCATCTACTATCCATGATCTTGCTAGCCCTACATTTACTGTCATGAACTGTCATTTGTTGAGTCCTGGTTATGTACTATAATATTTTCTCACTGTCTCACTTAATTTTTATCAGTGTGTATAGTATTACCATACTATTGGGTCAGTTTTAACAGTGAATTGTATACACCTCCAGTTGTGTGTACTGTTGTGAAGATGATAAAATATTGTTCAATAAAACTTTGTGTATGTCTATGTTTGTGATTTGAATGTAATTGTCAACATGTGCCGATTTGAGCATGGCTATGTATATGCCGTGATGTGAGTGTAGAGGTCAGAGGTTGACTTGTCAGAATCTGTGTTCTTCTTTCACCTTGTAGGCTTTGGAGATCAAACTCAGGTCATCTGGCTTGGCACCTGAAGCTGTATCTGCTGAGCCATCTTGCTGGCCAATTTTGCACATTTTTTGTTTGCAAGAATTTCATGCATGGTGAATTCAAAGCATGCAGGGATAAGGGAAGAGTATCTATTCAAAAGTCTCAATTCAGTGGGGTTGAGACACCCATGGATTTTGCAGTTCCTTTTGTATTCATAACACAGAGATTGGAGAAAGCTTGTACATGTGAGAAGCTAGCTCATGCATTAGTTTTTTTTTTTTTAAAGGGGTCCTTTTTCCCTATTTTCCTTTCTACTCCAGATGTTCATCAGGAAGCTTGCCCAAATAAATAAAGTGGACACTAAATATTATTGATTGGCAGTCTATTTACCATGTATCATCTTTGATAACTGAATCATAATAACAATATTTTGGCTTATGAGTTTTGCCCTTCGAGAGAAAGGCAATTTAAATTAACCACAACCCACCTATGCCTGTTGGAGGGGAGGTACAAATCTTTTGGCATCTCTTAGCATAATCTATTTCTGGAAAAAACATAAACACAGGGTGAGAGGATTACAGAATGGTTTGCTGGATGTTATGGTCGCATTCTAATTTGAGTAGTGTGTATGAATAGCCTCTCACTGTGTGTGTGTGTGTGTGTGTGTGTGTGTGTGTGTGTGTGTGTGTGTGTGTGCGCGCGCGCACACACACGCATGCTGTTTTTTGCCTCGTTTTTTTGCCCCAAATTATTATTCCAAAACTTCATCTGAATCCTTCTGATATTAAACATACTTTCCAGAGACAATACAGTTCTATAACTTGCAAAATCTTTAGAGTAGGACTCACTTATCTCTAGTGAAATGGAAGAGAATAATTTCCCTGACTCCTGTTAGTTCCTTCAAGCAGTGCTGTTATACAAATTTGTTTAACAGAGCAAATTAAAATGTCACAGTATATGTTCCTGAGGATAACCACCACAGCATTTTAAAACACTCGTAAGAAGAGAATTTTGAAAAGAAAAATCTAGAGATTAATTTAACATGTACTTGTACAGGGAAAGATAGTACAATTGTTCCCAAAGCATGGTTTAAAAACAGATTTTAGGTTCATTTTAAGAAAGGATTGATTCCTTTATGCAGCAATAAATGTTTCTTGAGTGCCCAGAGAGAATATAGATTAAGAAAGGTTGAAGACATGCCTTTGGTTATTAGAGAAATTTGGGAATAGAGGGCACAGATTCCATTATTCCTCAAAGAAAATTCAAAATGTGTTTCCTAGCAACTGTTAGTTGCCTTCTACTTCCTAGGCAAGAATATCAGATGGCAAAGAAAGACTTTCTCTTCCAAGTCATTCTTATATAATTAAAGATGTTTAGATGGTCATTCCAGGGAAAGAATATTAGTTTCATTATAGCATGTCCACATGCTTTTAAAACATACATATTTGGATGATCCAGAGATAATTCAGTGTCATTGCAAAGGGACTGAGTCCAGTTTCCTGGATCCAAGTCTGGTCATTCAGAACCACCTGTAATTGTAGCTCCAGAGTATCTCATGTCCTACTCTGGTCTCCATGTTTAAATTCACCCATGTGCACAATACAAGTAACCTAAAAGAAAGAAACCTTGAAAGTGCAATTGTTTTCAATGTCTCAAATCTTTCAAGATATATTGTTAAAACTTTGAAAGTTCATTAGGCTCCATTATAAGGACAGCTATTTTCCAAAGTCTGATATCAGGCTCATGTTGCAGTGAAAAGGTATTTTCTTATGCATATCCTCCTTACTGAGCATAGGTGCAAAGTCTTTTCCTTCTTAGACTTGTTTGATTTATTATGAAAGACAAGATACAGATTTGCCTGATGGTACTTGAAATATGGCTCAGCAGGTAAAGACTTTTCCTAGCAAGTGTGAGGATCTAAGTCTAAATCCAACACCCATGTACAAGGTCATATGTGGCAGACCCTGTTTTTATCCAGTTGTAGCAAACAGATCCATGGAGCGTGCTCTCCAGGGAGCCTAGGCAAAGTTGTGAGCTCCTGGTTCTTGTGAGAATACTTTAATTTAAAACTCCAGGTGAAAGGTGACTGAAAAAAAAAACATTTTAGGTAGACCTCTAACCTCCACAAGCACATACAAGCACACCACCCACAGAAAAGGTTGACATGCACCCGCTGTGCATATATTAAAATGGACAACATGTAATGTTGTTCAAGGAAAACTATTAATCAGAAATGTACAAGGGGCTAGTAGTGCTTACCTGAAAGAGGAAAGTCATCAGGTTCCTTAGACTTCAAAAATTAAGGGAAGTTGTATTGCAAAATTCTTGAGAAAACTGAATTTCTGGCTAACTAAGATTATAGCGGGATGCGAGACATGCTGCTGAGAATAAGAGAGAAAAAGCTGTTAGACTTCCGTTGACACTTGACCTCTTCTTGAAGCTCATTTAGTTAGGAAAATGAATGGGCACATGGTCTGTAATTTAAAATTGTTTCTCAGCTGTAAGGACATGCTTGGCCTGTGATATATGAAGATAACAGAACATTTCATTTATTCACAAAACAGACTTTTTTCAAATGTCAAAGATTTTGATAAATTCATCTCTCCATTCACTTTATTCTGAAAGAAAAGAAAAAAATAATAAATCCAATTTTTAAAGAAAGGTCACTTTTAGAAAGAACTCAACTCTATATAAAAGATTTTATTCCATTTTTTTTCCATTTCATGTATGCACATGTAAGTTCAGGTACTCATGGGATCAGAAGAGGCTGTGGGTCCTTTAGAGCTGGAGTTATACAGTTGTAAGACACTGAGATTGTATGCTGGGAAGCCAACTTCAGTTCTCTAGAAGAGCAGTGTGTGTTCTTAACTGCTAAGCCACCTCTAGAGATCCATGAAGAATTCACCATTAAAGAATAAAGAATACTACTTATAGTAATTATTTTGGTCAAATCATATTTTTTTCTCTGTTTTGCCTGTCTGTATTCAATTGGTATCAGGTCAAAATGAGTAAGAGAGATAGGGACTCTCATGCTTGTATTGGTAGCACAATATAATAAACATACTGTAAAATGAAACTATTATTAAAATGTCTTATTTGTGACAACAAGAAATGTAAACAAGTAAAGAAATCCACCACAAAATCCAGTGTCCTGAGTTTGGTTCACTGGAACTAATGTAAAGATTGAAAGAGAACCAATCAACAAAGCTGCGTTTTCATTGCCAAATGTGTGGCATGACAGAGGAACTCCACATTTTACACACACATCATGCACACACAAACTAATAAACCAGTTATACAGAAGAATTAGCTTGCCTTATATGTTGATAATCAAAGCTGAAAGGGTAGGTTACTAAACAGTATTGATCGGGTTGTGTGTGTGTATGTGTGTGTGTGTGTGTGTGTGTGTGTGTGTGTGTGTGTGTGTGTGTGGTGTGGTGTGTATTTATTGGATATTTTCTTTATTTACATTTACATTTCAAATGTTATCCTCTTTCCCGGTTTCCCCTCCACAAAAGCCCTATCCCATCACCCTCCTCCTGCTACTTTGAGGAGCCTTCCCCAGTCACCCACCCACCCACCCTGGCTTTGCCCTACACCGGGGCATTGAGCCTTCACAGGACCAAAGGCCTCTCCTCAAATTGATGTTTGAAAAGGCCATCCTCTTCTACAGATTTGTTTGGAGTCATAAGTCACTCCATATGCACTCTTTTTTTTTTTTGGATTTTTTTATTTACATTTCCAGGCTTCCTATCCATAAACCCCCTACCCTATTCCCCTTCCACCTTCTTCTATGAATGTGTTACCCCCGCCCCCAACCCCATCCACCCATGCCTCCTCTCTTCCCTGCCCTGGCATTCCTCTACACTGAGGGGGTCTAGCCTTAGCAGGACCAAGTACTTCCCCTCACATTGGTGTCCAACTAGGCCAGCCTCTGCTACATATGCAGTTGGACTCATGAGTCAATCCATGTGTACTCTTTGGGTCATGGTTTAGTGCCTGGGAGCTCTGGATGGTTGGTATTGTTTGGTTAGTGGTTTAGTCCCTGGGTGGTCTGGTGAGTCTGATTGGTTATTCTTCCTATGGGGTTGAAAACACCTTCAGTTCCTTCAATACTATCTCTAATTCTTCTATTGGGTACCTCGTTTTTGGATCAATAGTTGGCTGAGAGCATTCGCCTCTATATTTGTCATGCTCTGGCAGAGCTTCTCAGGAGTCAGTTGTATCAGGTTCATTTCAGCAAGCACTACTTGGCATGAACAATAGTGTCTGAGTTTGGTGTCTGAATGTGGGAGGGAACAGAAGTGGAACAGTAACTGGAAGCCATTTCCTTTAGTCTCTGCTCCACACTTTTCCTCCTTTGAGTATTTTGTTCCCTCTTCTAAGAAAGACTGAAGCATCCACACTTTGATCTTCCTTCTCCTTGAGCTTCATGTGGTCTGTGGATTGTATCTTGTGTTTTCTGAGGTTTGGGGCTAATATCCACTTATCTGTGAGTACATACCATGTGTGTTCTTTTGAGACTGGGTTACCTCACTCAGGATGATATTTTCTAGTTCCATCCATTTGCTTGAGAATTTCATGAAGCCATTGTTTTTTTTTTATTATTATTAACTTGAGTATGTCTTATATACATTTCGAGTGTTATTCCCTTTCGGTTTCCGGCAAACATCCCTCCCCCCCTCCTTCCTTATGGGTGTTCCCCTCCCCACCCTCCCCATTGCCGCCCTCCCCCAACAGTCTAGTTCACTGGGGTTCAGTCTTAGCAGGACCCAGGGCTTCCCTTCCACTCGTGCTCTTACTAGGATATTCATTGCTACCTATGAGGTCAGAGTCCAGGGTCAGTCCATGTATAGTCTTTAGGTAGTGGCTTAGTCCCTGGGAGCTCTGGTTGCTTGGCATTGTTGTACATATGGGGTCTCGAGCCCCTTCAAGCTCTTCCAGTTCTTTCTCTGATTCCTTCAACGGGGGTCCTATTCTCAGTTCAGTGGTTTGCTGCTGACATTCGCCTCTGTATTTGCTGTATTCTGGCTGTGTCTCTCAGGAGCGATCTACACTTCTGCACTTCTTTGCTTCATCCATCTTGTCTAATTGGGTGGCTGTATATATATGGGCCACATGTGGGGAGGCTCTGAATGGGTGTTCCTTCAGTCTCTGTTTTAATCTTTGACTCTCTCTTCCCTGCCAAGGGTATTCTTGTTCCCCTTTTAAAGAAGGAGTGAAGCATTCACATTTTGATCATCCGTCTTGAGTTTCATTTGTTCTAGGCATCTAGGGTAATTCAGGCATTTGGGCTAATAGCCACTTATCAATGAGTGCATACCATGTATGTCTTTCTGTGATTGGGTTAGCTCACTCAGGATGATATTTTCCAGTTCCGACCATTTGCCTATGAATTTCATAAAGTCATTGTTTTTGATAGCTGAGTAATATTCCATTGTGTAGATGTACCACATTTTCTGTATCCATTCCTCTGTTGAAGGGCATCTGGGTTCTTTCCAGCTTCTGGCTATTATAAATAAGGCTGCGATGAACATAGTGGAGCACGTGTCTTTTTTATATGTTGGGGCATCTTTTGGGTATATGCCCAAGAGAGGTATAGCTGGATCCTCAGGCAGTTCAATGTCCAATTTTCTGAGGAACCTCCAGACTGATTTCCAGAATGGTTGTACCAGTCTGCAATCCCACCAACAATGGAGGAGTATTCCTCTTTCTCCATATCCTCACCAGCATCTGCTGTCCTCAGAGTTTTTGATCTTAGCCATTCTGACTGGTGTGAGGTGGAATCTCAGGGTTGTTTTGATTTGCATTTCCCTAATGACTAAAGATGTTGAACATTTCTTTAGGTGTTTCTCAGCCATTCTGCATTCCTCAGCTGTGAATTCTTTGTTTAGCTCTGAACCCCATTTTTAATAGAGTTATTTGTCTCCCTGCGGTCTAACTTCTTGCGTTCTTGACTCTAGTTTTAATGGATAGTGATGGAATTGATTGGATAGTGTGTGCTGTGTGCTGGATCTATTACAACAAATATGATTGGGTAAACTGTGCTGTATCTAATAGAGTGTGTCTGGCTGACTTTTATGGCAAAGAGCAGCAATTTCATTCATTTACTATTAAGTAGCATTGTATATATATAGGATAGTTACATTTGATTAGAAAACAGCTGGTTTATAAGCACTATGTAAGTCTGAGGCCTCTTTTAAAGCATATCTACAAATGATTTATCTTTTGTGGGTAAAAATATTCAGAAAACTTTACTGATGTCTGCTTATAGTCACAGTGATGAGTTTTATAAAGACATTTCCATTTGGATATTTCATAGACCATTTTCACCTTCGATGTCCTCCTGATGCTTCCAACATCCCACTCCTCTTTCTTTATCCAGATAATCTAGCCACCATGTTCATGAAGTATAGAATATATACGAGAAATTATATATGAAAATATTTCAAAACTTTATGGGAAATTATATATACTTAATTTAGAAACATATAAGGAATATTTGTTGACATTAAATATGTAGTTAATATGCATAATGTACATATGCTTCTATAAATATATATATGGGATATATATATATATATATAGCACATATTTATTTCATAAAATCAAGGAACTATATGTAAAAGAAATTATGCAAGCTTTTGCACATGTTTTATTTGCTTAATATGTGATTTCCCAGTTCTGCAATATTCCTAAAATTGCTTCTTCTTTATGGCTGAGTAAATTTCTTTGTGTCTTTATCACATGTCCCCTTTACTCTTTTTTTCTGATGATTGACATGTAGGTTACTTACAGAACATGGCTATTAGAAACAGTGCACAAAGTCTTGGATGTGAAAGACTCTCAGCAAGCTTCTGACTTGGACTTATCTGAGTTTACTTCCGGGGAGGTGGTGTATAACTATCTTATACAGTTATGAGCTTTTAGTGCCCATGTTCATGCTGCAGGAATAGCAGAATTCACTTACATTCATATTCAAAATACCTTCCTCCAAATGTTTCTACCAGCATTTGTTCTTATGTTTCCTTAGCAATAATCATTCTGATTGGTATAAAAATGTGATAATACATAAACCATATTAGTAAAATACAGATTAAAGACAATTGCAATTATCTACATTCAAACTTCTGGGAAAAAGGATACTACATGGTTAATAATGCCCATGTGAACAGTCTAAGTCTAGATTCAATATGGGTTGTATTTATGAGATTAAAGGAAAAACTATGTAATACATATGCATCTAAGTTATAAACTCGGGTACTAAATCACACTATTCATGCCCCTGTCTTCACAAGCAGGTTGATACCCTCTGTCAGTGAATATATACACACTCAGTTATTATATCTCTAGACAGCAAAAAGAATAAGGTTTTGTCTATCATGATGCTAATGTTGACATGAATAAGGCTGCGCTTGAATCTGCAGGACCAACACAAGTCTGAAGAAAACAGTATAGAGTGGGGGCAAGCATAATCTGGTTCAGAGGATCTGGTACTAAAGAGCTTCTTGAATATCTGTGTCTGGAATTCTGCTAAGCTCAGAGCTCACCAAGAAGGAACAACTTTGAAACAGGAAATGAATAAAGTGAATTACAAACCAAATTTGTAATTTACAAATGGTCTTGAAGTAAAAATAGAAAAAGGCAATATAGAGTTCTTTTGTATTTGTTCTCATGATGTAAAAAGAATATCTTTATGATCAGAGAAGTACCTAGGGCCCAATAAACTAACAACATAGTCTTTCTACTAACTTACTAATACATGCTGTTGCCATAAGTAATAAATTTAATATATTTATTATATGATGTGTATAGTGCCTAGCTGCTCTCCTTACAGAGCATGTATGGATATTAAATGTGATTCTGAATCTGATAACCCATTTCAAATTAAAATTTTCATTTCATGAATAGACTTATATTCATATTTTTTCTTTTTTAAATTTTTTCATGTTAAAGAGCTATTTTTAAAAAAGTATTTGAAGTTCTACGTGAATGGTCAGCATTCCCTCCCCATATAGAATTTACATGTACAGGGATGGATATAAAGGAAGTGAAGTGAGAGCTGGTGCTATGCTGGGCAGTGTGTGAGAAAAAGAGAACAACCTTGAGAAGTGATATGGTCACGACATTCTAAACATGATAACCACTGAAGACTTCCATAAGAAAGCAACATTTGACTGAGGGGAGAAGGAATGGAAGAATGATAGACCTGGGTTTCTGGAAGAAAAAAACCTGAGCAGGTCAGAGAACAAACACAAAGGCTCCAGAGTAGGGCAATGAGAGTGTGTGAGCATTCTCAGGAGCTCAGTGATGTAGAGCAGAGAGAGAAATAAGAGCAGGGATCTAAAAGATAGTGCAGAAACAGGTCACATGCAGCCCTCAAGGTCTTCATCAAAACTGTGATTTCTCACTGAGAGTGGAAAAGCAGGGGATCCATGAGTAGATTGTGCTCAGTATTACACCCTGACTAGAAGATAATGACCAATTTTTTAAGACCAGCAGCCACCAATGAATATTAAAATGACTAAATTGTGAAATGATTGTATCTGTGAACAAATGGTTATTAATACAGGAGATACTGAAATTTGAGAATGTGTTGGAATTCAATGCTAATAGAGAGTCAAGTCTAGCTTGTGATGGATGCTGACAGTAAAGACTAATGAAAGGGCAGAAGTGAAGTAAACTGAGAAGGATAACTTGGGGAATTCTACAGATTGTAGTGATGAGCATGGAGTACATTTTAGTTTTGGATTTTATACAAACATTTTAAAAATCTAGGGAAGATAAGACCATCCTCTGCAGCAGGGAGCAATGGGTCCCATCACATGTATTTTTTAGTTGGTATCTTAGTCCCTGGGAATTCTGGGGTGTCTGGTCAGTTGATATTGTTCTCCCTATGGGGCTGCAAACATCTTTAGCTCCTTCAGCGTTTCCCCTAATTCCTCGACTGGTGTCCGTGTGCTCAGTCCAATGTTTGGCTTCAAGCATTCTCTTCTGTATTGGTAAGGCTCTGGCAGAGACTCTCAGGAGACAGCTATATCAGGCTCCTGTCATCAAGCACTTCTTCGTATCAGCAATAATGTTTGGGTTTGGTGTCTGCATATGGGATGGATCCTGAGAAGGCACAGTCTCTGGATGACCTTTCTTTAAGTTTCTGCTCCACTCATTGTCCCTGTATTTCCTTTAGACAGAAGCAATCCTCGCATAATGGAATGCTGGGGCTATGAGGCAAGAGGGCTTGGGTGCATGGTGGAGCACCTTCATAGAAGCAGGAGGAATGGGGGATGTTATAAGAGCTATGTAGAGGGGAAACAGAAAAAATGGCAACATTTGAATTGTAAAGTTTAAAAATAACCAATAAAAGTTTTAAAAAATAATCTAAGCAAAGGTGGGAAGGAACCATTAGTAAAAATTATAAGACTGCATTCAATTAATTCAATAAATGTGAATATTATTATAGTAGTGTTGACTTTCATATCTAGCATACTGTTTGAGCTCTGTAAGGAAGAAAGGACAGAGAAGAGATGTGGAAACATGAGCAGAAATTTTAATTCAGCATTATCAAGCAGAGGGGCCATATTGAGGTGAAACCCAGAGTTAAGAATTCATGCTTTAGTCATAAGAGGCAGATGGAGAGAGGGAACTGGGAGGGAAAGGCCATAGGAAGAGGAATTGGGGATTCAGGATCAGTTGTGTGGAAGGACATCAGAGATGGCTAGATGACCATGAAAATGAATGGAAAACTGCAATTGATGGGGGTGAGGAGTTGGGAGACATCTCCAAGGTGAGAGAGAGACCTGGGAAAAAGTAGGCATCCAAAATCAATGGCGTGACCTTTGGGGATATGAAAATTGAAAAGGCCACCTATTATAGCCAGGCGAGAACCCCAGGAGAGACATAGAGACACCCCCCCACACAACTTTCAACTTAAAGTTTATCCTGTCTATAAGAAAGGCAGGCATAAGGGATGGAGCAAAGACTGAGGTAATGGCCAACCAATAACCAGCCCAACATCCTGTGGACTTGATAGTTTGTGAGTGAGCACTTAGTTACCAAAAAGCCCCATGCTATGTGGAGGTATTTTTATTTAACCAGGTAAGATAGTTGCATACTTTATTTGTATGATATATTCTATCCATTCACCATCCTACAGTTTCTGGTGCTCATGTATATATGTATTACTTATTGACCTAAATAAGGCCATAAGTGACATTACTTATTTGCATGAATATGCTATTTATAAGCTGGTGTCTCATGATTCAAGCTGGAGAGGTGATCATTGAATGCCTACAAAAAAAGACACAGAGTCATGCAGCTCCAGTCATTATAATCAAAATTAGGCAATCTGATATTTTGTAATGGAGAACTAATTGAAGCAAGGCACAGCTGGAAACCATTGATGTATGAGAGTATAGAGTTACTTAGAGCAGGCATATCTTGATCCTTATAGGTCAAAAAATTAGTTGAGGGACACATTTGAAAGTCAGAAAATATATCAAATTAAGGCAAAACCCAAGAAATTATCCTGTCTGTGATATGATAGAGGTTTTCTCTTTCCTTTTATCTTCTTTCTTTCAGACACTAGGTCTTGGAAATAATGAGGGATCTCTTAAGAGAGGAGAGATATACAAATCCTGATATTTTGTTCAGATGATGACAAAGACTTGGTAGTATGTATTGCAGCGTGAAAGCAGCATACATTACTTAACTATTGCTGTGATAAACACCTTGACTAAGGCAGTTTGTAGAAAACAATGCATTGTTTGAGTGAGGACCACAGGCATCAGGTGATATGGTGGATGTATCTGGAAGGTGAAAACAGAATCCACAGTACAGCACAAAACAATCCTCAACTAAAACACTTTCTCCTATAAGTCCTCCCCAAAGGGCTTCACCACATGGAGATCAAGCACACTGAGCTAGAGCCTATGGGGAACAGTCTCCTTTAAACCCCTGCTGAGACGGAGGCTGTTGACAGTCTTTTCCAGAATGGTGTGAATAAAACCACTGCAAAATTAGTTTATAAAGGCTAAAAAGGGGAAAATTGAGACAGGTTTTCCAACAAGAGTTAGACAATTTTTCAAGATCAAAAGGAATAAAAAGTAACAATGATTAAAGTCAGATGTAAAGGTAAGCCTTTTTTTTTCATTTTAATACTTTTTAAGGATTCATAGCTTTTATTTATATGAATGTGTAGATGACTTTGTGAGTATATGTGAATATCATATATATGTGGGCAGTCATATACACTCCTGCATACTGAAGCTGAGTTCCCCCATATTGGTTTTCAAGTATTTATATCTAAACCCCTCTATTCTGTTTCTTCTGTAATCTTCTTCATTTAGTTATACAATTGGAAAAAAATATTTCTGTCTTTTCATTGAAGTTATATCCTTTTCTACTGCCCACAGGCCAGCGCAGTAATTATCTTTGAACTTTTTAGTAAATTATCATTGAACTTATAAAAGTCTTTCATTTACATTTTAATGATATTATTTAGTTTTAATTATATTATTTTTAATGATACATTTTATTATAGTTATATGTATGTGCCTGTGTTGGGTTATGTGCACATGAATTCAATGACCACAAAGGCCAGAAGAAGGCATTGTATCTCCCCAAAGTTTGAATTACAAGTGATAGGTAGCTATTCTATGTGGCATTGGGAACTTATCTTAGGCCCACAGCAAGAGCTTTAAGCACATTTGACCTCTGAGATATCTTACTAGCATGTATGGCAAAGGTTTGGTAATTTTTTAAGATTAGTATATTTAATATTTCATACTATAATTTCATTTGAAGTATCGTATATTTTAGTAGACTTTTCTTCTACTGATATGCTCTACTTCCTTTCCATCCTGACCTCTGTCTTATAATCTTTCCCCAAGTCTAATGTCCTCTTTTTTGCGGTTTGTCTTATAGGTTGCTCTGCCAAACCACTCCCCTAGCACTTTATTTATTTATTTCTTTTTACCTCTTTGATCTCTTTCCTAGTAGTAGGGGATTGGCTTTAATTCATTCTCTCTCTCTCTCTCTCTCTCTCTCTCTCTCTCTCTCTCTCTCTCTCTCTCTCTCTCTCTGATTATATCATGAATTTCTGAATGAATGAGTCTACCTAACAGATAGCTATCTAGTGGTAAGAACATTTTCTCAAATTTTCATTCTCTAGTATATGCAACATTTATTGGGAGTTCGTGGTACATTCTTTGATGATGAGTAACAGGATAAGTTATTCCAAAGTAAAGTGGTTTCTGAATTCAAATGCTGTTCTGTGTCTGAATCTGATTCACATTAATATATGTTGTACACAGCCAGAATAATGAACCATCTGCTTATGGAATCCATTTTCTTGTACCCGGGTCATTTGTAACTATATTAAATAATAATTTATAATACTTTCATTTTCCATATGGTAAAACCAAACATTTACTAATATTTCAGCAAGAATTTGTGGCTTGAATGAATTATTTCTCTTCAACTATGTCAAGCTTTATTTTTCCTGTCTATTCAGAATCTTTTCCTGGAATAACCTCATACTCTCCTATTCCTGAGGTAACTTCATGGTCCCTTACTCCTGGGGCAAACTTATTCTCCCCTACAGTATTGGTACTCCACTTTGTTAAGATTCTGACTGCTTTTGGTGGATGATTTTTACTTTTGAAACAATAATGCAAATTGAGGTTAGCCTTATATTTTTTTCAGAAACATGAAACTGGCTTTCTAAAATATTTAAAGCGTGTGAAAATTACAGGTCAGCTTATCTTTGAATTGCACTACATTGTACACAAAGGGATTCTCATGCCAACATTAAATAGCACTTTTACCATATGAATTAATTTCTTAATTTAGATTTTCTTATTTATAGAGAAATAATAGTAAGACAATCATAGTAATAAGTTCATATTCAGGTGGTTAAAGGACCTCTAAAATTGATGCTATTAAAGACTATATGATTTACTTTTTTTGAAATTTTAAATTTATGCATTATTCTCCAAGAACAAGAGAGACTGCACTTTCCAGTATTTTTACAATTAAATATAACCACATTGCTGGGTTCTTGTCAATTTGATATCAGTGAAATAAAATCTGTGGCTTTTTCAGTAAGGCTCACTCCATCCTTGCCCTGATTTTCCTGTTATTTGACTCAGTAAAATGATTCTAAGTTTAAGGAGATCACCTGCCCTCAAGTAATTGATGTATTTTTGACTCTTTTGCTTGCTCTTGGGACACTTTTCCTCTAATTGTGTTGCCTTTTCCAGCCTCGATATGAGGGCTTTTGCCTTGTCTTTGTGAATATATCATGTTTTGTCGTACTTGGTTGCAGTCTCTTGGGGACCTGCTCTTTTCTGAAGGGAAATGTAGAAAGGGTGGGGCCTGCGGGTTCTATCTGGAGGACACACAGAAAGTGGCAAAAGAACTGTGAGGAGTAGTGGGAGGGGATACTATGCTTGTGAAGTGCTATATGAGAGAAATATCTATTAAAAATCATGTGAAAGTAGAGGAGGGGGGGAAGGAGGAAGGGGAGGGGGAAGTGGAAGGGGAAAAGACAAAAGCTCTTTCCCTTAATTTCTACCAGTCTTGTAAGATTTTTGACGTGACATATAGATTTATAAAAGCTAGTAACATTTGCTCCAACTAGAATCACGTCACATGACATCATAGTTGCTCTGGATACTCAAAATCAGTTTTGTGCCCTTCTTGACATTAATTCAAATGTGACTGAAGGTCTAGGTCCCACTGGCAAAGGTGATGTAGATAGCAAGATATCCTTGAAGATTTAACAGGTGTGCAGGCAAGAAAGGTTGAGCTTTCTTTGGAAAATATACGAATTTTTACTATAATTGCAAAAAGACTCAGTTTGGTTATCATAATGAAATGGTAAGAATGTACATGATGGAAATATATTCAGACTTATGATGATATGCAAAGTCTGAGGCAAGGTTGGAACTGGCCCTTGACGTTTTGTGTCACTCAGATACTAATCAAACAACGTTTATCACATCTGTCTTTATTAACATAGTCATGGTTTATTTTGTTAACATTTATGTTATTTTTATTTATGTGTGTATATGTGTATTCATATATGTCTTTGTATGTATATGTGAATGTCCATGTTTTTATGTGTTTGTATGTTTGTGTGTGTGTATGTATATGTGTGTTTGCATGTGTGAGTGTGTGTATGTGTGTATATGTATGTATGTGTGTGTTTGCGTGTGTGCGTGTGTGTATGTGTGTGTTTGTGTGTGTGCACGCATGCGTGGTCTGTTACATATGTACAGGTGCTTACATAACATAAAGTACAGAGTTTAAAATCATGGATTTAGAATATTGGAGCTATGGTTATCATAGGCCACCTAATATGGGTTCTTGCAACTGAACTCAGGTCCTATGCAAGAAGAGCAGATTCTACCTGCTACCAAGCCATCTTTCCAGTTCCCAGTATACCATCTTTTAAAAGCTTTCCCCTACAGTGGTGAAAATGCAACCCATGTTGGTTGAATGTGACATAGAGGGCTTGGCACACTGAGAAACAGGGTCAGCTCGAAAGCATATTTCTCACATATTCAACTTTCACTACTAATGATAGACTTTAATAATTCATTCTTAGCAAGAGGGAGTATGAATGCAACTTTGTTTATGACATAACAAATTAATTTGGATTAATAATTATGATGATTTGTATTGCATGTTTTTACCTTGGCAGGATCTAGAATCACCCAGGGGAGAAGCCACTGAGCATGTCTCTGTGGGAGCATATAGATTATGTTGGCCTCTGGACATGCCTATCTTAAATTAATTTATTTGACATGGGAAGACCAGGTCAAGATCCCATCCACCGCAGGGATGGGATCTTTACATCACCCAATAGCCAAGTAGTCTTTTGGGGGCCACTCTTTTCTGAAGGGAAATGGGGAAAGGGTGGGAGCTGGGGGTTCTGTCTGGAGGACAAGACAATCCTTCATGGATATGCCTCTGGTCAACCATATCTGCACTGCTTCTCATTCACGGTCTCTACTCAAGTGATTCTTGGTTATATGTAAGTCAACGATTAAAATTAACCATCCCATTCTATACATCTATTTTTCTATGACTATAGTCAACAGTTCATACATTGGAGTAGTTAAGTGGCTGAAAAGTATTCTCTGGTTCATTCATATTGAAGAAAATTTCAACAGCAAACATGAATTAGATTACCATCTAGAAATGCTGTCCCCAGTTTATCTACTGTGATTTTTGTATCGCGCTTTTAGAATGGGATTGGCTTCTATAATAACAACTCTTTTAATTATTAGTTACTCTTTGAGCTTTATGTTTGCTGTTTTTCTGGAAAGATTTCTAAACATAAGCTTAGAGTCATTCATTTTCTGAGCAAGTGACAATTGACACAGAATGATTGAGTTATGAAGCACACATTGAGGAAAAACTCAGCTTAAGTAACTTAAAATTAACAAGTTATTAGAGCAAATTTTCAATATCATGGATATTGTACTCTGTTATAAAGACTTTGGACATTGAAGATGCATAGGCCCAGTTATTGATATCACACATTAGCGCAGATTCAGTGATAGAATATTGTTTACAAAAGGGCTGATACTCTAGGTGGACAAACAGTATATCAATAAAGACGTTTTAGTTAACCTTCTCAGCCAACTTTTATCATAAAAGAACTTCAGCTCACATAACTAGAATCTGGAAATATGATGGACCCTCACGATAGTGTGTGTGTGAAGCATAATAAATAAAGATATTTAAAGAGAAACATAAGGTTTATGAAGAGGAAGTAGGATACACCAAGAAGAACTTGGATGTGGGCTTCCGTAAGAGGGAGCTGAGAAAGCACAGCATACCTAATTTAGAGTCTTAACATTTGGGTGGCTCTTGAGTTTCATCTCAAAAGGTTGCTATTAATGCTTTCTATTTTTCTGGTTTTTTTTTTCCTTTGGGTCAGTGAGGATTACAAGGTGACTCACCGTGTGACTTAAGTGAAAATATATTGTAATTTGAGGAGATGAAACCAGGGACTTCTATGCTTGCATAAGGTTTGGAAAGTGTCCTTTCCCGACAAAAAAAAAAAAAAGGTTTGTAGTTGAAGTCCTAGAAAATCACAGGTTCATATGTGGGGAGGGAGACAAATCTTAAGCAGTCATTAATTTTGCTGGTATTCTTGCTGTTCTGTTTTTTAAAGGCTTCAGTCAGACTGGAAGGTGAAGGATGGCTTTCCCTTCTTGAGTCTAACAGTTTTTCTTCCTTTTCTGATACTTTCCAATGACATGGCTTATGGGATGCCCAGTTCCCATTTTCAAAGTGAACATTGACTTTGATAAAGAATAGACACTGTCCTACGTTCTAACAGAACACACAGACTTCATAGAAAAAGGCTGGAAGACTAAGAATTTTTCTGGAAGGAGGAGAGGATCAGCCTTTGCCAATGATGCCTTGAAAACTTTTCCCTGACATGTGCTATAGTCACAGGCTGATTTTTCTTGTCATTTCATTTCTGCTCTGTATTTAAAATTTGTTTGGTTTTAGTTGCATAGGGAGTGAGTGATAATTAGCTAATAAGAAATATATGCTAATATGTGAAATATTATAAAAATTAGTAGGAAGATAAGTATTATAAGATGTATTAAGCAATGAAACACCTTATGTCATTTTATTAATATCTCTGATATTATGATTATTTGATGACCATAATGTCAAGCCTGCCTGTATGCATATCTTCATACAGAATAGGTATACTCATGTTGTATATTCTATCTAGATAATGGCTAGTTATACTTAGACAGATATATAATAACCAAGCAAAGAAATAACTTGCAAGAACGATGCCAGACTATATGCACAGTGTTCTGTCAGTAGGGCATGGGGACTCTCCAAACCATTTCCATAGCTAACTTTCTAAGAGGGAGGAATTGCTGAGGTGCATACAACTGATGGTCCTGTTTCCAGGTCATGAGTGTTCTATCGGCAGAACTCTTGACTTGTTAGAGGCACATTGATTTGTTCCCAGACCGCTTGATCAGGTTACATGTATTATTTGAATTCAACCATTTAATGAAGCATACAATGTAGAAAAATAAAAGTGGCTTTTCCAAAAAAAAAAAAAAGAAAAAAGAAAAAAACTATATGTAGTACTTTTTAAAAATGACATAATTCATTTGTTAAAGATAACATAAAAAATTGGTAAAAGAATGAAATATATCTTTGAGATAATTCAAAAGTTTCTCTATGTCAACTTGTATTTGGACTGTTTTGCAAACAAATTTTGTGTCATTTTTTATTTAAAGAAAATGTATATTGTAGGGAATATGCTCTGCTGTGATTGTTCTTGAAGGAAAACACCTCCAATCAGAGGGTGTGTACTCAAAGGAAAGCAGATCCTACATCCGGTAGTTAGTCATCCGGTAGTTAGTCAATAGTGACTGGTACAGATACTCTGTAGTTAGCAAAACAACTATAAAGACAAACCTGTCACTCCTGCCTTGACTGAGTATTTAGTAATGCAAATACTCAGTCTTAGTTCTCATATGAATACCTAAATACTTTTAATTTTATTGATTTACATTTTAAATTTTTATTTACTTTTGGGAGACAGGGGTACATGGGAGATAATTTTCCCCTTCCACTGTGTGGGTCTCAGGGACTGAGGGCAAGTCACCAGGCTTGGTGACAAAATCCTTCATGCTAAGCAACTTATAACCCATGCCTTCCAGATTTAAAACCTTAAATTAATATTTTAAACCAAATTTTAAAGAAGCCAAGTAAATTTTACTTGATTTTAATGGAAGTGAAATAATTTTCAGTGAAGCTGAAACGTTTCTGAGATTTGATAAATGTTTTTTATTCTAGGAATTTTTAAATGCTCATAAATTTTAAAGTTAAGAGCATTAAGTGTTATAACCATTATAATCAATTTAAACTGCATATATCTGTTTTAAAGCTTAACTGATTCATCTGATTCCTCCTAAAGACAGGGAAGTTGGCACTTTTTCTCCTTCTTTTTTAGCTTTCAGGATTTCTTAATTAGCATCCTCATGCCATTTGATTATAAGTTCCTTACCATTTTGTATAAGTCTTGCATTTAGATGGTTTCAATATCTCCTACCCCATTTTCCCAGCAGGGTATTAACCTTTGTTAATTTCACTTATCTTAACTGAATTTCACTATGTAGTTAATTCCTTCCCAAGGAAAACCAAATGCAGCATTTCCTGAAGGCTATATTTGTTTGTAGAAAAGTTTTCTTCTTGCCTCATGCCCAATTGAAAATATAATTGGAAATTGTACAAAAGGGTTGAATTATACTCACTTTTATAAACTTTAGGAATAATTTCAGGTTGTAGCTTAAAACATTTGCATGGAGAAGTTTGAATATAACTTACCTTTCTCTATCTTTTAAGTGCTTGGTCTTCTAAAAAATTATGATTATTTTTGAAATTTGATTACAAAATAAGTATGAAAATTCATGTAGACACACAATGCATACTGGTATTTCAATGATAAGTTTTTTATTGAGTTTATTTTATTCCACATGTTCAATACTCTTTATTTAAATGATACTTTGTTGTTGATTTTGTCCTTCAGTGCCATTTTTTTTAATTTTTTGTTGGATATTTCTACTTTGAGAAAGCCATGAACTTTTTAAAACATATATATTATTTGAGAAATGTATATATGTATGTAATTAAATAACATCATATCTACCCTTACCAACCCTCCTTAGATTCCACACAACACATCCTCCTCTCGTATTCATCTCCTCCTCCTTGTCTCCTCATCTTCCTTCTCTCCTCCTCTCCCTCTTCCACCATTGACCTCTTCCTCTCACTCTTTTTCTCTTCCTCCTCTTTCTCCTCTTCCTCTTCCTCCTCATCCTCTTTCTACCAACAACTTTCTAAGTCCAGTTAATACTGACTGGTATGCACATGTACAGAGCCACCCACTGGAGCATGAGTAACCTAGCAGTTCCCTCATCCTCAAAGTAGAATGCTCTCCTATGGCCAGTATTCAGTCAGCTAGGGGTGGGGACTCAAAAGCTTCTTCTGTATGCATCCTAGGATCCTGGCTGGCTTGACCTTGTGCAATTAACTCAAGCTGGTTAGAATTTATGAGTGTGATGGGCCCAACTTGTACAGAAGACATCATTTTGCAATACCTCCCAACACTCTGGATCTTAAATTCATTCCATATATTCTTCCATGACTTTCCCCAAGCCTTAGGAAATTGAAAGTTTATATAGGTGTTACATTCAGAGCTCAAACCTCAACAGTCACTATTCACTGCCCTTTGAGCAGTTGTAAGTATTTGTATTGTCTTTATGCTCTACAATTTTTGGTTTAAATTCTATACCATTATTATCATCTAATTGTTCAGATCTTTCTGCCTTTTAGTTTGTGTTTTATGCCCCCCTCATCATTCTTTTACACCTTTTCTTTGTGGTTTTATATTCAATGACCCACTCCAAATATACCTACAAATATAATTACATAAATATTTCACCATTTTAAATATCTTGTTCATTGTTTAATTGGATACCTCTTACAACTGTTTCTATCCTTAATGAAATCTAAATCTTTTAACCATCTTTTTAAAGGTTTATTTTTACTTATACGTGTATATGAATTAAGGTACCCACAGTGGACATCAAATCTACTAACGCTGGAGTTAACAAAAGCTGTAAGCTGCTCATGGATGATAGGAACTGAGCTTCTGTCTTTAAAAGAATAGTATGCTCTGTTAATCATCTCCAGTACCTGCATTCAGCATCTTATCAAGGAACATAGTTTTTTTTTTTTCCATGAAATCCTAATTTGAAAAAACCATGTTAAAGCTGGTCTGCTTTTAGAGGAATGCTTTGTATGTAGTTGTGACAGTCTAGTTTGAAGTTATTTTGATTCTTTTCAAGTAATGACAACTTTCCAAACTCATCTTACTCCAACAGAAAATGAAATCATACCTCTTAATATTTGCTACTAAATTTTCCATTTTCTTCTTCATCACCACCATCACCATCATCATCATCATCATCATCATCATCATCATCATCATCATCATTTGTTTCTTTTTTTTTACACTCCAAATTTTATTCCCCTCCTTGTCCACTCTCAGACTGTTCCACATCCCAAACCTCCTCCCCACAGCCCCTGCCTCCACAAAGATATCCCCACCCTATCCACTCTACCAGACCTGTAAACTCCCTGGGGCCTCCAGTGTCTTGAGGGTTAGGTCCATCTTCTCTGACTAAACCCAGACCCAGCAGTCCTCTGCTGTATATGTGTTGGTGGCCTCATACTGACAAGTGTATACTGCCTGGTTGGTGAAGCAGTGTCTGAGAAAACTCAGGGGTCCAAGTTAATTGAGACTGCTGCTCCTCCTACAGGATCACCTCCTCCTCAGCTTCTTCCTAATTCAACTACAGGGGTCAGCAGCTTCTGTTGTTTTGTTGGGGGCAAATATCTTCATCTGACTCAGCTGCTTCTTGGGTCTTTGGGAGGGTAGTCATGATAGGTCCTTTTTTGTGAGTACTCCATAACCTCGGGAATAGTGTCAGACCTTGGGGCCTCCCCTTTAGCTAGATACCACGTTGGCTCTGTCACTGGACCTTCTTTTCCCCAGATGCTTCTCCATTTCCTTCCCTGCCATTCTTTCAGAGGGGAACAATTAGGGGTCAGAGTCTTGACCATGGGTTAGCAACCCGATCCCTCACTTGATGCCCTGTCGCTCTGCTGGAGGAGGGCTCTACAAGTTCCTTCTCCCCACCACAGGGAATTTCATTTAGGCTCACTCTCTTTGAGTCCTGAGAGTCTCTCACCTCCCAGGTCTCTGGTACATTCTGGGGGTCCTCCCAACTTCCTACCTCCCAAGATTGCCTGTTTCCATTCTTTCTGCCAGCCCCCAGGGCTTCAATTCTTTTCCCCCACCCAATACCAGATAGTGTTCCCCTCTCCCCCCACTTCTATTTCCCTTTCTCTCCCTGGACCTCCCTCCCTCCCTGTCATGGTTACTTTCTTCTCCCTCCAAAACGGGACTGAGGTCTCCTCACTTGGTCTCTTCTGCTTTTTGACCTTTTTGAATTCTGTAGACAGTATCTTGGATATTCTGTACTTTTTTCTGGACAATACCCGCTTATTAATGAGTACATACTGCGCATGTTCTTTTGGGACCGAGTTATCTCAATCAGGATATTTTCTAGTAGCACCCATTTGCCTGCAAAACTCAGAATGTCTCCGTTCTTAGACACTAAGTAGTATTCCATTTTATAAAAGAACCACATTATCTGTATCCATTCTTCTGAGGGGGACATCTGGACTGTTTTCAGCTTCGGCTATAACAAATAGGGCTACTATGACCATAGTCGAACAAGTGCCACTGTGACATGGTCAGGCATCTTCTCGGTATATTCCAAAGAGTGATGTTGAGTCTTGAGGTAGACTTTTTTCCAATTTTCTGAGGAACCTGCAGATTAGTTTTGAGAGTGGTTTACCAGTTTGCAATCCAGTCAGCAATGGAAGAATGTTCCTGTTTCTCCACATCCTTGCCAACATGTGCTGTCACCTGAGGTTGTATTCTTAGCCATTCTGTTTGGTGTAAGGCAGAATCTCGGGGTCATTTTCATTTGCATTTCTCTGATCACTAAGGACTTTGAACATTTCTCTAGGTGCTTTTCAGCCATTTCAGAATCCTCTGTTTTGAATTCTTGGTTTTGTTCTATATCCCATTTTCATTGGGTTGTTTAATTTTTTGGTGGTTAGCTTCTTGAGTTCTTTATGTATTTTGGATATTAGCCCTCTATTGGATGTGGGATTAGTGAAGTTTTGCTAATCTCTGGGTTTCCTATTTGTCTTATTGACTATGTCCTTTGCCTTACAGAAGTTTGCCAGTTTCATGAGGTCCCATTTAACAATTCTTGATTTTAGAGAGTAAGCCATTGGAGTTCTATTAAAGAAATTTCCCATGTGCCAATGAATTCAAGGCTCTTTCCCATTTTCTTTTCTATCAAATTGAATGTATCTGCTTTTATGTTAATGTCCTTGATCCACTTAGACTTGCGTCTTGTGCAAGGTGACAAATATGGGTCTATTTTCATTTTCTGCAAACAGCCAGCCAATTAGACCAGCACCATTAATTGAAGATGCTTTCTTTTTCCCACCATATATTTTTGGATTGTTTGTCAAAGATCAAGTGTGTGTAAGAGTGTGGTTTTATTTATGGGTCTTTAATTCTATTCTATTGATCAACCTGTCTGTCTTTGTACCAATACAATGAAGTTTTTATCATTGTTGCTCTGTAGTAGAGCTTGAGTTCAGGGACAGTGATTCCCCCGGCCATTCTTTTATTAAGAATTATTTTCGCTATTCCGGGTTTTTGCCTTTCCAGAAGAATTTGAATATTGCTTTTTCCATGTCTCTGAAGAATTGTGTTGGCATTTTGATTGACATTGCACTGAATCTGTAGATTGCCTTTGGTAGGATGGTCATTTTTACTGCTACTTCTGCCAATCCATGAGCATGGGAGAGCTCTCCATTTTCTGAGACCTTCAATTTTTTTCTTATTTCTTCAATTTTAACTTCAAGTTATTGTCCTACAGATTTCTTATTTGATTAGAGTTACCCCAAGGTATTTTATATTATTTGAGGTCATTGTGAAAAGAATTGTATCCATAATTTCCTTCCCTGTCTATTTATCATTTGTATAAAGGATAGCTACTGATTTATTTGAATTAATTTTATTCAACCACTTCGCTGAAGTTGTATATCACCTGGTAGAAATTTTGGGGTCGCTTATGTATTCTATTTTATTATCTGTAAATAGTGATACCTTTATTTTTTCTCTTTCAATTTGCATCCTCTTGATCTCTTTTTTGTTTTCTTATTGTTCTAGGTAGCACTTCAAGTACTATACTGAATAGATATGGGGAGAGTGGGTATTCCTGTCTTGTCCCCAATTTAGTGGGATTGTCTCAGTATCTCTCCAATTAATTTGTATTGGCTGTTGGTTTGCAGTAAATTGTTCTTATTATGTTTAAATATGGGCCTTGAATTCCTGATCTCTCCAATACTTTTAACATGAAGGAGTGATGAGTTTTGTCAAATGTTTTTCTGCAACAAAGGAGATGATCCTGTGTGTTGGTTTTGTTGTTGGTGGTGGTTTTTTGTTTTTAGTGTGTTTATATAGTAGATTGGGTTAATGGATTTTTGTATATTGAACCAATCTTGCATCACTGGTATGAAGCCTACTTGATCATGGTAAATGATGGTTTTTGATGGGTTCTTGGATTCAGTTTGCAAGAATTTAATTGAGTATTTTGCATCGATATTCATAAGATAGGTCTGAAGTTCTCTTTTTTTTTTTTTGGTGGGGTCCTTGTGTGGTTTAGGTATCAGAGTAATTGTGGCTTCATGGAATGAATTAGATAGTGTTCGTTCTGTTTCTATTTTATGGAATACTTTAAGGAATATCAGTATCAAGTCTTCTTTGAGGGTCTGACAGAATTTGGAACTAAATCTATCTGGCCTGGGCTATTTTATTTTTTGGTTGTGGGATTTTTATGACTTCTATTTCCTTATGGAATATGGACCTGTTTATATAGTTTAGCTACTCTTAATTTAACTTTGGTATGTGGTATCTGTCTAGAAAACCATCCATTTCTTATAGATTTTCCAGTTTTGTTGAGTATGGGTTTTTGTAGTAGGATCTGATGATTTTTTTTTAATTAACTCAGTTTCTGTTATGTCTCCATATTCATTTTTGATGTTGTTAATTTGGATACTGTCTCTGGGCCCTTTAGTTTGGCTAGGGGTTTATCTATCTTGTTGATTTTCTCAAAAAACACCTTGAGGTTTTGTTGATTCTTTGTATTGTTCTTTTTGTTTCTATTTGGTTGATTTCAGCCCTGAGTTTAACTATTTCCTGCCATCTACTCCTCTTGGGTGAGTTTGCTTCATTTTGTTCTAGATCTCTCAGATGTGCTGTTAACATGATAGTGTAAGATCCTTCCAGTTTCCTTTTTTTTTTTTCTTTCAAGATTGCATTTATTTTCATTACTAATTATTCATAAAAACAAAGTTAAGCATAACGTTACAGTAAAATCAAATTTTAATTATTCTATAATTTCAGAAATAATTTGCAAGTAATATCCTCGGTTGTTTAAAGAGACTGGGAAACAACTGTTTCCAGCAACAGTCATCATCAAAGACCTGTTGTTGATATAATCATTGTAAAATATGTGCTTTATATTTTTTTCTTCACAAATCCCAAACTGTAATGCTTGTGAAATAAACTTCAAGACTTGATTCTGTAACATCAATAGTAAACTCAGGATCTTTTAATAAATCACATATTCTAACAAAAGTATCCTTCTTATATATTCATCTATATGCAGAGAGCATATAAATGCAGAGATGTAATTTTTTATATTACTTTCCTGTTTAGGTGGTAATGTGACTTTTTATATATGATTCCTCAACAGTAAGTGGCAGTTAAAGTTTTTTTTTTTTTTGCTTCCTTTTTTTTTATTTATTTTTTTTTTATTAACTTGAATATTTCTTATATACATTTCCTGAGTGTTATTCCTTTCCCTGTTTCCGGCAAACATCCCCTTCCTCCCCCCTTCCTTTATGGGTGTTCCCCTCCCCACCTTCCCCCCATTGCTGCCCTCCCCCCAACAATCCCGTTCACTGGGGGCTCAGTCTTGGCAGGACCAAGGGCTTCCCCTTCCACTGGTGCTCTTACTAGGATATTCATTGCTACCTATGAGGTCAGAGTCCAGGGTCAGTCCATGTATAGTCTTAGGTAGTGGCTTAGTCCCTGGAAGCTCTGGTTGCTTGGCATTGTTGTACATATGGGGTCTCGAGCCCCTTCAAGCTCTTCCAGTTCTTTCTCTGATTCTTTCCACGGTGGTCCTATTCTCAGTTCAGAGGTTTGCTGCTGGCATTCGCCTCTGTATTTGCTGTATTCTGGCTGTGTCTCTCAGGAGCGATCTACACTTCTGCACTTCTTTGCTTCATCCATCTTGTCTAATTGGGTGGCTGTATATATATGGGCCACATGTGGGGCAGGCTCTGAATGGATGTTCCTTCAGTCTCTGTTTTAATCTTTTGCCTCTCTTCCCTGCCAAGGGTATTCTTGTTCCTTTTAAAGAAGGAGTGAAGCATTCACATTTTGATCATCCGTCTTGAGTTTCATTTGTTCTAGGCATCTAGGGTAATTCAGGCATTTGGGCTAATAGCCACTTATCAATGAGTGCATACCATGTATGTCTTTCTGTGATTGGGTTAGCTTCCACCAGGATGATATTTTCCAGTTCCAACCATTTGCCTACAAATTTCATAAAGTCGTTGTTTTTGATAGCTGAGTAATATTCCATTGTGTAGATATACCACATTTTCTGTATCCATTCCTCTGTTGAAGGGCATCTGGGTTCTTTCCAGCTTCTGGCTATTATAAATAAGGCTGCGATGAACATAGTGGAGCACGTGTCTTTTTTATATGTTGGGGCATCTTTTGGGTATATGCCCAAGAGAGGGATAGCTGGATCCTCAGGCAGTTTAATGTCCAATTTTCTGAGGAACCTCCAGACTGATTTCCAGAATGGTTGTACCAGTCTGCAATCCCACCAACAATGGAGGAGTGTTCCTCTTTCTCCACATCCTCGCCAGCATTTGCTGTCACCTGAGTTTTTGATCTTAGCCATTCTCACTGGTGTGAGGTGAAATCTCAGGGTTGTTTTGATTTGCATTTCCTGATGACTAAAGATGTTGAACATTTCTTTAGGTGTTTCTCAGCCATTCGGGCATTCCTCAGCTGTGAATTCTTTGTTTAGCTCTGAACCCCATTTTTAATAGGGTTATTTGTCTCCCCTGCGTCTAACTTTTTTTGAGTTCTTTGTATTTTTGGATATAAAGGCCTCTATCTGTTGTAGGATTGGTAAAAGATCTTTTTCCCAATCTGTTGGTTGCCCGTTTGTCCTAACCACAGTGTCCTTTGCCTTTACAGAAGCTTTGCAGTTTTTTAGGAGATCCCATTTGGTTTCATTCTTGATCTTAGAGCATAAGCCATTGGTGTTTTGTTCAGGAAATTTTTTCCAGTGCCCATGTGTTCCAGATGCTTCCCTAGTTTTCTTCTATTAGTGTGAGTGTGTCTGGTTTGATGTGGAGGTCCTTGATCCACTTGGACTTAAGCTTTGTACAGGGTGATAAACATGGATCGATCTGCATTCTTCTACATGTTGACCTCCAGTTGAACCAGCACCATTTGCTGAAAATGCTATCTTTTTTCCATTGGATGGATTTGGCTCCTTTGTCAAAAATCAAGTGACCATAGGTGTGTGGATTCATTTCTGGGTCTTCAATTCTGTTCCATTGGTCTATCTGTCTGTCTCTGTACCAATACCATGCAGTTTTTATCACTATTGCTCTGTAATACTGCTTGAGTTCAGGGATAGTGATTCCCCCTGAAGTCCTTTTATTGTTGAGGATAGTTTTAGCTATCCTGGGTTTTTTGTTATTCCAGATGAATTTGCAAATTGTTCTGTCTAACTCTTTGAAGAATTGGATTGGTATTTTGATGGGGATTGCATTGAATCTGTAGATCGCTTTTGGTAAAATGGCCATTTTTACTATATTAATCCTGCCAATCCATGAGCATGGGAGATCTTTCCACCTTCTGAGGTCTTCTTCAATTTCTTTCTTCAGTGTCTTGAAGTTCTTATTGTACAGATCTTTTACTTGCTTGGTTAAAGTCACACCGAGGTATTTTATATTATTTGGGTCTATTATGAAGGGTGTTGTTTCCCTAATTTCTTTCTCGGCTTGTTTCTCTTTTGTGTAGAGGAAGGCTACTGATTTATTTGAGTTAATTTTATACCCAGCCACTTTGCTGAAGTTGTTTATCAGCTTTAGTAGTTCTCTGGTGGAACTTTTGGCATCACTTAAATATACTATCATATCATCTGCAAATAGTGATATTTTGACTTCTTCTTTTCCGATCTGTATCCCCTTGATCTCCTTTTGTTGTCTGATTGCTCTGGCTAGAACTTCAAGAACTATATTGAATAAGTAGGGAGAGAGTGGGCAGCCTTGTCTAGTCCCTGATTTTAGTGGGATTGCTTCAAGTTTCTCTCCATTTAGTTTAATGTTAGCAACTGGTTTGCTGTATATGGCTTTTACTATGTTTAGGTATGGGCCTTGTATTCCTATTCTTTCCAGGACTTTATCATGAAGGTGTTGAATTTTGTCAAATGCTTTCAGCATCTAATGAAATGATCATGTGGTTTTGTTCTTTCAGTTTGTTTATATAATGGATCACGTTGATGGTTTTCCGATATTAAACCATCCCTGCATGCCTGGGATGAAGCCTACACCTCAGAGACAAAGACAGACACTACCTCAGAGTGAAAGGGCTGGGAAACAACTTTCCAAGCAAATGGTCAGAAGAAGCAAGCTGGAGTAGCCATTCTAATATCAAATAAAAATCAATTTCAACTAAAAGTCATCAAAAGATAAGGAAGGACACTTTATATTCATCAAAGGAAAAATCCACCAAGATGAACTCTCAATCCTAAATATCTATGCCCCAAATACAAGGGCACCTACATACGTAAAAGAAACCTTACTAAAGCTCAAAACACACATTGCACCTCACACAATAATAGTAGGAGATTTCAACACCCCACTCTCATCAATGGACAGATCATGGAAACAGAAATTAAACAGAGACGAGACAGACTAAGAGAAGTCATGAGCCAAATGGACTTAACGGATATTTATAGAACGTTTCTACCCTAAAAGCAAAAGGATATACCTTCTTCTCAGCTCCTCATGGTACTTTCTCCAAAATTGACCATATAATTGGTCAAAAAACAGGCCTCAACAGGTACAGAAAGATAGAAATAATCCCATGCGTGCTATCGGACCACCACGGCCTAAAGCTGGTCTTCAATAACAATAAGGGAAGAATGCCCACATATTCGTGGAAATTGAACAATGCTCTACTCAATGATAACCTGGTCAGAAGAAATAAAGAAAGAAATTAAAAACTTTTTTAGAATTTAATGAAAAATGAAGGTACAACATACCCAAACTTATGGGACACAATGAAAGCTGTGCTAAGAGGAAAACTCCTAGCGCCTGAGTGCCTGCAGAAAAAGAAACAGGAAAGAGCATATGTCAGCAGCTTGACAGCACACCTAAAAGCTCTAGAACAAAAAGAAGCAAATACACCCAGGAGGAGTAGAAGGCAGGAAATAATCAAACTCAGAGCTGAAATCAACCAAGTAGAAACAAAAAGGACCATAGAAAGAATCAACAGAACCAAAAGTTGGTTCTTTGAGAAAATCAACAAGATAGATAAACCCCTAGCCAGACTAACGAGAGGACACAGAGAGTGTGTCCAAATTAACAAAATCAGAAATGAAAAGGGAGACATAACTACAGATTCAGAGGAAATTCAAAAAATCATCAGATCTTACTATAAAAGCCTATATTCAACAAAACTTGAAAATCTACAGGAAATGGACAATTTCCTAGACAGATACCAGATACCAAAGTTAAATCAGAAACAGATAAACCAGTTAAACAACCCCATAACTCCTAAGGAAATGGAAGTAGTCATTAAAGGTCTCCCAACCAAAAAGCCTTTCAGGCCAGACGGTTTAGTGCAGAATTCTATCAGACCTTCATAGAAGACCTCATACCAATATTATCCAAACTATTCCAAAAATTGAAACAGATGGAGCACTACCGAATTCCTTCTATGAAGCCACAATTACTCTTATACCTAAACCACACAAAGACCCAACAAAGAAAGAGAACTTCAGACCAATTTCCCTTATGAACATTGACGCAAAAATACTCAACAAAATTCTGGCAAACCGAATCCAGTTTCTTTACGATGGCACTTAGTGCTATGAATTTTCCTGTTAGCACTTCTCTCACTGTGTCCCATAAGTTTGGGTATGATGTGACAATATTTTCATTAAATTCCAGGAAGTCTTTCTTTACTTCTTCCTTGATCAAATTGTCATAGACTAGAGAGTTGTTCTATATCCACGCATATGTTGGCTTTCTATTGTTTTTGCTGTTATTGAAGACCTGTCTTAAGCCGTGGTGGTCTGATAGAATACATTTGATTATTTCAAATGCTTTCTCGTATCGTTTGAGGATTGTTTTGTGACCAATTACATGGTCGATTTTGGAGAAGGTAACAAGAGATGCGGAAGATAAGGGGTATTCTTTTGTTGTAAGGTAACATGTTTTGTAGATATCTGTTAAACACATTTGGTACATAACCTCTATTAGTTTCACTGTATGTCTGTTCATTTTCTGTTTCAATGACATGTCCATTGGTGAGAGTGGGTTGTAGAACTCTCCCATGATTATTGTGTGGGGTTCAATGTGTTTTGAGTTTTACTAAAGTTTCTTTTATGAATGAGATGCCTTTGCATTTTGGGAATAGATGTTCATAATTGAGACTTTCTTTTGGTGTATTTTTCCCTTTGATGAATATGAAGTATCCTTTCTCATCACACTTGATAACTTTTGTTTGGCAACTCCAGCTTGTTTCTTAGGACCATTTGCTTGGAAGAACTTTTTCCATTGTTTTACTCTGAGATAGAGTCTGTACTTGTTATTGAAGTGTATTTATTTTTTTAATTACATATATAACTACATTTCAAATGTTATTCCCTTTCTCGGTTTCCCATCCATAAGCCCCCTATCCCATCCCTCTCCCCTTCTTCTATTAGGGTATTCCCCTTCCGTAGCCATACCCCACTTCCTGCCAAAATGCTGGATCTTGGTTGCGATTCCATTCTGTTAGCTTATGATTTTTACAGGTGAGTTGAGTTCATTAATATTGGGAGATATTAAAGACAGATGTTTGTTGATTCCTGTTATATTTGTTTTTTTATGTGGCTTTATGTATTTGTGGTTCTCTCCTTTTGCCTTTGTTATGATGTCTTTTCTTTGCTGTTAGTACTGTCCTTATTTTGGAGTTTCTTTTAGGATCCTCTCTAGAGCTGGATTGGTAGATAGATATTGTCTGAATTTTGATTCTACATTTATGTTGATTGAGAGTTTTGCTGGGTATAGTATCCTAGACTGGAATTTTTGTTCTCTTAGAATGTGCCTGACCTCTAACCAGGCTCTTCTTGTTTCCTTAGACTCTGTCGTGAAGTCTGGTGTAATTCTGAGAGGTCTACCTTTGTTTATTATTTGGTCCCTTTCCCTTGCAGTTTTTAATATTCTTTCTTTGTTCTGTACATGTAGTGTTTTGTTTATTGTGTGACTAGAGGATTTTCTTTTCTCATCACATTTGTTTAGCTTCTTGTACCTTTATGGCCATCTTTTTCTCTTTTCTTTCTTTCTTTCTTTTTTCTTTTTTTTTTGTGGGTTAGAGAAGTTTTCTCTTATGATTTTGTTGAAGACGTTTTCACGTTTTCAGGTCATTGAGCTGGGAATTTTTGTTCTCCTCTATTCCAATTATTCTTAGATTAGGTTTTTTTTATTGTGTCCTAGATTTCCTGGATATTTTGGGTTAAGAATTTTTATGTTTTTAATTTTTTTGACAGTGATGTCAGTCTCTTCTAAGGTATCTTCTACACCTGAGACTCTCTCTTCTGTGTCTATATTTTGTTGCTAATATTTACATCTGTAATTCCTGACCTGTTTCCTAGGTTTTATATTTCTAGGTTTGCCTCCATTTTGTTTTCTTTATTGTTTGTACTTCCACTTTTGAGTCATGGACTGCTTTATGCAATTCCTTCACTTGTTGGCTTGTGTTTTCCCATAGTACTTTAAGGGATTTATTTGTTTCCTCTTAGGGCTTCTACCTGTTTACCTGTATTTTTCCTGTATTTCTTTCAGTGAGTTATTTATATCCTCCCTCAAGGACTCTATTATAGTCTTCATGATATAGGATTTTAGGTCAGCTTCCAGATTTTCATGTGAGTTGGTGTGCCCAGGACTTGCTGTGGTTTGAGAATTTGTTTCTGATGATGCCCATTATATTGATTTCTGTTGCTTATGATCTTTCCCTAGCCTCTTGCCATCTGGTTATCCCTAGTGTTTGCTGACCTGGGTGACTCTGTCTGCAGTATGTTTCTTTTGTCCCTGGGTTGCTTCAGGTTTCCTGGTAGGTCTGCCCCCCTGGCTGTAGCAAACCTCCTGTGGCACTTTCCAACTTCAGGATCTTCAAAGGAGCAGTGATGCTGCTGATCTGTTTCCCTGGCTACAGTAGCTCTCCTGAGAGGTCTTCAAGCTGTTTCATCTTCAGAGGAGCAATCAAGCTGTTGTCCTGGGTGCAGCTGCTCCCCAGTGGGGTTTATGGACTCTGGTTTCTGTTTCCCTGTGTGCAGTAGAACTCCAGGGAGGCCTTCAGTCTTTTGTGCCAGTTGCCCTGCATGCCACAGAGCCCCTGGTAGGTCTTCAGACTATGGTGTCAGTTGCCAAGTTGCCCTGTATACAAAGGAACTCCTGGGATACCTTCAAGCTGTGGTGTCCTGAGTGTAGTGGATCCCCTGGGATGCCTCAGGATGTGGTATCAAATGCTCTGTTTGTGGGGGATCTCCTGGGATGCCTCAGGATATGGTATCTTCCAGGGAACAGATTAGCTTACAATCTGTCCCAGCAGAAAGGAGCAGGCAGAAGGGGAGTAGTATTCTGGCAGCAGGGTTTTAGGGGATGGTGGTTCCTTCGAGTCCATTGAGCTCCCAGCAGCAGCTATGGGACTTTGAGGGTGGGAAGGGGGGTCCTTACCAAAAGCTCTGAGTGCAGCAGATCTTCTGGGTTGCCTCAGGATATGGTGCCTTCCAGGAAGCAGACTACCTAGTTGTCTGTCTCAGCAGAAAGGACTGTGACGAAGGGTACAGTCTTCTATTTCGCAGAATTATTTTTATTCCTGAAATTATCCCTGACTATATTTCCATTATTTACATATTGTTTGCAAATTATAAAAATTATCAAGGTTATAAATATTAGCTGTCCTCTTGTATTAGTCTTCTGTTGCCATGATTAAATACTGTGATCAGGACGACCTATAGAAAAAGGAGTTTATACTGACATAAGTTTCCAGAGAGACAAAAGCCAGTTATGACAGGAAAATATGATAGCAAGCAGGCACAAGGGGCAGACAAGGAAGCTGAGAGCACACGTATTAACCATGAAATATGTGCATGGTACAAAACGTGGAGTGAACTGGAAGCAGGGCTAGTCTATGTACAATCACAGCTTGCCACCCATGACATACATCTTCCAGAAAGGTAACCAAAACTATTCCTTTCGTCTTAGAGCCACTGAGGACTGAGTGTTAAAATATCAGAGTCTCTAAGGAGCATCTTTTATTCAAACCACCGCACTGTCCTCTCCTTGAGAGCCCTATGCCCAATTATCAAGACATGCCACATCTTGAGCATATTTGTTATTTAGTAATTATTATTAAGCGGCCTGTCACATTTGATAATGTATAAATATTACGAATAAAAACCTCACATTCCATAAAACATGTTATTGCAGAAGATGTCTTTGAAACCAAGCCTTTAAGTAAGATTTACTCATAGTTTATTTTGAATGTTTATAGCCTTTATACACGAACTGCTTAAAGATTAAATTGTAAGTACTTAAATTAATTAGCTTTATTAGTAAACATGTCAATCAGTTAGAAGAAAATAATTATGTAATGTCTATAACATATCATTATAATTATTTGAGCTTGCTAGTTTGACATGTTTGCTTCATGATTTAGATGGAAAAAGACAAAGATAGTCATTTTGGACAAAGGATTAGTTGATAGTTTTTTGAGAAAACTTCATGCATTTTTTTACAGTCTTTTATACCCATCATGGATGTATAAATTAGCAACATTTGATGTGTTTTGGTTTTGATTATTGTTGATTTGTCTGTATAAATTAACTAAGGTGATGACAGACCCTCTCAGGTTTTTAAGATTATTTTATTATTTGTCTGTATACACACATATATCTCTAAATGTGTAAATATAACCCACTCATTCTATATAATAGTACTCACATGCATGTTTTAGGACATACTATTAGGTATTGGGTAACCATTTGGTGTTCTCTTCCTGGGGAAGACTATGTCTCCCTCACTCAGCATTCCATAGTTGTCTTTTTCTGTGTGATAGAGACCTGATCTGGTTTTACTCATCCATGTTGGTATGTCTAGTGGTATCATCTCTGTTAAGCTCATCTTAAGGCATATGTATTGATGAGCCTTTGGGTACACATAATGATGTCCCTAGGAAACACATTCCTGCAGCAAACTTCTTGTTCCTCTGGCTGTTATAATCACACACACACACACACACACACACACACACACACACACACACACACACAGACAAACACACCTTTCCCTATTGATCCTTGAAACTTAGGTTCAGGAGTTGTATTATAAATGGGGCCCACAACTGTGCATTTTTATTCAGTTGTGGTTTTCTGTAGTGGACTCTGTTTGAAGAGACTTTTCCTTAATGAGTGGCAAAGATTACAGTTATCAGTGGATATAACGACAAATATTTAGAATGTAGTTAGTGATAATGCTGTTTAAGTAACATGGCAATGGTAGGCATTCCTCAAAGACTGATGATTTTACTAGCCCTGGGTAATTGACTAGGTTTCCAGGACCAAGGCCTGTTTCCTTCTTGTTGAGCCAGCCTTAGGTCTAATTAGAGAGATGCTGCTTACAACCGAGGCACGGTTTCTACCTTTATACCTTGAGGGTTATCTCTTAGTTAGCTTTCAAAGGAGCAACTTTATTACTTTCTGTAATTTCAACTTTTAAAACATTATCAATGTAAAAATGACAAAATTCAAGGCACGCATTAAGATGTTTGACACCTATGTTATGCAATGTCGATAATTTTCCTTGATTTCTAAATCTGGCCTTTTCAGAGCATGAGCATAGTGTTTTTCTCTGTGTTTGTTACTTACATTTCATTCCTTCCTAAGAAATCATGGCAAAGACAGTGAGAAAAATAAATGGAAAACAGTCTTATCATAATTGCATCTTTTTTAATTTATGTTATTTGTAATTTGTCTATCCCCTCCGCTAGCTAATGATTATAAACATCATTGTAAGATTACACGAATCCTTAAGCCTAGCCTCAGGAGACCTTGCTTCATGTTGCCACAGACCATAAATAAATTTAAAAGGTCCAGTTTGAGAAGATCATTTGACATCTGCATAATATACAGAAGCAAAGGAGAAAACACGCTTCCCTAAGAGGTCCTGCATTTACACTGAACAAAAGCTAGCCACGGAAAGTAGATGTGATTAAAAAATTTCCCAAAATGGAAAATTAAATTGCCCAAACTCAATACCAGTCTCAATTAAACAAATATAAGTCCTGATGGCAATAACACAATGGTTTCAGCCAACCAGATTGAAAAGGTGTAAAGATGAATAAAATCTCCTGCTTCAGAGAGCCACTTACTGCATTTCTCAAAGTCAAAATGTTCACATCCATTAACTGCTTATTTCTGCTATTATGAAATGGTCCCGCAAAACTCTTCAACCGCTGCCTGTAAGGTCTGTGCAGATGTTTTCTGAGATACAGTGTTTTACAATGAATCCTGGAACTACTGCTCTGTCCATCCCTGAATACGCAAAATATTATTTTAAACTGGTAGTACAGGTGATTTATAATCATTAGCAAACTTGGAAATTATTTGACAAACCAGGCAAGCTGAAAACCACATATCTAGTTATGCTCATTTTACAAAAACAATAAATTAGGAATATATACACGTAAGCTTCTATGAGTATATGCACATTTATAAATGTGGAATTTCTTGTGATTTACAGGTATGCTAATTAGGTAGAACATGCACTAGATCAATTTATCACCATGAAGATACTAGAAGTGAGAGGCTGAGTCATGGCCCTCCTTTCATATTTATTGCTGTATTTACCTTTTTTTGTATGAACATTTGTGTGTGGTATGCTCGTTGTATAGGTCTCCATGGTGAGGTGTGTAGGAATTCATATATGGAGGACATATGTTCATGTGGTGGATTGCTTATGGAAATCAGCCCTCAATATCTGGGATCTCCCTAGAATGCTTTCCCCTTATATTTTGAAATGTGGTCTTTTCTTGAACCTGCATCTCATCTGTTTACTTAGCTAGTCTTACTAGCCAGCTTGATCTGAGGATCTCTTGTCCCTGCCTCCAAAGTTCTTCCTTATTAGAAGGCTACCACATGTCACTTAAATTTCTGGGGATGCTGAGGAAGTGAACATTAGTTCTCGTGCCTGAATATTAAGCACTGTACCCTCTGAATTGTCTCCACAGCTCAAATTTTCTTCTAAGTAATGAACATGCTTCATATTGACAAAGATATTAACAACTGCAATGAGCACAACATCAGTAATATTTTATCCTCCATAGTGTTGGACAGCATAGTATAATTACTTAAAATTTCTAGAAAAATTAATTTAAGTAATACAGACTTAGCCAGATATATAATGTAATTTTATACAAAATTAAATAGCATAAATACATTAAATGCATACGTCATCTACAAAGAATATTTCAGTAAAATGCAGTAGATTTTTCAGTAATGTAAGTTCAAATTATCAACCTTTATTTTTCATTCATTCATTTGTTTGTTTGTTTCTTTAGACACATTATAAATTTTGGTTGTCCTGAAACTCCATGTAGACCAGGATAGCCTCAAATTCACAGTGGTCCACCTGCCTCTGCCTCCCAAGTGTCAGGATTAAAGGCATGCACAGCTCTAAATTATCAACTTCCAAGTCACAGTTAATGAAATAGGTTTTAGCTTCAATATTTAGGTTATTTTTCTGACCAAATGTATCCAAATCCATTAAGCCCTTTTATTTTAAAAGATTCCTTGACTCTTCCTTCATAATGCAATAACTACCAAAAAAAAGTATCCCATGAGGAAAAAGTCAGGGAGTAGTAATAAAACTACTGTATGAATTCCTCAGTGCATGGTTCTTATAGATTTTACTACTGGAGTAGTAGAGGAGATGCAATACAAAGACTAATTGTAGAAAACACAAACTGTTACAAATCAGTGGAATTTCTCTAGAGCATTTAAAATATCAAGGGAAACGTGTGATGTGTCAGAAGAAATGAGCACTAGCTCCATAGTGTGGGACCCAAGTTTTACACACTTATATGAACTTCAGGTCTGGACATGTATGGATGCAACCCCAGCACCATGGAGGGCAAAGACAAAGGATCAACAAGGCTTTCTAGATAGCCATCTAACTACAGGTTTCATGAGAGATCTTTTCTCCAAGGAATAAAGTAGAGAGTCATAGATTGGATATTCTCTGGCTTTTGAGTGTGAGCACCCGTGTGTTCATGTACATACCAAAATTAGAAAAATTCAAACATACTTTACTTCAAAATCTAATGCAATTTTCTTTTTTTCTAATTCAATTTTCAAATTGAACTTTCAAATAAAAAAATACCTGAATAGCTTCAACATTATAATCCTAATAAGATATTATTTCTAACACTAAGTATTCTCCAGTGACTAAATTTAATTCAAAGCCTATCTTCTTCGGTATGGCACTAAATGTTCTGTTCATAGCAAAGGCTGTATACCACCACTGATTATGAAGCCTGTGTCCTTTAATTGAATAGAAGTTTATGTGAGCAGAGAACCATGGATCTTCATTTGTCTGCAGCTGTCTTTTCCACGGTTTTACATCAGGGTTACCACATGATCCAATTTCCTCCCAGAAAGGTTTAATTAGTTACGTTTGTGGAAAAGTTTGACATGGTTCCTAGGTGCCTTATATTTAAGACTATTTTATAATTAAATGTCATCTTACAAAAGCTCTCCTTGCTTCTCCATTAATTTATTAGTGGACATTGAATTAAAAATCATAAAACCCAATACTTACTGGTGAATAATTTTTAAATCTTGACTAATAAACAGTTGGCATATGGACATTCTTGGTAAAATATAGAACATTTTTACTGATGAGTACATTTTTTTCCATTTAAAAGTTTTTATGCTGATATAATATAATTGGTTCCATTAAGCTATTATAATATAAAGTGCATTTCTCTGAGGTCATCTTAGGCTTCTCACATGGCTGAAGACTTTCATCAGATGCAATAAAACCTAACTGGTACTAATGAGCTTTACTATTGAGTTGCAGAAGATGAAATAACGGTAACTCAAAAGAGAGAACATGATAAATAATGATTTAAAGTAGGTAACACTTATGCACAGCCTGTACACATCACTCACTTTTTATACTACCACCAAACTTGATGAAACTGAGGCCCAGAGAGGGTAAATGGCTTATTCAGAGTGATACAGGTGTTTAGGAACTAAGACAGAATTAGAGGGGTTAAGAGTTGCCTCTTTGTTTAAGAATGTGTACTGCTCTTCCAGAGGATTCAAGTTCTCAACCCAGTACATACATCTGGTGGTTCACAGCTGTTTATGACTCCAGATCGAAGGGATCCACACTCTCTTCTGACTTCTGCAGATATCTGCACCCATATGCACACACACAAACATGCACAGACACATATACACACACATACACACACATTCATAAATGCATACTTAATCTGAATTACAATAGATTTCTCAACAGATAAACCTTCAGACCTTATAACCTAGCTCTTCTAGCCATGTATCATAACCAAATGTTTAATGATCTATAATGCCTTTCTGTATAAATTGGCTTTATGTTTAAATAAATCATAGGCTATATGAAAAATTCTGGTTCATGGAAGTCGAGCATAAAGCGTGTGCTTGCTTTACAATCATGCAAACCTATATTGGATTTCTAAAACCCATGGTAACAAGCTGTGTGTGGTATTGTCCTTTAGTAGATAGCCAGGTTATCCTTCTTGGTGGGTCTCCAGTGAATGACACTTTCTCAAAAAAAAAAAAAGATAAGCAAGGTAAACTAAGTCTAAAGAACAACACCCAAGTCTGTCCTCTACCTGAATACTCCTGTGGACACAAATGTTCCCAGAGACAAACAAACACACCGATTATACTGCATAATGGTTTGAGAGCCATAGGAGTTTGTGTCTGTATTTTATGATGTTTGCACAGTGAAAGAAAAGGTGTGTTGTCCACAATATATTTTATCACTAAGCAATACATGTCCATGGAATCAAATGCTATGGAAATCTACAGATGCAGATAGACCCAAAATTTGATTCTTCAATTTGCTGCCACAAGCTTTGCAGTTTCGATCTTCTGCTGCTTCTGGGTATTTAATATTCATTAGATTGTGTATGTAAATCCAGCTGGGTTCCATTTTGGTAAGGAGATAGAGCTGGTACATCTAATCCCTGTCAGATTATCAGCACATAAAGATAATTTTGTTCATCCAATGCATTGACGGAATTTTTTTGTCTTATTTAACACAAACTTTCACACAATATATTATCATGTGCTTCCATCGCCAACTATTTGCAATTGATACCTTCTAGAAAAGAGAAAGAACAGTATCGCTAAGAGACTGTTCCTGCCTATATTAACTCTACTCTCAGGGCAGGCCCAGCAGTGGTCAACACAAAAAAGAACTCCATGTATTCCCTTTTTGTCTTTCTGGTATCTTTCTTGTAAGAGCCTAAGTTTTCTACACTTTAATAAATTATACATTTTTATTCAAAAATATAAAGCTGGTTTAAAGTGGGTAAGATGGGTGTAGATATATGTTTATTAGCTTTGGGTACAAAAGGCTAGGTTGAGGTTAAAAAATGGTTTAAGTGACTTTTTGTTTTTATTTGTTTGTTTTTTCAAGGTTTTATTTGTGTGTAGGAGGCAAAACACATAACATAAAAGAAAAGTGCTAATAGCTACATGTCAGTGGGCAATGTTAAGTTCCAAAGATGTATTATGAATGAAATGTGCTCATGGTGATTAATATTGCTTGTCACCAAATGGAGTCTAGAATTACTTAGGAGACAATGTTCTAGACATGTATGTGAGAGCGTTTCTAGATTGGATTAAATGAGATAGGAAGATCCACACTGAATCTGGGTATCACTGAGCCATGAGCTGGGGTCCTGGGATGAATTAAAAGGAGAAAGTGAGCTGAGCACCAGCGTCCGTCTCTCTCTGCTTCCTCACTGTGGATGCCATGTGACCAGCATCCACCTCTCTCTGCTTCCTCACTGTGGATGCTGTGTGAACAGCTGCCTCACACTCCTGCTGCCACACCCCCCTTGGGATGGTAAGCATTACCTTAATAAACCCATTCTCCCTTAATTCGCTTTGGTTAAGTATTTTGTCCCAGCAGGCAGATAGTTAACTAATGCAATACTAGTACCCAGCCCATCAGCTGTTTAATTATCTAGTCCAGCACATAGTACAGAACAGATACAAGTCACCGTTACCTCCTTCTTAAGACCCACAGCATTGAATATGTGCGTTCACGCCTGCCAACAGATATTACAGACATGTTTGGGTTGCTTATCAGGTCCTAAAGTCTGAATAATTTTATATTTCTTTATTTTGTTCTGCCACATTCCCTAGGACCACTAATTTCCAATCATATTCTTTCCATTTCCTTCCTCAAGCAGACTATATGTTCTCTACACTTGAACCCTTTGTTTGACATTTTTATTATTTATTTATTTATTTATTTATTTATTTATTTATTTTTAAATCCTATTTTTTATTATTTTTTATTTTACTTACTTTCCAGTCGTTAGCCCCATCCAGTCTGCTCTCTTATAGTTCCTCATCCTGTTTCCAAGGGGATGCACACACACACACACACACACACACACACACACACACACACACACATCCCTTCAGGACCCCTCACTTTCTGGGACCTCAAGTCTCCGAGGGTTAGGCAGATCTTCTCTCACTGAGTCCAGGGCAGGCCTTCCTCTGCTGTATATGTGCCAGGGGCCTCAGACCAGCTCCTGTACGCTACCTGGTTGGTGGCTCGGTGACTGAGAGATCTCAGTGTCTGAGAGATCTCAGGAGTACAGGTTAGTTGAGACTGCTGGTCATCTGTGGGATCGCTCTCCTCCTCACTTTTTTCTGGCCTTTCCCTATTTCAAACACAGGGGTCCCTAACTCTAATTCATTGGTTGGGTGTAAGTATCTGTATCTGCTTCACTCAGCTGCTTGTGCGGCCTCTCCGATGACTGAGGTAAAGGAGGTCCAGAGACTGACCCAACTTGGGATCCATCTCAAGGGGAGACTTCAAGGTCTGACACTATTAGGCTTGCACCACAACTTTTCTTTCTGAGCTGAACTCCTCTTAAGCCTTTCACAGGCCTGGCTGAGTCTCCTTTGGATCATGGGCCAATATCATCCTTTGGAGCAACCTACACTGAAAAGGTATTTAAAACAACACCTTGATATTATTCCCCATTGGGATAGAGAAAATTACAGGGCTGGTATGTTCACTCGCTGCTTAGTTTGAGTTCAGTGTTCAGCGGCTACATTAAGGCAATCACAGCTATTTGTGACTAGTTCCGGCTCCGGGGATTCTGATACTCTCTTCTGTTCTCCACGAGCATCGAACGCACGCTGCCACACACATACAGCAGAGGAAGGCCTGCCCTGGCCTCAGTGAGAGAAGATCTGGCTAACCCTCGGAGACTTGAGGTCCCAGAAAGTGAGGGGTCCTGAAGCGCAGGTGTGTGTGTGCATGTGTGTGTGTGTGTGTGTGTGTGTGTGTGCACGTGTGTACATCCCCTTGGAGACAAGAGGGAGGAGGAGTGGGATGAGGAACTATGGGAGAGCAGACTGCGATGGAGCTAATGACTGGAAAGTAAATGAAATAAAAATAATGAAAATAGGATTTAAAAATGAATAAATAAATAAAAATAAAATTGTCGACCAAAGGGTTTAAGTACAGTGAACATATATTTACATATATATGTAAAGGAGCATGCATATTTGGACCCATTCATATATAAATTTTTATATCAGTTAATTTATATATTTATCCACATTTTTATATAAGTATATATTACGTATTATTCATTATATGTTATATGTTATACAATATATGTTATTATATATATAATATGTATTATATATATGAAACATATTCTTGACTTATTCTCATCATATATGTATCCATTCAGGTTATTCTCTTCAGAGAGACTGGTGAAGTGTCGATTGCCTTGCTTACCTATGAGAGGATGTACATATGTCTTTATTCACTACTTCATGAAACTTAACCAGAGTTTTGCACATTTTGCCTTGTTTGAACTCTGCTTCTCTGCCAAGCCCCATGAGTAAAGGCAATGGTGACTATCATTCAGATTGAAATAGATTAAAAGAGACAGATCAGGACTGACATTGTTGATGAGAAAAAGGCTCTATATATTTTCTGTGAGAAGAAATTAAACTGGTGAGCTCCAATTCAATACAGACCCCCATTTGAACTAGTACTAGTTTGATCTAGTAAAGTAAGAGGCCGTAATAAAAGAATGACTCTTTCTCTACCCATGCAGGTAGCCATTATCCATGCTTCAGCACTTTTTAATGCATCATCTACATAGCATATGTAATATATAAACATCTGTCCAATCATAAAATCTGTAGCATTTGGTATATATGGTAGTAATTTTTACATTGAGCCATACCATGCCCATAATTAAAATAGAAAGTAGATATATAAGAAGCTCAAAATAGAAGCACATGATCTCTGAGTATTCAGAAGTTGAAACTTCTAAATGAAGTATACCGATTGTCGGTGCCCTATTAACTAAGCATGTTGGATATGGCTATTAGACAACAGGGTTCAGCAGTCTTTACTACTGAATTTCCACAATATCATATGCATGCCATACTTGAAATCATTAATCTCTGAGGGGTAAGAAACAATTTTAATTAAAAGCAAGGAGTATCTTTGTGAAAGTTAATAATTAAAATTTTAAATGTCACTTAAACAAATACCAATTTTATTTTGTTGTTATTTAATCTCAAGCCAATTTCAGAAATCAGAAATCTGAAACAGCATAGGAATATGAGGAAAATTTTAAATTAAATGGCTGTCCTTGGGCTAATGTGGTGGCATTTTCTTTTCTTTTTTTTAATTGGATATTTTATTTATTACTTCAAATGTTTCCTCTTTCTCAGTTTCCCCTCTAGAAACCACCTATCCCATCCCCTACCCCTGCTTCTATGATGGTGCCCCACCCCAGCCACCAACTCCCACTTCCCCACCTGACATTCCCCTATACTGGGGAATCAAGCCTTCACAGGACCAAGGGCCTCTCCTCCCATTGATGTTCAACAAGGACATCCTCTGCTACATATGTGGGTGGAGCCATGGGTCCCTCCATGTGTACTCTTTGCTTGGTGGTTTAGTCCCTAGGAGTTCCAGGGTATCTTGTTAGTTGATATTGTTGCTCTTCCTATAGGTTGCAAATCCCTTCAGCTCCTTCAGTTCTTTCTCCACCTCCTCCATTGGGAACCCTGTGTTCAGCCCAGTGAATTGTTGGCTGTGAGCCTCTGCCTCTATATTTGTCACTCTGGCAGAGCCTCTCAGGATATAGCTATATCAGGCTTATGTCAGCAAGCATTTCTTGGCATACTCAGTAATGTCAGGGTTTGGGGGCTGTATATGGGATGAATCTCCAGGTGAGACAGTCTCGGGATGGCCTTTCCTTCAGTTTCTGCTCCACACTTTGTCTCCACATTTCCTCCTGTGAGTATTTTGTTCCCCCTTCCAAGAAGGACTGAAGCATCCATGTTTTTATCTTTCTTCTTCTCAAGCTTCATGTGATCTGTGAATTGTATCTTGGGTATTCTGAGCTTTTGGGATGATATCCACTTATCAGTGAGTGCATACCATGAGTGTTCTTTTGTGACTGGGTTAAGTCACTCAGGATGATATTTTCTAATTCCATCCATTTGGACTCAGGCATTTTCTACCAAGCCTGATGACCTCCTAATTTTGATTCCTGTGAGTCACATGATGGAAGGACAAAAATGAGTTATACAAATTGTTCCCTGGGGTCCAATGCTTACCACAGCATATGTATAACCCCCAAAATTAAAGTAAAAAAATAATTTTGAGTAGTCACTATTAGTGTAAGCTTTATGGAAATTTAGACTGGACCTTGTATCTGCAGCACCTATCACTTCTTTTTCAGTAAAGCTTTCCAAGATTTTAGGAGGCAGTCCATTCCTTTATGTTCTCCCCAGCTATAAGCTCTAAGAAGTGCATGCCCTACCATGGGGTTTTAGTCCACAGAACCTTCAAAGAAACAATTGTTTAGGTACCAAACAAAACAGTACAAATTGCTCTATAAGGATGATGATGTTTTTCTTTTATCTTCTATAACCAATGGTATGTAACCATTACTATTGAAAAGCAGCCCAAATAAATAACAAAAATTGGTAGACTCCAAATTTAATAACAAAAATATAAGAAACAAAAACCATCAACGTAGAAAAATAGTTAATTAACAAAAAGAACTGAGATTACACAGAAGGCTGGTGATGACTAATCTCACCTCACCAAAGAGGATTTACTCTCTTCAGAGAGTTTGATGAATCCTACCTGTGAGCGGCTTACTGAGAAGAGCATTTGTCTAGATTCTCAATGGATATCATAGTATGTAAATTACTCACCAAAAATTGCAAAGAGTTGTGCATAGCAAAACTTTAAAAAAACCACATCCTTATATTAGTTCCTTCCATGCCTACTATGCTTTCCAAACTTCTCCCAAACTGTTGGGAGTGATGCCCTTGAAACCCTCCATTATTGATGTTATTATTATGGTTAGAATGAAGTATGACTAGGTTCATGGAAAATCCCCAGCCAGCTGCAGAAGACTAATACAAATATGGTGGTCAAGAAAAATAATAATATGATAAAATTCTCCTGCTGAATAATAGATATGACAAACCTGTGACTTTTCTGACAACCCGTCAACATCAGCCTACTCCCTGACCACACGAATATTGTGTCCTTGGCCTGCGTAAATGTTTCTTACTTTCCCCCTCCCTCTGTTACCAATGTTATGGTATAAATTCAGCCTTGGGGAAAAATAAAATTGTTGCCTTGATCAGACTCTTGTCTTGGCGTCCTTCTTTGAGTCCCTTCTCCCCCATTCTCTTCCAGGCACCCCCAGACCCTTCGATACACCAAACCCAGGGTTCATTCATATGGTATATAATTTTCTCCAAAGTTAGATTTGATAGACGCTCTCCACCATCAATCATGGTTTCCTAACCCATACATTCATCTCTTGATTAGAATCTCCTCTCTTATTGTTCTGTCTTTCATTTCCTTTCCTTTATGTATTTCTACTAACCTGGTACATTCATTTTTGTAGACTGTTACCTTTCCTCATAGATGTGAAACACAGAAGTCTAGCAGTTTCCTTAAATTGCCTTATTTTTGATATTTTTAGCTTTTAATATATTTTATTTTTATTTAATTTTTATGTATGTACAAATTCATTCAGATGCCCATGAAGGTCAGGAGAGAGCACTAGATACCCTGGAGCTTAAGAAACAAGCAGTTGTGCATCGCTTGTTTGGAGTGTTGGGAATGGAGCTAGAATACTCTCTATGAGTAGTAAGGACTTCTAATCTCTGAACAACTTCTCTAGCCCCAACATTAGTTAACTTTATAGGTACTAACCTTTTGCTAATGCTGAGATCGGTAGAGATTGCCATTCATCTTGTTCACAACAGAAATGATAGCAGTGTCTTTGACCCCAGCCATCAAAAGGCTTAAATTTCCCTCCTTGTGAACAGACAGGATCTTGTTTTCTTCGTGTGCACTGCTTGTAACTGGCCATGGCATGTAGACAAAAGTTAATATTCTCCAGACTTCATGCACTAAATAGTTTGACGAAAATGTTGCTTTGCATCAAAGCTGTTCATTCATTGAAGCAATAACCCCCAATGCTGGTGTAGAACACTGGTTGTTCATTGAAGCAATCACCCCAATGTTCTTTGAACATTCAATCAACCCTGCTGGTGTTGTATAATGCTGTTTGTGCATTGAAGCAATCACCCACAATGCTGGTTGTACATTGAAGCATTCATCCCCAATGCTGGTGTATAATGCTGTTTATGCATTGAAGCAATCATCCCCCCAATGTTGGTGTAGAAATCCATCACTTACTCAGTCTATAGTTGATGAGTCACAGCTGTGTGTGGGAATAATCAGCTTGTTTCTTTGCCAAAGGAAGAAACTAAGCCAGCATGCCTGGCCTGTAGTTGTGATGGTACAGATAGATCTATGTTTGTCATAATGCTTTCCCCTCGTTTTACAGAATCCTAACATGTCATTTTTCCTCCTACTATTATCCCTATTTATTCTATTATACTTTTAAAAATTAAAATTTCATTCATTCATTCATTCATTCATTCATTCATTCATTGTGTGCCTGCAAGCCATGCTTTGTGGTATCAGAAGGCAACTTCTATGATTCAATTCTCTTCTTCCACTTTGTGGATCCTAGAGATCAAGTTAATGTCATCAGGCTTGGAGGCGAGTGTCTTTATATAATGAGCTACTTCCTGGGTCCTGATCTCTCTTCTAAGCAGAAAATCATATGCACATTTCCCATTTTAATAAAGGAGAAATAGGAGAAGGATCAAGAGGAGGAGGAGAATGAGGAGGAGGGAGAAAACTTTCACTAACTTTGAAGGACTCCATCCACTTGGTAAAGTCATTTATTTTTCATTTTTGTCAGTAAATGATTTAGTTTCTCATTCATCAGCATTGATATAGATTTCCTGCTATAACATTTGGAAACTGAGGACAAAGTCACTCTATTTATCTGTCTATCTATCTATCTATCTATCTATCTATCTATCTATCTATCTATCTATCTATTTATCTATCTGGGAAAATTTGTTTAAAATTTCAGGAGAAGAGGTAGTGAAATAGCTCAGTGGTTAAGATCCCTTCCTGCTATTGCAGATAACCTGGGTTTTGTTTCTAGCATCCATGTGATGGTATACAAGCACCCATAACCAAAATTCTGGGTGATCAGACACCTTCTGACTTGATACACATACATACATACATGCAGGCCAAACATTCAATCAGATAAGGAAGCAAAACACATAAACCTAAAAAGGGTTTCAGAGGAAATGAACAGAAAACTAACAAGCTAGACTCAGTTCCCTAAGATGACTACTGCTTTAAAGTGCATTATTAACTTGTAATCCAGGCTTGGATGGTAGAGTAGAAGGGAGTGCACATCAGAGAGAAATGTAACTGTGAATAAAGGTGAGAGGAGTAGGAGGGATGTGTTTCCTTTCTTTTCTTTCTTTCCTGCTTTTATGTTTTTCCTTTGATGCTCCTATTGAGAGGAAGCACAGATGTATTCAGGCACTGCTGCCTACATGGGTTTGTGCAAGGCCTTCTGCCATTTTGTCTGTTCCTTTCCTCACTGTTAAGAGGAAAGATTTATGAAGCAGACCACATAGTAACTGTATTTTGATCGCTGAAATGAATGTCTACAGTGAGAGGGGGTGAAAGATGCTTCTGGAAGAGGAGAAAAGGAACTAATGAAATATGAACTACTAGTTGCCTTGCTAGTCTAGGCTTTGAAGCAATTCTTGGAGTGATGGTCATAACCCAATTTAAAAGGTCTTTACCAATCCTACAACAGATAGAGGGCTTATATCCAAAATATACAAAGAACTCAAGAAGTTAGACAGCAGGGAGACAAAGAACCCTATTAAAAAATGGGGTTCAGAGCTAAACAAAGAATTCACAGCTGAGGAATGCCGAATGGCCGAGAAACACCTAAAGAAATGTTCAACATCTTTAGTCATAAAGGAAATGCAAATCAAAACAACCCTGAGATTTCACCTCACACCAGTGAGAATGGCTAAGATCAAAAACTCAGGTGACAGGAAATGCTGGCGAAGATGTGGGGAAAGAGGAACACTCCTCCATTGTTGGGATTGCAGACTGGTACAACCATTCTGGAAATCAGTCTGGAGGTTCCTCAGAAAATTCGACATTGAACTGCCTGAGGACCCAGCTATACCTCTCCTGGGCATATACCCAAAAGATGCCCCAACATATAAAAAAGACACGTGCTCCACTCTGTTCATCGCAGCCTTATTTATAATAGCCAGAAGCTGGAAAGAACCCAGATGCCCTTCAACAGAGGAATGGATACAGAAAATGTGGTACATCTACACAATGGAATATTACTCAGCTATCAAAAACAATGACTTTATGAAATTCGTAGGCAAATGGTTGGAACTGGAAAATATCATCCTGAGTGAGCTAACCCAATCACAGAAAGACATACATGGTATGTACTCATTGATAAGTGGCTATTAGCCCAAATGCTTGAATTACCCTAGATGCCTAGAACAAATGAAACTCAAGACGGATGATCAAAATGTGAATGCAGATCGCTCCTGAGAGACACAGCCAGAATACAGCAAATACAGAGGCGTATGCCAGCAGGAAACCACTGAACTGAGAACAGGGCCCCTGTTGAAGGAATCAGAGAAAGAACTGGAAGAGCTTGAAGGAGCTCGAGACCCCATATGTACAGCAATGCCAACCAACCAGAGCTTCCAGGGACTAAGCCACTACCCAAAGACTATACATGGACTAACCCTGGACTCTGACCTCATAGGTAGCAATGAATATCCTAGTAAGAGCACCAGTGGAAGGGGAAGCCCTGGGTCCTGCTAAGACTGAACCCCAGTGAACTAGACTGTTGGGGGAGGGGCGGCAATGGGGGATGGTGGGGAGGGAACACCCATAAGGAAGGGGAGGAGGAGGGGGATGTTTGCCCGAAACCGGAAAGGAATAACACTTAAATGTATATAAGAAATACTCAAGTTAATAATAATAATAATAATAATAATAATAATAATAATAATAAAAGGTCTTGTGGTCTTGGATTAGCATGATCAGTGTTATTACCAAAGAATTTTGAGCATATAACTTACATTAGGTTATGGCAAGTTGTTATTTGAGCAACTAGGATACAGAGACTAGTGTACAGGTAGCTCATTACATACATCCTAATCAAAATTTACAGTTGTTTTGTTTTCATAAAAATATTTACCACAATGGCAGTATGGAGATTGGTTCCTTTCTGAATTATATCATTACAGTCTGATTTAAAATACACATTCCAATTACTAATACATAATGATATCTATCATCTATCCCTATATTTATCCATCTATCTCTCTATCATTTATCTGTCTGTCTATCATCTATGTCATTGTGACTATCACTTCTTTACCAACAACTATTATCTATGCTATCTAAAACTATTTATGTATCATCTATTTATCTCTCATCTATCTGTCTGCTATTATCATCTATTATCTATTTATATATTGAGCTCCTTTCAGCTATCCATCTAGTTCACTGCCTTCCTTACTTGAATTTATTATAGATTCTTTAATTCCTTCTCCCACCTTCATGTTGTATTTATCAGTAACTCAGATTTTATGGTTGGATTTGCCGTCATTTTATTATTCTACACACAGTGATTTCTATGCCTTATGGGTAATGTAACAACCTCTACCTATTTAAGTATCTTCCCTGTTCATACATTGACATTTAAATATCTTCTCTGTTTGTATACTGATGTGTCTTTTATCTTTTTGTCACATTTTTCTCTGAAAGGCATTGTCTTCTTTTCATCCTGGGAACATCCTGGTTTTAGCACTAATAACACTGCAGCTATATTATGTGTGTTTGTTCTGTTATTGTTTGCTTAGTGGGAAGCCTCTCACATATTAGGCAAATTCTCTTCCATTAAGTCATGTTTGAGCGCTATGTCTTGTTTTCTGTTGATGGTAACTTCTCCCAATCTTCATTCTCTTTTACCTGATTTCCATACTTGAATTCTGCATTAAACTTATTTTTTCCTCTTTCTGCATTTGCTGATATTCTGTTGCTGGTATTTGTTTTTTACTTTACTCCGGAGAGTGAGCTAACTCTTAGTTATTCTCAAGGTATTTTAATAGGCTTTCATTAGTATTTAACATATAGAAACACTGAAGACGCAATTGCATTTCTATCTCAAATGGTATTAAAATAAATATATATTCTATGCATTAAAGAATACATCTATTTTTGATATTTGTACGCTGCAGATCAAACCTCATATTTAGTGCTCTAACACTGTACTACAGCTGCACTATGTCTCTCAGTGAGGACACATCAATTGATGTATGAGTTAAGGGCAGGTACTATAGTGAAAATCATTTTTATACAGAATATTCTTTTTTTCTCAATTCTTTCTCTTTTTTTCTTTTTTCCATCTTTATTGAATTTGGTATTTCTTATTTACATTTCAAATGTTATTCCCTTCCCTAGGTTTCCATGTCAACAGCTCCTAACCCCTCCCCCTCCAATTCTATATGGGTGTTCCCCTCCCAATCATCCTCCCATTACCGCCCTACCCCCAACAACCACGTTCACTGGGGGGTCCAGTCTTGGCAGGACCAAGGGCTTCCCCTTCCACTGGTGCCCTTACTAGGCTATTTATTGCTATCTATGCAGTTGGAGCCCAGGGTTAGTCCATGTATAGTCTTTGGGTAGTGGCTTAGTCCCTGGAAACTCTGATTGGTTGGCATTTTGTAGAATATTCTTAAGAGACTTATAGAAATAGGTTTTATGTTTGTATTAAAAGTGTACAACTAGGGCTAAGCAAATGGCTCAGTGGGTAAGAACATTTGCTGCACAAGCATGATATTCTGATTTTGATTATCTATCATCCATGTAAAAAGTCATATATGATTATATTAGCACATGAAGCCCTAATGTTATGAGGATTTGGGACAGAAGAATCATTGGGGCTTGCTGACCACCAGCTTATCCTCAAAATTTAATGAGAAACTCTGTAGAGTCTCTATTGAGACTCTGCAAAAATTAATAGATCAGGAAAACTGATGTCCCCTTCTCTCTGTGTGTGCACAGGTGTATGCATCTGCACAAATATGTACACACACTAACACCTGTGTGTGTGTGTGTATATATATATATATATATATATATATATATATATATATATATATATATATTGTATGCATTTGGTTATACTGACACAAAATATAAACCTTATAACACCAGTGTCTTAATGCAACAAACATTTAATTTTAACAACAGTCTGCTGTAGTTCTGGTCTGCATTCCACTCTATGTACACTCAGTCACGACTCAGTAGTCCAGTTCCATTGTTATCAAATAAGAAGGAAAAGAGTCACACAGAAAATTTAAGACAGTGGTCTAACATTGACAAAACATGATTTTTCTCTGAAAGACTGTGATTCATAATTCCTCACAGGTTTTAAACCAAGTGAAAGGAAAAATAACTAATGAGAAAGGATAATTATCATAGTCTGGAGAGATAGTACAGGGGTGCATGAATAAGATGCGAATAAGGGAGTGGAGTTCAGATTCTCAGAACTCATGAATAAAGATGGTCAGCTGTGACATCTGTCTTAAATCCCAGTACTCAGGTGATATAATGTGTATCTTTACCCAGTCACACAACACACACACACACACACACACACACACACACACACACACACACACAAGCATGCCTCATGCACATACAGAAACAAAAATTAAAACCAACTAATTCACTTAAATGGCTTCAGATGCTGAGAATACATGTTGGAATGAGTAGATGTTTCTATCAAAACATTATACAAGGGACTTGTAGCTCATTGCAAGCATCATATTAGCTCTTTTGACTCCATGACTACAAACCCCAGGAGGTAAGAGGAGTTATTAGGCAGAAAGAGATAATTTATTATGGATGAGGTATTCTAGGCTTAATGAATACAGATAAAGGAGCAGCGACCAGAATAAATAATGCAAAGAGAAGGTGAATTAAAAAGAATATGTCAACACTGAGACAGTAACATTTTAGTACTTTCTGAGAAAGAGATCTCTGACATCTGGAAAAGAAAGAGAAAATGATCCTAGGTGGTAGAGTTTATGTAAACTTTGTATATGACGAGAGACATGGTGATAATGGACTAACCCATGAACCTGTAAGCAAGTCCCCAATTAAATGTTTTCTTTTATTAGACTTGCCTTGGTCATGGTGTCTCTTCACAGTAATAGACCAGTGATTAAGACAAATTAATTTCATGTTTTTCACAAGGAAGGTAACTAAATCTGTGATCTGCGTGAAAGACCATTATATGAAAACACTGCAATCATCTCTCAGCTCTGAACATTCTGTTTGTAAAGTGTGCATATTTCCTCTAAATATTTTATTTTCTTGGACCTTGAACTTAGTCATAAAGGAATGCAAATTTGCCTGTGCATGCGTTTGTGAGAGTGGACTGCAAACAACCCACAACTGTGATGTACAAGTGCTTTACATTGGTTTCTTCAATATGTCCCGAGTACTTGAATCAGCAGTTTCTCTTGATTACCTGGTCCCTCTACCCACTTTCTCGTGTGCTGCTCATATGCCTCACTTGCACACTTGTACCCCACATTGTTCTTTTCATTAAATTTACTCTTATCTGATAAAGGCTTTATTTTAAAACAATGACTTCATTTTCATTAAAACAAACCAGAAAACCAATTATCTAAATACCCTGGGTTTTGTTATTGCTTTTCTTAATTCCCAACGTTAAGCTTTTGTTTGAGCTCTGAACAATCTGTATAATAGTGTATGTGCATAAAATATTTTAAAAGCTTTTAAAGGCACATCTGTATAAAAGATGGAGGATAAATAAAATTATTATGTAAAAGAACACAGTTAATATCAAATTCATTGGGAATGTACTTAGCAATATACGATTTGCATATAAACAACTTACAAATCATATATATTTTTTCAACTAAAAATGACCAAAGCAAGGTCTGAATATAAAAACTCTACAAAGAGGGAGAATTTATAATGGACATGGTCAAAGTTGTACTCACTTCCCCCTTTCATACGGTCAGTTACACCTGAAGTTCCCACTCTTCTTTCACATTTAATGTAATTAAAGTTAATTTAGAATTAACTAAGTAGCATTAAGGTTCTTCTAGTTGGGGTTCTCTATCTCCTATTTCTTGGCTGTAAACATTAATGTCTAATCCCAATGTTCTATGTTCTTCCCAGCCCTCCTCTTGACATACAATCATCTTCTGTGCCACAGCATCAATAAACACAATATGTAACTTTTCCCCTATTCAACATACATGCACCTTTACTCTGCTGAAAGCCAACTCATCTTTACATCTCTATTCCTCAGAGATCACCTGCTTCAGAAGGATTCTTAGAACATACAGCAGTTCTTTCAAGTTGGATTAGGTATGAGATCTACTTGAGGGTTCTAATTTCATTCCCATTGTGCTGATAAATTACTCTTAGGACCTTAGAAAACAACAGGTTTATTTCAGCTACAGATACTGGTTATATTCCATCATTGTGGGGAAGTCAAGACATCAAATGCACAGTCGAGAGTGGAGAGAAATGATGGTACACAAGCTTATTGCAGGCTCACTTGTTATCAGCCCAGCTTCTCCATTCTTATCCAGTTCATTAAACACTCAAAAAGGAATTGAGCTTCCAAAAGTGGTCTGGGTGCACCCATGTAAGTTTACTTAATGAAAGCATTGCCATAGACCTGTCCAAAGGGCAGCCTAATGTTGACCGTCTCTTATTGAGATTCTCTTCCCAAATAATTCTAGGTTTTCCCAGTTGACATTTAAAGCTGATCATCATACTAATCAATTGTAATATTGATCTTAGTGCATGACTATATTTCATTATTTTTTGTATTTAAGAATAAGAAAAATGTGGGATCCTCAGTTTGTTAATCTTCTGGGAATTCTTTTATAAAGATACTTCTAGGTCTCTCTGCACTTGGACTCTAATTTAGGCCATGTGACTTACTTCAGACAATAGGTTTTAAAGGTACAACCAAAGACTTGAAAGAGCTTGCATATTGAGAGTACGTGTGTGTGTGTGTGTGTGTGTGTGTGTGTGTGTGTGTGTGTGTGTGTGTGTACATTTGCATTATTCCAGTGCAGGGAAAATTGTATGTGCCACTTGCAGGAGGATGACAGATGGGTGGAGCAAAGCCTTCTCACACCATCATCTTAGGCACAGCCATCTTATGCTGAACTAAATTATCTTAATTATGCAGTACTACTGCAGGAATAAATAACCAACATGGCTGATTTACCTCTCTGCTCTAATTTTTTTTTGAGTGAAGTATTGATGCCTGATTATCTTTCCTCAGTACCCTGGATAGTGGATGACCTCATATGCTTTGATTACACTGAACTTAGGAATGATATTTGTCCCATTTCCAAAAGAAGTAAATTACATAATCTGTTTTTAATAGGTATCCAATGCACTTGTTTCTGTAGTTAAAGGAATTTTAAGAAAAATGAAGATAGGAATAGAGAATATATAACGTCTCTGGGCCAATCAATATATGCAAATGACTAATTCACCTGACTCTGTAAGTCATCTTCTGTGTATTTAAAGACAATAAAAATGTTTGGCTTAGTCATCTTTCAGTAATATAACCTGCGTTCTCTGAAATTGCTTGAACTGAGCCTAGGTACAGAGACTATGGCAGTCAATGGGACACCATCACATTCACATTATCCTCTTTGCTTTATATATTTTGTGCTGTGGGCAATTCTTAAAATGCCACTTCAATATATATATATATATATAATCTTTGATTATATACTTCATAAATATCATTTCTCAAGTACATTTTTATTATAACATTATCTAAACTTTTTCAAGTTTCAGCTGCAACCGAATATAGCGACTCCCTAATTTTCTATAAACAGTGAAAATCACACATTCAAGATATAGTCATGGGGAGATTAGGATTTCTAGAATGTTTGAGTTCAGACCCAGTCAGAAACCACTTCTTCAAGCTCTGAAAGAATCGATCTGTGTAAGGATATGTCTCTAAGCTGCTTCCAAAAGTAATAAACATCAAGCTTACAGACAAGAGTGGAAACGGAATGGCTTCGCTTTTCTTCCAAGGGATTTAATTTATTTTTAATATCACAGGTGGCTTCAGGCGCATTGAAATCATCTGTCACTCTGAACTTAAATCACATGCTCTCACTTCTCAAATACTCTTTGATCAGCCTACCAGTAAATCACACTCTACTCACTTCATCATAAACTCCAGTGTACAGATATAATCAGAGCATTGCAAGTTGCTCAAGAGAGTGAGGATTACAGCCATTTAAAGGATGATAAAGGAGCCCGGAGAGATGCTCAGTGCTTAGGAATTCAGGCTGTTGTTTCAGATGATCTGAGTTTGGTTCCCAGCACCTATGTACAACAGGTCACAACGCTTGGGAGTCCAATTCCAAAGGATCCAAGCCTTGCTTCTGACATCCATGGATACTGCACTCGTGTGTGTGTGTGTGTGTGTGTGTGTGTGTGTGTGTGTGTGTGTGTGTATTACCATTTATTTTAGTGTAAGCACACATAACGCTTACACTAAAATAAATGGTAAAGGGTGATAGAGGTACAAAGGGTGCAAATGTTAACCCCAGCACTCAGTGTCTAATGCTTATTGAATCTTCCTAATACCAATTATAGTTATTTTAGCTGTTATAAGGCATAAAGTCTAAAGCCAATGCTAAATTTTATGTAATTTAAATGTCATTGGTGAATTGTTTAACTCTCTTTATATTTTAAGTTGTCTGCTTTTTTAATATATAAATCTACGGTTTATTTAATCTATGATTCCATAATTTTAAGTAAATAAGCTTATGTTTAGGTTGTCCATATATACATATGTATATATATGAAATTCAAAAAACAAATATTTATAATAGTTTATATCTACTGACTCATATTTGTCTTGTTAATAGCTTTTTATAGTTTATACAATTTCCGAAAGAGTCACTGAGTGTATTCCACATTCCTAGCTTATATTAAAAAAAACTAATAGGAAGACTAATTTTATTCTAATAGAATATTTTATTGCTTCCGATTCAATCTAACAATTCGATAGATTAAAAGAGATGCCAATTCTTAAATGAAGATCAAATACCGAAAGGTTCTCCAATGTGTCCTAGAGTTCTATATAGGTTTATATTACAAATTTAACTATAACTCAAAGCTGGGCGAATGTGGAACACAGCCTTATGGTGCTTATGTAAGCCAGAGAGATGCTTCATACTACAAACTAAAGCCTATTGTCCTCCACAGATGCCTTATACTTCTCTAGCTCTGACGTAGTATTAGAATGCTTTTTTTTGTTTGTTTGTTTGTTTTAGGTTTTTGTCTTTGTTGTCTGTGGGAGTTTTTCAATCACTATTTGAGTCAGTTCTTTTGAGCACAATAAATGATAACTGTTTTGTAAGTAATTGGTGACAAGGGCGGGTGGGAGGACCAAGTAAGATGCTGGGTGCTATACTCTGTCAATCTCTGCCTGTTCTCTTAAAATAGTCTCTAACTGAATTTGGCACTAGGGACAGAGGTCTTTCTGTCTCTGTCCCTCACAGCCCTGAGGTTTCTGACATGAGTGACTCTATCAGGGTTTTGATATGAGTACCAGGAATTTGAACTCAGATCTTCAGGCTTGTTCCACAACCAAGTACTAATACCCATCCTTACACTTATAATTTTTTTTTTGTAAACATAAAAATGGAGGGCTTGTCCAGGTGTGCTGCCTTGGTTTGATATCAACTCGACACAGGCTAGGATGATCTGAGAAGAGAGACTCTCAAGTAAGAAAATGTCACCGTAAGATTTGCCTGTAGTTAAAGACTGTGGTGTGTTTTCTTGATGGGGTGATACGGGAGGGCCCAGCATCTGGGGATATATCTACCTCTGGAAAGGAGATCCTGAGATGTATGATAGAACAGGTTGAGCAAACCATAGGGGCAAACAAGGCTTCCTCGATGGCCTCTGTTTTATTTCTTCCCTCTAGATCCCCGCCATGGTAAAATCCTTGCTTAGTCTTCCTCACTGATGGACTAGTACCTGGATGTTTAAGATAAAATAATTCCTTTCTTTTGGTCTTGATGCTTTATGACAACAATACAAGTCCCAACTGGGATCCCAGGTGAGAATTCCACATCCTCTCTTCTAGGCCCCATTGAATAGTAAATAGCCGTCTGTCTATACTGCCAGTGTGCTAAATGGGACTGAGAAGTTGGCTGCCCAACATGTGCATCTTTGAATTGCTGTAGAATAATCAGCAAGAGACACCACTTTCTGTTTACTTGAAATTACAATGGCATTTTTCATGTGAAATGAACTATTTTCAGGACATGTATTAGAAGACAATGCTTCATTACACCCCAATTGAAGGGATACGTGATATTTTCTTGTCATTTCCTCATAAATATTTCTCTTCCATTCGGGTGATATTCTTCATACAGTTTTATTAAAGTGAATAACAATACAAAGGTTCTAGAAATCTCAAAACAATTTTGCTTATACCTTTGATGCTTTATTTTCCAAGGCCGACCTTGTCCATGCCTGGGATTTCACACTAGGCCATGACACTCTGCTTGCAGCTCTTTCGTCACGAGCAATAGTCACTGGAAGTGGTGGAATTTTCTGCCGTATTTTAGTTGTAGTTACAATGATTTTCAAATGAGTTAATTTGATAAATAGGGAACGTTTATTACAAGGATTTATTTAGACCTCAAGTTTAACTAGAGATATTAAACACTGTCTGTCAGAAGAAACTAGTGCTTTCTGGATCATAGCCCTAACCTAAGTTTGTTTGATCCCTTCATGTCTTGATTGAAAATAAATTGCAGGGGCTGGAGAGATGGCTTAGTAGTAAAGTTACATTTGCTACACTTGCCCAGGAACTGGCTTTGATTTCCAGCATTCATGTTGGAGAACACACAACCATTTTAACTCTAGTTTCCTAAAATAAAAAGCCTTCTTTTTGCTTTGATAGAAACCTGTACTCATATATACAAATTTTACATTAAGTTCATAAGTAAAAATAAAATGAACTGCTATATTCTGAGAGGAGAATCTGAGTAGAGTTCAATAAACAGTAAAGTACAGAGACATGGGCAGCTTTGATAGTAAACTTGAGATAGCATAGCACCCTCAGGCTGATAGAGCAAGGATCTATTTCCACAGTAGGACTCAAAGGATTAGACTCGGAAGCATAAACTCTATGAAGAAGTGATGGGAAAATAGGCCTGGCAGGTACATTTAGTTCTTCACACCTCAAAACCAGAAATTCACCTTCCTGGAAGGTTTGTTGAAATGTTATTCCATTGTCATATCTTCTATCATAAGAGGGAAAGGCTATTTGCCCTGATAAAATTGTAGGATTTAATTTAAATCATTTGAATAGTCCAAGATAATAACCCCCAAAATATATAATTTATTATATATCAAAGAATACCTTTAACAATGTAACATGACAAACCCTCAGCTTCTAAGACATGGTTCTCTTTCCAGAGGTCATTATTCTGGTTACAATAGTTCTGAATGTATGAAGTCATTAAGAGGATTAAATGAAATGAAACAAGTTGAATGGCCAGTCTAGAACTCTGAAAGAACTAGATTATTAATACATGTGGAAGTCTTAATAATGCAAAAAAATGTTTGGAACAGAACCGTTAGCTGACTTGTGTATAGTTTCGAAAAAATAAAGTGGATTTTTTATTTGCTTGCTCAGCTGTTTTTGGTTTTGAACCAGAACATCTCATTCTTTGTTTTAGAGGTTGAAATGTCGTAAAAAGTGATGTTTTCCTTAGGGTGCTGATAAATGTAAATTGCCCAGAAACCAACCTAAAAGCACTGTACAAAGTACTTGGAAGTTTCACTGTAACTATGCAAATCTCAAAGCAGAGACTTGGTCTAACCTACTTCTCTTCAGTGTTTAGTGTAAGAGTTAGCACATAAATGGGGCAGAATACAGTGGTAAATACAAGAATATGTAGGGAGTGAGCTAGCAATGAGTAAAACCGAGGGATGACAGATTGGGAAAGTTTAGGAAGTGTAGCAATAGGAAAGGGAAAGGGGAGTGTGATGTTTCACTTTAAGTTTCAACTTGTCACAGTCTACAGTCCACTGAAAAGTGTCAGTGAGTAATAGTCTAGCTATTAGGTAAACCTAGGTAGGATATTGCTTTTTAATTTGTTACTTGAGGCAAGAAGAGTCAGCTCACTATGGGTGGTACCATTCTCTAGATTTGGGTGTGAGACAGTGCAAACGTAGGCAATGTTTCTTGAGTACTAGGCATTCATATATTTGTTTTCTGTTCTTGATGGTGTGTGTGTAACTAGTTATGTTAAATTCCTGCCACCTTGACTTCTAACCCCAATAAACTCTTTTCTCCCAAGTTGCTTGTTTTGAGAGTATTTTTATCTTACACTAGCAGAAATGAAAGGAGGTCAAGGGGCTATTCCTTGAGATTGTTAATATCTCTGCCCCAAATTACTTCCAACTTTGAGTTACAGGTTGCATGATACAAATACTTCTACTGCAATGGAAATATTAACAATATTAATATTGTTGTTGTTATTTTGAGACAGGGTTTCTAAACTGTGTAGCCATAACAACCCTGGAATTCACTAGTAGACCAGAGAACTGCCTGTGACTGGATTCTTGGATTAAAGGCATGTGCCACCATGTTCAGTCATATTATTTTAAAAAGATGTTTGCTGACTACAGTCTGAAGGCAAAAGTCTGAAATAAAGCAGGCCACTGATCATGAAAAACTGAAATTTAAATCAGGCATGTGGTTTTCATGAAGGGAGAAAGAAAGCCATCAGTCTTTACATACTGTGTGAATTGTAGCCAAAGAAAGGGACATAGGACAATACAAGTTTATGGGATAGACATATTAGTGAAATGAACTATTTAAGGAATATGCATAATAATAAATACAATGGAAATTCTTTGTATTGAATGGCTTATTTGGATTATTTCTTTGAGGGAAGTGCCAAGTTTTTAAATATTTATTTTTAACTTTCTAATACCAAAGCATATTTATAAACAAAACTAAAGTGTATCACTGACATTCAAAACTAAATGGTATACTGGACACAGAATATGGTTCTTTTTTAAAAGGGTGCATTTATTCTGGGGAAGTAGATAAATGGGCACAGGCCTGATACCTGAGTTCCATTCCCAGAACCCATCAGGTAGAAGGAAAGGTTCAGATTAGGTCATCGTCCTGTAACCTTCTTCAAACATACATGCTTTTTTCCACACAAACATAAAAGAGGGGAAATAAACAGTTGTTATATTTGTAAATACATACATTTTATGCTAATATATTGTGTATTAGATTTCAATAATGTATGTCCCTTAATTATGCAAAAATTTAAATTTTTATCCCCATTCATAAACATGGTCAAGAAGAGCACAAGAATATAAGTTTGAACTGATAAAAAATGGATAGAGACTGTACCAAGGCAGCAAACAGCCTACCTTTTATAAGCGTGAGCTCTACAGTCATAGATTCAAAACAGATAGGTGGAAAATATTTAGCTAAGTATTACAGTTTTATTGTAATCCATAGGATCTCTATCATTTTGGATAATTTTTCTTTTTACATTTCAAGTGTTATTCCCTTTCACGGTTTGTCTTCCATAAACCCCTATTCCATACCCTTCCCTCTTCTATGCAGGTGTTCTGACACCCAAACACCCACCCCTTCCCACCTCCCCAACCTGACTTTTCCCTACATTGGGGGTCCAGCAATAACAGAACCAAGGGCTTCTCCTTCCATTGATGTACAACAAGGGCATCCTCTGCTATGTATGCAGCTGGAGGTATGGGCCTGTCCATGTGTACCCTTTGGGTGGGAGCTCTGGTTGGTTGGCATTGTTTTTCTTATGGGGTTGCAAGCCCCTTTAGCTCCTTCAATCCTTTTTCTACCTCCTCCAATGGGAACCTCTTTCTCAGTTCAGTTATTGGCTCTGAGCATCTGCCTCTGTATCTGTCATGCTCTGGCAGAGCCCCTCAGGAGACAGCTATATCAGAAATATAGGATAAAATAACTGCATGCGTTTATTTTATATAAGTTATAACATATAGTCTAATGATTATTTAAAATATAACAGCATATTACTATTACAAAATGTTTAAGGTGCATGTTCATGTCCACATGCACGTGTTGACATAATAGTGGCACATGGACATGTGTTAATTATAGAACAACTTTCCCTGATAGTCCTTGCCTTCCACCTTACTTGTGAAACAGTCTCTTGTTCACAGTTGTATGCATCAACATGTGTCAGGTTTAGTCCTTTGATTTCCATGGATTTTCCTGACTTTGCTTCCATCTCACTGTGAGAGTGTTGGGATTAGACAGATGAGTATATGAAGCATTGAAGCTTCTTAGGGCCCTTAAACCAATGCCCAGTGACATGTCAGGACAACCACAACATTCTTTTTGCTAATCGAAGTCAGTTTATCCTAATCTATCCCAATGTGCTTATGTGAATCTCGGAGTCTGGATTCATTGGAATAATGATCATTTTATAACTGCCGATCTCTTTTTGACCTTGGTCATTCTAAGGCTACAAACAAATTTCTAGCTAGATTATGTTTAATCAGTGTATGCTAAGATCTCTACAGTTGTGTTTTCTCATCCATTGTCTTCATCCATCTTACATGCAACTCATTAATGGTTCCCCGAAATGGATTAGTTTTTGCTTTTCTTTTCTTTTCCAAATTATGTTCAGGTATCTTTCAAAAAGTTTCCTCAAGGAATTTTATGAAAACTAAATGATACAATAAAATATCTAAGTAATCACACTTCAAGTTGTTGCTTTATGTGTGTCTAAGTTTGCCTGACGCGTAACAGACAACAAGAAAAAATGAGAACTTACACTTAGAAAGATTTACATTTATTTTCAGTTATATGAATGTGTCAGGATTGCTATTAAGTGTGATGTAATGCTTTTGAAGGCGAGACGAAGTCTGGCTTCCATGGAGGTAGAGTCCTAGATGGCTGTGAATTGGTCAATGTGACCGCAAGGTAAGACATGTTTTTATCTTCCAGAGGAGCAACAAACATTCATAAGTGCTGAGCCATCTCTTCAGACCTCAAGTATCAGTGTCTTACAGAACTTTTATCATTCATAAGTTTTAACAACTACCAGAAGATAAATTCTTCGCAAGGAACTATGCTTTGTAATGTTTAAAGAAAACCATGCTAAGTTAATTCTTTCAGTAGCTACAATCAAGCATAATTTGAAATTTTCATATCAGTCTCTTTATCATTATAGTAAGTAGCTTGGGCAGCTGATAACTGCCTCTGCTACTTCTCAGACCCATTTGATCAGTAATCATTGCCTCCTCTAGAGCCAGCCCTTCATTTCCGTTGGTGCTGCCTTAGATACAAAATGCACCACTCTTAACGTTTTCCAAAGCACACAAGAGCTCTGTAAGGCAATGCCTTTTATGTGTGTTTAAGTGATCTTAATGATGAAAGAAAATAATTTAATTTCCCACCCATGTGCCAAGAATGTTTCCTTAAAGGCACTTAGGAACACTGAAACACGCATTCTTGACAATTCTGCAGAACTTAGTTGAGGCTTAAGACTAATTCCATACCAGAAAATTATCTCCTTTGTGTAAAACAGAAAACGATAAATGGCAACTTCCTACATTTTTAAGTAGAGAAAATTATTTCTCAGCTTTGCTTGCCTGATGTCTAAAAGTATCTCTAACTATATTGAACAGGAGAATGAGCAGAGTATTTTGAAACAAGTTTTCAAACCTAATAATTTTTCTGATTCTCATTGCTTTATTTTCTATATTATTACATTAATTTTAGCATCTTTATTAACTTGAGTATTCCTTATTTACATTCCGATTGTTATTCCCCTTCCCGGTTTCCAGGCCTACATCCCCCTAACCCCTCCCCCTGCCCTTCTGTATGGGTGTTCCCCTCCCCATCCTCCCCCATTACTGCCCTCTCCCCAACAATCACTTTCACTGGGGGTTCAGTCTTAGCAGGACTCAGGACTTCCCCTTCTACTGGTGCTCTTACTAGGCTATTCATTGCTACCTATGAGGTTGAAGCCCAGGGTCAGTCCATGTATAGTCTTTGGGTAGTGGCTTAGTCCCTGGAAGCTCTGGTTGGTTGGCATTGTTCATACATTAATTTTTTTAAACATGTGTGCCTCCTTACTTTCTGGGCTGCTTTCATGTGAGACATGATTAGAGTTCTACATCTTGTCTTCTTATGAAGAATCATTTAAAAGGGAATTAAGACATATTTTGTTTGTAAGTTAAATATATCAAAAAATATTCACAATTACATCATTTTTAAAAATTGGATATTTTTATTTATTTACATTTCAAATGCTATCCCCTTTTCCAGTTTCCTCTCCAGAAAACCCCAATCCCATCTTCCTCCCCTTGCTTCTATGAGGGTGCTCCTCAATCCACCCACCCACTCCTGCCTCCCAGCCCTGGCTTCCCCCACACTGGACATCGAGCATAACATCATTTTTATAGCTCATTAATAAATAAATAAATGGAAGGATACAAAATTCTCAAAACAATCACAAACCAATATTTTACATTCATGAGAATATACACCACCTCAAGTATGAGGGAGTTTTTAATAGATTTAAAAATATTCTATAGATATTCCTTGAAGACTTCACTTAATTTACTATTGAATTTGTACTGCTGTGCATACACTATAATATTAATATTACATACATTATTGTTTATTTACAGGTACGCGTAAAATTACCCATATGTATAATTAGTTAATTGAGTCGATGGTTTGTTTACATTTATTTGATGTCCAAGACTGTTATTTATGGCAGGAATAAGAAATTCAGGTAAGAGGCAAGTAGATCTCTGAGATTGAGGCTAGCCTGGTCTACAAAGCAAATTCTGGGATAGTTAGGGCTAGCCAGAGGAACCATGTCTTGAAAACAAAACAAAATAAAAAAAAAAAAAACAAAAAACAAACAAATAAAAGCCCTAAAAGACAAAAGAACCAAAACCAAATCCAAAACAAAACAAAAACTAAAAAGAAATTAAATTAGCCAGTGCTGCCTTCCTTTAAGTTTATTCTATAAAATAGATGTTCACACTGAAGTGTTGCTTCAGATTGACTACTGTGTATGTGTCTATGTGTCTATCTATGTGGCTATGTGTCTATGTGTCTGTTTGTATGATTGAGACTGAGGAGGCCAGAGACGTATTTAATCCCATTGACCTTAAGGACAGGTAGTTGTGAACAAGCTAATGTGGGAGCTGGGAAGCAATTGTGAGTTTTGTTATGTGAACAGGCAAGCCAGCCTTCTAGCCTCAGCTTCTACTTCATTAATTTCTCATAATAACATGTGCTTGAAAAACTATGTATCTCTTGGGAGTTGTTTTTGTCACTTATGATTGCTTTTTAACCACTTTAGATTTCAATAAATCTTTGAAATATTTGATAGATAACCATGGAAGGCTAAACCAGGAACCTACAGGTTTGCATTGTTATATATGATGATACATGGGAGGGGAGGGTATCTACATGAATTCAGAAGTGGTATTAAGTTTTTAATCTATTCCTGCTGGTAGACGATAAGAGGAAGTCCGGGAGATTGATGAGAAGTTGCTGTTTACCCACTCATGCATTGTTGGTGTGTAAGCAGGGTGTGGGAGACTTCTTTTCAGCCTCATTAAACAAGTTAATCATAGAAATCAGAAGGAAAATTCTAGACAGTGTGGAGAGCACTTAAATTTAAACAATGCATTTTTATGGCTAAGATATAAAGAGATGTGGCTATGTTCAGGTGTCAATCAAAAGACATTGCCATCATTAAATCTACTGTGAATAAATAGAAAACTAAAAGAACATTTCTCTAGTTTTACTACTGTTGCTGAGATTAAAAGTACTCTGACAAAGGACAAATAATTAAGAACAGGGCTAGAGAGAAATCTTAATACTTAAGAACATGCACTGCTCTTCCAGGGTCCAAGGGTTCCATTACCAGCATCTTTGTGGAGTACCTCATGACCCGGCTCCAGGTGATCCAGTACCCACTGCTGAACTCAACATACTTTTTCACACACAGGGTAGTTTTCCCTCTAACACATATACACACATAACAGCAATGAAATAAAATTTTAGAAATAAGACAATTAGTAGAGAGTTTATATTAGGTCAAAATTGCAGGGTATGTTCTATCATATACTCAAGGCAATAGGAACTTAAAGAGGCACATCACATCCACTGTTAAGAACACACAAAGTGAGTTTGCGAAAGCATGCAAAATTAGTGAAGTCCTTTCTCTCGACTATTATATGGCACAAGGCCACAAATCATGCAATAGTGACAACTGCTTTCAGATTGATTTTATCAAATCATCCAAGCAATCAAACTGATCCCCACAGATATGCCCACAGTTCAGCTTGATCTAGAGAGTCTCAAAGTCATATATGTGTATCTATATATGTGCACATACATAGATATTCATAATGTGCCGAAGATTATCAATCAGCTATGAAAATCATTCCTTAGAATTAAAATGTTGCAACAGATTTGAAAATGATATGAATATCACCTCTGCAAAATCTCATTGTGGTACTTTTTGAATAGAAGTGGCAAAAGTCTGTCTAGTCAAAGACAACTCAGTGTACATTTAGTGAGTTCACAGCAATGATCTCAGCATGGCTGGATGAGGTTAGTTACTCCAACCCTTACTAAATGCCCCATTCGACTTTCATAAGCATCAGTTATAAGAAAGAATATACGTCTGAGAAAAGGTATGGGGAGCCATGGGGTAATGAGAGGGAAGAGGTGGAGATGTCAACCCCATGCTAAGAATTTCAATGACATCTTTGGATCTAATTCATCAACACATCGTGTTTTCATTTTCTTTATTTCAGTTTATGTTCTCAGTTTCCTAACTGACCCATTGGATCTTTTTTATTATTATTATTATTATTAACTTGAGTGTTTCTTATATACATTTCGAGTGTTATTCCCTTTCCCGGTTTCCGGGCAAACATCCCCCCCCCCCCTCCTTCCTTATGGGTGTTCCCTCCCACCGTCCCCCATTGCTGCCCTCCCCCAATAATCACGTTCGCTGGGGGTTCTCTCTTGGCAGGACCAAGGGCTTCCCCTTCCACTGGTGATCTTACTAGACTATTCATTGCTACCTATGAGGTCAGAGTCCAGGGTCAGTCCATGTATAGTCTTTAGGTAGTGGCTTAGTCCCTGGAAGCTCTGGTTGCTTGGCATTGTTGTACATATGGGGTCTCGAGCCCCTTCAAGCTCTTTAAACATTTTATTTGGTTTCAAAGATATGAAAGTTTTTCTCGCTGTATTCTCTGGCTCATTTTCATTTAATCCTAATGTGTTCAGAAAAAATTCTTCCTATGCTTCTATACACATCAGATTTACTAAGATTTCTTTTATTTTGGAGATGGTGAAATTGAGTGTTCTGTTGATGTCAGCCAGGCTAGGCGTTTTTATACTCTTGTTCCCATTCTTTTATCCTTATATATTTTCACTATGTTCTGTAAGCTACTGAAAAATGGAACCTTCAACCCCCCTGTTACTCCTCATGGAATTACTTTCATTTTTAATGTGAGATGTTTACAGTTATCAGGAGCATGAACTTTCACAATGAATTCCCTGTTTAGCACTGTTAGTACTTGTTTGAAATGTACTTTACCTAATAAGCAGAGCTCATCCAGTTTTCTTAGGTTAAATGTTAGCAACAAAGCCTTTTATTCCACTTTCTTGATTTAAACTTACATGTTTACTTATATTTAATTTTTCTAGTGTATAGAGTCAAGTACTGTTTTAGTTTGTTTAGTTTATTATATTACATGTAATATAAGTATTGGTCTAATCATGGTATAGTATTTTTTCATGTTGATTTTTGGCTCTTATTTCTTATTTTAAATTGTAATTCAAATTTTGTCATCTTTATTATAATAGAAATTTTGGCTCACTCTATTGTTACCTTGGGTTATTTTTGTAACTGATTGGCCTAGAGTTGACTTGACAATATCTAGTAAAATTTAGTCTCAAAGATAAAATTCAAAAATTAACAATAAGAGGAAAAATATGAAAATCAAATAAACTTTTACAAAGCACTACTTGATCTGTGTCCTTTTGGCTCTTGTGTCATTATTTTCGTGTGCTTCTTTTTTATACTAATGTTATAAAGCCTACAAAATATTTTAGCTACCTGAAATATTTAGTCATAGATGATAGAAGATTAAGTGAAGACACATTTACGTTGTTTGGGTGTCTTGAGTTTGCCTGTGAAAATCTTTTCCATCTGGCATTATTTCCTTTTGGAAAAAATGCTTCCATATTTGATCTTGTCAGGGTGTCTGGCTAAGGGTCCATTGTGATTTGTACTGAAAGATGCTGTTTCTCCTTTAGAACTGTTTTCACTCAGGCTACACCTCAAAGTCGACAGGCTTGGTTTTTCTGGCAATTGTTTTTGTTCAGGAATTTCAAGGTGTGATTCACCTGCCTCCTGACACAGATTCCTGAGATGTATCTACTGGTTTGTTCCCCTCTGCAACATATATTCATACTATACATAAACATATATTTAGGGTTAATATTTAAGGTTTTTTTTTTACAATTTTTATTCTTGCGAATTTAACGTGACCTTAGTTACCCCAATTCCTCACTAATTTAAACGATTTAAATATATTATATGTAGACATCATTTTCTTTTCTTCATTTGTAATTAAACTGTATTAAACCTTTTGATTTTGCAAGTTTGTATTTTGATTGTGTTTAGAAACCTTTGATATATATACTTATCAAAGATATTTCCAATCCTCATTTTTCTGCCCTTTAGAGCTTCAAAATACACAGGTATTCACAGCTGCTTGCAGGTGGAGTATCCCAGAGTTCTGTTCTCTGCCTAATCCTTTCCAGTCTTTTCTCTATGTGTTTCTCCTTTATACAGATTAAATAACCTTTACACAGGTGTTTATCTGCTCTGTCCTGAAATTGTGCTGTTAATACAAAACAGTATTTTATTCTTTAGTTTGCTTTCATAGCTGTGTATCCTATACTTTTGTTGTGGCATTAATGGAGATATTCTAACTGATTTTTCCATAGTGTGCATTATAAATCTGCTTCCTTTTTATTCCTGGAAAGGTTTTAGTAAACACCACAGAATCTGGACACTGAATATTATTGCACTCATATGACTATCATTATAAGACCTTCTAAGATGATGCAAAAGGTATTTGGAAGGGTCTTGCTCTGTACCTTTTGCTAATCATACTACTGTTCACATCTGGTTTTGTCTCACTGTTGAGGTACAATGTTCTGAGGACGTCAGTCAGTGCTGTATAATGTAAGTAGAATTGTTCTTACCTGCCTAATAATTTCAGTTTCTTTTTTCTCTTTTATTTTCCTCTGGTGTGTGTGTGTGTGTGTGTGTGTGTGTGTGTGTGTGTGTGTGTGTGTGTGTGTGTGTACACTCATCCATATGTGCACACATGGAAGACAGATGATAATATCCGGTTGTCTCCCTCATTTAAACACCTTACTTTTTAAGATGGTCTCTCAGTGAACACAAAGCTCACAGATTCAACCAAACTGATGGCTCATTTGTCCTCCACCATCTTTCTATCTCTGACTCTCATCTTTAGCAGCAGGGTTACCAACTCATACTCACATTGCCTGGCATTCAGTCATGTATAAAAGCGCTAAGGATCTAAACTGAGATTTTCATGTTTGCTCAAAAAAAACACCTCCCTTTACCCTCTGACAGTTTCTTTATGTGAAAACCACTGAAGTCTTCTGCCCATGGACTCCTCACTGTACCACACTATGTACTGTACAGCATCACTCAGCCTGCACCTTCCATGACTTGGGGTTATATCTAGAACATTCTCTGAGTGCCATGTCCTATGTTTCTCTAGTCAGTAAGCTCAAGCAATCTCACAATTCATTAAATCCCCTTTCTTTTTTTTCTTCTTTTTTTTATGGTGAAATAAAAGTGTATATTTAGAATTAGCCATCTGGACTCACTTTAGATGATCCCAATCTTGTTGGCAACATCTAGAGCATCATAGTTAGGAGCCAAGCGAAGAGACGCCTTCTTCTACCAGTCAGGCCATATCAGGGGATTTACTTTGGGCACATCAGTGTCATAGAGTTTCTTCAAGGTCTGTTTGATCTGGTGCTTGTTGGCCTTGACAACCACAATGAACACAAGCGTGCTGTTGTCCTCTATTTTCTTCATGGCTGACTCAGTGGTCAGTGGGAATTTGATGATAGCATGGTGGTCAAGTTTCTTTCTCCTGGGTGCACTCTTTCGAAGATATTTTGGCTGTCTCTGGAGCGGCAGAGTCTTGGGCAGCCGGAAAGTGGGTGACATTCAGATCTCCTTCTTTTTGTGGCTGTGAACACCTTTCAGCACTGCCTTCTTAGCTTTCAAGGCCTTCGTTTTGGCTTCGGCTTTGGGAAGGGGTAGGAGCTTCCTTCTTTGCTTTGGTGCCATCTTGGTGAAAAGGCTCAATCCCCTTTCCTTCTCAGAATTACTGCCCTTTACTGGCTAATGTTTAGTGTCTTACAGAGCATTTTTGCTACATTTTTTAAAAGTATGTTGCATTGTCTTTTATTTTGTCTTGTTTTCAGTTAGATTAGAGATGTTGGTAAAGATGATCCCTATTAATCATCCTGAGGTTGAGGTATGCAGGCATCAAAAGGTGAATTGACCCTGGGTAATATTTAATCTCCCAAGTTTGGTCTCAGTTGTAAGAGTAAGTTCCCAGCTGTGAATAAATATAGAAATGCTTGCACAACAATCAATTTATTATTTCACAATACAACTTCAGTAAGTAGTGGTGTCATCGAAATCATTTAATACACAGTTGCTAGACACAAAGAATTTACTTAACTTTTAAATTTGAAGTGTTTAGTGTATACATGGTATTTGCCAGTCCCTTGTAGCTTACATTTTTCCAAGAGCATTTCCCAGTCTATTGTCTAGAAAATATCACTATGAACAACAAATCTTCCCCAGTGTATATTTGAAAGAAAAGTAAGGTTTCAAATACCACCTAGATGCTATAAAACTCTTAGTCCTTGTCTGCTCTCTTAGCTTTGATTATTCAGCCAATATTTCTAGCATGCTTAATGATTGTGATGTCTAGTTTTTAATTTTTAATTTTACAACCTAGAATCACCTGAGAAGGAGGCTTAGTTGAGGAATTGTCTAACCAGGTTGTCTGGAGGCATGCCTGTGAAGGATTGTCTTGATGGGTAATTGAGTTAAGAAACTCACTCTTTGTGTGCATGGCACCATTATATGAACTGGGCTTTGAACATTGTGTGGATGAAGAAAGCTAGATGTGCATAGTGCCAAACAAGCTTCTATTTCTGCTCTTAACTGTGAACATTTTATGACTATCTATGTTGTATTCTTGCCTTTGACTCTCCCACTCAGTGATGGGCTGTAACCAGGTTGTAAGCTGAATAAACTTCTTTCTGCTCTGAAGCTGTTTCATATCAGGAGAATTCATCACAGAAACAGAAATAGAACTGGAATAATTAGCAAAGCTGAAAAGCTAACTAGAGTTTTCTCAGGTTGATTATATCTAATCAGGATGTATTTCCAATCTCATTAATTAATATTTTCCTCACCTCTGTTGACTTTCAAAGATCTCAATGGAAGGAAACAGTAAAGTCCCTGAATCATGTCTTTCTGTGTTAGTTAGTCAATTTCCTACATGAAGATTGAATAATCAACCACAAAAGCTTCACAGATCTGTACTTCAGATGTCACTGGATGAAAGGTAGAAATGTGGAGACTATTTTTCTGCTTGTGTTTTTTATTTGTAAAATAATATTATTTAATTTGTATTGGTATACACACACACACACACACACACACACACACACACACACACACTATTAATGCAGGTGCTTAAAGCACCAAGGATGGGGCATCAAATTCTCTTAACTGGAGTTCTAGTTGGTTGAAAGTTACCCAACATGGTGCTCTGAACAGAAATATGGTCCTCTACTGGAGCAGCCACTGCTTTTAACCACTGAACATCTCTCCAGCCCCTGTTTATCCCCTTTTCAACATAGCCACAGTCGGATAAATCTTTACAAAAGCTCTGAAAAGTAGTTTAGGCTTTATTTTCATAGTAGGAACAATTGAGCCATTAGCAGTTTGGCGTTCCAACCTTACTGTATGACATAAAGGAAAAATCACTTGGCTTTCTTTATGCTCAGGCTTTTACCTGGAATTCAGTCAGCATGGTTTTTGATTTTCTATGGACTGAATAAGATAATGGTTGTAAAGATTGCTTCAGGACCCAGACCATTCATCTGTACATTTCCCAAAGATATGTGTGTCTAAATTTTCCATTTTCAGTGTTTACAATGATGGTGAATACAGAGCCTGAGTCTATAATATACCATTTTCTTATTAAAAAAACTCTTTTAAAAGATTCAAAATAGGAGATAAAATTGCTCTTTGATTTCAATGTACTCTGCATGAGAGCAGGGACACATGACTACAATGAAAGTGGGCAACATTTCATGACAATAGCGCTAGCGACTGGAAACTCATTTCGCTAAGCAATAGAAGGAAATATTTCCAAGTCTGAAACACTTTGGAAGTTTACTTTTGTTGATGTTGTTTTTCATACCTACATGACAAGAGGGTACCATACAGCAGAATAGAGGATATGCGAAGTACAGAAGGCTGGCCAAAATGGCCTTGAAGCTGGTGCTTGAAGAATAGCATAGAAAGAATACCATGTTCACAGATAGTAATTGCAAAGACCTGTTTGTGAATCCCTTTAACTATCCCTCTGAAACTATTACTTATAGAGAAATGATTTTTAAGCAGATAATGTCTCAAACGAAATAATTTTAACAGAACGACTATGAATAGAAAAGAGATACAGAGTTTCTGGGGTGTTGGAAAGGAAGAGGCAGTTTTCTTCAGGGATTCAACCCCTGCTAGGTTGTCTATGATCCAGTAAATGAGTCCACACCTGCTCACATGCTAGCATTAGAAAATGGACCTGATGGAGTTAACAAAAAGCATATGTGAGTTTTGGAGGGAGAAGTAGCAGAGGGTATGGAAGTATTTGGAGGACAAGTAGTAAGTTAACTAATCAAAATATATTTTACATATTAATGAAATTCTCAAACACATATATAAAGATAGATGACCCTTCTCAGCAACAAATGACAGACTGTTAATATTCCTTACAGAAGCATAATACTTGCTTTTTAAGCAAAATATATTTCAAATAATAAGATCAATTTTCACACATATCTTGAATATAAATTCTAAGTATTCTTAAAATTATCACCATTTTCATTTTCTTCCTGCCTTCAGTGATAAGAATTATTATCTTGTCTTTCTACTATGACTTCTGATATTTATCTATTAAAATAATAAGTGGAGGACCAGAGTTCAATTCTCAGAACCCACACAAAAAACACACAAGCTTAGATATAAGCAAAAATTAAAGTTTAGGGGTTGAAGGGATGTCCCAATGGTAAAGTGGACACAGTGCTTCTGCAGAGGACATGAACTTATTTCTAGCACCCACACTACAGTTCACAATCCTCAGCAATCCCAGATCCAGTTCCAGACAGATCCACTGCTGTTTTCTTCCAGCTTTGAACACAGCACAAGGTGATGCATTTACATGCATGCAAGCAAAACTGCCAATCTCACAACTAAATTTATACCGTTAAAATAAGCAATAAGTTAATCTTCAAAGATGATTACCCAATAGAAGCCCAATTCATTTGTTTCCAGTTTCCTGTTGTTTGACCCTTCCATGATTATTGATGGTATATGCTGCAAGTTAATAACCATTTTCAACATGTTGGGACCATAAATGTTTCAGGATTTTGATTTGAATTGTATGTGAAATATTTTCATGAATGAGTGCCCTGCATGGACATTCAGTCCTAAGCCAAAACTCCAAATCTATTATGCTCCCAAATCCAAAACTCTTTTATCCATCATTTTGCTATTGGTTCAAATATGGCACTAGGAAATATGGATGCTGATGACCCTCTGCCTCTCACAGTTGAATATGAGAAAGCCAGGGGCCAAACTGCTTTACTGAACTTCTATCCCTGTGCTCATCCACAGGAAGAAGCCTCTTTGTTCTTGTTCTATCAACACATCCTTCCTTCACCATCTCACCCTGTATCTTGTTTGGTCAACAGTTGACTTCTCCATTGTGTGATTCTGCCATTTGCTTTCTGTTTTCCTCACTTTCATGTCTCCTTCCATTCTTAGTATACACTGATGGCTTTCAATTGTCTCTGAATTCATGTGTTATGGTGGTCCTTGTTATGCAACCTCAGCTCAGGGACAAAGAATTCCATGTAACAGTTCACTTGGCCCCCACTGTTCTTGCTCTGGTTGCTATGCCACACTCACCAAGAAACTGCAAATATTCTGCTAAATGTAGCAACAAGATTCCAATTGCCACATTTTGGGTTGTATTAAGTTTATATCCATGAATGTTTGATTGTAAATTTTATTATTTTTACCACGAGTGGCTCACAACTACATGTCATTCCAATTACAGGACCTCCAGTACCTTTCTCTGGCCTCCACAGACACTGAACTTATAAGTATACCATACATGTGCACGTGCGCGCGCGCACACACACACACACACACACACTCATAATTAACATATTGTTTTATATAAAAATAGAATATTATGGGAAATGGCCATGTGTAAAGCAAATATTCATAATTTTTATATTCTGGAATATAAGGGAAATACATGGAATTTCACGTTACTGAAATATTTTCTCATTAACTAAATGTCCAGAATTCTAGCTGCACTCCCATTCATAGCCTTCCAAGCACATGTGTTAAAAAGAGCAGATGATCTCTAAATTTGAGGTTGGCCTGCCATTAGCCTAGGAGACATTACTGTGTGTCCTTCTGTCTATCCATGAGCTATTGCTCATGGGCAGTCTCCACTTTAGTGAATATTATGATCCCGAGCAGGATATGAACTAGAGGGTCTGTACCCTTGTTCACTGACTGGCCATGTGCACTAGAAACATTTTATAAAAACAGCACTTTGAAGGCATTTCTTTACCCATCCCATTTTTAGATCACAATGAAACATGGGTACATTTTTCTGATCACAAACTATACTTTCCTAGGTCACGCCTTTGCTGCCTCAGGAATTTTACCAAAAGTTATCAATCTAAAGAGTCCAAATATCTGGAAATTTCTTCCCACATTTCTTTCACCATTGTCAGATGGGAACTTGGAATGTCTTTCAGTAATGGTGAGTTTTGAGGGGATATATTATAGAAATCTGTTACACCCTTTATTCCACAACAAGGAAGTCCTGGTCCTGACTGCTGGGGACCATTGGACCTTCTCCTCATAAATCAGTGGAGACACTTTATGGCATCCTTATCTGCCTTATCTGGCTGTGGTTTTTTTTCTGTCACTCATTGCTTTTATTTCCATCAAGAACACCCTCTTCCTTTTGCGGAAATGAGCACTGGAAACTTAAGGAATGGAAGTTTTACTTAACTTAGTGTTGGTTACCTGCTAAGTAAATCTCAGTTTTCACATCAACAAAGCAGATAAAGCAGATCCAACCATTAGATCCCACTCTATATCTTGAATTGATATGAATTGATGATATGAATAAAATGCTAATATTGTACTTTGCCCTAACACAAATCCTCATAAATATGCAATACCATTCAATTCTAATATCTGACCCCATTGTATCTGTGATTAGGGACTCAGAATCTCAGAATTAGAACATTAGTTTGATTTTCCACTTTGATTTTTAATTCTCACACAATTTTACAATATTGTTGCAGTGGTATTTTACTATGCATACTCATATGTGCATGTGTAATGAGCAAAGCAAGCTAGTGAGGCCGAAGTTGCCTCAAATATGATTGTTTATTTGCATAAAACATTCAAGATCCTATTCTCTAATTCCTTTGAAACACATAATCCACTACCATTAGTTATAAAACTTGGGAGTTTATCGTCTATCTAACCAACCAAAGATGAATGTCTTCTACCCTCCCTTCATCTTAAGCATGTGACAGCCACTGTTATACTCTGTATTTCTTTCAAATTGACCTTTTCCACATTCCACATATGAAAGCAGTCATGTGCTGTTTGGTCCTGCATCTTGCTTATCTTACTAGTTTTGGTGGCCTCCAGGATTTCATTCTTATTAAGTCTGAACAATATTCATATTGGTATTTTGTGAGAATACATGGAAAACATACTTTTATTTTCTATTTAAGCACTGAACAACTCCATGTTTGATCACTTATATTAACTATTATAATTGTGCTCAAAATAATATAATTACCTGTGTTTATTCAACAAACTGATAGCAGTTCCTTGGAGCAAGGGCCCAGTAGTGTGCCCACTGATGATCTGATGGTTCTTTTCCCAGTTGCTTTGAGGAGGATCTATATTCTGTTTTCCATGATGGCTCCAGTCACCATTTCTCTTTGCATCAGCAGTGTAAAAAGTATGTTCTTCTCTTTCTTTGCATCATTCCTGCAAACAAACATTATGAAATTGGAAACATGTGCTTGGGCATTTGTCCACTTATGATCAGATTACATTCGGTTTCTTAGCTTTGATGGTGTTGTTGGGTTTTCTCATATGTTCTACACACTAGGTTTTTTTTATAAGATGAGGAAGTTGGAAATATATTCTTCTATTTTATGTTCGTCAACACTTTTTGTTGTGTAGACTCTTTAGTGTTTAGTTCTGCCTGTCTATTCTTGCTTTTACTGTCTATGATTTGGGTAGTCATTACAGGTCTATTTTTTTAAAAAATGAAGAAATATACTATGCCCAGTCTGCTCAGTCTTCCATTTTTATATTCAGAATGAATAGTATGTAGAGAGTTGATATTCTGATCAAAGATGGATGGTTATCAATAATGCTTGCTGTCTCCCAGTCATTTATTCCTTCAGCATCAAATCTAAAGATATACTGGGTATTTAGCATTTCCATCATGTGGCTCTTTTTACCTTGATAGTAAAATTCCTCTAATTATCATACACCATACACATCTGTGCCACTTAGAATGCCAGGATAAAAATCAAACTTCTGTCTACTATATCATTTAATTTGGGAATTTTATATGTATAGTAATTTCTTAACTTAGATAGCTTCTTCCAGGAGCAACAACTGCAGAATGTACTATAATGAGGAACACTTTTATGAAATTTTAGACAAAACAAATGTTAATAACACATTTAAAGTAGACTAAAATAATATAGTCTTCTAATTATTAAATATTCTTTTGGATCAGGAAATCTGCAAGTTTCATGATTTTAATTAAAACCAAATAGTGTTTATGCAGGTGTTTAATAATAAGGATAGATAGATAAATACATAGATAGATGATAGATAAATGATTGTTAAATAGATAAATATATAGATGGTAGATAGATAGATAGATAGATAGATAGATAGATAGATAGATGATAGATTATCTAATGTTCCAGATTTCTAATGTTGACCATTTCAGATTAATTAAATGTTTCGATATTATATGTTCTATACATTTTTATTGGTGTCAAAAACCTGAAGTGCATCAGTAGCAAAGAAAATACTTGTTGAACATTCCACATTGACTAGAAATACATATAGCAGCTTACTTTCCACCTCATATAAACTACGGCTAGTTTGTGGAATAACATCAATGAAACATTTCTTTTAATTTTCATATGTAGCTAACTATAAGAGAAAAACAAAACCTTAATTAATATATGAGATGACCTAACTATTCTTATTATGAAGTCTATGAAGAGGATTACACTTAAAACTCTTTTTAAGACGCTTAGACTGTAGGAAATGTATTCAGACTCGTTCTTCTGATTTCTCTACTGGAGCTATGTAGGGGAAAAGGAATATTTTAGACAGATGAAGGACAGAGACAGTAATCCTAATTTAGTATATATATTAAATATATGTGTGTATGTGTATACATATATGCATACATGCACATTTGTGTTGTTTAATGTCCATTAAGTCATAAGAGAAATAAGAGAATAAGAGTAGACATCTGCTGAGAGAAAAGTAAGTTGTATTTATTCATTGTGTATGCAATTTAAAATTCTTTCTAACAAAAAATAATTTTCAAAATGTGGCAGTGTCATACAGCAGTGTCAAAAGCCAACTGAGTTTCAAAGGGTAAAATTTCTGTTTGGGGGGATAAGAATAATTACTCAAGTCTATATCGTCTGTATCCTTAGAAATGTGAAAGTTGAATCTGAGTCAGTTACTGCTATTTATATCCTATGAGTATTATTTAAAAAAATAAAATCCTTTCCTTTATTTTGACTGATGAAGCAATCATCTGATTTTTACTATGTGCTGTTATGATGCTTATAGGGTTGTCAAAACATTTTAATATAATTAACATTTTCTTTATGTATTTTTTGCTATTTATTCTATTAGTTATTTGTTGATATGTGCGTGTGTGTGTGTGTGTGTGTGTGTGTGTGTGTGTGTGTGTGTGTGTGTGTATAAGTGCATGAACATGAACATGAGAGGCCAAAAGAAGGCACTGGATCATCTAGACCTGGAGTTAACAGTGGTAATGAGCCACCTTATATGAATGCTTGGAACTACACCTGAGTCCCCTGCAAGAACATTCAACAGTCTTAAAAGCGGCCCCTTGCTTCCAGTTTCCACCTCCCCTGTGAGTATTTTAAATAAGCTGCATAATAAGACTCTGAACATGAGCTGGGAAAGGAAGGCATGATTTCCCTCTTGAGAACCCTTAGGTGTTTCATCCAATTACAAATCTATAGGATCACTTAAGTCCAACAGAAATCAAAGTAGCTGATAACTGTTTGTAATTTCCTACTACTGAATACACTCTGCATTTCATCTTAAGGAATTCGTGCTTGGAAGAAGAAAGCTCCTTTAATATTGCCAATGCCTAGAACCTAGTCTGTAATGAATAAAGACAAAAATATTAATTCTCCAGAATACTGTGGCAAGTTGATATGGCTCGTTATAATTCACTTGAGCATGCTGTGATATTTAGTTAGTTTATTATTAGTTGCAGTACTATTAATTTTCCTTCTGTTTGCAAATTTTAATTATTTTAATTTACACTTTTTCTGTTTCATCGCTCATACTTAAGAAAAATCAAAATATCAATTTTTTGGGTCTTGCAACCATGAATATTCAACAGCTATAGAAAGCTGAACAAAGGCTGCACAAGATTGATCCTTAAACTTTACATCGTGAATCTGGGAGGGACTCATGAGGCCTTACCCCTTTCTGAAGAGGTATTGGCAGGTAGTGTTTGTTGGACAGGCAACATGGTGGCATTGTTTTCAATGGTATTGCCACTGATAAGTTGCTCATACGACAGTAAATAACCCAACTAGCTATAATTAAACTCCATGTTTGAGGAGGACAACTAGTCAGGAAGAAGGGTTTCAGAGGGAGAATGAGGGGAGAAAGATAAGATAATAGAATGAATATAATCAAAACGGCTGTATATGTCTATAAAAATTGCAAAGAATGAAGAAAGAGGGTCTGGAAAGTGGCTCAGGGGTTAAGAGCTCTTGCTGATTGTAGGGAGCAGAGGAGTCTGTGAATGAATAAAATCTTGAGCAAGTCAATGCATATTCTGCCAGTCAGGATGGTTGAGGACTCTGAGACCGATTAGCCTGTGGTAAATTGGCAAAACCATTGCTCATGTGGCCCAGGCTCAAGAGGTTTAGCAAAATTTCCTGCAGAAACTAAATGTCTTGAATCACTCAGTGAGTGCAAAGAGAAGCACATGCAGCTGCTTCCTTCCCTTGGAGACCACCTCCTCCAGAGATAAGCTAAGATATTTTCCTATGCTGTATCTGACAAAGACTCTGAGGTTCAGGGTTCCAGTGGTAGTCGCAGCAGTAGCATTTGGGAACCCTACCTGAGTTTAGCTTCGTTGTGTGTGTCTATGCTGTATTCCTTGAATTGCTGCCACTAGGCAGGGTACCCGAGCCCAAAGTCCTGTGACTTGAAGCATCTCCTTTTACAGAGGACATCAGTTAGGTTACCATCATGATACTGGGTAGTTTTACATTAATTTGACACAGCTAGAGTCACTGGAAAGGAGAAAGTCTCAAATGAGAAAATCACTCAGTAAAATTGGGTTATAGGCAAGCCTGCATGGCATTTCCTTAATTAGGAATTGATGGAGGAAGACACAGCCCATTATGGGTGGAGCCACCTCTGGTCAGATGATCCTGGGTGCTATAAGAAAGTAGTTTGATCAAGCCATTGGGAACAGGACAGTAATCAGCACCCCTCACAGCCTCTGAACTGGCTCTTTTCTTCATCAGCCTGCCCTATTTAACTTTTTGTCCTGACTTCCTTGGATGATAAACTGTGTTATGGAACCATAAACCAAATAAACCCTTTCTCCCTGAGTTGCTTTGGTCATGGTGTTTTGTCACAGCAATAGAAGCGTTAACTAAAACAAGCACTCGTATCAGATGCTAACAAATGCTTGTAACCCCTAACTCCATAGAACCTAATGCCATTTACTGGCTTCTAGGGACATCTTCATGTTTGTGTGTGGGGTTGGAGGGTGGGTGTGTGTGTGTACACAGGCACAGAAAAAATATACCAATACCTCTACACATAAATATAATAAATCTTTGGAAATAAAGTAACAACTAAAAGAATTGAAGAAAGAATAAAGATAGACAAAGGATGTAAAAAGGACACGTTCTGTATATATAGGAGAAGGAACAAAAGACAGAATGAAAAGAATCAGTTAGATTGTACTAGAGAGCCAATATAGTGTCACATGCCTTTCATCCCAGCAAACGAAGTGCAGAGGCAGGTATCACTCAAGGCCAGTCTCCTGTACATGTATGACGTGCAAGCTATCCAGGGACTGAGATTTATAGCAAATATTTGCAGGAATAAAAACTCCTTAAAAAATAACACTATAGTTATTCAGGTAGTTGTTTGTGTGTGTTTGTGCTCCGTAACATGAGTGTGAAGGTCAGAAGCTTTTTTTCCCAGTAAATGAATATTTCTTTCCTCTGGATGTCCTTCAGTTCCATAAAGTTGGTTGTCTTTTGTATTGCCATTGACTTCTGTGGAATGGGTGGATAGCTAACAAAATACACAATAAAGACAATGGGAAAAATAGACATTTCCTTACATCATAAAATAAAGTGTGTACTTAACTGTATGCTTTTGCTCTAGGTTTCATCTTTTATATATGAAACCTGAGTGGTGTTTTAATTCAATCAGACTAATTGTAAAGCACGGTTCCAGAGGAAGACGTCATCTTAAGCTATTAATCTTATTTATTACTTGATTACAGTTGAGAATAAGTAAAACAAATAATATAGGTATAAAATTCTACTGAACAATGAAGGGAAACTTGAAATACAGATATCTCTGGGGATTTATACACTGAAAGAAAGCTGATAGCACTCGTGTCAGTATTTAATAAGTCATTATCTCAACTTTACTAAGATACATTATTTACAAATATATATTATATTTTATAATTTAAGTTCCCTATTAATATCATTGATGCTTTGAATACTCACCTATAACCCAAACTAAATGCCAACACACTCTTCAGGCAGAGATGACCCTGAAATTCTGATCTGCCTGCTTCTACAACTCAAGTGCTGGGGTTAGAGGTATGTGACACCAGGCCTGGTTTGTGCTATGCTGTTGATAGAACCAGGACCTCCTGCACTATGGACAAGCATTCTACCAACAAACCACACCTTCATTCCTCTACGAGTATTATTGGTATGAATTGTGCACAATAAAGTTTAATCATGGCTCTTTTATTCTCTTGGGAAAACCTCAGGATTTTATTTCTTTCTATTTTATGTCTAAATATAGTAGGACAGAAGTAGTCTGTGTTCTTCATGTAAAGAATGGACATCATGTTAACATGCTGAGAACTTTGATCTTAGAATAGTATTGAGTAGAAAAAATGTACACTTGGTTTGATAAAGGCAGCATCTCTATCTGACATTAGAATAGCTAAAAGGCAGAGACCTGACAGTAACAAAGAAGGGCAGTATTGCTGTTCCACATCCACTAATATCATCTATCTGTATTTGATCATCCTATCTGAAAGCACTCTGCCTGCTTATTCGAACTGGCCTCCACACCCCATCCTTTCTTTTCTTTTGTTTTGAAACCTTCTATTGTCTGCAGCTCATTTAAAGCCTGAAAATAGTAGACTTCGTGTTGTATTTATGACTCAGCTCTAAAACTATGTGACTCTTTGGTGATTTCTCATTTTTAAAATTTCTTTTTATCTGTTTCTCAGCTGCGCTATAAAGCATAGAGAACTTGGAGCATGTTTTATGCTGTGTGGATGCTCATTATTTTTTACAATGTCATGGTATACAGTATCATGTGTTTATACTTGAGTGTCCCTAATATCTAACATGCTGCTTGTCACCAAACTTAACTTTTCTTGATTTCCTATTTCTCATCTATGTGACTCTCACATGCCTCCTATTAGCCAAACCAAATTAGGCAGGTATCAGATGAATCAGTTACTTCTCTCAGGTAGAGTTCCTTACTACATGTTGCCAGTATTAGTGACTTCCGCTGATATTCTCATGGTTCAAGTAGCTGTTACTCTTAGCATAGCTGACAAAGACCTTCTTGAACCTTACCATCCCCTAAACTGTTTTAACAAAAGAGTCCAAAATATCCAAAATATTCAAAGTGATATTTCTAAACTGAATGCTTTACTTGTCCTTTAAAATGATTAGTGGATTTTCATTTACTTGTAATATAGCTCAAAGGTAAGCATGTTAGTAAAAAATCCATCAATCATGCAATCAAACAAACAAAAGGAAACACTTTTAGTATCTGGCCACTGGTCACATTGCCTTCTCACACCAAGCAATTCTTATTCAGTTTTCTTTATAGCATTTTATACTAAATCACTTCCAACAATTCACTAAGCTTCTCAGCATGTGCTCTCTGTCTTTGTATATAAGGTTTCTTCCCTTCACTTTACCTACCCATGATACAAAAGGACTAAGTGTAACTCAGTATATAGTTCGGTTAATATTGTATATTTCTGGCATGCAAGCTGCCCTGGTTTTGGTCACCAGTGTCATATAAACTAGCTGAAGTGGTAAACTCCTGTCTTCCCCATGCTTAGAAGATAGAGTCAGGAGGATCTGAAGTTCAAGATGATACTTGGCTACACAGTAAGTTTAAACATAGCACATATGCTAGAGACCTTGACTTCTATAATTTTTTGACCCCTCTTCAGTGATGTTACCCCAGTTGTTAAGAAGAAGTCTAAGTTGGTGATGGGACCAACATGATCACTTTATTTTCTCTGATTCTGGCAAGTTGTGGTATTCTGGAATAGTTTCCAGTATTACTGTATTAAAATGTTATAAATACATCGCATTGCAGAGACATGACTTGAGTTTCTTTTTACCATAAAAACTCTGCAGTTATATTTATTCATATTTTTGTCTTACCATTCCAATGGAAATGATTCTTGATGACATTAGGCTTAGAGATAGGAGCAATGAAGCAAGAAGCTGAAAATTATTCTAAACTGTAATTCTAGAAAATCTGATGTAAGTAATAGATTTTTTAAAATGCAGTATCTGTTTCTCTGGTATCAGAAAATAATATCCTCATGCATGCCAAAAGTACATCAAATCTTCAATTATCAAGTGCTTGTTTATGTCTAGAACATTCATGCCACTATTGTAGCATGGGATTTCCACACAGATGAACATCCACACAGACACATATTACAAACACACACACACACACACACACCACAGAGAGAGAGAGACAGAGACAGAGACAAAGACGAGACAGAGATCAAACAATAAAACAAAAGATAAACTCTATATTAAAAGAAAAACAAAGACACAAAGGTCAAGAAAAACATGTAAATATTTAAGGAATTCAATTCTTTCTTTGGAGTTCTTTAGTTTCACACTAAACCTCAAAAGTCAGATGAGTATTTGATAAACTGTGCTCTGGCAGCTGTTCCTGGTGATTTGAAAGTAACTCATTTCAATTGCTAGTTGAATTGTTATAATATCCATCATTCATATTTCCAAGATTAATTTAACAAATTTATATTAGAAGAAGACAACTGGTATAATTTACATACCACCCAATCTGAGAATTAAAATTTAAATAGATTTTTTTGTCAATCCACTTACAAGAAAAATTTTCATCATTCTGTAATTAAATCTTTGATATATAAACATGAGCTCTTGTCAGTGGATTTCTAAACACGCATATGTATAAATATATAGTATATGCATAATTTTGCATATATGTAGTGTATATGTATACATATTTTAGAACTATTAATAAACTAGTTTTAAGGTACTCATGCAATATCTAAAACAAAAAAATCTGAACACTATAATTAATAGAATTCTGATACCGGCTTGATAAATGATATACTTTCAAAGGTCCAATGTTCTTGTTTCTTCCAGAGCATCTCTAGTAAAAATCAACTTGTCTTGGTATTTTCTTTTGTTTTCAAAAATTTGCTGATTATGTATGCCAAGGGACAAAATAGTCAGGAAGCAAGATAATGGTAAATTATTCACCACAATAGGAATATTGAAAGTCATTAAGTTCAGGATGGACAGAACTTTTACGTTCATTCAGGATAACTCTCCTCAAGGGTCAATGTTCTTCCAATATCTCTGTAATAATATCATGCCCCAATCTGGTATCTGCATGAGTTTGTGTGAGCCGGGCACAAGGCTGTTTTCTCTTAGGTCTCTTAACAAAGCATTGAATGAGCAGGATTGACTTTGGAGAAGTCAGAAATATATTAGATGTCTTTACATTGAAATTCTCTTTCCTTATCTTGATGTGCTCTGGGAACTCATTAAGTTTCCCCTTTTGTCCATTGGGTATTTATTCCATGGGCATGTTTTCTCATGCTCTGCCAGTTTCTATTGGAGACACCATCCATAATGAGGTGACAGTGTTCTAGAACTTTCAGGTTGGGTACCTCATTATGAGCCTTTCTTCTGTAGCTTTCATCTTGTAAACAAGACTGGAGAGGACTACGCAATGGCACCAAACACATTCCCTGAAGGTCTGTATTTTCCTCTGCTATGTTATCACTCCTTGCTTTTAACCACACAAAGAAGCATAGTTTTAGCTACTTCACAAGGGACTGTGATCAAATATCTCACAAAATTAAGAAAGAGAGAGGATCTTTATGTTCATCATTGAAGGGAAACAGTTTATCATGCTGGGAAGACAGGGCAGCAGGAACCTGATGAGACTGATCACATGCTTCCGCAGCTAGAAATCAAAATGTGATCAAGATTTAGTACTGCTATGAAAATCCAAGTCCCTTACTCTTTCCATGTGGCCCACTTCCTTTCCCAAGGCTCTGCCTTCTAAAGTTTCCACAGGCTTTCCAAATAGCGCAAGCAGCTTGGACTAAGTGTTGAAGCATTCAAACATATGGAGACCTTTCTCATCCACACCAAATATGTACATCTTAAATATCTAAATTATTTCCTTAGTTTTTCAGCCTGAACTGGCATAGAAAAGATATCTCCTTTGCTAGATAACACTCTAAATTTCTGAATAAATTACCTGCTCGACAACAGTTTCCAGACAAGGCCTTAGCTGGGAACTCCAGGTCCCATAACACAACTTCCTTTTCTGTTATGTTCTCCAAAAGCATTCTCTCCAATGTCGCTGCCAGTTATGGAACTCAACTTCTCCAGTAAAGTCATTAGAGACCCAGCCACTTGCCCAGAATATCAATCACATCTTTCTGGAATTTACCTAACATGACTAGTAATTCTGTACTGATGATAGTTTCTGACTCATATTTGTTTGAGGTTTAGTTTTGTTTTATCTTTGCACTTGTCTAAAACACATGTATTCAATAGAAGAGATTAACTTTCAATTTTAATTTTTAATCCTTTAGCTAACAATGTGTGGTATAACATTTTCTGACTTTGCAAAAGAGAAAAACATATTATTTACCTAGCACCTATTTATCTCTATCATATATATGCTTGATTTCATCTATTAATCCTTTTTCTAGTATCTACCTACTTTATCTTTTATCATGTCTTTTCTATCATTTGTCTTGCCTATTATCTATCTACCACCTATCATTGTCTATATGTTTATCAATCTATCTAGCATTTACCTATCTATACATCACCGTCTATTATTCATGTAGGTTATATAGTTAGCTCTTCAATTAAGTTGAGGGTTTAATCTTGCTGTATTTTCATACTTTGAATCTAGCATCATTTAAATGAAAATATCCTAATGGCCTTAGTACTCAGGACTAGAAGTCTCTTTGCATTTTGTATCAACTTAGCTGTGCACATTTTGATGTTATGTTTTAAATATATCAGACTTTATGATTTTATTTTTATAAATATTATATAATTTTAGTCTGTCCTATTCACAATTTTTACATTCCAATAGAACAAAGAATTCCTTGGTGTTAATACAAGGCTTCATTTGTGAAAAAAAATTGCACAATATGCTTTTCCTACTATTTTATTTTCATATTTTCTCACATTTGTACAGTATCAAAATAAATTTGAGATTGTTATTAACTCAATGTCTTTCATCTCTTTATAATTTTTTTTGGATGTAAAAAATTGGATGTCTGATCTATACTGACATGTAGATTATTTAATAGTCTTCTTCCTGGGACATTTTTTTATTTTCTTCCTTATGATTAATTTATTTTATTTTCCTGAACTCTATTGTCCTTCTCAATTTTTCTACTTCTGATCACCTTAAAATTATACAATTCATTAAACAGTTACATATCCATATATTTAGGTGTACATGAAATGTGTCTGATTATTTAGTATATTAGACAGATATAGTGAGCATACATTTTTTCCTGTATACTTTCCCTGTTCCATTCTTGCCAGTCAGCCTTTATGTTGGCATTTCTTCTAGTTTCCTCTTCATATCGTATGGTCTCAGTGTATCTGGAACATATCACATAGCTATTTTACATATTTCTATTATAAATTCAGGAAAGCATTAATTTTTTATTTCATTTTCCTTTTTTGTAACTTTATCTATTCCTTGGTTTAGCCACTTAACAAAGTACCCAAATTAACTAGGAGTTGAACTCAAATGTTTAAACAGCAGTGGCTTGCTATACATCAAGAAGAGCTACATTAGTATCAGCTGGTCTGTGCTAAAAACCAGCCTAGTAAAGAACCACACAGCCCAACCCTTCTTAGTTTTCATCAAAATATATAATGTCAAAATTTCCAAATCAGCCAAATGTTGTAGTACACATCATTAATTGAGATCTTGCTGACCTGTGAAGAAAGTTCTAGGGCAATCAATGCTATACAATGAGATTCCGCATCAAAAACAAACAAAAAGATGTTTCAAAAACACTAAATTAAATCAATTAGTAATACTTAAGTTTGTTTGGTGGTTAATTGTTTTGTCTTACTGCAGGTTAATGTCTGTATTTTCACATCTGTGCCTTTTATTCTGAAGTCCCTGAATCAGAACAGTGACTTAATTAAAATGGTACATTAATAAACAATAAACTATTCAAATTTACTTTAAACACAAAATGATGTGTCATGACAGGTGGTATAATTATTTTCCGTGATTAAAAACAGCATATATAAATATTTCAAAGCAGAAACAATGTGCAGTAGTATGACATAATATTCATATTACACCTAAGGATTAATTAAATAGGGATATAGCAATTGTGGAATGCTTGCTATAACACATAAAGCCCAGAGATCAATGTATATTTATACAAAGAGCTATAAGAACAAAAAGCAAAAACAAAAAAATAACATTTCATTAATATTACAGATAATACTGAAGTAGGTGAAGGGGTTTGCAACCCCATAGGCAGAACAATATCAACCAACCGGACACCCCAAACCTCCCAGGGTCTAAACCACCATCCCAAATTCAAACAGGGAAGGACCCATGGCTCCATCTGCATATGTAGCAGAGGCTGGCCATTTTGGGCATTAATGGGAGGAGAGGCCCTTGTTCCTGTAAAGATTCAATGCCCCAGTGTAGGGGAATTTCAGGGTAAGGGAAAGAGGAGGGGGTGGGTGTGTAGGTGAGGGAGCACCCTCTTAGAAGCAGGGGGAGTGGGAGGGGATAGGAGGCTTCTGCAGAAGAAATGGAGATAACATTTAAAATGTAAATGTAAGAAATCCAATAAAAATTTAAAAAAAGAAAACACACACATACACATACAAAAACAAAATAAAACATATAAATGTGTGATTAGGTGCTGGAGAGATGGTTCAGAATATAGATTTCTTGCAGTTCAAGCCTGAGGATGGGACTTCTTATCCACAGTTCCCATGGAAATACTTGATGGGCATGGCATCTTCCTATAATGCCAGCCTGTAGGTCTCAGAGAAAGAGGAAGATAGCTAATTAGACTAGCTGGAAATAGTGAGTTCTGGAATCTGCAAAGAACCCTACCTTAATAAAGTGGAGAGTGATTAAAGGAACATCGAGTTTTCATATTCATGCGTGAGTCCATATACATTTAAAGATACAAAAATATGTGCATATCACACACACACAAATATACTCACACTGTATACTTGTATGTGCACAATTATTTTTCTAGTGTGCTGCAAACTATTGGCTGTCTGGGATCAAATATCATGTGTAATTTTATTGCACAAGTGCACAATTTATATAGGGATATATTTGCCCTAATTTATCCCTATATGTTTAGGCATTGTTTCATGAGTAGAGTTATATTCAAGATATGGAACATGGCAGGAAAATTCAAATAAAGTACATAGAAAGTGTTTCACTGATTTCAGCATTCTATAGGTAGAACTCAAGTGTACCTCAAGGATTTAATGTCTATACATAGTCACAATTGGTATAAAAGAATATTTATCAAATAATTTAAAATATTTATTTTATTAATTTTAATTATGAGTATGTCAGTGTAGAAGTATGTACATGTGAGTATAAGTGCCTATAAAGACTCAAAGAGAGTATCAGAAAACCGTAGAGATGGTATGGTAATTTGATTAAGAATCCGCCATAGGCTTATATGCTTGAATTAATAGTCATTACAGAGTGACACAGGTTATGAAGGATAGTGTGGCTGTGATGAAATGGGTGTATCCTTGTTGAAAGAATTGTGTCACTTGGGGTTGGCTTTGAGGTTTCAACAGCCCAAGCTAGGCCCAATGTTGTTCTCTTCCATCTCCCTATGGCTCTGGATGTAGAACTCTCAGCTAACTCTCCAGTACCATGTCTTTCCTGATTTGTTCCCCTCTACGATTATAATGGACTAAACCTCTGAAACTATAAGAAATAGCCAACTAAATGCTTCTGCTTTTTTTTTTAATATTTTTTTATTATTATTAACTTGAGTATTTCTTATATACATTTCGAGTGTTATTCCCTTTCCCGGTTTCCGGGCAAACATCCCCCTCCCCCTCCCCTTCCTTATGGGTGTTCCCCTCCCAACCCTCCCCCCCTTGCTTCCCTCTCCCCAACAGTCTAGTTCACTGGGGGTTCAGTCTTAGCAGGACCCAGGGCTTCCCCTTCCACTGGTGCTCTTACTAGGATATTCATTGCTACCTATGAGGTCAGAGTCCAGGGTCAGTCCATGTATATAGTCTTTGGGTAGTGGCTTAGTCCCTGGAAGCTCTGTTTGGTTGGCATTGCTGTA